>NC_141913.1:16172727-16790000 GCF_057802395.1 Ceratotherium simum simum
TTATCTGCTAACTCAGCATGGTCCCTACCTCACAAAGTTTCTGTGAGGTCAAATGAGATGAGATATGTGATGCATTTTACAATTGAGTATAATGTGGCCAGCCTTGGTGGTCTAGTGGTTAAGATTTGCTGCCCCGGCCTGGGGTTCGTTTCTGGTCAGGGAACCACATGACTCGTCTGTAGGCTGTCGTACTGTGGCAGCTGTGTGTTGTTGTGATGCTAAAAGAAATGCCTCCAGCGTTTCAAATATGAGCAGGGTCACCCATGATGGACAGGTTTCCCTGGAGCTCCCCGACTAAGACAGACTAGGAAGAAGGACCTGCCCACCCACTTCTGAAAAAATTGGCCATGAAAACCCTATGAACAGTAGCAGAGCATTTTCTGCTATAGTGCTGGAAGGTGAGAAGATGGCCCAAAAAGGGTAGGGTTCTGCTCTGCTGTACACAGGGTCGCTGGGAGTTGGAATCCACTTGACAGCACTAACGACAAATATGTAACGTGCATAGCACAACACCTGGCATATGGTAATTGCACAATGCATATCAGCTGTTATGAATTTATTTAAGTTGAAGGTGCAAGCCATTGGTCAACTCTAGATGTTGTGAGAAATACAAAGATTGACTTACAACGTGGTCCCAGTCCTCAGGAGACACAAGTTAAAAGATGATGAAGGTATCAAGTAGAATGTGTTTGTGCATGAGAGAGGGAGAGAGGAGCAAAGTGCCAGGAGAGTGCAGGTGACAGAGGGGTGACTTCTGCCAAGGAAGTTCCAAGAAAGATGACAAGGAGGAAGTCATTTTTTGAGCTGAGTGCAGAGTGAGAAGGAAGTAAATAAACCTTTCTGTAGAAGAGGGGAGGACATTCTAGAAAGAAAGAATGACGTTGGCAAAGGCAAAGAGAAGTGAAAATGTGGGATGTGTTTGGGGAAGGATGGCCCATCCTGTTTGGGTTGGATCATGAACATAAGGATGATTTGTGCTGTATATGGCTGGAAATACAGGTTGGGACTTGAACTTAATTTGGAAAGTAATAAAGAGCCATTGAAGGTACTATGTTCATGACAGCTATCATAAAAATGGTATTTAAAAAGTGTGTAGGGAATCCTGAGTTTGTTGATGAAATATCATGAATATCTAAATTATAATCAAGCCATTTGTGATCACTTCAGATACGTCATTGTTTTGTGTACCTATACCTCTTGGTATTCATTAATATGTGCTATTTTTTTACCCTTAATTTTTCTCTGTACAGGTGTGATCTCCATTCCTTTGTACATCCCTCACACGATGTTTGACTGGAACTTTGGGAATAAAATCTGTGCATTATGGCTCATTATTGACTATGTTTTGTGCACAGCATCTGTGTATAACATTGTGCTCATCAGCTATGATCGATACCAGTCAGTCTCAAATGCTGTAAGTCAAAACATTAATTTATCTTCCTTAGAAGATTATGTACTTGTAGATTTTGGGTCTTCAAGCAAAAATTTTTTTGAGTATAATTTGTTGTTTTATCGACAAACCTTAGAGGATCCTGATTATCCTTTTGTTATCTGGCACAAAGTTCTTATTGGCCCTTAGTGAGCATTTTCTGTGTGTAATTTGGATAAGTCACTTCCCTATGTGCCACTAAAATGGGAAGGCGTCAGAGAAAATCCAAGGAAAGTTGTCAGAAGTGGTGCACTGAGTCTGTAATAGGTCAGATATACGTGAGGTTCACAGTGGGTTTATCAGTTCCACTCCTCAGACAAATTGAGACCTGAATTTTTTCCTCAGGATGAAACTTGGTGGGCAAGTAGAAAGACTCCCAGACTTTTGAATGCCATGAGAAAATCAATTTTGAATGGCCAAAGGAAAAGACAATATACAGGGAAGATACAGGTTATACGGTGTGACCAACCAGAAAAATCAAGTCCCCGTACGAGTTTAGGACCCACTCCAAGAAAGTCTGAACTTACCCAAGATTTGGAATAGCCTCTCAACAAGTTAGTGACAATTCCGACGCAAGCTAAATTTATCAACATTAGAACAAAAGAGAAAGCCAGGTTGATGTAAGTAAGGATAAGGGTGAAAAGGGGCCGTAGATAAATGGGGCAGTGATCTGAAATTCTTGAGATCTAGATGGCAAACTTCCTTCACTTCTGAGTCCCAGGGACCCAAATCTTTGGGAGACTTCTGTGTCATAGAGATTTTGCTAAGTGCTAAGATACAGAAATGAATCAGCAGAGTTTCCATTTTTGAGGAGCACAATAGTCTGATGTGGAGACAGATCCATAAACAAATGAGTCCAGTACAATGGACTAAGTGCAGTGCTCGAGTTGCGAGAGGATGGTGACAGCTGTGGCCTGGGAGGGCTGTGCTGCCTGGAGGCAGACAGGATTGGGAGGATATATTAGATAAGGCAAGGATAAACTGCTGTAACAAAGAGACTCCAAAATGCCGAGGCTCAAACAAGATAGAAGTTTATTTTTCTCTCAAAGAACAGTCCAGGAAAGGTGGAAGGCTGTGCTCCAGGAACTCATCCAGGGACCCAAGCTAACGGGGTGGTTCTGCATCCTCTAGGGCAGAGATCAGCAAACTTTTACTATCAGGGGCCAGATAGTAAATATTTTTGGCTTTGCAGGGCTTATGGTCTCAATTGCAACTGCTTAAATCTGCTGTTATAGCACAAAAACAGCCATAGATAATTTGTTAAAAAAAACAAAAGGGAGCCAGCCCTGATTGTCTAGTGGCTCAAGTTCAGTGCTCTCACTGCTTCGGCAGCCTGGATTCTCTTCCTGGTAGTGGAACCACACCACCTGTCAGTTGCCATGCTGTGGTGGCGGTTCACATAGAAGAACTAGAAGGACTTACAACTAGGGTATACAACCATGCAGCGGGGCTTTGGGGAGAGGAAAAAAAAAACAGGAAGTTTGGCAACAGATGTTAGCGCAGGGTGAATCCTTCCCTGCAAAAAATAAAAAGAAAGAAATGCTTATACTAAAATGGTATTTCTCACTCCAGGCTGAAAAAAAAAAAAAAGAACTTCATTGTGTTCTAATAAAACTTTATTCATCCAGCCATGCAGACCATATTAGTTCCATGGACAGTAGTTTGCTGACCTCTGCTCTAGGTCATTATCCTCATCTGCAAGGTTAAAGTCAGGTTGTTATCACTCCAAGTTTTAGACTGGAAGGGCAAAGGGGAGAAGTCCAGGGCAAGGGATTTTCTTTTAACCAAGTAGTGCAGAATCACACCATGATTCCTACTCACATTTTATTGGTGAAACTTAGTCACATGGTCCCACCTTGCCACGAGGGAAGCTGGGAAATGTGGTCTTTAGCTGAGCCACCATATTGCCAGGAAGAAGGGGAGAATGGATGTAGCAGGACAGCCAGCCATCTCCACCACTTGGCATTGGATGCTTCATTGGCACCAGAGTCCGCTGTAGTTCATACTGGACAAACTATGGAGAGAGTACAGATCAGTGTGGATTAGCAATTCAGATGCTTATAATCTCATGTTTTTCAAACTGTAGGTCTTGACCCATTATTGAGCCATGAAATCAGGATTTGTGACCAGTTGCTTTTTTTTTCCATAAAAAAACACAGAAAGGAGCATAATAGAATAGAATAAAAAAATTAAAGTATAAAATATCAGAGTACCTTGCACATAATAAAGATAAGTATTGTTTTATGAATACTTTTGTCTGTATACCTGTAAAAGGTATTTCTTACTTTAGGTCACAGTCAAAATGTTTGAAAAACAGTGCTCTAATTCATAATCTTTCCCATTTATACTTTAAAATTTTCCTTTCTTTCTGGGTTACTATTTCTTTTTAATCTCCACTGGATGTTCCCAGGACTTCCTTCACTGAATGTCCAAGCTCTCGCGTCTACCTGAGGTTTCTGGGAAGGTAAGAGACAGCTTGCCCAGTTAGAAAAAGTGCTTAGGAATTGCAGAGAGATGAGGAGTGATGTCCAGGGAGAAAATGGGTGGGTTTATTGCCTGGTCTTGTCCTGAGGAATTTCCCCGGCAATGCAGGCTGCAGAGTTGATGAGAGCTGTGTCAGCTGGATCCCAGGTCCCCAGTACCTAGCACAGAGTTAAGTGTGTGAGAAGCGCTCCACACGAGTGCATGAGTGCTCGAAGGGGGCGCTCAGCCTGCACTCGCAGCTCTGCTGGCTAAGAGGTCCAACAGAGCTGTGTGAGCCAGAAGGAAGCCTTCGAAGACCGGGAGCTCGGAGGAGGTGGTCCTGGGGAAGCTGGGCTCTTGCTGTAGCTGAAAGCAGAGGAGAGTGTGATAGGGCAGGGTGGTGGGCTGGGCCTGGGAAATAGAAATCTGACAATAATTTGGAAAAGGAAGGCTCAATGCAGCTGGCAGTGCATGACTACAGTGTTTAGACAAGTTTTCTGGACAGGTAAATTCCACGTGGCTGAAGCAAAAGTGGGAAGGGGAAAGCAGAACAGCATAGCTGGAGAGAAGGGAATTGAAATGTTCTCAGAATTAAGATAGTAAGTGGAGAGGATTTTTTCACCTGCAGATGATGGAAGAAGTTTGACAGTAAAATCAAGAGGATGAAAAATATTGTTGAGGGAGGACTAGCTAGTTTCCTAGGACTGCTGTACAAAGTACCACAAATGGGGTGGATTAAAACAACAGAAATTTGAATACATTTCAGTTCTGGAGGCTAGAAGTCCAAAATCAAGGTGTAGACAGGGGCCTGCTGTCTCTGAGGACTCTAGGGGGGTCTGTTCCATGCTTTTCTCTCAGCTTCTGGTATTGCAGCCATGCATCACTCCAGTCTCTGCCTCCATCGTCACATGGTGTTCTCCCTGTGTGTCTCTGTCTTTTCTCATAAGGACACCAGTCATATTGGATTAGGGCTCACTCTAATTGAATATGACCTCATCTTACCTTGATTACATCTGCAAAGACCTTATTTGCAAATGAGGTCACATTCATAGGTACTAGGTATTAGGACTTCAACGTATCTTTTTGGAGGACACAATTCTACCCACACCAGGCACATAGAATGGCTCTGCAATCTCATGTCATTTTTAACACCAGCAAGTTCCAGGACCTGCTCTGTCTCACAAAAGAAACTTGATTGACAGAATGTTTGGATATCTTATTGGGGCAGGGAAGGAAGCAGGGTAAGAGGCAATATCCTGAACCATAGACATATTCTGTAGTGGGTGGGACCTGGGCTACTGATTGATTTCAGGGAGGCCACTCCAACTGGCCTGGTCCTGGGCCTGGATGCAAGCGATGCTTGAGCTGTCTATCTGTCAAAAGTGCTACCCAAAGAAGAAGAGATTGGCATCATCTTCTCAATTCCCTTGGATGTCCATCATCCCATTTGACCTTATGCATAATAGAAAAGAGATCACTTTTCAGCATATTGCATCATGTCATTACAAAGGTTGAACAGAACAGTTAAAAAACTAAATGCAGTTTTATGACCATCTGGGTATTGTTACCATCTTCATAATAATTAGATTTAGTGCAAGAGATGTATTAATTAATGGTGTGAGAAGCAGAAGGCAAAAAAGCTTATTGTATAGGGAAGCTTGTGGTCAGCACCATATGCATTTTAGCTTAGCCTCAGAAATACCAGTAATTTTGAAAAGAAAAATCCATTTCCCTGAAGTTTTAAAAATAACTTAGTTTTTCTAAACCAACCTCTAGCCAATTGGTGAGCCCTTCCCATTATGTACAATCCATCAAAGAAAGAGAGTGCTGGGTAATGTTACACCCTTTTAATAAAAATGAGAAAACACTCTAGAGCAAGACTTAAAAACTCACAGAGAAAATAGTACATGAGAGATGGTAAAAAAGGAGGCATATTCCATTTCATGGGTAGATCATTTCCTTTTCCTCAAGTAAGGAAATCAGAGAAATATGGAACATCTGAGCTGGAAGGAACCTTGCTGATCAAAAAGAGGTTCAGAGAGGTTGTCTGTTCCAGGTCCCCTTAAAAAATTCTTAGTTCATACACTTGTCCTGCATGTAAGGTGGTTGGTCTTGGGCATCTTTAGATTTCTTATTGAAGATAGTCTTAAAGATTTCAGGATCTATCAAAGATCATGGGTCGTGTGATACGAGAGCAATCCTCACTTATAAAATTTCATTTTCCCTTATAGAAGACTATCCTTGTGACCAAGCAGACCTAGAACATTCTTCACTCTTAAAAAAGACTGTGGCACTCGCCATAGCCACGTCTCTCAAAGTGGGTGGCTTTGCACCATTTTTGTCTGGTGGAAACATTTATAGAAAGAAAGGATTTGGTAATGTTCAATAACACTGTGGTATCTCTCCATAGTTGGTTTAAACTTCTTTCTTTTTGTGTTTCATCTTCCGGGAGTAATGTAAGAGTTCTTCGTTCTCTTTTTGACCTCACCTTGAAGTCTCAGCATAAACTACAGAGTAGATTCTTCCTGAATATTGGAATCAGAAAAGCCAGTGGCTTTAAAACTTTGTTGACTGTGACTACAGTGAGAAATGCTTTTTACACTGTGATTCAGTATACGTGTTTCTTTCTATGTATATCTATACTCCCAAAGCAAAAGTTTCATCAAACAATATATACATTTGCGATGTGCGATGCATTCTGACATTGACTATTCCATTTCATTAAAAAAAAAAATGCTGCTCATGATCCAGCCAGCAGATTAAGAAACACTGTGAAAAGGCGCACCCAGTTTCGGTTGCTTAATAGTTCAGATTAGTGTCTGTGGTCTAGGACAAATTGCTTTCTTATTTTAGATATTGACCTTGACATTTTCTATAGTGTCAGAGGTTTACCCTTGAAGGTTATAGTCTTCCCCTTGAAAAGTACCAAGAAGGTCTACATCTTGGCCCAGGCTCCACTGAAATTGAACCCTCTGTCCTGGCCCACATCATGTTACCCAGGTCCAGTTAAATATCCCCACCTCTTGCATATGGTCGAAATTCCTGAGGGCTTATTGTATGGTTTGTGCAGTCAACACATGTTCATTATATTGAAAATAATTTATTTGGTCTCTTTTAGATATCTTACAGAGCTCAACACACTGGGATCTTGAAGATCGTGGCTCTGATGGTGGCTGTCTGGGTGTTGGCCTTTTTAGTGCATGGGCCAATAATTCTAGTTTCAGAGTCTTGGAAGAATGAGAAGAAAGATTGTGAACCTGGATTCTTTTCAGAATGGTATATCCTTGCCATCACGTCATTCTTGGAATTCCTCCTTCCCGTCTTCTCAGTGGCTTATTTCAATATATATATTTACTGGAGACTATGGAAGCGTAGTAATCTAAGCAGGTGGCAAAGTGGTGCTGGACTCACTGCTTCTGTCTCTTCCAGTAACTGGGGACGCTCATTCAGTTCTAGACTGTTTTCAAGAACTTCTCTTCCTGAACCGAAGGAAGGGGAGGAAGCAGCGGCGTCCTTTCGTTCCAAGAGACAGAGCAGTCTCCTGTTTTCTTTAAGAACTCAGAAGAATAGGAGCATAACTGCTTCCAAAACGGGTTCCCTCTCCCAATCAGATTCCCTAGTTCTTCACCGAAGGGAACATCTTGAACTGCTCAGAGCCAGGAAATTAGCCAAGTCACTGGCCATTCTCTTAGGTGTTTTTGTCATTTGCTGGGCTCCCTATTCTCTGTTCACAATTGTTCGTTCAATTTACCCCCCAGATCAGCGTCCTGAAACAATTGTGTATGAAATCACATTTTGGCTTCAGTGGTTCAATTCCGTTGTCAATCCTATTTTGTATCCATTGTGTCACAAGAGTTTTCAGAAGGCTTTCTGGAAAATACTTTGTAGGAAAAAGCAACCCATATCATCACACAATCAGTCAATGTCCTCTTAAAGATAATTTTATTGCTTACATAAATTTTAGTCTTAATCTCACCGAAATGAATTTGATCTGGCATTCATCTTGCCCTTTCCATTCTACCAGAAAAGTTCATAAAATCATAAGACTTGAAAACTTAAAAAAACACGGAACCTGGAAGTCAGTGGAAAATTATTCCAGTGAATAATAATAGTATAATTATAAATTGACAATTACATTTTTGTAAACTCATAGCCAAAATAACAGCATAATTACAAATTGGCAATAATGTCTTTGTAACCTCATAGCCACGAAAGCACTGTATTTTTCTTAGTCATCACCTCTTCCTTCTCCTGTAGATCTTTATACAACGATTGTGAAAGTCAAAAGTTTTTGTTTTCTTCCTGTGTTCAGTGTTTGCTACAGTTTTAAGCGAATTTCCCTTTTTATTTTATAGTGATGCAAAGTTGTCAAGTTTTAAACTCATTCCCTAAAGTATACAATAGAAAAAAGAGCTATATTGCCCTCTTTGCTGGGAGTGGACAACTCTGTAATGATCAGTGGGCAGGCGAGTTGGCCTTTGAGTTGGCAGGAGCAGCGAGTTATGGTGCCCAGGAAGAGCAGAGTGCGTGTGTACTTCCAGACTCCATATTCCTGATCCCGGAAGAGAAGGAAGTGTGGGATGCTGGAGGAAAGAGCAGGTAACCACAGTTCTCAGAGTTCCTCAGTGAAGTCATGTTGAAGGCCCAGCAATCTAGGACGGGAGGGTGAAGGACAGGCAACAGTCACCAGTGGGTTGAAAGGATGGCTTTCTCTATTCCTTCCTGCCTCCTTCCCTTCTCCCAACTTCCACATCGGCTAAAACTCCTCTGTGAGGAAATACAGAAGAAAGAGAAAGGCTAAGAAATGGAGAGAGGACTATATGATTAAACCTGATGTACCTGGTGTAACATTCTCATAACCAGTAGGTGTCAATAATTATTAGTAAAATATTGGTGTGTTTACTTGATGTCTCTAACTCGTGTGCCCAATCATTTACACTGCAATGCTGAGTGATTCTTTACTATGCAGTTAGTGTAGATTATACCTTACTGACGAGTCACATTTTATTAGTCTGATGACATTTTATTCTTTTCATCATTGTTAATTGTTCTTTTTCCCCAGTGTTCTTTGCCTGTCTTTGTCATAACATTTCATTTTGGTCTCTTAGTTAATTTCATTTCTGCTATAAGGTTTTATTGGTGTTTCTTCTATAACTTCTCAAAGTTCTTATACAGTTTAGTCATTTTCATATATCCTAGGCCTTTTAAACCTTTGATTAATTTCAAACACTAAAATATGAAAATCTTTTAAGTATATCATAAGTGCTTAGAAATGCACATGATTTTTATGTATGCTTATGCCTTACATTAAGTTCAAAATAGGAAATACATGTTTAACATTCAATAGTAATTTGAAAAATTTGAGAAATAAACCCTCATAAATGCACAAGTTTTTATAAAGTTGTTACTTGTCAGCTGTCGGTTTTAACACTTATAAATTATTCATTGTAGATTTTATCTGATCACTGGAGGCTCGAATGTTCATTGAATGGAGTGGCCTCATGAAAACTTTTCCCAGTTGACCCTTGAGGGAAACATGCCTACAAAGTCATATGTATTTTCTAAAATACAGAAAATACAATACATATTGTATTTCATTCAATCTAAGATGCTGTCAATGGAATATATACCGTAATTTTATTTGCCACTATAAAAAAGAAAATGCTGCAGATTATCTATGAAGCAATAATTTAAAAAATCACATTGAGGGGCCGGCCCTGTGGTGTAGTGGTTAAGTTCAGCGCACTCTGCTTCTGTGGCCCGGGTTTGGATCCTGGGTGTGGACCTACAGCACTTGTCAGCCATGCTATGGTGGTGAACCACATACAAAATAGAGGAATATTGGCAAGGATGTTAGCTCAGGGCTAATCTTCCTCAAGCAATAAAAGAAGAGGATTGGCAATGGATGTTAGCTCAGGGTGAATCTTCCTCAGCAAAAAAAAAAAAAAATCACATTGATAGTAATCCCATTCTGATTTCAGAGTTGTTGAAAAGTGAGCAATGTGTGTCTTAGAAGTGATAAAATATAATACATGTATGACAAATCAACAGAACAAGGCTAATCCTCGATGGAATGAGAGTTTGAATAAATAAATACTTTTGATGGTATATTCATGTATTCATTAAACAAATGTTTATTAAGAGTCTGTCATGTATTAGCTACTTATTGTAAAGATGTCTGTGAACCTTGCCAATAAGATTTAGATTCCCTGAGGCAGGAATTTTATTTTGGTGTTCTTTTAGTACAATGCACCCCATAAGTGCTCAGTAGATTCTTACTGAAAAGGCACACATTAGGCATTTTCCTTAAAAATGGAATGTAAATACTAGTTTTCTAATATAAACTTTTAAATTTGTGCTGGAGAAACTTTAAAATATGATTTTCATTATAATAAAAATAATATGTACTTTTTTTTTTTTTTTTTTTTAAAGATTTTACTTATTTATTTTTTCCCCCCAAAGCCCCAGCAGATAGTTGTGTGTCATAGCTGCACATCCTTCCAGTTGCTGTATGTGGGACGCGGCCTCAGCATGGCCGGAGAAGCAGCGTGTCGGTGCGAGCCCGGGATCCGAACCCGGGTCGCCAGCAGTGGAGCGCGCTCACTCAACCACCAAGCCACGGGGCCGGCCCTAATATGTACTTTTGAGGAAAAGAAAAGACAATGACAAAACAATTCCTATACCCTTTTGGTGTAGATGTTTCTTGAGGAAAAAAATAAGGTAATCTCATCTTCTAGAAACACATGTTTCTGTATCTAAACTTCTATCTAAACTTCTCACCTCATCCTCAGATGAATCCTTTCATAAAATGAAGGCTCACATTCCAGTATGAGTAATTACCATTCCCCTGCCCCAAATATATCTGGTTTATAAATACTTATTAAGTTTTAAATACTTATTAGCTCTTCTTAAACCCAAACCCAACTCCACTGGCGTAATTGGCAGAACATTCCTAAGAACGTTGGTTCCTAAGTGTTGGCTTCGGTTGGCCTGTATAGAAATCGATTCAAGAAGAGTGAAGACAGATTTAGAATATAAATGACAATTATGAATGACACTTTAGCAATAGTCTTTTTATGAGTAATGAGAGCTTTAAATATAAATAACTGAACAATCATAATGAGTATTTTACAGAACTACTTTTTGTGGTTTATTGGTAATTACTTCCTTGTAGCAAGGATCTTGGCATTTGCAGAAATGATTTTTCAAATTATGATTTCAGAAAAAGAGAAATTCTATCATACAAAGTAAACTTTTTGTTCTAAAAATTGTCATCCGTCAGGGTTGAGTCAAGAAAACAGAAACTATGTTAATTATTTCAAACAGAAGGAATTTAATACAAAATGGGTTAGTACAGGATATTGGAAGGCTGAAAGAGCAAGAAGTTGATGTTGACATAAAGAACAACTACCGTATTTAAGGTTGGAGAGAATAAAAGAGAAGAAGCGGTATTATCGGAACCTAGGATCTTGGAGAAGTCTCTGGAGGACTGATGCTTAGAGCTCTGGTTGATGCATGAAGCCCATGGTTAGGGCTGGGATAGCCAAAGGGGTGGAAACAGCTGGTGCTCAGACTACCATGGGGGGTGGGGCAGGGCACCCATGGCTGCTGCTGCCAGCTCTGATGGGGTACAGCAAAACAGAAGCATTACTGTGCACTGCTGCTGGAGAGATGCCAACTCAAGCTGGAAGTATTAACTAAGTTTCCTTCTTAGTACCTCCCACCTTCCAGTCTCTGGCCAGTGCCTTTCACTAGTGGTACCTAATGGAAAGCCAGTTGGCAAGGGAGCCTGGGACAGATATGACTCCTAGTCCCAGCCTACAGGGCAGTGTTTAAATAGGTAGGCTTGGAGCTAACAGGCAACAGATAAGTGGCAAAAGTATCTTATGTTTAAGCAAAATAAAGTAGAACTTGGATCTTCAGGGATTTACACTTTCAACTGTATATAAGCAGCCTGCTAGTCTATAACACTGTAATTTGTAATTTTCTTAAGGCACAGATTCAAATCATGTACCTTTAGGCTGGTATGCCGAGTGATTTGGCTGCTAAGCCCAACATCCTCATTCCAGCCAAGTTTTCTTGACCTCTATTTTTGTCACATGGACTACAAGCTTGTAACCGTTCAACATTTTTGTGTTGGTGATGGAAGTGAGGGAGGAATGAAGCCCAAGGATGTAAGGAACACAGCAGGGGGTCAGCCCTATAGTTGGTGAATTCACTGTAAATTTCATAACAGAGACTCCAAGCTGGTGGTTCATGGATGTATCTCGTCTATAAGATGAGTTGATTTTGTTGTTATTACTTACAAATTGGGGAATGTAACATTAAATTGAGATTTTCAGGGTTTTTAAAAGAAATTGGAAGATCCAGCTACAGTGGGCCCACATTCCCTCAGAAAAGTAATGTGCTGAATTTGAGTAGTGGCTGCCTCCTGTAGACGGGGAGATACCCTTCAGTCCTCCGCAGTTCCACTTGCCTTCATTTAGTCACTTTTATTTACCTGTCTGCTCCCTTTAGGCATCTGAATTGCAATCCCTGCTCTATATGCAAAAAGAAAGTGATTCACGAAGCCATCTTAGTGAGTCCCCTAGAAAGTACAAACATTGCGTTTTCTGTGGGAAATTTTATGTTCAGAGGCTCTTTCAGTTAGGATTCCTTTGGTTACAAGTGACATAATTTGAATCACCTTGGCAAAAGTGAATGTATTGATTCCCGTTGCCAAAGTGCTTAGACAATGATGGGGGATGCCCTAGGGATGACTGAAATCAGAGATTTTGTGACAACTTTATTTTATACTGTGACAAGGCTGGGATGGTGGATGCTCATGTCCTTCCTGATCAGATAGGAACAGGGCCTCTCCTAGTAACAGTGAGAAAAAAAGAAATCCCGGAAAAGACAAATTGAGTCCCCAATGGGTATCTTGTGTGGATATCTTGGGACCAATCCCTACAGGGGAGATTGGATACTCGTGCCCACTGGGGTCAGTTCCCTTTCAGAGCAGTCTCTGTGGCAGGGAGGTGGGGTCAGCCGCATTCAAACCATGTGACCAGAAGAGGAAGGAACAGTTTCTTTAAATGAAATGAGGTAAGATTACCAGAAGAAGTGGGTAGAGATAATAAATATGTACTCCAAGGGGTATTCAAAAACTGGGCACATCGTGAAGATCTAATTGTCTTCTTCAAACATTGTATAAGACTGCTCAAATGGCCACAATTCTCTACCCCTTCCTTTGAAATGTGACTTTGTAGCTCTTCTCATCAAGAGGGACTTGCTTTGGCCAATAAACTGCTGCCAATAGGCAGCAAAGGTGACACCATGTCAGTCTCAAGCCTAGGCCTCAAGAGGCCTGTGCACATCTGTGCTATCTCTTAGAACCTCGCTCAGCTGCCAGGTGAACACACCCAGGCTAGCCTGCTGGAGGATGAGAGACCACGTGGACCAGAATCAAGCTGTCATAGCTGAGCCCATCTTAGAGCAGCCAGCCGCCAGCTGACTCAGCAGCTGATTGGAGATGCATGGGCAAATGCAGGCTAAACAAGGCCCGCTGAAGGCAGCCTAGTCTGGGCCAGACCAGAATAACCACTCAGCTGACCCAGAGACTGCTGAGCAATGATAAGACACTGCATTTTGGGAGTGGTTTGTTGTTCAGCAAGAGCTAACAGACATGGCAAGCACCTACCCTACCGTGTATTAAACACAGCCTCTGAAAGTCGGGGACAAGAGAGATGTAGATATTTACAGCACTTGTTCTTTTGTGGGAGCTGAGACAGAGGACATAAACATTATTACTCAACAGGACAGATCTTATTTAAGGTCATGGCTACTTCTCTACAGGAACATAGTCATTGCAAAATGACTTAGTAGTAGGATAATTGATTTTGAAATATCATAAACTATACAACATAACAATAGTAGGATGGATGCACCCATGTGGGTAAAGTTGCACCATGGGGATGGAAGAGAAAGGGCATCACAGGTGACAGCAGGCTGTTGTGAGCTCTGTGCATCTCTCCCTTAATTGCCTCCTTCAGTCTCTTCAAGTTTCCATCTTAAGTCAGATACTGCAGCCTAAGGACTGGTTATGCTCTTTGTATTAAACTCTTTTTTGGATGCTTTTCTCCTTGCTCATGCCTGTAGTCATTTCCTTATGTGCTTAAACTTCTACTAGGTAATAAGAGGAGAAGGAAGAGGACTCTAAATAGAACCAGCCAGTATGGTCCATGATGAGTAGCTCTGTTAACAGATTAGTGGAAGAAGCCGGATTTATTTCTCATTTCAGGTTTTGACACTGCCTTTCTCTGCTCTCTTATGACAGATCACAGGGAGTTGACCATAAAAGAAAATATCCCACAAGAAAATTTCAGGGAACTATTAGTGAACCAGAGCCTAATCCGCTGGGGTTTTATCAGAGCCAGCTGACCGGAGGGGAAGGGAAACACCCAACCCCCTCCCACTTTAGCCAACCTGACCCACATAAGCAGGGAAAAAGCCAGAAACACTTGTGAAGTTCACAGTTCAGAGGCATGGGCTCACTGAAAGACTGATCTAATCACAGGACTACAGAACTCTTCCCCTCCCCCACACCTCACCACCACATTAGTAAAGGCCCACTTATAGCAGTTCCTTCTACACAGTACATCATGTCCAGCTATCGAGAAAAAATTACAAGACATACCGAAAGGCAAAAACACAATTTGAAGAGATAGAGCAAGGATCAAAACCAAACATGGCAGGGATGTTGGAATTATCACACTGGAAATTTAAAACAACTATGATGAATCTGCTGAGGGCTCTGATGGGTAAAGTAGAGAGCATGCAAGAACAGATGGGCAATATAAGCAGAGAGATGGAAATCCAAAGAAAAGCTTAGGTAACTGTTGAAAAATTTTTCTGATGCTCACCCTTACCTAAAATTTCTAATAGTCAAGATAAAGACGCTTTTTCCTCCATAGAAAGGCACTTATCAGTTACTTCTTAGAAACTGGAAGACAAGTGGTTTAAAATGATTACTTCATGCTTCCTGTGCTCTCGTCCCCATCTGCAGCATCTGTGTCACGGCCGAGGTGGTGGTTGGGTAACTGGTCGGATGTTCTGCTTTTCCTGGCTTCTCATTTCTGGAATGCAACTGTTTTGAGTTCAATCCTTATTTTTGGGTTTTGTTCCTCTGGCTTCATGTGGTTCAGGCTGGGCTAAATTATTACTGAGCTAAGAATAGCTCTTGAGGGGCTGCAATCCCCCAGGTATGGAGTTGGACACCGTGGTCTTCTCTCCAGTATTCTTCACCCTCTAGGCATTCATGAGGACCAAGAAAAGGGTGGCCTGGAATCTGAAGGCCGTATTCCTCTCCAATATTCTTGGGACTGAGGAAAATGTCTGGGGCTTTGAGATGATAGTGTGGGAGATCAAGATTTGGCCACCCTGAAATATATCTCTTTACCTTGATTGTTTTCTCTGAGGGACATTTGACCTCCCCCACTAACTGCCTAAAGAATTTGACATGGTGGCTCCTTCCTGGAACAGATCTTCTATCATGATGGCTATAAAGATAATGTAGGATAGAGGTTACAATAGCAAAGGCACCAAGCCTCTTTTATCAAAAACTCTGTCTCTCCCTGACCACATTATCTATAGATGACCCTGAAAAGAGTTGTCCTCCTGCCCTCTGAAGTCCCAGGCCACTACCCACCCCCAACATATTCCTCGCCTTTAGCTGCAATACTTAAGCAAGCAGCTTAGACAGAGGGGCGAGTTGCTCATTTCTGAGTTTCTCCCATGTATACATGTTATTAAACTTGGTATTATTTTCTCCTGCTAACCTGTCTTGTTAATTATTTGGCCAGCCATAAGAACCTTAAGGGAAAGGGCAGAGGGAGATTCTCTCTCTTCCCCCGACAATAACTCCATACCACGCTGTGGGTACCAGGGGCCAGATTAGGCAGAGTCCTTGCCTTTAAGGAGTTATATATCATCTAGCTTGAAACCAACAGGGACATGCACCCAAATGTGGACTGCAGGGGAGTTACACAGCATGATGAATTGTTTCTTTCATAGTGATGTCTGTAGAGATGCAAGAGAGGGCCGGGCCCCTACAGCTGCACCGCTGCAGAACTGCCTTGCTCTGCTCTTTATCTTTCCAGGCAAGCCAGTGCTTCCACAGCAAGGCTGTGTAGCTGTTCTCCTGGACTAGGATAGACAAGACTTTGACTGGAGAAGGCTAGAATAGGATTTGCATGGATAATGATAATGTAGAAACTTATGTTTGGTGCCAGATAAGTAATTACATTATTGCTTAGAACACCTGTGTAAAACAGATACCATGGTTATTCCTATTCCACAGACGAGGCAACTAAAGGACAAAAAGAGTAGATGACTTGCCCCAGTGGTACGATCAGCAGGTAACGAAGCCAGAACTTGAACTCAAGGAGTCTGAACCCAGAGATGAGACGAGTAAGGCCCAGCTCACACTGCCTCTCAACACTTCTGAGATCTCTGCCCACTTCTTCTTCTGCACAGGGAAGGTAGTGAGTCAGAGCTTTTAGAAGGAGGTGAATTTAAGTGAACTAAACAAAATCCCCGAATCAAATCAAATCAAAACAAAACAAATCCAAGTCAACAAAACCCAAATCTAAGGATCTTTTTTTTCTCTTTCACAACAGCAGTCTCTATTTTCTCCACCAGATGGCAGTAATTCCACATAGTTTTTCCCCTTTTGTTTCTGTTTGAGCAGCCACTGAATAAATAAATGGGTAATACTGTTTTGTGCTACAATTTAAAGAAATCTGATAACAGCCCTCTCACTTGTCGATATTTTATATTGAATTAAACTCATAAAATCAGTTAAGGCTACATAAACTCTATAAAAAACCAAAACAATGGCTTCTCCTTTTCCCCCACTAGAAGGTGAGACGGCCCAAAGTGCTCACAGAAGGGCACGTGTGCGTGCATACATACACCCACACACACATCTACTTCCTCACACACATCCTCCCACATCCATCCCCCCACACCCACAGACACATCTACACACCCACATCAACCCATACACATGTCCACACACCCACACACATCTACTCCCCCCATATCCACACACAGACACACATACGTCAACACACACAGACACACAGACACACACACAAACCTTCCAAGGATAGGAATCCCTTCTCAAGGAATCCCTTAAAAATCCCTTAAGACTATAAGGAAAGTATAAAAGCTTTTCTGTCCGTATTTCATTAGTGTCATTTTGCTAGTCTTTCCTTTGTAAAAATATTACAAATTATTGGCTTTAAAAGTATTAATGCATTTCAGGACCCCCAAAGCCTATAAAAATCTTTCTCCTCCAAAATTCACTAAAAAAGAGTAATTCTCTTATTGTTTTACACACTCACAAACCTATGCCCATCTTTCCTAAACCATCATTTTATTGGCATTTCTTTTTCATCTACGCTACATTTCTCAGTGATCCCCCAAAGTAGCTGGCTATTTCTCATTGCAAAACTTTAACGGTCAGAGGCAGCTGTATATTCATGACCCTCCTAACTTCCAATATCTTCATAAAAACAGAATTTTCAACTTCATTTTCTCCATTTAAGAAAGCACCACCCACTGGCTAAATTTGGTATTGCAGCTCAGTTTTAGTTAATGCCCAGCCCCCAAAGAGGCTTATATGATTAGGATGTAAAAAGGAAAATTATGTTCATTAAAAAATAATTTCTAGGGGCTGGCCCAGTGGTGTAGTGGTTAAAGTTTGTGTGCTCCACTTCAGCAGCCCAGAGTTCATGGGTTTGGATCCCAGGCATGGACCTACACACCGCTCATCAAGCCATGCTGTGGCAGTATCCCACATACAAAATAGAGGAAGATTGGCACAGATGTTAGCTCAGGAACAATCTTCCTCAAGCAAAAAGAGGAAGATTGGCAACAGATGTTAGCTCAGGGCCAATCTTCCTCACCAAAATAAAATAAAATAATTTCTAATTTCATATTACACTGGGTGCCGTGAATTTAAGCCACATTTAAAATCTTTATCTTGTCAAAAATTTTCCTTATCATTTAACTGGGATGTCCCTCACTCCCAAACTTTTTGCTCTTATGAGACTATGTCTTTGATATTATAATGGATGTTAATGGGAAAAATGGATGTACATTATATGGATGTACATATACATCTATACATACAAAATGGATGTACATTTTGGTGAAAATTGCTTCCTGATCAACTTTTCAGGAATAAATCTATTTCATAATGTGGGCATTATTTAAAGAAGATAATTTCAGGAATAAATCTATTTCATAATGTGGGCATTATTAAAGAAGATAAACTTCTTTCTGAAAATCTCAGATGTTAAAAAAAGCTAAGTGTTGGCAGTGATGATAAGCTTTTTAGATTTACACAGAATTTTGACTAAGGAGAGTCTCAGATAGTGTTGATGCAGATAATACTTTTGTTCCATTTCTATCAATCAACATCTGTTTCATTTATTAAAATCCTGTGAGGTTTTGTTCTGTAACGTGGGAAAGAGAAGGAAATTTATTTTGGGGAAGAAAAGCTGGGAAGAAAGAGAAGAGAGATGTGGATAATGATGTATATTTATCTTCCAGGTTTATATTTGAACTCATCTGGAGAGCGGAATGAGGACCAAAAGTTGATAGAGTTATTTTACTTGACTCCCTTCCAAGGAGTGATCCCAGAAGTTGATAAAACGTTTCAAGAGAGACTTTGTGATTCTTTTGGCAGGACAGAGCTGCCATGGTGACCAGATGTCAAAATGCGACACAGAGTGCTGAAGGAAGCCATTCTCCTCCACCCTGCAAGGAACCCAGCCCAGTTCTGAGAACCCTCACCTGAGGCAACACACCACCTGGAGTCCAGTATGCCCACAGGCTTCTCCTGACAGGCACTGGCAGCGCCGGGCCTTCCCCATGCAGGGGGCTTCCTGCGCAGGGGACAAGGGCAAAGGAGAGCTACTGCCAGAAACGGAAGAGAGGTTGGCTGGCTCATGCTGCCTGCAGCTGGCAGACTGGTCTGTGGGCATGTGCGAGGGCATCTCTTTGGGGACTGTCAGAAATGACAGGACAGGTACAAAAAGGCTGGTGTCTGGAAATCAGACAAATGTGGGCTTAATCTATCACAATTTTGTTTTTTTTAAAGTTAAATGTGTCTCTCTTACTCTGAATATATATTAGGATAAAATTATATGTATATATAATGGATAAAATCATGATCTATATGTATATGTGTGTATATACATATAGGTCTGTGTTTAAAGTAGTCACAGGCTAATGAGGTCTGGGGTATTTCGGCAACATCTACCAGCACAACCAGCAGCTTCAATGGTGGCCCTTGTTACCACGGTACAGTGGAAGCAGGTGTAATTTGGATAATTATCACTTCTGAGGAAAGGGAGAGGGCATGGAACCCACTCTCGCTTCTATATTCCAATTGCATCCAAGACTTGGGGGGAAGGAGGAGAGGTATGAACATGGGGAGGGGGGCTGAGGGGAATTTTTTCAAACTCCTGTCTGTAGCTTAACTGTTTACTTCTAGAAGTTAGTTGGGCATTGATCAGGGTTAACGTGGGACTTGGCTCCTTCCTTCTGAAAAGCACACATTAGTTTTCCCAATAGCACGTCCAACGTCTAAAGCCATAGAAGAACAGAGCCAGGAAATGGAAGGTGATAAAGCCTCAGCCCCCAGCCGCCGCTCTTCTCTGCACATCTGCGCTGCTGCTCCTGACAGCCCGACTACAATGGAGGCTCTGTGCCTGCAGAACTGCCCAGGGACCTGGCCTCTTACTCCTCGTCACATTTTGAGGTAGGCAACACCAGCTTTTGAATCAGGAAGCAATTTTAAAATCACTCGCGTTTTGATCCCGCAGGCCTGGTTTCATCTGATTAATAAGCTACCCGATTGCTTCCCCCGGGCAGCTCCCTTCCCCAGACCCACCCTCCAAGGGTCTCTTCCCTTGTGACCAAGACCAGAAACAGGACTCCGAGTGCAGCCCTGCCCCGAAGGACTAGCCCAGGGCCGGCCTGACCTTGCCAGGAGGAATTTCTGCCCCCAGCTTGAATTTCCTTCCCGTCTTCCTTTAGGCCTTTACTGCTGGCTACGCTCCTCTTTGACCACCCTGAGTAAATGTTCCCTGCATCCCTGACAGCTGCTGATTTGGCTTCTTTCTTATTTTTTTTAATTGAAAGTAAATCTTCAAAGCGGCCCAGCCACCTGAGAAGCTCCGCTGAGCGCTGCAGCTGGGCTGGGGAGCCTCAAACAGAAGTGCTGCATTTTACCCTGTCCCTTTCCTGCCCTGGGGGTGGAGGGGGCGCGGGCAAGACGCGGGGCTTTGTGGGCTGCCAGGGCCACTCAGCTTTCAATTTAGCTTTGGCATTAGAAGGAGGGATTGTGGACATGGGTAAGGAGGTTGTGGAGAGATTTTGAAAGTGGCTGTGCAACCAGAGAGAGAGGTGGAGAGAGGGGATAGCAGAGAGAGAGAGAGAGAGAGAGAGAGAGAGAGATTTGCAGAGGGAGGTGTGAGTTTGCAGCAGATGCAAGTTCAATTTATTTATAAGAGAAAGAGAGACCTGGGGTGTCTTTGTGCTGTCTGGTTAGACTATTGGGTGTGCTTTAGCAGAAGGAAATTAATTTTAAAAAAGCATATTCAAATTTAACAATCGGTTTGTAACACCAGGAAGCAACAATGCATGGGATGGCACAGAATTAGGAGTCAAGATTCCTAGATTCTGTTCTAGGGTTTTCTCCTTTATTACTTTGTCATTTTAAGCTGGTCACTTCAGGTTTCTGTATCCTCCCCCAAACACATTTTTTTGCTATAGAAATTTAAAAATATTCAGGAAAGTTGAACAAATAATATAACAAATATCTTTATACCTACTACCTAGATTCAACAACGGTTAACATTTTTATCTTTATCTCTATGTGTATACATTCTCCTTGCCCCCCCACCCCCCATATTTGCTGAACCATTTGAGAGTAAATTACAGTCATCATGACACTTTACCCCAAGGACTCCAGCATGCATTTCCTAATAAGGACATTCTCCTACGTAGCCACAACACAGTTATCACACCTAAGAAAATTTAAAATAATTCCCTAATAACATTTAATATTCAGTCCATATTAAAACTTCTCCAGTTGACTCCAAACTATCTTTTATAACTAGTTTTTTTTTGAACTAGAAACCATTCAATACTCACTCATAAATTTGGTTAGGTTCTTTTAGTCTCTTGCTCTCTCTTCTCTTGTTTAGGTAAAACCTACATACAAAGTATACAAATCTTAAACATATACCTTGATGAATTTTTAAAAAATAGACTTTACTTTTTCGAGCAGTTTTAGACCTTGATGAATTTTTATTAAGTATACCCCTATGTAACCACTAACCACATTGATAAATAGAATATTTCCATCGCCCCAGAAGCTTTCCTCATAGCCTCTCCTGGTCAATATCTTCTCCTCCCCATCCCCAGAAGGGGTGAAGGCATGAAACAAATGGAGTTCTCAGATATTTTGGGTGAGAAAGTAAATCGGTTCAGCTACTTAGGAAAATTGTTTTCCAGTATTTAATAAATTTCATCATCTACTGACTCTATGACCCAGCAATTCCATTCCTTAGTATATACTCAAGAGAAATGATTGAATATGCCAATAAAGGCCTGTGCAAGGATGCTCATAGCAGATTTATTCATAATTTCTCCACACTGGAAATGCTCCAAATGTCAATCAACAATAAAATGGATAAATTGTGGTATATTTATACAAAGGAATACTACACAGCAGTAAAAAGGAGAGAGACTGAATCATGCAATAGCTTTGGTGAATCTCAGACATTATATTGAGTGAAACAATCTTGGTACAAAGAGAGAACATACTATATGAATCCTTGTAGATAAAGGTCAAAAATAGGCAAAAATCATCTATTGTGAGAGACGTCATTAGTCTCCTTTAATTAACAATCACCACTTTTTATCATGACTTTTTCTTTTCAAAGAGATTAGGTGAGTTTTTTTGTAGAATGTCTCACATTCTGGATTTGTCTGGTCATTTCCTCATTTAACTCAATCCTTCACAACTGAAGATCCATGAGAAAATTGAGCTGTAATGTCCAAAGGCAGCCATTTTATGTTATGAATTAACTTCTATCCCATGCATCTAGAATGGTACTAATTACATTTCATTCTTGTGAGAATTGAGTAAATCATTACTCAACTCATTTTCTGTGATCTGTGGTTCAGTTGAGGAACCCCAGTTGAGAAAGTCTTACTGAAAGTTAGGTCTTAACGCTGATGAGAGTCATTAAACATTTTTGACAAGAATACTTTATAGGTGGTACTGTGTACTTCCTACTGTATCACGCAGACGGGCATTTAATGTCAGGTTCTTCCACTATTAGTGATGTGGATGCAGAGTTTGATCACTTGGTTAAGAGAGTGACAGCCAGGTCTCTCCATTGTAAAGGATGTTTTCCCAAGTCTCCATGGCTTAACAACCTCCTTTGTCAACATGAAGCACTCATAGGTCAGTATCTCCCACTTGATGGAATAGTTTCTTCCCTGCAAATTTGGCTGCAAGGTAAGATTGTTCACAGCAAAATGATTATTTAACTTACAAAGCATCACCCTAAAATGGGAGCTTCATACCATAAAAAACACATCTTAACTGTAGTAGAACATTTCTAATCTTTGAGATTCTTTAGGTAACATAAAATGAATTTTCTTCCTACTTGAGATAATTTGATAAACATGAAATTTTGGATATTAAAGTTGCTTAGATTTAGAACACATTATACTGCATTTGTGTGTATTTTGATGGTGATAAATATTATGGGAGGTAGTGTTTAAATCATTGGTAGAAACTAAATTAAAGATTTCATGTATAAACCTAGATCTTAGACCCAGAATAGATGTGTTTCAAAGCATTTTGTAGTTTAAAAAATTACTCTTGAGGATTCACTTTTGTACTCTAACTTAAAGAAAGAAAAGTGGTTTAAGCATGATTATCCACTGGCTTCACGGGAAAAAAATAATTTCAAGTGACCTAGATGGATTTTGGTGCAATAGTCATCACACCAATCCAGAATAGTTTGGTGATGAAAGCCAAGGGTCGAGGCTCACTTCCTAGCTGAGTAACCACGGCCAACCCACTCTAAGCCTTGACATCCTTGTGGCAGATTAAAGATGGCCGTGAACTGGTTGATATTCTTCCCTTCGAGAGGTTGGGTCCATGTCTGCTCCCCTTGAATTTTGGTAGGCCCTGTGACTGCTTTGACCAATAGAATACAGCTTAAGTGATGATGTGCCACTTTCTGGACCCAAGCCTTAAGAGACTGGGAGCTACCACTTCCTGTCTTTTGGGACACCCACTTTTTTATCCTAACCACGATGCTGTAGGAAGCCCAAGCAGTCCTGTGGAAGAGCCCATGTAGAGAAGAACCCTTAGCTGACATCCCGACTGAGCTCCCAGCTGACAGCCAGCACCAACTTGCCAGCCATGTGAGAGAACCATTCTTGGAAGTGGATCCTCTAGTCTTCATTTGAGTTACTCAAAGTGATGATCCATAGAGCAGAGATGGCCATTCCCACCAAGCACTGCCCATAATTGCAGATTGGTGAGTAAAATAAATAAGCCACTAGGTTTTGGAGTAGTTTTTTATTAAGCAAAGATAATTGCAACAATCCTCATTTACAATATGGTGATAAACCCACTTTTCTTCTATACATGGAGAGAGTCAAATAGGATAGGGTATAAAAGTGCTTTGAAGACTAGAAAGCAATTATATGCCAATGTAAGGTGATAGTCTCTGAAGTAACAAATAGAATGGAAGGATTCTGTAAAGATTACTGATGTGAAGTTGGCGTATTGTTCTCATTTCTACTCAGCCCGCCTCCTGAAGATAGAAACAGTACCAGTTGCTTTTTTTATTGTAATAAAATATACATTATAGAAAATGTACCATTTTATCCATTTTTAAGTGTACAGTTCAGTGACATTAAGTACATTCACATTGTTGTGTAACTATCACCACCATCCATCTTCAGAATTCCAGTTACTTTTGATAACAGGAAATATATCTTCTTAACAAGTACAATTTTCTATTCCAAATTTGAAGTGAAGCTAAATCATCTTAGCACTGTATTTGATGACGATAATTTAAGGAATTAAACTGTGCTGTAAAGATAGGTTTCTGGAGGGACTGTAAAGAATGACAGCCCACGATCTGCAATGGAGCCCGGGAATGCTCTCTTCCTTCCCAGGGCCTGTTCCATCCTCATAGAACTTCAATTAGTCGCGAGTCAGCATGGGGAAGGAGGAACATTTAGAGAGAAATGAGCACTTATTAAACAGGGCCAAGAGAGCAAGTTTTCAAAGCTAGAACACTCCAACAAAACCATTTTATATGTAAGCAGGCCCTCTGGAGTTAGCACACATACTTGCACCTGGACCCCACCTGGACATAATTAGTTTCCCTGCACTCAGAGCAGGGAAAACACCAAAGAAAATGATGTCAAAAAACTGAGCAATCTGTCATGATCTGTGCTGCACAACTAAAGCAGCGAGCTTGCTGTAAGAATTATGTAACACAGATGACATGGTATTTAGACAGCCGGGACGAAAAACCATCTGGTAATGTTTGACTTCACAACTATGATGTCTCTTCTTGAATCATCCATATACTTCGGGGTGGAGGTCACAGGAAGGAAAGACGAAATGCTCTTGGTAGATCTATAAGAAGATGTTTTACCTACTTTCAAATTAAAACATTCTGGGCAGGACTTTTAATTCTAAGTGAGCAGAATCCTCGGTGCTTGAGGACTACAACATAAAGTAGACAAAGACTGGGTGGACCCATAAGTCACAGCTGCACGTGCAGGGCTGGAGAACAGTTAGTATACCATGAAACAAACGGGAAAATGTACTCCATCACCTTATGTGAGCCATCCCCTGACTCTCTCCTCCTGGGCCCTAAATGCCCAGGGTAGCACCCCCTTCTCCTCTGCACTGCGTCTGTTTTATCAGACCGCACACCGTCTTCCTCTTGCATGAGCATGCACGTTGAAACTAGGCCGGTGTTTCCCTTACCAGATGATTTATTTTAATGTTGATTAAATCATCGCTCATTGGCCAACCATGGGGTGCCTAGCAGTCCTAGTTTCTTGGGGGTCACATAGGAATAACTAGAAATAATTCATGAGTGAATCAAGAGATATACATTCACAAGAAATAGTAAGGGTAGAATAATGATTAGAGTCACTGAGGTCAGGCAGAGTGGAACAGGGCTGTCTGAGATTGAGTCGCCATCACTGTGAAACTCTCCCCACCCTTCCAGGCAGAGCACCTCACCCTTGCCTCCACCAGAGCATTCACCACAGTGATTATTTCCTGTCTGTCCCTGGGGACTGCGTTCCTTAAGGGATAAAGTTCAGATTCCAACAACATTTAAGGGGTGCTTGCTAATTCCCGGGCAGCCAGCTAAGTGCTGCCACAAGTCTTCCTTCACAGCCCGGGGAGGTAACTTCATCCCCATTTCAGAGATGAGGAGAATAGGTCCCAGAGAGAACACACACTTGGCACAAGGCCAAATTATGAGCCAGGCCTTTGAGTGAGTGTGATTTATTGGGAGCGAGCTCTTTAGGAAAACCGAAGAGAGTGAGGGAAGCAGGAGAGAGACCAGAAGTGTGGTCTCAGGTCAAATATAGCCTTGGCCTGCGGAGGGTGGAGAGCTGGGGAGAGGTCTTCCGGAGCCTAAATTTGACTGGAAAGTTGTCCCAGTGAGGTAAGGGAGTCCAGCTTTTTACCCCGGAATCAGTCACTAACAAAGGGGGAGGGGCCGTGGAAAGTGTCACTTTCCCAGCTCTTAGGCCAAGACAGCTGCTGTCAGCCAAGACTTCAGAGAAGGCCACAGGTGGAGCCCCTACCAAGGGGATCTGGGCGGGGCACCCTGCAGCCAGTAAGTGGGGAAGCCCCCTGTGAACCCAGGTGTTCTAACTTCACTACTCACTGCCTGAGCCCACATACCCACCCAAGTCACATTTGTCTTGCTGTCTTTACCAGATCTTGCCCTTCCCAGTACCTGTCACGGTAACTGAGCCAGTCAATCCATGTTTGTTCAAGAAATTAGTGGAAGGGTGAATAGAATAAATAAGTGCTAAAAAAAGGTACAAGATGTCGTGAGAATTTAGAAGAAAGGAATGAATTCTGATGGGGGGAAAGGTGAGGTGTCAGGGATGGTCTCACAGAAGAGTTGTTTTTGAGAGTTGAGTAGGTAGGGAATGAGAAAAAGGGAATTTCAAGCTTGAAAACGTCACATGGACATGAAAGGGGCTGATGTATTTGGGAAATAATGAGTAAACCCCAAGGCTTAGTTTCAGATATTGGGAAGGATATGCTGGGAGATGGGCCTGTAGGTATTATTTGGGTCAGATTATTTAAACTTTCAACAACATACTATGGGGTTAAAAGTTCATTCTTTTAAAAAATATTATTTAATTTTGTTACTATGCTCTTCTGTATTTTCAAATTATCTGCAAGTCACAGAAAAAAAAAAGAAATGTATGTTTACAGTGTAATTGAGAAAAGGCCAACTCTCATAATGCCCTTAGACTTTTGTTCAGAACACTAGAGAAGGCTCCTTCAGGGATGGAAGTGAGGCCCAAGCACAGTTTATTCTTAGCCAGTGGAAACCATGCAGACCTTCAAGGAGGGGAATGATGTGATTGGAAAGTATGGAAATAGATATTGTGTGGCAGTAGTGTGAAGAAAGAACTGGAGAGATGAGGGATGGGCATCTGGGAGAACATTTACAACTGTTCAGGAAAGAGATGACAAAAGGTGAGGCTCTGGTGACAGAGAAGACAGGTGTTCGAGATAGAATGGAAAGGATTTGGTGACTGGATGCAAGCAATGAAATAGAAAGGATCGGGAATTTAGGTCTGACATTTCTTGAATGGATGGTGAGGAGGATGTTGACATCATCCTTAGATAGGGAAAGTGGAGGCAGGTTTTGGAGGTAGACGGTGTGTTCAGTTTTATATGTGATGGATTTAAGGTCAGGGTTGGAAATTCTAAGTGAAGATGTTTAAAGAAAGGTAGAAGTAATTCAGAGAATTCTGATGAGTGAGGGCTGATGATATAGACTGAGGATTCATCAGCCATAAGTTCAGTATAAGGAAGAAATAGGAGGGGAGTAGACTAAGTGGGGAGAGACACAGAGTGAGGCAGGAACTGGCTTGCAGCTCAAACTCTGGGAAATCTCTAAACTCAAGGATCAGGGTGAGGAAGAGAACCCACTGCCAGAAACTGAGAGGGAATAGTGCTCTGGAACCAAGTGAGGAGGAAGCTTCAGGAAGAGGTCGGTCAAAATCCTCCACGGAGGTGAAGTATGTCTAGGATTGCCAGGTAAAATACAGCATGCGCAGTTAAATTTGAATTTCGGGTAAACAATGAAAAAATTTCTAGTATAAGTGTATCCGTGCAGTGTTTGGGACATACTTATATTAGGGGCATCCAAATATTGCACTGGACATACTTATGAATAAATGCTTACAAACGAAATAGAATAATGAATAAAAATTGTTTACCTGAAATTAAATTTAACTGGACATCTTGTATTTTTGTTTGCTAACTCTGACAACTCTAAAATGACCCGAATGGAAGGATGTCATTAGTGAACTCACTGCAGCATCCCAATGAGCTCAGTGCTCTTAGCCCCCTTTTCACTCCTGAGCAAGACGACAGGAGCCCTATAAAAGGCTCTATTACGAAAAGGGCTCCAGGTTCTGTTTCCCGTGTACCTGCCTAAATTCCCTTCTCCATTTTGTTGCGTCTTCGCCTCCAGCTCCATCATCGCCTTTCTGCCTGACCCCTCTGAATTTGCTGCTTCACTGGTCTTCCTTCTTGGATTCCAGACATTCTTCAGCCCTGGGTGGTCCTCTTTCGATCCATATTTGCCATGTCAGGGGACAGGTAGTGGAAACACCGGACTGCAAGGGTTTAAGAAGTCTGAGATGGGCAACTGGAAAGGGTGAATTTAAACCACTGTGTCAAGAACTTGTGTGGTGAAGATAAGGGATGGTAGGTTGAGGAGAGGAGCAGGGTAAATATGCTTAAATATGTTTGTGACTTCAGAGGGACGAGAGCAGAAAAAGGATAACAAAGCTGATGGGGGCGTTATAAGAAAAGATCCTGGTACAACTGAGGGGATGGAGGCAAGCAGTGAGGGGAAACAGTCTTGAAGAGGAGACAACAGGAAAGGAGACAGAGATGGTAAGTGTAGATAAAGACACATTTTCGTGGGAAGAGAGATTTGAGGAGCCCAGATTAATTGCTTTAATTTTCTCAGTAAAGTGGGAATCAACATTATTGGCTATGATGTTGGGTTGGTATGCAGATTGGGAGTTTGAAAAAGTACATATATTTGATTCTTACTAGCTTCAGTTTCAGAGGTTGAATTTTTTTCCCCTGATAGCTGCCTTCAACTTTTGGAGACTTCCTTACACATGGATATAAGATATATTATGTGCATATGCTTTATGGTCACCCATGGGTGACTCCCAGCTCACTTGATGTTGTCCCTTAACAAGAACCAATTAGCATGTTTGGGAGTAGGGAGGACCTATGTGCCCTTAGTGCCCTCCCTCAATATCACAGGACATAAAATGTGACCACCGGAAAACATCTGTAATTAAAGCTGAGCTAGATTACGTTTCTTAAAGTGTGGCAGTGTCAGCATATGTTCAAACCCAAATTGGACAATCTCTTTCTTCTTTTCTACTACTACTTGTGAAAACTGCTACCACTGACTCCAAGGATCAAAATGGTGCTGGGCACACCTACTAGGATCACTATAAAAACAAAAAATGGGAAATAAGTGTTGGTGAGGATGTGAAGAAATTGGAACTCTCGTGCACCGCTGGTGGGAATGTAAAATGGTGCACACCTTGTGAAAACAGTTTGGTGGTTCCTCAAAAAGCTAAATGTAGAATTACCTTATGACTCAGCAATTCCATTCCCGGGTGTCTACCCAAAAGAATTGAAAGCAGGGACTCAAACAGGTTCTTGTACACCAGTGTTCACTGCAGCATTATTCACAACAGCTAAAAAGTGGAAATAACCCAAATGTCTACCAACAGATAAATGGATAAATAAAATGTGGTATATGCATACAATGGAGTATTATTCAGCCTTAGAAATTCTGATACATGCTACAGCATGAATGAACCTTGAAAACATTATGGTTATGATTTCACTTATATGAGGTACCTAGAATAGGCAAATTCATAGAGACAGAAACTAGAATAGAGGTTACCAGAGACTGAGGTGCGAGAGGGGTGGGGAATGGGGTGTTATTGCTTAACGGTTACAGAGTTTCTGTTGGGATGATGAAAAAGTTTTGGAAATAGTGCTGATGGTTGCATAACATTATAAATGTAATTAATGCCACTGTATACTAAAAAATGGTTAAAATAGCAAATTTTACATTATATATGTATTTTACTACAACTTTAAGAAATTAATACGGTAATATACCACAAACCATTGGCTTGTACACTTAAAATGGGTGAACTGCCTGGTATGTGAGTTATACCTCAATAAAGTAGTTGCTTATACCTTTGGGACACTTTTCCTTTACTGCACTCAGGCCACAGGGACCATGAAAAACCTGAATTGGAAAAATAATAAAATGAGACTCATGGGGGAGGGAGATCACTTCACAGCTTGAGGAGATTCAGATAATTAACTCAGAAACTTGCCATGCTTAAGAAGCTCAAGGCCAGGGGATATGGGAGAGGAAGAGTGCGTGATTCAGAATGGTATCTGTATTATATTGTATTTTGTATTGTTGTGGGTAGGGTTATTCTATAAAAGACAACTTTTACAAGCATCAAGCTCTTTAGAGAGAAGTCACCATGTGTAACAATTAAATGGGTTTTCGTTTGTGGTTGAAGGACAGCTACCTTTTGGTTATCAACCTGAGCTTTCCTTGGCCTGAAAAGCAGCAATGTGAGTCTGGTGAGCCATTTCGTGTTGCTGTTCTGTGTGGTGCTATGTCTGAGATGGAGGGTGCTGGAGGTTTTTGAAATGTGCATTTGGAGTTACAGGAGAGGCCATCCAGAGTGTCCACAATGTCACTGGAGGAGACAAAACCATCCATCCATTCAGCAGCAGCACAAAGCAGCCTACACCAAGAAAACAACAATACATCCCCAAACAGATCAAACAGCTGCTCATCAATCTGGTGCAAGCTGCAGGTTGCCTGACTAAATTACTGTCGAATAGGCGGATGAGTACAATTTGTCAGTCAGCATTGAGTTTAAATGAGCAGAGATGCACATAAAGCCAGCAATGCAATAGTAATTAAGAATTATAGGCATCAAGTTTCAACTAATGCTTTCTTAAGGTAGCAGTGACCGAGTCAAGAAGCATACGAGGGATCGAGAGTAGAATTAAAGCCAGGGCATGGTCTACCTAGAGCCCTCTACAATTTCAGCAGCTCGTCATGTATGCAAGTGATGTGTAGATGATGGAGACTCCATGAGAACTCAGGCTCTATTTTTCTTATTTGCTTTTAAAAAAAATTGTATATCACACATATTAAAGAGTGAATAACAATAATAATAATTATAGAAAAATGACACTCTTGCACCCACTGCCCAGATGAGGAAATAGAACATCTTGATTTGTTTTAATGGTGCTTGAAATCATTGTGAGAATTGACATCTCTCTGGATGCTGAGTTGAATGGAATTTAATAAATGTTGTGCTGACAGTGAGTTGGTGCTGGGTCATATAAAGATGAATACAAACAGGCTCGCCTCAGAGAGTTTATAGTCTGGAAGGAAGAATAAAATGACAACACAATTAGCTCTGCATCCCATGGATTCACAGGAAGAGTAGAGGTGTCATAAGAGAGGTAGGCAGCACTGTGGAGGTTCCAAAAATGTTAGATCAGTCTGCATAGGGAGGGCTGTGAGAGGAGGAGCTCAGAGAAACCTCCGTGAAGAAAGTGGCATCTGAGCTGGATATCAAAGGTAAGTAGGGATTTTACAAGATGAGAGAGGGTGGGAGGGAGGGCATTTCAGGTGGGGGACTTAATAAAAGAAAAGACAAGAGAAAGTCTCAGGCCTGTAAAGGAAACAGTAAATTGTCTAGAGTAAGAGAGTAGTGGAATATGAGATTGGACAACTGTCCTGAGCCAATTTCTTAGAAGACGCCCATGTCCGTAGGAAACATTCCATCCATGAAGGGCTAATTTTCCTTGTCACCTGAAAACTCAACACTAGCACACCCAGAGTCAATCCTATTTAGGAGGATGTGGGAGGGAAAAATTGCTGAATTTTGGCTATTCATCATCTATTCTGCCTTCCTAACAGCACCCCACATTTATTTGGGCAAACACCTCTTCCCCAATATTAGCCTGTGTAATATAGCATGGGATTGGCTCTATTTTTAGCTCCAGGGTTAAACCTCTTCGCTATAGTTGATTGGTTTGGATAAAGGCAAGTGACCTACTTAGGCCCAATGAGAGGAAGGCCCAGGGCTTTGGGGAAATTGTTAAGGAAGTAGAACATTTTCTTCCCTGTTGCTCATAAAGCTGAGAAACTGTGAGGGCTATGGCTTCTGCAGCCATCTTGTCATCATGTGGGGAAAGCCTGGCTCAGAATGAAGTCAACACATTGGGGGTCAATATTCAGTATCTGGTGAGGGTATGCCATGGACACCAATCAATCAGAAAAGACAGCAGCTTGTATGCTGTACTGGGGTTCTGCCTGGAGGAACACATAGCTTTAAAAAAAAAAGCTTTATTTATGATATATCATCTCAAACAAAAACACTATCATGTAACGGTATACCCACGATTTTTATTTTTACATAACCTTGTCATATTGCTCCTAAAAATATTTACAATAATTTCTTAATATCATCTAAAACCTAGATCATATTCAGTTTTTTCTACTTGTGTAAGAATTTTTTATTAATAGTTTGTTATTTTGAATCAAGATCTAAAAGAAGTTATGGTATTTTGTTGCTATTAAAAAGGAATCTTTATGCTGGAAACTATTAGAAACAACTGATGCAGGAAGTGATGGGTTCAAATCCTGGCTCCTTCACTAGCTGTGACCTCAAACAATTCATTTAATGTTTTCACTTGCCTTAGTAATACTTAAGTCAGAAGTTGTTGGGAAGATTCTGTGAAATGCAAAATCATCAGTCTGTGTGAATAATGAGGTTATTTTGTGTGATAATTAATTTTATGTGTCAACTTAATTGGGCCACATGGTGCCCAGATATTTGGTCAAACATTATACTGGCTGTTTCTGTGAGGGTATTTTGGATGAGATTAACATTTAAATCTGTAGACTGAGTAAAGCAGATTGCCCTCCCTAATGTGGGTGGGTCTTGACCAATCAGTTGAAGGCCTGAATAGAACAAAAAGGCTAATCTTCCACTGAGTAAGAGAGAATTCTTCCTGCGTGATGGCCTTTGAACTGGGACATTGGTTTTTTGCTTCCTTAGGACTGGAATTGAAGCATTGGCTCTTCCTGCATCTCAAGCCTGCCTGCCTTTGGACTAGAACTACACCGAAGACCTTCTTGGGTCTTTAGCTTGCTGACTCACCCTGCAGATCTTGGGACTTGCCAGCCTCCATAATTGTGTGAGGTCTCTTTATACACACACACACACACACACACACCCTATTGGTTCTGTTTCTCTGGAGAACCCCAACTAACACACTTTGTAAGAAATGCACAAATTTCTATGATCAGTTACCCCCATCTGCACAACTCTGGGACATCAGCCTTCCCACCTTTCTTTAGCCTTTCTCCATTATTTTTGAGCTTCCCGAGGGGGTTATCTCATTGTACTTGTGAACAATCTCCTCACAGCCCTCTACTTGTTACTGTCTGCTCTCTGGCACACCAAGACCGTACTGCAGGGGCTCTTGCCCTGTTTCCACTGCCTAGAAGGCACAAAGTCCCAATAGCCCTGAAGACTCCCCATGTAAGTCTTATATCTCACAAAATCCCTCAAGAAAACAGCTTCTGCCTAAGCCTCTTAGTGTAGTAGGGCCCAGACCTGGTCCCACAGGTTGGGCTCAGAGCCAACCCTATATTGCCACATTCATTTCAGCTTCTCTCCACTTCTGCTTGGCTACAGGCTCTATTCCTCTAGGCAAAGAGATCCTGGGGGCTGCTTGGGGGCCAGCCAGACGCTTAATCCCCATTTCAGCTCAACTGTGACCTTGGCTCTAAGCCCCTCACATAGTTGGAGCTCAATGTATATTAGTTCTCCCTTCCTTGGTTTAGAAGTGAGATGATTGATACTTTAGAAGAAACGGTGTCAAGATAGGAATATAGTCAGCCTTGCTCCTTTTATGAGTATGTTCAAGGATGAGCTCTGGTTACACAGTCTAGGGACTATTTTATTTTCTGAGCACATTTTTGGATCAAACCCTCCAACTCTATGAACATAATGTAACTATTTTATGCTATTCTATTTTCAAAGTAAATGTTAGTGATATTTAATATATAAGATATTAGGTTTGACCATATGAAACTTGTTTTCATAGCGAAAAAATGGTCAAGTTTTGGTAATCTCATATGGCTCAACCTAAGTGAGAATCATTTGAAAGTGAGCCAGTTTAATTCTGTCATAACTGTTAAGGGAAGAGAACAGGATGGATTGGAAGCACCATTGTATCTAGCTTGCTGATTTACGCCCCTAGTCTAGTCTTCCCTTCCTCTATCCATAGATCCCCCATTACCACTTCCCTGTTTCATCGTGCTGCTTTCTGAAAATCCTGACCCTGTCATCTAATTCAAGCCTGCTCCACAATAGAGGCCCGAGTTCTAAAATCACCTTTCACTTCTTAGTAGGTCAATCTTCAGCCTTAGGGACAGCAGTCTGATTAAGCTTTTCTTGCACTTAGGATGTGAATGACTGATAACTTTACATTCTGTAGTATCATTAGTGCCATTCACAAATAATCAGATTCTCTTGGGCATATGGTTGGGTTACCTCTCCATTTTGTTCTTTTTGGCTCTCCTTTTCAAGTTAGATGTAGTCATATGCATTAACTTAGCCAATAAAATGTGAATGGAAATGGCACATGCAACTTCTAGGAGGAAGCTTTAAGAAGGGTACAATTTTGAGTACAGGCGGTCTCGATTTATGATGGTTTGACTTAGGATTTTTTTTACTTTACGATGGTGCGAAAGCGATACGCATTCAGTAGAAACTATACTTTGAATTTTGCATTTTGATCTTTTCCTGTGTTAGTGATATGGGGTACAATACTCTCTTCATGATGCTTGGCAGCAGCAGTGAGCCGCAGCCCCAAGTCAGCCACGTGATCGTGAGGGTGAACAACCAATACGCCTACAACCATTCTATTTTTCTCTTTCAGTACAGTTTTCAATAAATTACATGAGATATTCAACACTTCGTGTTAAATTCTTTTGCCCAACTGTAGTCTAGTGTAAGTGTTCTGAGCACATTTAAGGTTGGCTAGGCTAAGCTATGATATTTGGTAGGTTAGGTGTATTAAACGCATTTTCAGCTTATGAAGGGTTTGTTGGGACGTAACCTCATTGTAAGTCAAGCAAGATCTGTACTCCCTTTCAACAGTAGAGGGACTGTGCAAGTGCGTGCTAAGATGATGCCTGTGTTGGCCTGGATTCCTGTGTGACTATCATGGGCAGAACCCCCATGTGAACCTGTAACTCATGTCCTAGTCAATGAGATCAACACATGGGAGGGGGTGGTCTAATCCACACAGTTATTCAGGAACCCAAGGTCCTTCCACCACGTGGTCCCCCTGGAGCAGGGTTTAGAAAACTATGGCCTGTGGGCCAAATCCAATCTGTTTTTATAAATAAAGTTTTGTTGGAACACAGGTGCATTCATTCATCTGCATATTGTCGATGGCTGCTGTCCTGCTGTAAGAGCAGAGTTTTGTAGTCACGACAGAGACTGCACAGCCCACAAAACCCAAAATATTTGCTGGCCTTTTATAGAAAAGGTTTGTTAGCTTCTGCCCCAGGGCCTGGAGTTTTCCCCTGAATTTTCTAAGTCTGGCTGGCAGGTGAAGGAAGAGAGAGAACAGAGAGAATTGCCTGGGAGGTTTTGTAGCCCATTCCTGAAGGTGGAGTATGCCACATTGATCCACATTCCGCTGTCCAGAACTCAGTCACCTGGCCACAGCTCAGTACAAGGTAGGCTAGGTTACGTAGTCTAGCTGTGTGTCTAGGAGGAAAAGGCAAATGATTTGGTGAACAGTTTCTGCCGCATCTGTCTACTTGTGTGGTCAGCTCGGCTGCTGTGCTCTCTCCAATCAGCCCCAGGTGGGGCAGTAGCGGTTGAAAATTGGGGTGATTCCTCTGTGCTTGCACTAAGCTTCCTTGCTCTGATCAGCTGTAGTAGAGGAGACTCATTTTTCAGCCCTGTGCTCACTCAGTGCTTACCCACGCGTACCAGTCCACAGTGAGTAGTTGAGTAGAGTCTAGCTGACCCATAGACTTCACTGTGATCCAGGGAACGCACCATTGTTAGAGCAAGTTCTGCATCACAGTGCAGGGAACTGTAGTCTGGCGCCGGAAATGTTTTGATCTCATACTTGGAATGCAGAACATAACGGTATCAATCTCTGAAAATCAGATGAAACCTTGTGGGAGAAGCTTAGGTCCAATGAATAAAATTATATAAAACAATTTCATACTTGACATTTACTGAGAGGGGCTTAACTTTTCCTACATGTTTTAGTCTGTTCAGCTAGTATTATTTATTCATGTCTCTTTCCCCATTTGGTTCACAATTTATCTTTTGGGAGCCTAGAATTAAACTGTAAAAATGTATATATGCTAGACACTGTTTTATGTTCCATCAATGGAGAAGTCATCAAAATCTCTAACAGAATAAGATTCAGCCTATTACAAGGGGTGATTTAGCTGAAATAAAATGTAATGTTTAACTCAGAGAAGCTGGAAAAAAATGAGATTTAGGAATATGGAATTGAATAATCAGTCGGTGAAATGACAGTGGTTTTTCTGTCAATCTCCCAGTTGAAAGAATATTAGGACATCAAGATTACGAACGGCCAGAGCCAAATGAAGATTCTTGGTAACCCAGCAGGACAAGATTGGCTTCTGATTCCAATGATAACAGATTGTTCCCAACTCTGACAGAGTTAAATAAAAGAAATTTAGTGTTCTGTGTCATATCCTTTTGATGCACTGTCATATTTTGTGATAGGGAAAGAATTAATGTATAACAAATTAAAAAGAAAACAACCCTAGAGAACAGGGCAGTTGCTGACACAGGCCACTGTGACTGAACATTTCCTCAGAGATTCCATAAGATGAGAGGAAGTTCATGCACACAAACATGAATGGGAATCCTATGAAAGACACAGGTTGGGGAGGGAAATCAGAGAAGGAAAACCTATAGAATGAATTTGAAAAGCAAAGATCAGTATATTGGCTTCCTAGGGCTGATGTGACAAATTACCACAAACTGAGTGGCTTGGAAATTTATTACACAACAGAAATTTATTCTTTCACAGCTCTGGAGGCTAGAAGTCTGAGATCAAGGTGTCTGCAGGGCCATGCTCTCTCTGAAGGCTCTAGGAGAGGATTCTTCCTTGCTTCTTCCCAGCTTCTGGTGGTTGCTGGCAATCCTTGGCATTCTTTTGCTGGGGACACATCACTCCAATCTCTGCCTCCATTGTCACGTGTCATTCTCCCTGTATGTGTGTCTTTTCTTTTCATTAGGACACTAATTATATTGGATTAGGGTCCTTCCTAATTCAGTATGGCCTCATCTTAACTTGATTATCTCTGCAGAGACCCTATTTCCAAACAAGGCCACATTCACAGGTTCTGGGGGACTTCAACATATCTTTTTGGGGGACAGAATCAATTCACAATAATCAGTGACTGAAGTTGTCTATGAAGCTGTCATGAGATGGGTGGAATAGCCCACAGGAAGAGAACAGCCACTTGGAATCATCACACAAAATACAAAACAAGGGAGAAAATAGATCTTGAGTAGGGTTGATAATGACAATAACAATGGACACTTATCAAACACTCTACACTAGCCATTCTAAGAGATTTACATGTGTTATCTTATTTAATTCTCACAATAAGCCTATTATATAGGTTCTTTAATTAGCCTATTTTATAGATAAAGAAATTGAGGCATAAAGAAGCAAATGTGGAATTGAGGGAAAAAACCCACTGAAATAACTGGAAGGGGGGCTTTGGGTGGCAGGAGATCTCAGGTGGGGCCAGCCCAACACATCCAGAGCAAAGACGGCTGCCACCCAGAGCAATTTGGAGTGCCAGCAAAGCTTTTTTGACTAGAGCCTTCTCCCTCTTTAGATTTTCCAAGATACTTGAGTCCGCCTAAAATACCACAATAGAAATTTTGTTCATTGAACCAAAGACTTAGATCCCAGCCAGTTTGGAGGGGATATTGACATTCCATCATAAACTGAGTCTGTGTTCGGGAATCTCACAGGCGTGGCACATACTGCTCAGACTACAGAGAATGACAGATGACCTGCCAATTTATTTAGTCTTCCCACCTACTGAAATTTCTTGAAAGAGGGGTGTTTTGGGTAATTATTGATGAAGATATTTATATATATAAAAATATAAGTGTGTATGTAATTGTAAATCCAGAGACAGTAGATTGTCATGATTAAGATCACAGTCCTGAAACTGGGCAGCCTACATGCAAATTCCAGCTTTCCCCTCTAAGCTTTGTGACCTGGGATGAGTTACTAAAACTCTCTGTGACTTAGTTTCCTCATTGATAAAAGGGGGATGATAATAACAGTATCTACCTCATAGAGTTTTTGGGAGGATTAAATGTGATAATATGTGCTTTAAAACTGTGTCTAGCATATCACAGAATCATATGCTGCATAGGAAATAGAGTTCAAAATGTTTATCTATCCTATGTCACCAGGCTATCAGGCTGCCTTTAGAGTTTCCCTCCCCTAGCAAAGACCGAGGTAGGATAAGGATGAGTGTCCCTGGTGCAGGCTTTATCTCTTCTGAGCTTATCAGCTGGTTATTGGTTGATGACAGGACCTCATGAGGATGTGAATCACTGATAAAATAAATTTAGCCTTCTTCTCCCAGATGAGTTTGTAGTCACAAGCTGATAATCTGGGGGGTTGGTCTTCACCCCTTTTCCACCCTATAGTGGAGATACTGCCACTGCTGTGGGTGTTGAGGAGTTCCACATCACTGCCTGTGGTTGAGTAGTAAGTGATAGGGCAAGAACATCAACTAAGTCAAATAAGTGCCCCTTTAATGATCTCTGAATTGTGACACAACTTTGGAGTGTGTGGGATGGATATGATGTGAAAAGCACAGGCAAGAACAACAAAAATAGATAAATTGGATTACATCAAAATTAAAAACTTTTGTGCCTCAAAAGATACTATCAACAGAATGAAAAGGCAATCCTCAGACTTGGGGAAAATATTTGCAAATTATATAGCTGATAACGGGTTAATATCCAGAATATATAAAGAACTCCTGTAACTCAATTACAAGAAAGCAATCTAATTCAAAAACTGGCAAAGGGCTTGAATATTCTCCAAAGAAGATATACAAATGGCCAGAAAACACATGAAAAAAACCTCACTATCACTAATCATTAGGGAAAGGCAAATCAAAACTACAATGAGATACCACCTCATACCCATTAGGATGGCTATTATAAAACACCCATACACACACACACAGAAAATAACAAGTGTTGACGAGGATGTGGAAAAAATGGAACCTTTGTATACTGCTGGTGGGAATGCAAAATGGTGCAGACACAAAGGAAAACAGTATGGTAGTTTGTTAAGAAATTAAAAATAGAAATACCATATGATCCAGCAATTTCACCTCTGAGTATATACCCAAAGGAATTGAAAGCAGGGCTTTGAACACATATTTGCACACTCATGTTCATTGCAGCATTATTCACAATAGCCAAAGATGGAAACAACCCAAATGTCCATCAACAGATGAATGGGTAAAATGTATATACATACAATGGAATATTATTCAGACTTAAAAAGGAATGAAATTCTGACACATGCTACAACATGGATGAACCTTGAAAACATGCTAAGTGAAATAAGCCAGTCACAAAAAGAAAAATACTGTATAATTCCACTTACATAAGGTACCTAGAGTAGATAAATTCATAGAGACAGAAAGTAGTTCTGTTGCCAGGGGCTGAGGGGATGGAGGAATGGGGAGTTGGTGTTTAATGGGTACAGAGTTTCAGTTTTGGAAGATGAAAATGTTCTGGAGATGGATGGTGGTGACAGTTGCACAACAACATGAATGTACCTAATGCCACTGAATTGTACACTTAAAAGTGGTTAAAATGGTAAATTTTATGTTATGTGTTTTTACCATAATTAAAAAAGAACAAAAAAAGAGTGTACAGGAAGGTTCTGGTGTCCTCAGTACCAGAAACTAACTCTGCCCTTTCATAATTATCTTCCAATAAGCAAAATTATCTCATATCCAAAGGCAGGTTACAATTGGCTTGTTTCGGTGACTGTCTGGTCTGCTATTTCTGTTGCTGGCTGCTCCTCAGCTCTGGGCTGTGCTTGCAGCTGCAGGGAGATGGCCTGCTGCTCCACGCTGCCATCACCACCGTGACCCGATGTCCCCTCCTGAAATCCTCCGTGCAGGATTTTCACCCACCCCTTGCTAATGCCCCTATTCCCTGCATTGTTGATGCTTTCCTAACCCCATTATTTCTTCTATATTTATTAACTGGCCTTCTTCCATAAGGATGAGACTTTTCTTCTATCTTCCTTCCTCCCTTCCTCCCTTTCTCTCTTCCTCCCTTCCTCCCCTCCTCCCTTCCTTCCTTCATCAATATGTACTTTTGGAATTTTATTTTATTTAAAGGGTTATCATCTATTACTATCATTATTTATTTTGATGCTCAAATTTTGTCCCAGATTTGACCAGTGGAAACCCTTTTGAGTAGGATTCTGTGTTCATTTGACATATCCTCATCATTCTTTGAGCACTTCCTTACTTTCTGGTACAAAAAAATATTCCAGGAGCATCTTTTACTTTCCCTGTCCAAGTCCTGGAACCAGACTTTTTTTTAAGGAGCTCTTGGTTCCTTTTAGTGGAGAAGAGTGTTCAGAAATCATGATCTTGGTTCCAAACTTTCTTTTTGGTGTGGCCATGCAATCAATCTACTTCTGGTCAATGAGAAATCTTGAATTCTTGCTCTGCATAAAGAATTCAAACCATCACCCTGGCTTCAGGAATATATACAAATCTGGTGGAGGCCTGTTGGTCGTGGGCTCCCTCTGACCCTTCCCTCCCCCAACTCATTCCCACGTTCCTAAGACAGACAGCCCTCCTAGGGCATCAGCACTAAAGTCTTTGTGAAGTCCCTGAGGCTTCCTGCTGGTGTGGGTTTCAAAGGCACCAGAGTCAATGTGAAATTACTGCAGGGAGAGTGAGAAAGAAAACCTCAAGGCACGTGACAGAACCTCAAACTGTTGGGAAACAACAAAAACAGATAAACTGATGGGTGTTACTAGAAGAGTTTATCTTCACATTTTAAAGTTATAGTCTTGAATCGAAAAGCAGATTTCTCTTGTGCAAAATGTCTAATATTGATTAAGAATTGACTGTGTGCCAGGCACTGTGAGCTATGCACTCTGTGTGAATTATCTCATTTAATCCCCACAGCACCATTACTTGGTGAATCTCTTGCATCGCCATGGAGGCACAGGTAAATTAAATAGAAAGTGATGGAATTGGGATGTGTATCCAAAGAAACTGACTCCAGACACCGTCATGCTGCTGGACTCCCAGTCTCATGCAGAGGGTGTGATGATGAAGAGGTGGGCACTGATCTCTGCAGTGCAGGCATAAAATGAAATCACTTATGCTAGGCTCCTACTGGAAAGCAGAAAACAATATTACATGCAGTGTAAGATGAAGTCCCAGAAGGCATGTGTCTCTGAGTCAGTCATTAGTAAGCAAGGAGGCCAGAGATTGTGAACAAGGGCACACAGATTTTCATTTTTATAAACATTTTTCTGATTACTATAGTAAAAATACATTACTATTTTGGAAAAATTGGAAACTATGAAATGTACAAAGGAAAAAGGATTTCCTATAATCCCATTGCTCAGAGAGAATTATTAATATTTTAACATGTTTTCTGTGTTTTTACTTAGTTGAGATCACAGTGTGTAAAAATTCTCTGGCTTGCCTTTTTCATTAAACCATATCATATAAGCACATTCTCATGTTGTTAAAAGCTCTTCATAAACATCATTTTAATGGCTGCATAATATTCCATTTTATGAATGTAATATTATTTCCTTAACTGTTCCCTTAAAATTGGTTAGTTAGGTTGTTCCTATTTCCTAATTATTAAAACAAAACAAGACAAACAAACAAACAAAAAACCCTCTTGACACATATATTTGTGCATGTACTTTGGTCTGCATTTCAGATTATTTTCTTAAAATAGAGTTTTAGAAATGATCTTACTGTATTAAAGTATGGATATGCTATTTTTATCATACTAAAAATAGTTTAAAAATTTTAAATTATTTTAGTAATTTTTAATAAGTAATACAAATATGTATAAGATACAAATTCAAAAGATACAAAAGGTTGTACAGTAAGATCAAGTCTTCCCATTTCTGTCTCCCAGCCATCTCAGTTCAGCCTCAGTTTCTTGCTTTTCCTTTCAGAGAAATCCTTTATATTTATGAGCACATATATCCAGGAGATCATTCCTTGTCCCTACATAAGGAGATTTTTATTTTTAATAGCTGTGTGATATTTGAGTGCATGTCTCTTGTTAATGGACACTTACATAGATCCTCATCTTTTCCTGCTATAAACAGTACTGTACTGACCATCACTGTATAGATCTTAGTATTTCCCACAGTATAAGATCCTAGGAGTGGAATTATTGGGTTAAAAGATATGAACATCTAACATTTTGATAGGTATTACAAAATTTATTTCCACAGAGGTTATATCAATTTATATTTCTATCAGTAATATGGGAGAGGAGAGTCTGTTTTCTTATTCCCTCCATCTATGCAAAATATTACAAAATATTTTGATTTCTGCCAATTTAAGAGGTTGAAATGTTATTTTGTTATAATGTTAACTTCTTTTCTTTTGAGTGAGGTTGGGCATTTTTTAGTAGCCACTTATTATTTCATTTTTTGGGAGGTGTTTTCTTTTGAGTTCTTAGTTTTTCCCTTGTTAATTTGTAGGCAATCTTTTTACATTGATGAAATTTTAGCTCTTTGGTTGTGATATCATTTGCAAGTATTTTTGGTCCAGATTATCTTTTCAGTTGTCTATGTTTGTTTACTATTCAGAACTTTTTTATACATATGGTTGTATTTATCAATATTTTTATTTTATGGATCCTGAATTTTGTCACATAGAAAGCCTTTCTCCTCTTCGGCATTCTAAATATATTATTCTATTTTCCTTTGGTACTTTTATGAGCCTATATTTTAGACACATTTTTGCTCAATCTAAAATTTATTTTTGTGTAACATGTGAGATAGGGATATAACTTAATAGTTTTTGTATTGCTAACCAATACCATTTGTTGTATAATCTATCTTTTCCCCACTATTTTAAAATGCTAGCATTATCATATATTAAATTCCCATATATTGGGTCTATTTCTCAGTTTTTCTATTTTATTCTATTGATGTGTTTTTTTTTCATGAACTGTACTATACTTTAAAAATTAGTCTAGCTTTATAATATATTTCAATATCTAGCATAGCTAGTCTCCTTTCTTTACTATTCTTTTTCAGATTTTTTTTTTGGACTCTCTTGTCCATTTATTTTTTCGATGGGAAGATTAGAATTGCTTCACTTGCTTTTTTTTTTCTTAATTCTATAAATTTTTTCATTAGGATTGTTTAAAATTCATTGATTAATTTGGGGAGAAATGACATCTTTACAATTTGATTTTCTCTGTTTGGAAAAGAGTTGTCATTCCATTTGTTTATTGTCTTTTTGCCCTTTAGTAGCATTTTAAAGTTTAATTTATATAGATTTTGCACATTTCTTGCTAATTCCTAAAGATTTTAAAATCTTTTTTTTTTGCTATTGCAAATGAAACTTTTTGTATTTTACAATCATTGGTAGTTGTTTCTACACCAAATATATGATGACTGTTAAATTTATGTAGTAATTTTTTTGCTAGTCATACTATGACTCGTTGTTAGTATTAACAATAGTTTTGCAACTGATTCTTTTGGCTTTTCTTGATAAACTATTAGACTACTTCAAATAATGATAATTTTACCTCTTCTTTTCTCATTTTTATGCCTCATTTCTTTTTCTTGTTTTGTTATATTGGCTGATACTTCCAAAATAATGTTAACTAGTAGTTGATATAATGAATGTCTTTGTCTTGTTTCTGTTTTATTATTATTTTATTTTTTATTTTTTTTAGCTGAGGAAGGTTTGCCCTGAGCTAACATCCTTGCCAATCTTCCTCTATTTTTTAGTATGTGGGCTGCCAGCATAGCATGGCCGCTAACAGAGCAGAGTAGGTCTGAGCCCAGGCCGCCGAAGCAGAGTGCGTGGATCTTAACCACTAGGCCACCCTGTCTTGTTTCTCTTTTACTGAGACTATGTGTAGTTTTTCCCTATTAAGTGTGATGGGGGTTTGTGGGTTGAGATAGACATATTTTATCTCACTAAGGAAGTGTTCATCTTTCCCTATTTGTTAAGATTAAAAAAATAAAAAGTAGATAGTGAAAATTTGAATTATCCTTTCAACATGTATAGAGACAATTGTAAGAATCTTCACTTTTGATCAATTAATGAATTTCTTAGTGTTTTTGGAATAATCCAAATGATAAGGATATCAAAGGCTCTTTTTGATTTATTTTTTATTGAGGTATAAGTGACATATAACATTATATTAGTTTCAGGTATACAACATGATTCAATATTTGTATATATTGCAAAATGATCACCAAAATAAATCTAGTTAACGTCCATTGCCATACATAGTTACAAATATTTTTTTTCTTGTGATGAGAACTTTTAAGATCTATTCTCTTAGCAACTTTCAAATATGCAATACCATATTATTAACTATAGTCACCGTGCTGTACATTACATCCCCTGACTTATTTATTTCATAACTGGAATTTTGTACCTTTTGACTTCCTTAACCCATTTCATCCACCCCCCTTCCCCCACTCTGGCAACCACTCAAAGATCTTGATCCCCACTGCTGAACTGCAGTGTAGAAAGATTGTACTGGGTTATAATCCCACCATAGATGTATCCCAGCACCTAGCAAACATAGTGTTGGCAAGGTGATCAGTAGTCTGCAGTGAAAAGTTCCCACTAAAGAGATGAGGTGTGAGCAGATGTTCAACCTTAGTCCTTCTCTGGGGAAAATCTGTCTGGGTATAAGCCCCCCACATCTTTGCAGTACACAGCTATAGCAACAGAAATGTTCAAAACCCACCCACATTGAACCATGATGCCTCTGGCTTATGAAACGCTGTTTTGGGTACCTATGGGAAGAATCAGGTATATTATTCAGGAATGCAGAGAAACAAAATCCAGCTAACATGAGCACAAAAAGAAATACATTGCCTCATGTAACTTGGAAATCTAAGAGGGTGGATCTGACTTTAGGTATAGCTGGATCCAAGGGTTCAAACACTATTATTGAGATGGTTCACTTCTTGGCTCTTGGCTACCTTTGTTGACTTCATGCTTAAAAAGACATTTTCCACATGACAGCAAAAAGGGTCACTGCTGTTCTAGCCTTACATGACCCTTTACTGTTCTTGAACCAAGAAGAGACACCTTTTCCCTCCTAGTATCAAAATAATTCTTGCAAAATAACTATGGCCCTGTTATGTCATAGATCCACATGTTTTCCAGTCACTTTGCCCAGGAAATGGGGACATTTTGATTTTGATTTGTCTGTCTGGGTGATGCATTTGCCTCTGCAGTAGGGAAGCAAAGCAGTAGATGGCTGTTGGGGTGGTGGAAACAGGAAATTCAAAGAGCTTTCTGGCATTAGATCAGATCTTCACCCTGTGTCTTGATGGAAATAAATATTTCCTTTTCAAGTTATGCAAAAAGACACTGTAATAGTTTGAATTATCTGAATAGGCTCTGAAATTTTAACATGCTTATCTTCTCTCAGCCAGATCATGGGAGGCGAGCATCCTGCCTATCGATGCACTTGAATATTATTTAAAAGCCCGCTAAATTAAATACATAGACCCTCGGCAACATGGGATTGCCATGAATTTGACTGTTATGTGTCAGGAAATACTTTGTGATGTTTTCCTCAACAATGATAAAGAAAATAAATAGAAATTAATTCTTTTTTGTTGATTAACTTCATGGAAATATGCATATACTTTGGAGGTTAAGGATCTTGGGAAAATAAGCATCCGTTGAAGAAGAAATTGAATAGTAAAGCTTGGAAGAGGAGGACTCACAAATACAAGTGAGAGATGTTTTGACAGTAATGGGAGTATCAAGGGCTGAATTGGCCCTTAAATTGTGTTCATTAAGGGTTGTGTGTTTCTTTGAGGTTTATTAAGACCCTTGAGAGGAGACTAACAAATTTCAACACAGAGAAATAAAGATGCTCATTTAGGACTGTAACATGTCTCCCCTGAGCTTTTTTTTAATGTTATTTTTGACACACTTTTTTGACATTTTGACACACTGCTGTTACAAATCCAGTCACAGCACAGTACTTCCATTAGACAAAAACAACGGCATTTTTTTTTCTTTAGGTGAAAACTTTGAAGTGAGATTTGAACTGACTTTCAAGAACTCTTCAGTGAAGGGAAACAGTTGAGAAGATGAGATTAAGATGATATTCGTGTGATGAGAGGAGGCTAGGCCCCTACCTCCTTTTCCCAGAACCCAGTCTCTACCAGCTGAGTCACTGTGGGGGATGAGATCCCAATAGCAGCACATCCTTGACCTTGTCCTCATGCATTTTGGAAAGCAGAAGACTTCACACAGGTACTGTGCATTTGCCAGAAGATGGAGGGAGTTGGTTTTTTGCCAGAGAAGAAACTTTGAGTGCAGCATCTCAAGGTTGCCGTCCAGACAACTGTAATCTAAAGTCTTTGACAATAGTTTAGACAGACCTTGAGGAAATCTGGGATGCAGAGAAGCCATTTCTCCAGTGTTTCAGGGATATCGAAGCTCTGAAGCCAATACTCACTGAACTCCTCAATCTTCTCTCTTTCTGCCTTTCTCTTTCCCCTTTGATTTCTCCTTATCTGTATGAATAATAGAATATAAGACACCGAATTACCAAGACAAACACATGTGTCCAGCATGTGTCCAGTCCTGGTGCAGTGGATCTGCAGAGGCCTTTGAGCCCACTTCTACCTCTCACACAGTTAGACCTGGAGAAATGTCCTTGACTTTCTTGAGCTTCCATTTGCCAATTTATAAAATGGGCGTAATTATATTTACCTCATGGGGTCATTGTAAAGCTTAATGCACCTGACATAATGTTTAGAATGAAGTAGGTGTTCGATCAATGCTGGTTTTTCTTTCCTCTTTTTCCTTTATTTGGGGGAAATGAGATATAAACATATGAAAAAGTGATTAACATTAATAGAATATTTGTAGATACAAAAACTTCTGATGTAGACTCTTTTCACCTAGACTAGCTATGATTTTGGAAGATTAAAAAAAAATTTCTATGGTGATGCACACTCTGCTTTACTGAGTGGCAGTAGCAAATAGTCCAGAGCAAGTAGTCCTTTAGAAATGTGTATAAGCTGGTTAAAGAAAAAATACAAGTTAGAATAAGTTGATTGAATTAGATGAACAAGAATGGGCTAACAGAGGAGTAGTATAGCAGGGCTGTGTAGTTAGATGACCTGGGCTCACATCCTGGCTTCGCTTCCTACTCTTTGATGAGCTGTTTAACCTTCTGTGCCTCATTCTTCTTGTCTGTATAGGAGGATGATATTAGGGGATGAAAAGACGAAGATTAGTGGAAATAACAAATATAAAGCATGTAGACAGGGCTGGCATGGTATATGGACGCTTAATGTTAGCTATTACAAAATGCAAATGTGAGCAAATTTGGCTGTTTGCATGTTTGTGAACAAGGACAAGGAAACAGTTTCTAACACAATTCAGGGTGTTTTTCCATACAAGCACTGATTGTTCCAAAAGGTGAGAGGGCATTTGAGAGGTTGCAGTTTGGAAGGGATTTAACCAGTGGCTAACATCTCCGTTTCCCCCAGCTCGCGCTGCAGATCCGGGACGACTCCGTGCATGCCGCATTACTCATACTGTCTCTGTACACAGCAGTTAACCTTGCTTGTCACTGCTTCCAGTGGGAGATCAAGAGCATTGAAATTGGGGAGGTGGCACCATAAATCATGGTCACTTTTTGACATGGCCAGACAGAGCAGCTGGAAAGAGCCTCACCACAATGTCAGCTCAAAGTTGAAAGGCAAAGTTTTAACATATTAATTCTCTCTCTTTTTTTATTGTCATCCTGATTTTTCCTTCTTCCCCCATGACCCAGTCGAGTGAACAGGAGATTGCTCTTGGCAGCTTGGTGGGTTAGTTCACCATGCAAGGTTTTGCTTTCTTTCTTTTTATCTCCAAATGTGAACATTGTGACTTAAGAATGAAATAACTGAGCAAACTTACCCTGAGGTAGTGAAAGAACTGTTTTCACCCACAAAATCTCAAGTTTCAGTCTCTCACTTTCTAAACACAAATTCCCTTAGGGGGTGTCCCCAGACCCTAGCAGTGCACCTGGGACATAGCAGGCACTTATTGAATATTTGTGAAATGAATGGATGGCAGTTCTGGCCTTCCAGCTCTCTCATGCTTGCTTTTGTTTCTCCTGTTCTTTACCAAGATCTCCTCGACTGACCCCTCAAGTGTCTCCCAGGTGAAACACTTCTGGAAGCCTTCCCTTCTTGGTTTAGTTCTTTTCCTACCCCACTTGGACCCCAAGGCCTATCGCTTTAACTACACACTTGGCGTTATAAGGGTTTGGAACCCTGACCATTCTCCATTTAATAATCTATTTTCTTGGCTCCTAACGCTGGGCAATTGGATTTTATGAAAGCTATATAAATCTCTCCCCAGAAAAATGCACAGACACATAAAGCACACACAGTTTGGCACATGACTTTGTTGGACCTTTTGGAAGCACATTTATGGGTCCAAGATAACAACCCGGCCTTTTGCAATTGCCTATTTAATTATCAATAGCCGCCTCCTTGAGGGCAGAGAACAGGTCTTTCACAACTCCTATTCGTTTCTCAACCCACTGCAATGTGGCTTCTCACCATCAACTCCTGGAAACTACTCCGCAGAAGGGCAGACATGCCCCAAAGGCCACCTAACTGCCATACCCCATATCTGATCCTCAGCTACTTGACAGCTTAGTGGCATTTGATGTTATCGCCCACTCTTTTCTTCTTGCTGCTCTCATTTTCCTGACTTTTGTGACACCAGTTCTTGGACGTTTCCTTTGTCATTTCTTCCCTGGCTTCTCTTTGTCTGCTCTACCCTTAAATGCTCGTCTTCCCAAGGGCTCTATTCCTACTCCCCTTTCCTCATGCTCCGCATCCTCTTTCTGAGGAATCTCATCTCTGTTCATGATTTCAACCACTATCATACATAGGTGACATCCAAATGCACATTCCAGCCCAGACCTCTCTCCTGAACATCCCCTTCCTCTTTCTCTGTAGCCCCCTGTGGGATGGTCCACTGAGATCTATGGAACCTTGTGCTCAATGTATCCACTAGAAGGAGAACACTTATTCTTCGCTCCTGATGTTTTCTTCCACGGGCAGTCATTCCCATCAGCATAACACTTCTAGCCTCTCTCCACTCCCTCTCTACTTTGGAGAGGAGAAACGTCCCTGACCGGTGAGCAGTTCTCAGACAGCATGTGCTCCCGATCACTCTTGACCTGCAGGCAGCTTAATGGCAAAGGCCTGCCACCTCTCAGAGCAGCCAAAGGGCACCCAGTCCTCCCAAGGTGGGGAGGAGGCTCTAATTCAGAGGCTCCATATTAGAAATTCCACTTGCCTACAGGTCTGCACCATGTTCTATAATATCAATCTTATTTGAAACAGTGGGGACGTTTTGATCTCTTCTTTACTTTACTCCTCTGTTTTATTTCTTAATTGGTTCAGAACTCAAGTCTTGGGAAAGGTGTGTATTTGGCTAGGGTTGGGGGGGTAGGGTTAGGACTTTCAAGTACTAGTATTACCCCAAGCTTAGTTCATCTTGTTTCCGTGTTTTTTCTCTGGAAATTGCCTCTCGTCTGGTTTCTTTTGTCTTTCTCAATGCCAGACCTCTTTTTTCTCCCAGTGGTCTTTCTAGAACTTAGCTACCTGCAAGAAATTTTTTTCTGAAAATACTCTTAACCTGTGTTAATGGAAAAACAGAGAGATCTCATCCGGTTTTCCCATTTTGTCTCAAGAGCACAAAGATGCACATGGGTTCTTTTAATGCTTATGGAGGGAGGAATAGAAAGACTTCTCAGTCATGAATGTGACCCATGATGAACTAGGCAAATTTTCTCTAGGTGCTGTGAGGCAGTCCAAAGGACATAGAAAACAGAGATCTTGCTGTCATGAAATTTATCATTTAAGTAAGATGACTGAGTAAACAAAAGATACACAAAATCACAAATAATGCTAAAATATCAAGATATGTGGGAGATCTACAGGAAGGATTTCAAGTTGAAATGGGAATGCTGGCATGATTGGATGGGGTAGATAGTTCCCATTAACTACTATTACTATCATTCATGGAGGAAACCACTGTATTGTTGGAGTAGGGTAGGAGACCTGACTTGCTCTTGCCTCTGATGTCCAAATAAATTGCTTTGTAACTCAAGACCTCTTAGTTGGAGCTCTGCTCTGCTTCTGTACCATATAGATGTGGAGCTGGTTTCTGTTTTGTTTTATTCTTTCCCGAACTTTATATACAGCCTGACCTAATTCCAGTAGGCATGAACTCAGTCCACAAACAACATGAAATATCACATTCTATACTTCTTTTAAATCAATATAAATCCACCGCTGAGCCCCTATTCCACAAGGTGTCTGGCAATTCAATATCAGTCACTGCTAAGTCTCTCTGTGGGCTCCCTTCTCTGAATTGTGCAAGGGCTTTGGGCCTTAGAGCCTGGACATCAAGGAAGACCATCTGGTCGTTGGCCACCCGTCTGTTCCTCTGACCGCAGAAACTCTTAGTGTCCTGGTCTTCAGACTGAGAGGCTCTGTTACTCGAGTGCAGTGCTTACAGCAGAGGAATCCTGGAGGAGCCTGAGGGACCCCTGGACTTAGGTCTGTCCTCCCTAGGTGTCCCTCAGAGTGACTCCTCCTAGGTCTTATCACCTTCTTGCCCGTACAACTCACACACCTCTCTTTCCATTTCCAAAAATATATTTCTCTGTGTTACGGGCTGAGTTGGGTCCCCCTCAAAATTTGTATGTTGAAGTCCTAACCTCCAGCATGTGACAAGGTGACTGCATTTGGAGATAGGGCCTTTAAAGAGGTAATTAAGTTAAAATAAGGTGGGTCCTAATCCAATGTGACTGGTGTCCTTGTAAGAAGATGAGATTAGGACACAGACACACCCAGAGGGAAGACCATGTGAAGACACAGGGAGGAGAAGGCTGCCATTTACAAGCCAAGGAGAGAGACCTCAGAAGAAACCAACCCTGCCTGCTGACACCGAATTTGGTTTTCAAGCCTCCAGAACTGTGAGAAAATAAATTTCTGTCGTTTAAGCACCTCCCTCCCCACCTCCCAGTCTGTGGTCCTTTGTTATGGTTTCCCGAGCTGACTAATACACTTGGTATCCTTTTTTCAATCCACTAAGGCTTTTACAAAAGAATGAAGAGCCATAGGCTTTAAGTTGCTTCTGTTTTTTCTCTCAAATTTCTGTGGCAAGAAAATAGTAAGGATCTTGCTTTTGGAAGGAGTGGTAGAGTGGAGGAGGAGAGGAAGATGTGGTGAGAACTCTGGCAAATCGATATCTCAGGAAATTATCCTTCTGTAGTCTGCTTTCTGTTTCCCCACCTTAGTTTTTTCACTCCTGCCTGTTTTTCTCCTTATGATGGAATGAGTTTCCTTGACTTATCGTCTCCTCCACCCCACCCCCATTAAGCACCTGTTTGCCTGGTGCAAAGTTCTAGATGTATAATTCTCCTTGAACTGAAGCACATAGGAAGGCTTGGAAGATTTGGGGGCAATGACATACTAGACCCCAAAATGACTTCTGATCACACTTGTGCCTCAGGAGGCAAGTGGGGTTTTGGAGGACTTGTCCTGAATATGTTAGTCAAAGGTTATTTTGTAGAAACATCCTCAATATTTATTGAGGCTCTGGCCAAGCTGTTAACCAAGTGAGCCAATTGATTGTCAAGCCCAGTTTCCACATCGTATTGAAAGTAAGTTGGAAAAGACAGGATTTCCAAGCAGTTTATAGCCCAATTTATTTCCCTTCCTTTCTACCACCTCATGATTTTGGTAACTCTACAACTCTGATTGGAAAAAATTGTTGTCTAATGGTATTAAAATGTACAGCCACTGATAAACTGTGACCAGTTCTTGGCTTTTTGCAAGAGCTGGGAATATTAAGATGTCATTAAATATTTTATCTCCCTTCCTTCATGCTCCGACTTTAATGCCGTGTTCAAAGATCGTTACTCAGTAACGCTAGCAAGCCTCCTCTCCTTTGAAGACATTCTTTACAAGAGCATGTAATATTCATTATTACTCTATGCTGCCTGCTTTTTCCCATGATATACCTCCCCCCTTAAAAAAATGGTTTTACTGAAGGCAAATTAGTTTAGGTAGGACATAGGTGTAATAGGAAGTTATAAGTAAAAACAATCCAGATTTTCCATGGAAATTAGTAGGGTGTATTTTAGAGCAAAATGTGTTTTTATAACATTGAGAGTCCTGATTCATATAAAGCCTTATTCATTTTGGAGGCTGGTGCTCCGACATAATATACATAGACAACTTTCAAAGGGTGGGTCTGTAGGGTGGTTATGTCTTCATCTATATGATGGGGGAGTTAGGGAGCAGGCTGCAGAAAGCAGACAAGAAGGCATGTAATAAAACTATAAGACACAAGGAGTAAGAAGGAAAAATGTTAACAGAGCTATGAGTCACTGGATAGTGTCTCCAAGTTTCCCTCCCTAGCAATTATTTTTAACAATGAGAACCACCAATGTCCTACTTGGAAGGGCTTAGGTGTTGCCCTGATAAAACTTAAGAAGATGAAAAAAATGAATTCGGGAGCCGTTGAGGTCTCAGGCTGATATGGCCTCCTTAGGAGGGGTCCTCAGAGGGATTACTCTCAGGACTTGACATCCAACAAAGCCACTCTTGAACAGTTTGCTTTCAATCTCACAACTGATCGTCTTTCTGTCCTTGATGTGGTCACTAGGAAGCTTGAAGTCACACTCTGGGCTCACTTCTTGCAACCAGACAGTGTCCCATGCTATGCACGTCTGCATTTTGATCATAATTCTGGCTTTTTCTAACTTTCTACCCTCATTTACCTTTGCCCCAATTCCTTCATCTATTTTATTCTTTAGTAACATATACACATTTGTAAGTTGCCTGAAATCCTTTGTGAATTGAGGTGAGAGTAAATATAGGCAAAAAAAGAAAATGAATTATGGAGTTTCCATCACGCCTGACAGTTCTGTGTAATTGGATATTGTGAGTTTGGCCATGATGAGAAACTTCTCTTTGCAAAGTATTTTGTATTTTGTGCTTATTAGATACTTGTAACTATTTTTGGACACTAAAATTGGGACACATTCTGAGGCAGGGTCTGACACAATGACAACAGGACTGGATTTTTCAATAGGCCTGCTAAATAGAGGATGAATGGTCATAATATTTAGAGATTAAATAATGCATAAAGAGCAAAGGAGAAGGCAGGGAAGTAAGAGAAACAACATAAATTTCTACAATTGAAAAAGAGTTTAAGTTTTATTTGACCAGTTACAGATAAAGTAATTTTAAATTTTATAACTTTAAACTGAGACTTAGCATTTCTTTCTTTCTTTCTTTTTTTTTTTTTTTTACCAAGACTGAAACATTGTTTGGATTGGAGGCTTTTAATAATTTATTAAAAAAATAAAGACTATCATATTTTCCTCCTTTTTCATGCCAACAAATAGTATGTTTTAAGATGTGTTCTATATCTATTCCTTAAACTATCGGATGTGAGATCTGAAATCCTCTGTGACTGCTGGTTCTCCTTTTAAGAGCAGATTGCTCCGTGACAACTGTGATATCTCCTGGATGCTGTCAATGGGATTTTAATTCATAACAGGACAAAAAGGTAGATTTTGGCTAGCTGTTGGTGACTTGGCATTTCAGTTCTAATTCTGAATTTTATGGTGCACCAGTGGCTTTTTTTTTAAATACAGAGCAGAGGTAGGGAAGTGCCTTTCACCACTCTCCCATACACCCTGGAGACTCACCGCCGTCAGCCTGCATTCCAATGCACTATCTGACGGCTTCTCCAGAGGTTTCTGGAGTTAATGAGGTAAATCAAAATCTCCGAGCAAAATGGTTTCAGTCTCTGGAGGTATAGAATGCCATGTGGAATGATGCCCAGATAGGAAACCATGATCACATGTCCCAATGGCAGAGATATTTGCTCAGGGTCTGAGCTAGGGCGGGTGTGAAAACCTTCATCCTGAAATGTAAGAGGCTTTGTGTGTGCTTTGTTGAAATGCAGTTCTCCATCCTAAGTAACGTTTGAGGCAGCATAGTGGCAATACAAAACATTTGAATGAAAGCAGTGGCTGTATTAGTCACAATCCACCCCATCCCTGAATCTTTAGGGATGTGCGTGCATGAAGTGCATGCTAAAATACACTTAATCGAATCACCTCCGGAGACTGAGAGGCGTGTGCTCATATAAATGTCAAGTTGGGACATAATTTAGCTGATCTCTGGGGTTTATTGCTACTGCCAGACTCCGCCTTTATTTGATCTGGTGAAGCAAATGAAATGTGTCTTTTTGGTTCTAAACCAGGTAAGAGCAGGGGATTAGAATCTGTGAGTTTCTCATTTGGATACAATAATATGCAGCCAAACCCTGATTTCAGAAGGCTGCAGGGTCCACTGTGTGTGCACGAGGGAACAACAGAAAGGAACCGAGATCAGATTATCTTGGCCTAGCTGTTACCTACTAGTTGGGTTGACGCCTTGACAACATTAATAGATGTATTAAAGGTAGTGAAGCAGAGGCTAATAAAAAAACAAAAATAAAATTGTACTTAAATACTAGAGGAGAAAACTCTCTTTGTGTATACCTTCATTATTCTCAGCCACGTGAGAACTGAACATCAACTCTGCTGCATTTGAGATGCTTAGATAAGGAGATCTCATCCAGAAACACAGTGGCCTCTGGTAGAGAAGATAGCTGTCGACCACATGTCAGGAAAATCAGGGATCCATTATGCCTGCCTATGGGGCTTGGAGAGCACATCCTAAAGAATAGTCTAGGACATCATTGTCAACCGAGGTCACTTTGCTCTTCAGGGAACATTTGGCAATGTCTGGAGACATTTTTGGTTGTCACACTCTAGTAAGTAGAGGCCAGGGATGCTGCTAAACATCCTACAGTGCAAAGGACCGCCCTCCCCCAATAGTGAATTATCTTGGCCTAAAATATCAATAGTGCTGATGTTGAGAAACTTTGGTCTGGTGAACATTTATATTCATTTTCCTTACGTATAGCATTTACTGAACTAAATGAATGAATAAAAAAAAGAAAAAAAGAGAGGCTTGTCTCATCTTTCTAAACAAATGCAAGTTATGTGATAACTGGGATATTAGTATTCTGGATGCACTGCAGAGACAAATTTTCAGCTGTACACTCTTTCCATTATATCACTAAGCAGCAAAGCAGAAACATTATCCTGAAATTGCAGAGCATACATATCTTTCTAATGGCACGAAAGAAGTAAAAAAAAAAAAAGGTCCTGTTCACAATATGAAATAAACACATCCAAAATTTCAATTTGCAGCATCCTTAATCATATGCCCCTTAAAATACATTTTACATGTAGTTATGAATAGCTGTTCCAATCATGTCAATATTCATAAGAACATATTTCAACTTCCTCTATATATAGACCCAGAAGGGACATTTTTAGTGTAATGGGATATTACATAAAGCAGTTGATGCCTTGAAAATGGATCATTTCATAAAGTGGTGCTGTAAATATTTTTATTCAGTGTGCCAAGTTTTGATTGGCAGGTCCCCACACTCCTTTGCCTCTGCTGAGGCACACACATTTCTTCTTCAGGCCTTGCCTCTGTAGAAACTTGCTGCATAAACAATCTGTATGTAGCATGGTGAAGACTTAAATTAACCACCAAGGCCTTCTAGACATAGTTATAAGGAAATTAGTTCCCATCATATGTAACCATCTTGTATAACTGACTTCTAAAATGGAATAGCTCTTTTTCTTTTTCATTTATTTTGATCCCACATTTTGGTTTTAAGAGAAATTATTTCTATTTAGCAATGACTGCTCCACAGTATAAACCAGACATGCAGTTACATGATTGTTGATGCTGTTCTTCGATGAGACAGTGTTGATATTTTTTAGCTTTATTTTATTTTATTTTTTTTAACACTCCAGTACCTGCTGGCTTGTTTTAATCCTAAAGGCTAAAGGTTGGTGTGAAGTCAACCTGGAAATCTCTGAGGTGACCAGTGTTCCTTAATATCTTATGTGGAAAACAGCATAACTGCATTTACCTTCACCCTAATGAAGTCCAACTGGGCTCCAATTCTCATGAGACTTGGGGCCAATTAAATGACTCAAACAGGAAGGCAGCAAAGCATAGTGATTAAAAGGACTGGTTTTGGAATTGTGGATACTGAGCAAGTTACTCAACTTAAATGAGCCTCAAGTCTCTTCATTTATAGAATGGAGATCATAATACCGAATAGGTGGTCATGAGGATTAATAAGGACCCAATAAATGGTAGCTCTGAGAAAATGAGATATGCGGATGCTGTTCGTTGGAGACTTCTCCTCCATTGCCTTCCTTCCTTACATTGATGAGAAATCTTGGTCAACAGTGAGAGCTGGGTACCAAGTCTTTCACAGTCTTCCCTTCCCTATATCCATTGAGGAATTGGTCAACTTACTCTTGTTCCACTCTTGATTTGCAAATTCTTATGGCTGCTCTCTGCCAGAGGGCGGGAATCCTCAGCCCTTCCAAGGACTGAAGTTCTGGTCTTTCTTCACATCCCATTTTCCCCAGAACCTGAATGATTTCTCAGTGAGCTGCAATCAACCACTCTCTCCTCCCCAGCCTTCTGGGTCCCAGGTTTCATCTCTGCTTACTCTGGTCATACCCAGTGCACTCCCAGGGCCTGATCATGTTTCTCATCATGGTCAGGTGGTGGGCCCTGTTTCTTTCTGACATGATCAAAAATCTGGTGGTCTTGAAAGATCTGCCTAACATCTGATGACGCTCCTTTATGTTCCACGCTGCACTTCCAAGACCAGTTCTCTCTCCTGTTTCTCATCTTTTGTGGGTTACTGGTCTGGGTTGGCGCATGTTTGGATGTGATTGATAATTTGAAGCTGCTTCCCTAATGAGAAGCTTTGGCTACCAGTTTTACCCTGTGCTGTCATTAAGGCCTCAGCCTCTTTCTTCTCGGTGATTGGAAAGATGGTGTGTGTCTTATTCCCTTCATAAGAGATAGAGGTGACTCTAACATTTTGACAGCAATCTACTAGATTATGAGCTTTTTGGACAGGAACAATGTTTAATCCATCATTTTATCCTCAGAGCCAACCATGTAGAAGGTGTGAAAGAGAGGCTTGCTAAATGAATGTAGGGAACTGTAGATAAAGGAGTCCCTTATTTGATTTTGTACTTGTTTGAGATGTTGATCATTCTTTGGAAGAGGGGTGGGGTAGGTAGGGTGATGAGGAAGATAGCAGGAGGGAAGTATCTAGTGGTCAGAACACTAAGGCCTTATGTGCACATTTAAGGCATACGTGTATATTTAAGGCAGCTAGAAACTATATGATAGGTGACGGGAAGCCAATGCAGATATTTTAGCTGAGGAATGATGTCTAGTTATTAAAAGGTATCAATATTTCTAATTATTTTAAAAGTTGCCTTGAAATCCTCAAAAATACTCAGAGAAAATTAATTTAAATCGATTTGTATTTAAAACAGTTATATTGCTGTATAATGCCTTTTTTTCTTTTTGAGGAAGATTGGTCCTGAGCTAACATCTGTTGCCAATCTTCTTCTTTTTCTTTTTTCTCCCCAAAACCCCAGTACATAGTTGTATATCCTAGTTGTAGGTCCTTCTAGTTCTATGTGGGATGCTGCCTCAGCATGGCTTGATGAACAGTGTGTAGGTCCGTGCCCAGGATCCAAACTGGCAAACCCCAGGCCGCTGAAGTGGAACGTGCAAACTTAACTGCTGCGCCACCTGGCCAGCCCCTATAGTGGCTTTTATGTGTTGTGTAATGAATGAAATGAAATCAAGTAACAGAGTGAGGCTGGCATCCATAACTACGGATGCAGAAGGCCCCTTTGTTTGGTTGCAGATTGTATCCTTGTTTTTCCTCTGATGGTTGGGCTTTTGGACCTTCAAAGGAGTCACTTGTGAGAACTGAGGGATGACTTGGTTCCAGGAGGACAAATTTGCTGTTGGGAAGTTGTGGGATGATGCGTTACGTTAGAGTGCAGAGGACACTTTGCTAACAGGCGAGCTCGTAGGCAGGAAGATTTATTGTATTTCTAATCATTTGTTTCAGCAATTCTTGAATCTTACAAGTCTTTATTTTAATCTTGCCTGCAGCCCATCTGCACAGAAGATACAGTAAAATCGTTAAACGAATTCACACACACTCTTTAATTTATTATTAGTTGTAATGTTGACAGTATCGTATTTCACGTAGGGAGAAGAGTATAATAATTGTACTAACAATTTATATACACTTGCCTTTTCAAGAATTAACAATTTTCTAGTAATGGCCAAGAATTATCTTCTTAATACAAATGTGTTATTGTTGTTATAAGACTTCATGCTTTTTGTTGCTAATTACAGTTTTAGGAAGTAAATGACTTAGATTTCTCTGTGTTTGCTTATAATTAGACTCTCAAACATATTACTTTTACCAAGAATTCATGTTTTACTACATTTTTGTGAGGTTATAGGATGATGAATTATCATATGAATTGGAAATAATCACTTCTGGCCATTTTTTACAGGCTATGCAAAAATGCCATCTGATACAGTTTAAAGACTCATTTAACATTTTTTTTTTTTCCAAAGGTGGATCCAGAGGAGAGTAGGATAAGATGATTTGGACAATATCTTTAAATATTTTGCTTTGTTTGTGAGCCTGTATGAGTATGATCCACATATTTAGTAATGAAAGCTTTGAAAAAATGAAGATATTTTTCTATGTAACTGGCCCCTAAAATGTTATTAAAGAAAATTATTTATATTGAATACAATTTTCTTTTTACAAATATTTTATTTAAAATGAGATAAATGGTCTAAGCTACAGCTTGCACAAAACCATCTAGAGCACGTCCGCATGGAAGTCTCTTTAGATTGGCCTCTGATAAGTCTGGCTGTCACAACCCAAGGGAATGAAGGGAAAGCTGTCTAAACAGTAACCTTGGGGGCTGCTGCTTGTCACGGGCTCCTGTCCCATTCTCTCAGCCACTGCTTGGTGGGGTCAGTCACTGAATGCCTGCCACAGCTCAGTTAGCAAATTAGATAATGAAACAAATTTTCAGTGTAGACTACACAGAAATGGAATTTATGTTGATTTCGTCATTAACCCTGCTTACTGTTCTAGCCTGTTTTACGCTCAGACCCATAAGATCATTCTGAGTCTTTATCCTTCCTGCTGGTCTTCAGGGGCAACCTTGAGAGGTAACTTGCAGATCAAAAGCAGGCTGAGCAGACCCACCTAATCCTTAACTGGCAGATTCATTTGAATATCATGCCTAGAAAAATACTCAATTCATTTATTCATTTATTCATAGAGTAAAAGTACCTAACGGGGGCTGGCCCGGCGGTGTAGCGGTTAAGTTTGCGTGCTCCACTTGGGCGACCCTGGGTTTGAGGGTTCGGATCCCGGGCGCAGACCTACACATCGCTCATCAAACCATGCTGTGGTTGCGACCCACATACAAAATAGAGGAAGATGGGCAGAGATGTTAGCTCAGGGACAATCTTCCTCACCAAAAAAAAAAACAAAAAAAACCCCAAGCACCTGCCATACGCCAGATATTGTGCTAAGTGCTGGGGGTCTGAGAGCAAATAACCAAAGGCTTCCCCCTGGACACAGTTCTCTCCTGAGAGCTTTAATCTGGCCTCATTCTTTCAGCTTTCCTTTCTTTGTTCTCTGTTGAACTTATGGAATTACCTTCTTTCCTTTTTTCCTCCAGCGCACGTTTATGGCCATCCTCACACTGTGCTTCCTGTGGCAACTCAGTGCTGGCTCCACTCTGACAGGCAGTTTATTACGTGCTCCGTTTTATAGATGAGGCAGTAGAGAGCTCTTTTTTCTGCACTTGAGCAAAGTCTGTCTGCAGACATTAAAGCCACAACCTGGAAGACAGAAGAAAGCGCTTTCCTGCATTTAAGGACACAAAATTCAGGCCTTTCTTGAAATTCAGAAGAGTCTGAGATTGAGTTGTTCAAACAATAACTTTCCAGGTATAGTTAGTTTTAGGTTGGGGGAAAGCTACACACCTCATCCAGGTATAACTTCTTGACCACTAGATGCCACTATTGCTCCACACAAACACTGTGGACCCAGCCACTGGGCTCTAGGATTTGGGAGGTTTTGTGGGTCTCTCTCTGCATTTTTAACACTCTTGCTTTGTCCAATTTACATTACAGTCACCTCAGAGCTTCTTTGAAACAAGGTTGGGTTATAAATAAGCAACCCAACAAAGAAACAAAATTCATCTTACCGAGGAGTACCTGTGGTTGATGATCTGAACTAGGTGATTGATGCTTGGGCACTTTCAAACCGTCCTCCGAATAACCTGAGGGAAAGCCATCGTTTCCCCTTTGTCTGAACACCTAGAATTTTGAGAGTCTGTGCCACACAGAGAGTTAGCACAGTCCTCACGGAACTTAAGAGTCACACTTGAGCGGTCACCTCTTCCAACATTGTGCCTAAGGCAGGAATCCCCTCCAGGACCCGGATGAACAGCCACCTGCCTCTGTTTGAACACCCCTGGAGACCACGCTCACAGATTTACCAGGAGTGCTGGAATCGAGCTGGAAGGGATAGAAAGATCTTTCTTCAACTCACATTTTTGCTATTCTTTCATTAATACTGTATGATGTTATATACTTGTTTCCAAAGAATGCTGCGGGAGTTTAGAGGAAGGGGCTTGGCCAGCCTAGGGCTTCGGGAAAGATCAACTGTGGAATGTTCTGTTCCTGGAGCAGGCTGAGTGGGGCCTGGGAGGGAGGCTGTGGGCCTTCTGGCCTCCCTCGGATCATGTAACGTAGTAGATGCTTACTCTGGCTGCTCTCAGACACTGCGGAGATGATCCTGGTAAGCATAGGAGGAATTTGATGAATTCAACAGTGGTTAGATTTAATTAATATAATTCCCTGCCCCTAGAGCTATGTAAAGGTGAAATCCCATAATTGAATCCTGGTTTTGCACTGGCTCCTGGTATAGAACTGCAGGACCACTGCTACAGAAAGGCTTCACATTTTAAAACTAGGAGGAAGCATTACCTATTTCTGCGCTCTCACCCACAGCTGTTCTTTCAGTGGAGACGGTGGCTTGCCCCCGCGGGGACCTCTCTCCAACACTCATTCTCTCATTTAGAAACTCAAGCTCAGGACCTCCATCTGGAGACACAGAAGACAGAAGAGATGAAGAACGCCCTGAATTTTCACAAGCCCCAAGGCTTCAGAGACAAGATGCTTTTTATTATTTCCTAATAAGCACTTGGCTTTTTCTTTGGCTCATTTCTGGTTCAGGCTTTTAACGAAATGCCTAAAATCACCTGTAAGCTCTGGAATCCAACAGATATACTTAATGCTTAGCTGGGCCTCTTTCTAGCTGTGTGACCTCAGGCAAGTTACTTAACTTCTTTAAACTTCAGTTATCTCTTTTGAGAATGAAGACAATGATAATCATAATTTCGACTCTTCAAGGTTGTGCTGCGGATTAAACGAGAATGCATTTAAGGGTAAGTAGTACGGTGCCTGCATATGATACATGCTCCAAAGATGCGAGCTGCTAGTACAGAGTTGGATAAGATGACTCAAGAAAGGACAGAAGGAACTTGAAGTTGACGTTGTAACTACAAACTTCAGAGGGGTCTCAAAGAGCAAATAATCAGATCACCCATTCGCTCACGTAATAAGCATTTTTGAAAGGGTTTTGTCACGCATGACACATGGAGGAAGATCTAGTCTCTGTGTTCAGAGAGCTGACTGCCGAGTGGCTGATAATTACGATACACATGGTGGATGCAAGAGCAGAAACATGGCCAGGAGTTAGGCAGTACCAAGTACAGAGACTCAAATTTCCATGGATGCAAATTTAATATAATAGATGCATCTAATTAATTTTCTTTTATTTGCCGGATTCTGTTATTGCAAAATCCAGGAATCTGGACAGCAACAAAGAGGTGATTGTGTAAACATGGCGTCATACATAGTCTACGGCGCCGTTTCAGGGTGGGCAGCTATTAAGTAAGCAACATATCTGAAAGGCGCTTGGAAAAAATGAGACTTTTATGTTCCTTCACCATATAAATGTTTATGTTCAGAGCAATAAAACTAAGATTGCCAGAAAGACACCACAAGCCCATTCATATTTCCAGTTGACAATACCTTTCCCATCTGAATATACTTCCTGTCATTCTTGCTGGGCTTTTACATAAATCACCACAATGTTTAAACCAGTTTAAGCTTTATATGAGTACAGACTGTGTAGATTAAAAAAAATATGCAGAATCAATTTCCTTTTACTCAACTAATTATTGTAGTGGTGCTATTTAAATGGCACACTGGTAACATTTCCCCTCAGGCCACATCCGTCTTGACAAATGTTGAATGTTGAGCTATCATTTTTCTCTACCACATCTAAAACGTTAATTGCAACCAAGGCTTCAGAATTTATTTACCAGCAGCATATTTTTGCAACTATTCATTTAACCAGTGTTATTGAGTACCTACAGTGTACACAGCACATCAAACATGAAATTGCAAACGGAGTCCCTTTTTTCACTTGGCAAAGGTCAACATCGTATTGTTTCAGTCAACCTGTTTGCTTAACATGATGTAGACATCTGCATAGAGACAAGGACCTAAAGTGTGTGTTTCTTAGAACAATGTGTAAGCTTATATTCACTGGCAACCAAACCATTGATGTGATCTAGGTTCTAATTATATGTATCAGGGGGGTTTCATCAAAAAAAATAATAGTGGAAAAAAATTTCGGAACTTCGAACAAGCATGTGCAATGAAGAAGAAATATTGCTATGTATAGTCCACAGAACTTTTATTTTTGTTTATTTTTGACAAATAAAAATTGTTTATATTTAAGGTATACAACTTGATGTTTTGATATGTACACATTGTGAAATGATTATCACAATCAAAGTAATTAACATATCCATCACCTCCCATAGTTACCATTTTTGGATGTGTATGCTGAGAGCACTTGAGATCTATTCTTTTAGCAAATTTCAAGTATACAATACATTATTATTAACTATAGTCACCACGCTGTACATTAGGTCTCCATTAGGTCTCTTATAACTGAAAACTTGTACCCTTTGATCAATATGTCCCCTTTTCCCCATCCTCCAGCCTCTGGTAACCACCATTTTACTCTGTTACTATGAGTTTGACTTTTATTCTATATGTAAGTGAGATCATGTGATATTTATCTTTCTGTGTCTGGCTTATTTCACTTAGCACAATGTCCTTCAGGTTCGTTCATGTTGTTGCAGATGGCAGGATTTCCTTCTTTTTTAAGGCTGAATAACACTCCACTGAACATATATGCTACATTTTCTTTATCCACTCATCTATTGATGGGCACTTAGGTTGTTTGCATATCTTGGCTACCGTGAATAATGCTGTAATGAACATGTGAGTGCAGATATATCTTTAAGATAGTGATTTTATTTCTTTTGGATATATACCCAAAAGTGGGATTGCTGGATTGTATGGTAGTTCTATTTTTAATTTTTTGAGGAACCTGCATACTGTTTTCGATAATGGCTATACCAATTTACAGTCCACCAACAGTATACAAGGGTTCCCTTTTCTCCACATCTTTGCCAACATTTATCTTTTGACTTTTTGGTAATAGTCATTCTAACAGGTGTGAGGTGATATCTCAACTGTGGTTTTGATTTGCATTTCCCTGATGATTAATGATGTTAACTACTTGAGTTTTTGTTCATGTACCTATTGGGTATTTGTATGTCTTCTTTGGAAAAATGTCTATTCAGGTTTTTTGTTCACTTTTTAATTGGGTTATTTGTTTTTTTTTTTTGCTACTGAGTTGTATAAGTTCTTTGTATATTATGGATATTAACTCTTTATAAGATATATAATTTGCAAATATTTTCTCCCATTCCAGAGGTTGCCTTTTCATTTTGTTGTTTCCTTTGCTGTGCAGAAATATTTTAGTTTGATATAGTCCCACTTGATTGTTTTTGCTTTTGCTGCCTGTGTGTTTAGCATCAATTCCAAAAAATCATTGCCAAGACTGATATGGAGGAGCTTAACCCCATGTTTTATTCTAGGAGTTTTACTGTTTCAGATCTTATGTTTAAGTCTAATTTATTTTAAGTTGATTTTTGTGAGTGTAGTAAAATAAGGGTCCAATTTCACTCTTTTGCATGTGGATATCCAGTTTTCCCAACACCATTTATTAAAGAGACTATCCTTTCCTCATTGTATATTTCTGGCATCTTTGTCGAAAATTAGTTGACCATTTATGCATGGGTTTATTTCTGGGCTCCCTATTCTGTTCCATTGGTCTGTGTGTCTATTTTTATGCCTGTACCATACTATTTTGATTACTACAGGTTTGTAATATAGTTTGAAGTAAGGAAGTATGATGCCTCCAGCTTTATTCTTGCTCAAAATTGCTTTTCTATTTGGGTCTTTTGTGGTTCCATATGAATTTTAGGATTGTTTGTTCTATTTCTATGAAAAATGCCATTGGAATTTTGATAGAGATTGCATTAAATTTGTAGATTACTTTGGGTAAAATGGACATTTTAACGATATTAAGTCTTCTATCCATGAACACAGGATATCTTTCCATTTATTTGGTCTTTTTCGATTTCTTTCATCAATGTTTTATAGTTTTCAGTGTACAGATCTTTCATCTCCTTGGTTAAATTAATTCCTAAGTATTTTATTCTTTTTGTTGCTACAATGGCAACAAATGGGATTGTTTTCTTAATGTCTTTCACAGATAGTTTGTTGTTAGTGTATAGAAACCACTGATTTTTGCATGTCGATTTTGTATCTTGCAATTTTACTAAATTCATTTATTAGTTTTAACAGTTTTTTGGTAGAGCCTTTAGGGTTTTCTATATCACGAGACAACTTTACTTCTTCTTTTCCAATTTGGATGCCTTTTATTTGTTTTTCTTGCCTAATTTCCCTGGCTAAGACTTCCAGTGCTATGTTGAATAAAAGTCGTGAGATTGAGCATCCTCATCTTGTTCCTGATCTTAGAGGAAGATCTTTCAGCTTTTCACCTGTGAGTATGATGTTAGCTGTGGACTTGACATATATGGCTTTTATTATATTGAGGTACATTCCTTCTGTATCTAATTTGCTGAGCGTTTTACCATTAAAGGATGTTGAATTTTGTCAAATGTTTTTATGCATCTATTGAGATGATTATATGATTTTTATCCTTCATTTTGTTAATGTGGTGTATCAGATTTACGTTAAACAATTCTTGCATTCCAGGGACAAACCCAGCTTGATCATGGTGTTTATTTCTGGGCTCCCTATTCTTTTAATGTCCTTCAACGTTAATTCGTTTGACATCCTTTTAATGTTCTGTTGAATTTGGTTTGCTAACATTTTTCTGACGATTTTTGCATCTGTGTTCATCTGGAATATTGGCTTGTAATTTTCTTTTCTTGTAGTGTCCTTTCTGGCTTTGGTATCAGGGTAATCTTGGCCTCACAAAATGAGTTTGGAAGTGTTCCCTCCTCTTAATTTTTTGGAACAGTTTGAGAATGATTGGTATTAATTCTTTAAATATTTGGTAGGGGCCAGCCCGGTGGCACAAGTGGTTAAGTGCGTGCGCTCCGCTGCGGTGGCCCGGGGTTCGCTTGTTTGGATCCTGGGCACACACCAACGCACTCCTTGGCAAGCCATGCTGTGGCGGCGTCCCATATAAAGTGGAGGAAGATGGGCATGGATGTTAGCCCAGGGCCAGTCTTCCTCAGCAAAAAAAAAAAAAAAAAAAGAGGAGGAGGATTGGTAGATGTTAGCACAGGGCTGATCTCCTCACCAATAAATAAATAAATAAATAAATATTTGGTAGAATTCACAAGTGAAACCATCTAGTCCTGGATTTTTCTTTGTTGAGAGATTTTTGATTACTGATTCAATCTCCCTACTTATTATTTATCCATTCAGATTTTCTATTTCTTCATGATTCAGTGTTGGTATGTTGTATGTTTCTAGAAATTCATCCATTTCTTCTAGGTTATCCAATTCTTTGGTGTATAATTGTTCATGGTAGGCTCTTATGATCCTTTGTATTTCTGTGATATCAGGTGTAATGTTTCCTCTTTTATTTATGATTTTATTTATTTGAGTCTTCTGTCTTTTTTTCTTTGTCTAGCTAAAGGTTTGTCAATTTTGTTTATCTTTTCAAAAAACCAACTCTTAGTTTCACTGATCTTTTATATTATCTTTCTAGTTTCTATTTTATTTATTTCTGCTCTGATCTTTGTTATTTCCTTCCATCTACTAGCTTTGGGCTTAGATTGGTTCTTTTTTTTCTGTTTCTTTGAGGTGTGAGGTTAGGTTGTTTATTAGAGATCTTTCTTTTTTCTTTTGTGAGGAAGATTAGCCCTGAGCTAACAGCCAATGCCAATCCTCCTCTTTTTTGTTGAGGAAGATTGGCTCTGGGCTGACATCCATGCCCATCTTCCTCTACTTTATATGAGACGCTGCCACAGCATGGCTTGAAAAGCGGTGCGTCAGTCTCCGCCCAGGATCCAGACCTGTGAACCCCGGACTGCCAAAGTGGAGCTCACGAACTTAACTGCTACGCCACCAGGCCAGCTCCTCTTTCTTTTTTCTTAGTGTAGGCATTTATTGCTACAAACCTCTTCCTTAGAACTGCTTTTGCTGCATCCCATAAGTTTTGGTATGTTGTGTATCCATTTTTGTTTGTCTCAAGATATTTTTGGTTTCTCTTTTGAGTTCTTTCTTGGATCCATTGGTTGTTCAGGATTGTGTTGTTCAATCTCTAATTATTTGTGAATTTTTCATTTTTCCTCCTGTTATTGGTTTCCGATTTCATATTATTGTGGTTAGAAAAGACTCTTGGTATGATTTCAATCTTCTTAAATTGATTAAGTCATGTTTTGTGATCTAACATATGATCCATCCTGGAGAATGTTCTGTGTACACTTGAGAAGGATGTATGTTCTGCTACTGTTGGATGGAATGTTCTTAATAAGTCTGTTAGGTCCATTTGGTCTAAAGTGTAGTTCACGTCCAAACTTTCCTTATTGATTTTCTATCTGGATGATCTATCCATTGTTGAAACTGGAGTATTGAAGTCCTCTACTATTATTGTATTGCTGTCTATTTCTCCCTTCAAATCTGTTAACATTTTTTTAATATATTTAGATGCTTTAATGTTGGGTGCATATATACTTACTGTTGTTATTTCTTCTTGATGATTTGATTCTTTTATCATTGTGTAATGACCTTCTTTGTCTCTTATTACAATTTTTTATTTAAAGTCTATTTTGTTCTGACATAAGTATAGCTACCCCTGCTCTCTTTTGATTTCCATTTGCATGGAATATGTTTTCTCATCCCTGTACTTTCAGACTATGTGTGTCCTTAAAGGTGAAGTGAGTCTCTTGTAGGCAGCATATGGTTGGGAGTTTTTTTAAAATCAATTCAGCCACTCCATGTCTTCTGATTGGAGAATTTAGTCCATTTTCATTTAAAGTAATTATTGATCAGCCTACAAGACTTTTTGAGGAGAATGGATTTTATGTTTTGAAAAACCCCTCTGTGAGAAACTAGATATGTCTGATAGACAATGGAAGGGCAAAAGCTGAATTTGGGCATAGTGGCTGGAGAAAGGGAGCTGGGTTTCTCTGCATAAAAAAGAAATTGAGAATGGTGTGGTTTCCAAAACCAAACTTGGACGGAGGAACTGGAGAAGGACCAGAGGAAAGGAGAAGGGAGGAGACAAAAAAAGGGGATGGCATTGTGGCTTGTAATCCTATGCCCTGAGAGGACAAGGGGAAATCCTTCATGGGGGGAAGTAGAAGACTTATGAAAACAAGGTTGTCCAATGCTTGATATGGGATAAAGACTCCTTCCTTCTGCAATCAACATTAATACCAATGTCTTGTGTAGGTAGTTTTTCTTTCTTTTTTTTTAATGAAGGCAGAGTTGTTCCACTGGAACAGCCTTCCACAGGACCAGGATGACATAAGCAGACCTAGGGGAGAACCATAAACTGGGCTAGTTAAGGAGAAGCTCTTGATGACATATAAATGGGTTTACTAGTTTTACTGAATGGTTGAGGTTTGCTTTGAACTTCTGCAATCCATAGAATGTAGGTTTGAACCACTCTAACCTAGACCTTAAGGGAAGTATAGACTTACTCACCTTATATTTGGAGAAAACTAAAGTGACAAAGTTACTCCTCCTTGATGGCTGACCTATTTAGGCACACCGGATAAATAGCAACTATTTATCACAACAGTACAGAAAAATCACATGTTGGTGCAGGAACTGACTGATAAAACACTTCTGTTTACTAAACAGCAATGCCTATGGCTTCTACTTCTATGGCAGCTTGGAAAAATAGAAGCCATTAAGTAAAAATTCACAAAGTGGAAGAGAATCAAATTTATGCCAAATTATCCACTATAAAATATTTCTTCAAACATCTCTATTTATTATGAATCTTATAAAAACAAAAACTTTAAAATCTTTATATATTTATACTTATTTTGAAAGTCCTATTAAACTCTCACTTATAAAGTATCTCATTAAGGGCCATATTTATGTTAAGGTTGAAGGTGGGAAATGAACCAAGGCATGATTACTGAAAAAAAATCAAAGCACGTCAATTGTTTTTCCTAATTGAAAATGGGGTACAGTATAGCCTGATAACACTTAGATACTCAATGAAGCTGACCTGATATTCTATAAGTATTAGCTAAGATCTCACACTGAGAATTTAAAAATCCATTTGAATTTTATCTATTTAAATAGATCAAGAATTTAAAGTAGAAAAAATAAGTCACTTCAATGTTGGTTATAATATGTAATAAGTGAAGAGTAGCAGAATATGCCACCCCCAAATATGCCACTTTGAAAAGGATAATTTTGAGCTGAAGGCAGTTGAGAAGAAGCAGATAGAAGCAAAGGTCTCTACCCTCTCCCTATTCACCTAAAACCCAGGCATAAATTTGTAAAGGTGTCCTTCTCTACCAGGAAAGACAGAAGTTAATCACTGGAGACAACTTTAGAACTTTATCAGCCTAGAGACAGCACCAGAGGAATCTCCATAACAAACTTTATTAACTGGCCCTTGTCTACCGTTAGTTTCCCTATATAGTTGCCCTCCCACAATTTGCTCCTCCTGGAAGCTCAAAGGTCTGTTCTTTTGTCTCATCTTTGTCTTGTCTTTTGTCTCTAAAAAATTATTATTCTTTTCTAAGATGCTATGTAAGTTCAAGTTCTAACCACCCCTTTGAGTTCCTCATCTCTGAGTACTCCTGTGTGTATGTGTGATGCATATGCTAATATACTTCTGTTTGTTTTTCTCTTGTTAATCTGTCTTTTGTCAGGCTAATTTGCAGAGTCCCAGCCAATGAACCAAGATGGGTAGAGGAAAAAGAAGTTTTTTCCCCATTACCTAAGTAAGTTGTTTAGGTTCTGTTTTACATGAAAGAAAGTACGTATGATAAAAGTAACACATTTTCTGTAAGTCTTGAAAAAGAAGCTAAAATGTCCAACTAATATTTCTTTGAGAAATCTGTATTCAGTTCTTATTTCCTAAAAAATGTTTTCTAGTTTGAACTATAGTGTTTAGATTGTTGTTTTATTTTATGTTATAAAATTAATAAAACACACACACACATTAAAATCAAGACATGTGGAATGACTACTTTTTGAAAACACCTATTCTTATTTCCCTACCCACTGTGATAACAAATAGAGGGCAGGTGTCGATCTTGTGGAAACAGGTGGCCTATGCAATCCACCATGGCAAACAGTAGTTGGTGAACCAGAGGGCAGAGTGGGGGGTGCCATCTTCTCAGTGTTTTTCCTTTGAGGGCTACAACTGTCCTATCAACTTTTAGAGGTGCCAGATCTTGTGAAGAAGGTACTTTGAACCCTCTTCCTTTTCTCTTTCTCTCTCTAGTTTGGGAAAGTGGTAACAGAGGAAAATAAAAATGAGAGAAATTGAGAAGTTCCACAAGGGCAGAGGAGGTGGAATTTTTGCTCAGTTGTTCATGTTTTCTTTTTCTTTCTTCTTTTTAAAAATTCCTCAGATAAAATGAATGTCACAATAGTTATTTTTCTATTCTGCTTAAACATTATTGTATTCTGGGTTCACATTTAGCACAGAGAATCATTTCAGCAGATTTGAGTGTCTCTTTAAAACTTGACTTCCATTGTTTGAATAACAGCTCAAGTATGCAGACACACACACCATTAATGTGGACGTAACCTTGGGTATTTGCCAAAGTGTAGCACTTAAAAAAAATTCACACATACACAAGAAATTCTAAGTAGAATTGTCATTTTAACAACCATTTGAATGACTCTTCATAATTTACTAAATGCTTTCTGTTAAATTATTTACTGTGGTGAGTTTGAATATACAGGGTTTGTCCCTTTGGATAGGAGCACCTTCTAAAGTGGGCAGTGAACAAGTTCATGAAACAGGAATTATCATTGCTATTACCAAATAAAACTGTCTAGGTGTAAAATGAAAAATCGTATGCATATATATGCATATGATTTACATATATTTATTTACTTAATAACAACTACATATGATTAATATACATATAAATAATATACATATAACACGTGCTACGTGTATCTCTATTTCTATATCTGTCTATCTGTCTATCTACCTAAAATCTCATAAGCAAGAACTAAAAGCTCCTTTGGGGAAGTACAGGAGGATCCATTACTCACCCCATGATTGGATTGAAGGAAAGCCAACTCTAGGTAAAATTCTGAGGGCAGAATGTGGTTCCGCCCCTCTTCATCTCCCTTTTCTGAATCTCTTGCCCGTTTTAGTGCTTCCTATACATCAGGTGCTCAGGTCTTAAGCCACTGCTATTTAGGAAAGAAAGGATCTAACACAGGGAATTTTTAATTTCATGTGCCCAAACCCCAAGACACATGGGAGGGCTTCAGGGAGGTTTTGATGCAACTTCTAGGCCTGGCCTTTGATCCTTCTCCCACCATTCCCTGTCTGCAGGCTCGGTGCCTAAGAGTGCAGCAAGCTTGGAAGATATGTGTTGGAGATGGCAGAGACTGAACCCCTACGTAGAGGAGAGCTGCCTGCTGAGCAGCAGCACCTATTTTGGACTTTACGTGAGTGAAAAATAAACTTCTGTCATTTTTAAGCCACTGTACATTCTGGGATGGTTTCTTATAGCAGCTAATTTTACACTAATTAGCCATAGGCTTCATAGCTTTCACTAGATAAGCAAAGAAGCCCATAACTATAGACAGTTAGGAACACTTGAATCATATTGTAGAAGGATAGAAGTTGTAGAATGTTTTCCCAACTTCTGAGACTTCTTAGCTCGAGTCTGGGATGTGACAGATTTGTGGGCAGAGGGATGAGGATGCAGTAAGGAGGTGAAGTGGTCCATGTGTGGTGGGTGCTATGACAAATGTCCTCTCTAGGAAATCCTTCTAGCCTCTACTTACCTAAACCTCTATTCCTGATGAAGGCATTTGGTTCTACCCCAGATCGACTTCATCTTTTACTGAAGCCCAGGATGGTGAAAGGTCTTACCCCAGGTCTCAGGTAGTTGGCATCTCTGATGCGTTAATTCAAGCTGTAATGTTAGTGACTTGTATATTATTCCTTCCATAATATTTGCACTTTAAAGGAGACCTGAGGAAAAGGAAATTTCTGAACTCCAAATTCTGCTTTAAACTGTATGTTTCCTCAACGGCAGTATTTCAGGTGGTTTGGACCTGGGTGCAGAAGACATTCTTAGATTTCTGGGAACCCCTGCAATCACAATATTAGGTACCTGCCTACTCTGCCTATGTGTAAAGCCATTCATGAAGATGAAGATTCACGTAGTGGAAAAGGAATGAATTCTCCTTGTAGCTTGAAGCGGATAGAAATAGTCTGATATATTGAGGCTATTGTATTGGAACAAAAGGGCCATAGCTTTGAGATCCAGAGAATTGTAAATATGCCCAAGCAGTCTTTGAGGAGGCCTTCAATAGGGGATCACGTTATTTTTCATTAGCTGAGAATAAAGTGATTTTGGCTATAATATTTTTAGGCCAAAATTTTAATTAGCCACACATGCCATTAGTTCATATTTTCTTTTGAGAACTTAATAACTAATTGTGCAAATGAATCTCCTGAAAATTGCATTAGCAGAATGTTTTTGTATTCTGCTATAAATTAAGCAGTACAGAGGGGCACCTTTATTTTCTTTCATTTCCTTCTTAACACACACATTGGTAGACGTTAGGATTTATATGACTCATTACCTCATTTCCCGCCAAGGCCTTTCCTGCCCATTTCCTTGTTCAGTTTTCCTAACTTTTTTTGATGCCTGGGAGCCACTGGATATTTTCAGGCTGCTATTACCTCAGGATTTGAGACAATACCCAGAGTCCAATTGTTCTAGGTGTCGCTCTGATTAACACCTTCCTCTCAGGGCTTTTAATCCTGAAAATGCTGTGGCAGTTTGGAAAATCAGGGTCCTGATGTTAACTAGCCATTTGAGAGACAAAATGATGTTCCCAGGCAGCATATCTCTAGAAAATACCAAAGCTGCAAGAAACAAACATAAATTCAGTAGAAGGGGTTCAATGAGCTAATGAGGGGTTAAGTGGGCAAAGATGTAAGTGGGTGGAGAGGGGTGTCAAGGGAAAGGACAGACACCATTTTTCAGGTTGGCAATTGAGGAGTTAAGCTTTTAGGAGAGCAAAGAACAACATTTGAAACCATTGAGAGCCCCCCCAGCAGGTCTGACCTTTATCTCCAGGGTCGAAATCCAGACAAGGGTCTTAATAAGCGGCAGAGAAATCTAGAGTGTTGGCAACACACCGGCAGACATTAAAAAAACAAAAAAATAAAACCAATCAGTAAATAAAACAGTCTTTCTTTTTGAATTACAGGAGTTAAATAGGAGCAACATTTATATAACCTTTTGGTGTTTCTGTTTCCCAATTTTTCACTTTTTTTCTGGTCTCCGTATACCATCCTACACTTGATTCTTTTCTGTAACCTCCATCTTATTCCCTTTTGGTTTTATTATCCATTTATAGTCCCTCAACCCTTTAAATGCATTTTTTTTGCATTTTCTATATTTTTATCATAAAAGGAATGCATGCTTATTATGTAAACAATTTCCAACTGTGCAAAATGCATAAAGCAAGAAAGAGCCTCCCATGCATCCAAGATTTTTTCTACGCATTTTATATAGGTGTGTGTTTATGTGTGAGTCTAATCATAGACATACATACTTAAATTTTTTTTTAACAAAGAAAAGATCATATGTACAATTCTGCCTCTTGCCTTTTTTATTTACTCATACATCTTTTCATATTTCTATGTCGGATTTATGTAGATGGTGTGTCTTTCTATATAGATGTTTTTATTCAAAAAATCCCAGCATCAGGGTCCAGCCTGGTGGCATAGTGGTTAAGTGCGCGTGCTCCACTTCGGCTGCCCAGGGTTCACAGATTGGGATCCCAGGTGCAGACCGATGCACCGCTTGTCAGGCCATGCTGTGGCGGCGTCCCGTATAAAGTAGAGGAAGATGGACACCGATGTTAGCCCAGGGCCAATCTTCCTCAGCAAAAAGGGGAGGATTGGCAACAGATGTTAGCTCAGGCCTATCTTCCTCACACAAAAAAATTCCAGCGTCATTTTTTAATCCCTGATCAGAATATTTTAAGTTGTATGTCCAATCGGATGCATGTAGGTGCTGTGATTTATAAAATGTGATTTTATTTAAAAGTATAGCTTGCATATTATATTAGCTTATTTCTTTGTGTACTATTTTGGACACATAATCAATGTTTCTTTCTGCTCTTACTATTTTAATCTTTTATTCATTCAAATAATTTTTTTTTTCCCTCTCTCTTGTGATTAGCTTTTTTTTTTTTTTTTCTCTCATTCCATTCTCTTACCCCTCTACTGGTTTGGAAGTTATATACGCTGTTTCCATTCTTTTAGTGTTTACCCTAGAAATTTTAACATGCATATATAACTTAACCTCGTCTACATTTATTATCTTTGCTGTCCTGTTAGACACTCAAAACCTAGGACGACTGACTCTGGTTATCATCCCCTTCTGACTTCCATGCTATTCCTATCTGGTGTTTTTGGCTCCATCTTGATTGCTTCTTAACCCCCCAAATTAGATATTCTATTGTTTAATGCAATTAAAGATTTTTTTTCCCTTCACCATTCTTTTTGCTTTCTTGCATCCCAGACCCTATGCTGGTATAATTTTCATTCTTCCTGAAATATATGCTCTAGAATTTCATTTTGTGAGAGTCACTTGGTAGGAAATGCCTCGGTTATCTTTTCCTTTTGGAAAATGTATTTCTTTGCTTTTATGCTTGAGAGTCTTTAAAATTCTAGATTGAGAGTTATTTGCTTTCAGTTTGTTGAAGATATTCCACTGTCTTCTGGCTTTCAGTGTTGCTTGCCATGAATTTAATTGTAGGTAAACCATCTTTTCTCTCTGGTTGCTTTTAAGATCTTTGCTTTGTTTTTAGTATCCTTCTCTATGATGTGATTAGTGAATTTTATCTACCCTTCTTGAGATTCACTGGGCTTCCCGAATCTGAAGGGCAGTAGATATTTTCCAGTTCTGGACACTTACTTCTCCCTCATTTTCTCTGATATCTTTTTCTGAAACTCTGATTGGATTTTTATTTTATTTTATTTATTTATTTATTTATATTTTGTGAGGAAGATCAGCCCTGAGCTAACATCCATGCCAATCCTCCTCTCTTTGGTGAGGAAGACTGGGCCTGAGCTAACACCTGTGCCCATCTTCCTCTACTTTATATGGGACACTGCCACAGCATGGCCTGATGAGCGGTGAGTCGGTGCGCGCCCAGGATACGAACCCGGGCCGCCAGCAGTGGAGTGCGAGCACTTAACCGTTACGCCACGGGGCTGGCCCCTGATTGGATTTATTTTTGATCTCATTCTATCTTCCATGTCTTTAGTCTTTAACCCATCTTTCATATTTCCCTTATTGTTGCTTCTATCTGTGCTGCATTCTTGGAAATCTATTCATCTTTCTCTTTGAGTTTCCATATTCTTTCTTCGGTTGTTTTTCAACTGCAGTTTTATCCATCTATCAATTTTTTTTTAATTTCAATTTTACATTTTAGAAGCTCTATTTAGTTCTTTCTTAAACCTACTGAGATAATATCTTAATCTTCATCATAATTTTGAAAATATTAAAAAAAGTTTCTCTGAACAAGTAAACATATTTAGTTTCTAGTCACTATCTTACCATTCCCATAGCTCCAGGTTTGTGATTCCAATATTTATAGTTTACTGTTTCTGCTGACTCCTACTTGTGGTAGCTTGTTTTCTCATGTGTCTGGTAATTGTGAACTTACATTGTTGGCAATTTTATTTGTCCTTTGAGGTCTAAACTGTGTTTTGCTGGGGAGGATTTGTGGATTCACTGAGCAAGACCACTTTAAAGTAAATTTTTAGCTTGAGTTTTCTTAGGCTCCAGCAGTAATGATTGCTGCCCCAAACATGCATGGAAATGGGTTTATGGTTAGGAATTATTGGGGCAGAATCTTCTTTATTATGGTCTAACCAGAGACAAGGCTGAGATATGCACGTATCCCTACCATCTCCCTCTCAGAAGCCTTTTTAAAAAACAAACCCACCAATGGTGTCACTGTTGGGGAGTCTTGAGTTTAAGATATGTCCCCTGCCTTTCTTGGCCCCAGGTTTTTTTCCTTTCTTGCCTTCTATGGGTGGGTGAGACCCAAGATCTAAGCACTCAGGAATGTGCATACACTCCCTCTGCAAATGGGGGGCTCAGAACTTGGTTACCTCTGAGTTTGAGATTTCTCGTTGGATATGGCTTAAAGGACTCCCACTTCTTTCTCACTAGCTTAGCTATGCGTTTAAAAGATGCTTTTTACTACAATGAAATTAAAAAATTTTGTGCATCAAAAGACACTATCAACAGAGCGAAAAGGCAACCCATGGAATGGGAGAAACGTTTGCAAATCATATATCTAATAATTTATAAAGAATATGTGATATATTTTATAAATATATGTGTATATATACGCACTTCTACAATATATATAAAGAACTTCTACAATTCAACAACATGAAAGCAAACAACCTGATAAAAATGGGCAAAGGACTTGAATAATGTTCAAAGAAGATATACAAATGGCCAGAAAGCAGATGAAAAGATGCTCAATATCACTAATCATCAGGGAAATGCAAATCAAAACCATTATGAGCTACCACCTCACATCTGTTAGGATGACTATTATGTAAAAAAAAAAACAACCAGCAAATAACAAGTGTTGACAAGGTGGTGGAGAAATTGGAACACTTGTGCACTATTGGTGGAAATGTAAAATGGTGCAGCTGCTATGGAAAATTGTACGGCAATTCCTCAAAAAATTAAAATTAGAATTACCTTATGATCCATGTACCCTATGATTCTATTTCTGGTTATATACTCAAAAGAATTAAAAACAGAGAATTTAACAGGTATTTATACACCCATGTTTGTAGCAGCATTATTCACAATAGGCAAAAGGTGGAAATAACCCAAATGTCCACCAAGAGATGAACAGCTAAACAAAATGTGGTATATCTATACAATGGAATATTATTAAGCCTTAAAAAGGAAGGAAATTCTGCAACATGCTACAATATGGGTGAACCTTGAAGACATTATGCTAACTGAAATATGCCAGTAACAAAAGGACAAAGATTATATAATTCCACTAATATGATATACTTAGAGTAGTCAAATTCATAGATACAGAAAGTAGAAGGATGATTGCCAAAGGATGAGGGAAGCCGGGAATGAAATGTTATTGTTTAATGGACACAGAGTTTCAGTTTTGGAAGATTAGGAAAGTTCTGGAGATGGATGGTGAAGATGGTTGCGTAACAATGTGAACGTACTTAATTCCACTGAACTATACACTTAAAAGTGGTTAAAATGGTAAATTTTATGTTATGTATATTTTACTACAATTTAAGAAAAAATAAAAATGCTTTTATAATTTATCCAGCATTTTTCAGGGTTCTATTTTGAGATATCTAGTCTTCCATAATACTCAAATAAGAAATCCCCATAGGACTGACTCTTCCTTTGTGTTCATGGCTCTACTGGGCACTCAATTTTAGCTAAATATGGATAGCCAGCCAGATTCCAACACTATGGAAACCAAGACAGTAACCTAGGAATTCAGCATCCTGTGTCACTGAGTGGTCCATATTGTTCCTTTTGTTCTTTGACCATCCTAGATATTATTTTACATCACATTAATCACACATCTCATGATGATTTTTGATAGTACCAACTCTCCAATGCTTCCTTTGAAGAATAGATCCATATTTCATGTCAGAAAAGCATGGATAAATTTATGCATCAGAATAATTTGACTTGAATTCTTATCACTTTTTGTGTGTATGTGTGTAGGTGCTTCATTCATTCATTCATTTATTCACTTACTGTTGTATACTAGGTACTATCTAGGCATTAGGGATAGAGAGGTGAAAAAGGCAAATTTCCTGCCCAAATTCTAATGGGGAAGAGATAGTACCCATATCAGCAAATAACTAAACAAGGTGGTTTTAGGTAATACGTTCATAAAGATATGAAACCGGGTAATGAGATAGAGTGTGACAGTGAGACAGAGGCTGCATTGGCTAGGGGGTCAGGAAAGGGGTCTTGGGGGATAAAATTTGAGCTGAGACCTGATGTTGATGACCAGGAAACTGGAGATATCTGGGAGAAGCGCTTTTCATGAAGAGGGCATAGCAAGAGCAAAGAATCTGAGTAGGATTAGTTTGACTAATTATCTAAATCCTATCAGAGAATCCTAAAATCCCAGTAGGTGAAGATGAATTTGGTGACTATTATCCTCAATGTATGCGAATTATTAAAAAATGTATTTATGAAATAAAAATAGCCAGACCATCCATTTAAACCAGCAGCAACTAATTTTCGACACTGAAATCAGTTAGCATTTTCCTCCACCATTTCAGTCACTTTAAGCGGTTGGAGAGTACTTCTTTCACTACTTGCTCCAGCGTGCATGTATTTCATAGGTAAACTATGAGGGCTGTAATGGTTTTGCTTAGGACTTTATAGTGATGACTCAAAATAAACTTAGCGTTGTGTGGATAGAGCATTTATAGTCTCTTTGCCTAATTCAAGTGTCTTGAGTAGTTGGAGGACCTGAACTTCCTGGTTTGGATATATCACTCAAATTTACCATGTAACTGAAAAATATCACCTCCTTTTTATGCCTTATGGACAAAAGTCACAGGTATAATCATAGAGACAGCATATAGAAATATCAGGCAATTTGCCAGTTCAGCTTTTCTTTCATTGGGAATGAATAATAAACCCTGACTATGTTCACATTCTGTGTTTCTGATTTCTATACTACCCAATTAGTGCCCCATTTAATCTGCTCACCTGTTGTTGCTTTGTTCTGAATTTCATGGCTCTGTTGTTTTAAACTCTCCCTTGCATACATTTTCAGAGTGAGCCTGATTACCTCAACCCCTTGGTTTTTGGGAACTTGGAACACTGCCACGGTGTCTGAATTGCCTGAATAAAAAAAAAAGTAGGTCCTGTAATTATTTTATTTTCTCACCAGCATGTGATTTGTTATTGATGACACATGCATAGGGTGCTTTCTCCATTAGGCTGGCTGATCCCTCTACTATGGTATTAATGTCACTGTCACCATGCTTGGAGCTATAGTTTGTTAGGCAACTCTAGCGTGGGGAAATGAGCATGTACTTTTTAATGTGTCTGAAATAGCTACACACTGACAGATGTTTCCACGTGCTTGCTGATGTCATGACTGGGGATCATATAAAGTCCGGGAAATTAAAAGAAAGGAGAAAATGTTAGTTGAGACTCCAGAAGGAGAGATTATAGAGGCAGACAACAGGAAATTTTGAGAAAAGAAAGCACACCAATATATTAACTTTCCTTTTAGGTCTGACACCCCCCTCCCCGCCACAGAGGGATGCATTCAAAGCTCAAACTATTAAATGTGAGAAAATTCAATATTGATAGCTATTCTTTCATGTGCTCATTTACAAAGTAAAGCAAACGTACAAACAAACAAAAACCGAAAATAGATTAAGGTAGTCTTTTCCCCCCTCCATCAAAAAATGCATATCACAGTGTTTACTTGGTAGACCAATTATTTTAAAAACTGGGTTTCAAGGAAAAAGTCACTCTCTGACAGAGACCTTACATGACAAGTTCCGTTCCGCAGTGGATTAAAATGGTTGAGAGATGGTAACATAACTTCAACTACAGCAGTGTGAACACACCACTGTAATAATTCATTTAGAATGATGACACCTGAGACCTAATTTAAAAGTCCTAGATGAATACCAGTCTCACATTCAACCCTGAGGGCTGCTGCAAACATACCTAAGAAAGTCTAAGAACCATAGTGAGTCTAATTGAATTGGACTTAAACGGACCATTGAGATGGCCTCACTGAGCTCTGGGGAATTCATATTGTCTATACTGTATCAGAATCACAGCTTGAACTGAATAACTGGTTACATTCAATCATGTTACTGTAACTCATGCTTGAGGTAAAGGGGAAACCTTTTGCTATCAGCAAGACTGGATGGAAAACAATTTCAAATCACTTTAAACCCAGTTGGCAACTACTTTGCCAATTATGGAATCCAGTGGGAAAGGTGTGTGCGAGGGCTCAGGACTAAATGATTTATGTCAGGCATCTGGGCCTCCTGAGGAATGTGGGAGTGTGTGCGGAGGAGGGGCATGTGGCTAATTATTTCTCCTAAGAATACTTTAGCGAGGTGATTTGTGCTTGCAGATGAGTCACAGTGCAGCCTGGATAAAAGGTGAGGTAAGCACACAAAGTCCTAAGATCCAATTTAGAAATGGATAAAGAGGGAACAGAAGGATTCAATACACTTTCTCATCTCTTCACTCTGAAACATTTGGAGAAATAAAATATAAAGAGCAAACCTAGTTCTCTGTTCTAACAGGCAAGTTGGGATCAAAGCCCATCATCTGTACCGCAGATATTGCGTTGGCTGCTTTCTGGCACAGAGTGACTGACACAGATGACACACTATAATTCATCAGATGAGCAAGTGTGAACCTGGGGCCCTTTATAGTGATCCTCATTTTTTTTTAAAGTCCTAATTTATTTTTGATGACTTTGGTTGTAGAGATGAGTATTCCTATACTACGCAATGCCTTCTAACGAAGAATGTCACCATTCTCTGGGATTCATGTATGAAACTTCAGCTGAGAAATGATGCTGAAAGTTATTCCAAGTGTGATGAGTTCCCCCACCCCACCCCAAACAAAATAAAAGTGATGATAGAATTCCACTATAGTAATTTACAGTGAAGGCACACACGTTTATTGAATAGTCCTTTCAGATCCTTTCATTATCTAAAGGATATTAAAGGTGTTTTTAGTAATCTGGAAGTGACTATCAATGCTGTAATTATATTAAATTCAGCACTGGGGCTCTTGTTAAAACCTCACGAGAGGGTATTGGTACAAGTCTGGCACTCTCTTGCTGTCTCGTCTTTCCTCTCTTTTAGCAGCTGCCTACCATCATTACAGCTAGTACAGTGGATTAAACTTTTGGGCTAGCTGGTGGCTATGAGTGTCTCTCTAATGGTTTCCATTGTGCGCATCCCTAGAAAACACTTCTGACCAATGAACCCCTAACTGCAAATGACACAGGCAAGCTTTATTGAAAATGACACCACTGGAGGGAACCTTGCACTCATTTGGGATGTCTCCTCACTGGGGAAAGAAGGCCATTTCAACAGTTATACCAAATGGATACTGTCATGTGGCATTTACTTTTCTAAGGCACTGAACAAAGCAGTGGGGGTAGCGTGTGCTCCTGCCTGCTAACTATGTGCTTAGCTGTGTGATGTCCAAATAAGAACACCAGCAAGTCCATAAAAGATTGAGAAATAGCTGTCTTCCCAGTTCATCCTCACACAGGATGGTGAAGGTGGATGTCAGACAATCTAACCTAAATCCTGATCCTTGTCTGGAATCAGTCTTGTTTAATTGCAGAGATTGTGAAAAATGGGAGTTAAGTACTGTCAGAAAGGGGGAGGGTGGCATGGAAAGGACCCTGGGACTGGTTCTCAGGAGAGCTGGATTCTAATTCTTGGCTACAACCAAAGATGTAAAGTGGCTTTGGATGAGTTTCTTCACCTCTGTAGGTCTCCTTCAGTTTCCTCTGTAACATGAGGAAGGTAGACCAGATGGTTCAAACTAATGTAACAATTGTTCATTTAGTGTTCAAGATTTGTGCTACCCAGTAAGGAGATTATGGGAATAAATCAGACAGTCCATGTCCTTTTGGATTGTATAGTATAGCAAGTTAGACTAACATTAAAATAATTTCAAGGTGATGCATTTTAGGAAGTGGGAAGTGTATGGTGCTATGGGAAGACGTTACCAAGTTTGAGGAGTCAGGGAAGGCTTCTTGAGGAAAGTTGTTTAGGTTGAGACTGAAAGATAAGGAAGTTAGGTTGAGACTGAAGGATAAGGAGGATCTGGCCGGGAAAAGATGGGGGTGGGATGAGATAGAGGTACATTTCAGACAGACAAATAGCATTTGTGAAGGCTCTGCAGCAACAAAGAGGTTGGGGCTGGATTATGGAACATGAAGGAAAATGTAGGCCAGAGGGAGGGTTACAGATGATGTGGTCAGCATTTTGACCTCATCCTGAGGGCAACGGGAAGCCATTGCAGGCAGGGTTGATGTCTGAAGTTTCCTCCAGACCCCCTATTCTGGGGCTTTACACATGGTTGTTGGACCTCTCTAAGACCCATCACCAGATTCTGGGTCATGTTCTTCAGTTCTCTGTGGGACTCACGAGGGGGTTTTCAAAGAAATTAAAAGGCCATGTTATATGCCCAAGGCTCCTTACCAAGTAAGAAGATGGGAAATAGAGCCCTTCAGAACTTCAGCATTTTCTTGACTACCTCCCTTCCCTTAGGGCAAGACTTCCTGAGCCTCACATTGGCAGTCACTCTATCCACTTTTGAAGGCAAAGGCGTTTGGCAGCGACTGGACCTCATTCAGAGGGACCAAGCCCTAGGTACCTATATAGCAACGATAATCATTTACGGAGCTCTACTAGGTGAAGGTCTTTTACATCCCTTCTCCCATTTGAAAGTCTCAACAACCCTGTGAGGTAGATGGGAGAGGTATGCTCACTTTACAGGTGAGGAGATGGAGGCTCGGGCAAATAGGCACCATGTCCACATCACACAGCTCTTCCTAGGTAGAAGAGCTTGGAATCAAACCTGACATTGCAAACTCCCAGATCCAGACTTTTTAAACAACCCCATGCTGCCTTATATGGAAGCTTCTGCTGGATATTGGGGCATGGGGTGAGATAAGGGCAAATTTTAATCTCCCAGTATGCTTGCTACTCTATCCTGCTTTCGAGTGGATATAAATAAAATAAACCTCAGAGCTATGGTGCAATTGTCAATCTCTGTAGCAGGACAGGTAGAATGTAGGTCTGTGGTGGCCCTAGCATGATGGACGACTATTTGCACTCAACTGTCCCACAAACCAGCTCAAGTTTGTTACTGCCAGTCTGTGCAAAGTGTTAATTGTCCTCTGCCCCTCGGGAGAGACAGGCCTCGTGGCTGCTTTGGGAATTGTCTTTGTCTTTCAGGAAGAACATAGCTGTGTCTTCATTTAGATAAGGCACTGCCTGCATTTGGAATCTATCCATTCTCTGCTCTCCAAAGCTGACAGCAGAGGCGGCGGTAATGAAACCCCTCACTTACAAAGGAAGAGAGCAAAGGGAGGAAGTACCTACACAATATCAGGACAAGGGTGTCATTTTCCAGTTTTTATGTGTACTCTCCTAAGGACACTGCCAGCCTTGCTTAAATGTTCTAGAAATAAAAATGGGAAAAATGAACTTCTCAATATTACCTGTTTTGCAAAGAGATACTGTTACCATTTTCCTTTTGAGCAAATATACAAAGGTGATTTGAAATGAAAGCAGAGGGCTGGCCCCGTGGCTTAGCGGTTAAGTGCGCGCGCTCCGATGCTGGAGGCCAGGGTTCGGATCCCGGGCGCGCACTGACGCACCGCTTCTCCAGCCATGCTGAGGCCTCGTCCCACATACAGCAACTAGAAGGATGTGCAACTATGACATACAACTATCTACTGGGGCTTTGGGGGAAATAAATAAATAAAATTAAAAAAAAAAGAAATGAAAGCAAATATCATCCACGGTGCTAAAGCTCCTTTCAAGTTTTCAGTTATTTGTGCTAATATTTTCCTGATAGACTAGAGCCTGAGAACTAAATGTAGAAGAGCTGTGCGTTCAGAGACTAAATAATGCATTACTGTGACGTAGTAAGAGATGTAGGTTATTTCAAACATGTAATAAAGAGTAAGTGTTTAATTTTTTAGCAGAATCAGTATGATAATCAATTTTAGTGTTTAATTATTTTAAAATTATTTTTTAATTTAGAAAAAGACATGCAAAGAACAATCCAGAGTTCAAAAAGCAATTTTGTGATATGCTAATGTTGGGTCAATAGTCAAATCTGGTAGTTTTTTCCCCAAAATGTTTTAACTGCGCTGACATTACCTGGGAGGGATGAATATTTTGTGTTATGTAAAAGAAAGCCCAACTTTAAGCTATGATGAAAGGTTCAGTTCTGTTAGATCAGACAAGCATTGGAGAAGATTCCATGTAGAGTTCTATATATAATTATTTTCTCTGGATTAATGAATAGGATTTCCTCTATTTCTAGGGAAGAAAGGCCAGTTTGAGGGGTGTGCAAAGCCTGCCAGTCCTGGTATTTCTCCCACGGGGGTTTGCTATTGGCATCTTTTGGTTTATGCATATATATTTTTTCTGTTTAAAGTTTGTTGAGGAATTAAATTTGTCATTCTAATTCACTAATTCATTAGCAAAAACTGGTTTGTCAGATAATTTGGATGGCACTTTATAAAGCAGAGAGTGGGCCTTGAGGGAACAGGGCAGTGAGCTCGGATGGGGGAAAATGGAAGGGAAAGGTTGGAGGTTTGGGAGAGCGTTGGGGAGGGTGTTCCCAGGGGACTTCTTTCCTTCCTCCCTCCTTTCTCTCTTCCCTCTCCCTCCCTTTATTTCTCTTTTCTTTTTCCCTCCCTTGTTTTTCCTCCCTTCCCTCCTCTGTCCCTTTCTTCCTTTTCTCCCTCTCCTCCCTCCCTCCCTTGTCTCCCTCTTTTCATGCATTCAGCCCACACTTATAAAATATGTACCAGGCATGAACCGAGCACTTGGGATACAAAGTTAACTAAGTCAGAGTCAGCACTCTGAGCAGCCTCAGTCAAGCACCTGAAGGGGAGCACAATATGTCACCCCAATATATGCCACTTTGGCATATTGCTTATTTTGAATGAAAGGTACTTGAGAAACAGCCAGTGCATAAAGTACACTCTGACCCTCTTTTGTCCTCCTGAAGGCAAGAGATAAATCTCCCATGTGAAACATACCCTCTCTGCACCAGGAGGGTAGAAGTTATCCTTATCACTAGAAATAGGGAATTTAGGGTCAAAGGGACTGTATAAACGAACCTTGTTACTTCTTCACTAATTTACTACCCCCAAAGGGCCAAAACCCCTTTGTCTTGTCAATTTTTCACAAATTTATTGTTTCTTTGTCTAAAAGGTATAAAAGCTTTCTGCTTTGATCACTTCTTTGAGTCTCATATTTTTATGGGGCTCCTGTAAAATACAAATTTAAATTTGTATAAAATTTGTATAAAATACAAAATTAAATTTGTTTTTCTCCTGTTAATCTGTTTTATGTCACTTTAATTATTAGGCCAGCCAAAGAACCTAGAAGGGAGGAAGGGAAAAATTTTCTGCCCCTACACACACATAAGGGCTAGTGAAGAGAGGATGACCACACTGAGAGCCGAGAATGCTATGGAGGCCCAGAGGAATTGGCCGTCACCCTGATCTTCTCGGAAGAGGGCTGCCTGTTTACATGCTGAAGGCCAAGACCTGCCTGGGCCATCTCCTGGGAATGGGAGCACATAAGGGTGGGGTGGGGAGAGGAAGGAGCTTCAAGGTCAAATGCGCCCCACTCAAAAATGCCCACTGACCTACAACCAGGCCATGGTATTGGTGTTTATCATGGCTCTGCCACTCCCCAGCTGTGTGACCTCAGCCACATCACGTCACCTTTTGGGCCTCATTATGCCCATCGGTACATTGAAGGTCCTGGCTCAGGCACTCTGTCTGAACCTTTTCCACCCTAGCTTCGAGGATTTAGAGCAGATGCAGTGGGGTGTGTTTGTCTCTGTACTCACCCTGCCTCAGAATCTAGTACTCTGGGAACTTTTCTGGCAGTAGTTTGAAAATCTCTCTTGTTGAAACCCAGTTTCACAATTTCCTTGCTGCACTTTGCAAAGAGCCAGGGCATTTTATTTGCTACCCACTGCTTAATTGTGGTAACTCTCAGCACAATTAAGGTCTTATTGGGGAAGAAAAGGCTTTGATCACCTTTAACAACTCTTGGAAATCCCTTTAAGTGCCTCTGCTAATTCTCGCCTCTTTTAAATAGTGTGGATATGCTCAGTCACCCCTGTCCCACCCTCTCACAGACCCTGCCTATAGTTCCCCAGGCAGAGATGTTCACTGGCTTAATTATCTTGGAAGCTATTGCTAAAATAATATCTGTGATATCAATAGCATTGGGTGTCCAAGTGCAGCTGTGGGGGAATGAACAGTGCTGTAAGCACATAATTCGGAGCCTCATTCCTGGCCTGGAGCAGAAGGGCTCCCTTCCACCTGGTGTGGTAGAGACAGCGGAGCGAGAGCCTGCTCTGTTTCTCAGCCTAGGGAATACCAGTGAAAATGACAGGGCTAGAGGTTGGGTTGGGGAAGAGAGTGGGGCATGCCTTGTCTAGACTCTTGTGGTTCCTTCAGGGGCACAAAAGAGACTTGCTCATGTGAACAGATGAGGCAGGATGAGCAGGCTTAAGACTGGCCAGTTTGAATCATTTCAGCAAGCTCTGGGGCCCTGGGGGCTGTCCCTAGTTGTCTAGTACCTGGCCCTGGAGTGATTAGGGCAAGTGGTTAGTGGCCCAGAGTATAAGAGCTGATAAAGGAGGTGGTTGGAATGTGGGCTCTGGAGTGGTTGGTTTGCATTTGAAAAGCACACTCATGGATACATTGTTTACTCTCTCTAGGAATTTTCTAACCCTGGGAGGGGCTGTCCCTCCAGGGTCAGCAAGGCCCCAGATGTCAAAGCATTGGAACACAGAAAATAAAAGACATGATTAATACATGGGGATGGCGTGGCCTGATACAGAGCACCAGGACAGGGTCTTAGGAGTCATCCACCCCTCCTTTCCTTTCTTCCCATGCCCAACCCATTATCATGCACCGTTGATTCTACTTCCAGTACCATTTTGAATGGGTCCCTTCTTTCCATTTCCACTGCTCCCACCCGGCCCAAGTCACCAGCGTCCTTCACCTGGCATGTGGCAGTACCTTCCCAACTGCTTTTCTGCTTTTACTCTCTTATCAGTCTCCTCTCAGCAGCCAGAGGGGTTTTATACATCAGATCTTATCACTCCATACACCACTTTGCTTAAAATCATCCAGTGGCTTCCCGTTGCCTTTAGAATAAAACCCAAACTCATTTCCATGGCCCATCAGGCCCTGCTTGCTCTGTCCCCACCCCTGCCTCTCATGCCTCCCCCTGTGCTCCAGCCTCACAACCTGAAACACATCAAGCACCCCAGCCTTTTCTTCCTGCTCCCAGGGCAGCTCCTCATTCTTCATCTTTTGGCCTAAATGGCACCTCCTCATAGACACTAATCACTTCATCCAAACGATATTTAAACTCCCTTCCCAACATGTTTCTCACTACTGACCACTAATTGTGATGATTAATTGACTGTCGTTGTTGTTGTTTATTTATTTTCTGGATTATCTAATAGACCAGTATGGGGTTAAGAGCACAGCTCTGGGTCAGAGTGTCATAATTAAAGTCTGACTGCACTGTTTATCAGCTCTGTGACTTCAGCGTAGCTACTTAACCTCTTTGAGCCTCAATGTTTCCATCAGTAAAATGAGCACAATAAGAGCTCCCATAGGGTTGCTGTGAGGATGACATGAGACGATCCATGCAAGTGCATAGCTCGCAACGCATTATAAAGATGAGATGTTATCATCATTGAGATGCAAGCTCCAAGAAGAAAGAGGATGTTTTGTTGTGCTCACTGTAGCCTCCCCAGTCCTTCAAACTGTCTGGTTCATGGAGGGCTCCAATAAAGATTTGCTGCGTGATTGATGAGTGGCCTTATTGGCAGTATTTGGCTCAGGCACGATTCCTGCCCTGTTACCCCAGCAGGATGAGCTTTCCTCCGTAAGCACAGGAGCACTGAAAGGGCCATGTGGTCAGCAGGCATATTGAGACTGCATTCCCTGTCCAGGACAAGCCCCTGTTCCAGAACGTGGGAGATTTGTCCTCAAATTTTTGATCTGCTCCTGAACATCGGTGCTCCCTTAGGAAGGTCACCTGATAACCGGACTTCAGCTCTCAGAAATGCAAAAGGAAGGATTGGACCAGATGACTTCTAAGGACACTTCCAGCCCTGACACTTCTTTTCTCCTCTTTTTTAAAAACAGCTTTTTTGAGATTTGTCACATACTATAAAATTAACCCATTTAAAGTGTACTATTCAACATTTTTTAGTATATTCATGGAGTTGTTCAACAATCACCCAAATCTACTTTTAGAACATTTTCCTTACCCCAGAAAGAAACCCGACACCCATTGGTAGTCACATCTCATTCCCTCCTCCGCAACTCCCTGCCCTGGCCCCTGGCAACCACTAATCTATTCTCTATCTCTATAGATTCACCTATTCTGGACATTTCATATAAATGGAATCATACAACACGTGGACTTGGGACTCACTTCTTTTATGTAGCATGTGTTCAGGGTTCATCTGTGTTGCAGCGTGTATCAATAATTCATTCCTTTTTATTCCTGAATAATATTCCATTGTATTGTACCACAGTTTATTTACTCATTCATCTATTGATGGGTATTTGAATTGTTTCCACTTATTGGCTATTATAAAAAATTCTGATATGAACATAATTCATGTATAAGTTTCTGTGTCAATGTATTTTTTTCATTTCTCTTACAAACGAACCTAAGGGTGGAATTGCTGGGTCTCATGGTAACTCTATGTTTAACATTTTGAGGATGTGCCAAACTGTTTCCAAAATGACAGCACCATTTTACATTCTCACTAGCCATTTACGAGAGTTTCAACTTGTCTACATCCTCATCAACACTTGTTATTGTCTGTCTTTTTGATCATAGCCATCCTACTGGATGTGAAGTGATATTTCATTATGGTTTTAATTTGCCCTTCCCTAATGGCTAATGATATTGAACATCTTTTCATGTGCTTATTGGTAATTTGTATAGCTTCTTTGGAGAAATGTCTATTCAGATCCTTTGCCCATTATTTTAATTGGATCATTTATCTTTTTATTACTGAGTTGTAAGAATTATTTTTGTATATTTTGGATACAAGTCCCTTATCAGATATATGATCGGTGAAAATTTTCTCCCATTCTGTGGATTGTCTTTTTACTTTCTTGATGATATCATTTGCAGCCCAAAATTTTTAATTTTGATGAAGTCTGACTTACCTATTTTTTCTTTTATTGCTTTTGCTTTTTGGTATCAAAATGCATTAAAATATCTCAATATTTTAATTTTTTGAAAAATGAAAATATCCACTTAATAAGAAAAATAATACATAAGAGAACAGGAAGAAAAGAGCTTCCTTCCAACTCCTGACCTCTAGTCTCTCAGTCTTCCTCCAAGATGATCACTGTTAGTTTCTTAGGAATGAGGCGTGTTCTCTATGTCTACAAATACACATGAATATCTAACCCTTAAACACACACATGCACACACAGATGGAAGCATCCTACGTATACTACTCCAACAGCTCTTCACTTTGCTCTTTTCACTTACAACATATCTTTGAGACATTTAGTTCTATATTCTTTTTTTTTTTTTTTTTTTTGTGAGGAAGAACTGCCTTGAGCTAACATCCACACCAATCCTCCTCTTTTTGCTGAGGAAGACTGACCCTGAGCTAACATCTGTGCCCATCTTCTGACACTTTATGTGGGAGGCTGCCACAGCATGGCCTGACAAGCGCTGCGTCGGTGCACGCCCGGGATCTGAACCCCGGGCCACCAGCAGCGGAGCACGCACACTTAACCTCTATGCCTGGGGGCCAGGCCCTAGTTCTACATTCTTTCATTTAGACTCACCATTCTAAAAATTGACCGCAGTGTATTCAATTGGATAAAGGTACCAATGTTTATTTAATCACTGAGTGGCACTGGACATTGAGGTTGTTTTCATCGTTTGCTACTGATAATAATGCTGCACCGAATACACTTTTACATAGGTTTTTGCACTCATGTGCCAAGAATATCTTCAGGATGAATGTCGAGAGCTGGAATTGTGGAGTCAGTGAGAAAGAGTACCAAATTACACTCTACACGCATCAATAGTTTATTACCAAATTTTTGGTCTGTGCTAGTACGACAGGTTAAAAACTTATATTTTGTTATAGTTGTATTTATTTATTTTATTATGAGTGAGTTGAGTATCTTTTTATATTTTTTCCTGTTAATGATCTTTGAATATTCTTTCCCTCCTTTTCCTATTAAATTGTTACCTTTCTCATTAATTTGTTCATTATATAAATTTTTATATTAAAGAGATTAGTCCTTTGTCATTTGTGTTGCAACTGTTTTTTAATTTTCTTTTTTTAACCTTGTTAATTATATGTGTGTGTGTATGACTTTATAATTTTTTCCTGTGCTAAATTTTTTTACGCAGTGAGAATTTACATTCTTTTCTTTCATGTGTCTAGACTTTGTGTCTTGCTTAGAAAAACCTCCCCACTCCAAGTTGATACAAAAGTCCCATCTTTTTTCTAGTATTCTTTACTATGGTTTAATTTTAGACACCAACATCTTTCATGTCTCTGGGATTTACCTTGAAGTTAAGAGTCTATAGAGGCACTACATCCATCCCCCCTTAATAGTTGTTGCAATGAGATATTCCAAAGTCATTGTTTGAAAAATCCATCATTTCTCCACTGATTTGAAATGACTCCTTTATCGTATATTACATTTCCTTATCCATTTTGGTCCATTTCTGGACACTCTCTTCTGTTCCATTGCCTTGTCTGTTTCCTCAAAGAGAAAGCACCATGCTATTTTAATTACTGTAGCTTTATAATAGATTTTAATATCTGATGAGCCAGTTTCATTAATTATCCTTCTTTTTCAGGGTTATCATGACCCTTCTTATGAGTTTATTTATCTGCATAAAAGCAAACTTTTTGTATGTTGCAAATTTTAAAATTACTCTTATGTGTATACATTTACATTTGTTGCAATTATCAATAGAACTTTTCTCATATTTTATTTGTTAATTGACACCATTGATTTTTGTATATTGATTTTGTTACAAGTCAACTAAATGAACTTTAAAAATTATGTCTAATCTTTTTTTCCTATTTGATTCTTTTATATCTTCTAGTCAGATATTCATATTATCTACAAATAATGATGATTTCCTTTTCCTTAACAATTATTTACGTCTGTAATTTCTTTCTCTTATCTAACTGTTTTAGCTAATGCCTGTAGCACAGTATGGATTAATAGTAGTGATAACACACATTTTCATTTTGCTTCTGCTTTAAAAGGATTAATTGTTTTTTGTTTTTCCTCAATATACATGATACTGGTTTTTGGCTCAAGATAATACCATACTCTGTTATGCGGTACTTTGGCACACCAGTCTGCCCTTGACATTTATGAGAACTGGGACAGGAGTCCAAATGGAGGCCCACATAACAAATCTGTAAATATTTTAAAGTTATTAATTAAGCTAAAACCTGTCAAGTAAAATAATTATTTATCGTGAAATACATCCTTCATAAAGATCCGGAACCAAGGTTCAAATACAGAATTTGAGGACTCTTCAGAGTTTGTGCTGGAATGTAGCAGTGTAGGGAAATCCAGTCCTTTTAGCCTGCTCTCTTTCTCATCACTCCTAGCTTTGACCCAAATGGAGAGGCCTAAAACTCAGCTCACGTGTTAGGATACCCCAGCCAAACTTCTAAGCTCTGTTTTCACCCCCTTGTAAAACATCATTCTTGGTCATTGCCAGGGCTTGGCGTGTGCAAACTGTGGTGGGGTACGGTCTCCCCACTGGAGGATGAACCTAAGAAAGAGGCTGTGCTGCCCCAGATGTGGGCTTGGGGAACATTTGGGCACAGAATTCCATGGTCCTGGGTACCCTGAGAGTGGTCTAGCTGTGGAAGGATGGGGGTGGGCTCTGAAACATGGGGCTCAGGGCAAGGGCAGTACTGAACATATAGCAGATATTACAAATCACTTTTAAAAAGTGATCTTCTAGTCTCATGATTATTAGGAGTCTTTATCAGTAATGGATGCTGAATGTTATCAAATGTATTTTCAGAATTCATGGTATAATTGTATCATTTTCTCTTTTGTCCTATTGAAATTGTTCATTATATTAATAGATTTCCTATATTGAACCATCCTTGCATTACTGGTATAAATTCCATTGGCTTTGGTGCATTTTTATTTTAATTTCCTAAAGCTGTATTTAAAAGGAATTAAATAGAAATATAACAAAGCTCCCTCAGAACCTAAGACAACAAAGGTATAACATCTGTGAGAAAGTTATTTCAGTTAATTCTGATAATACCTATAAATATGCCATGGAGAATCTTGCTTTATCTGTCAACATTTGAAATTTGAGGGCAGCAAGCATTATGAGGAGGTGAAGCCATTACAAGCTTTTATCTCCTGCTGACAACCATTCTGGAGACAAGTACTTTCTTTTTGTGACAATCAAGCAAGTTGTAACTGTTGGATCAAGGGGGAGATATGCTGCTTGCTAATCAGAAGTCTATTTGGTCTCAGTTATATTTTGAACAACGGAACAAACTGACTATAATATAACCAATCTAAAGCTCTGGAAAAGTGAGATTTTTTTTGAACTTAAAATTGCAAAAATGATCAAAAAAATTTTAGGCCTCTATCTCACTCTTTATTTTATGTTATATTCTTACCCTTACCAGGAACTCACTTAAAAAGATTTCCAAAAGCCAACTTTGGGCTAATGGCCTGTGACTTGTCATAGTGGTCTTGGTAACTCCATTTATTATGCAAGAAAAATATAATCAGCCTTCAGTCAGTGAAACAGTTTTATTACCACTTAGTTTAGCCATCTCATTTTGACAAGATTGTTAGCACTTTATTATTGTTGTTGTTGTTCTTGTTATTGCCTTCTGTGATGTTTCTGGCTTCTAATTTATTCAATATCTTCTTACTTAGGTCTCTCTGTTTGTTTTGAGAGGAAATTAGGTTCTGAAAGTGATGAGAGATTAGGATGAAGCTGTTTGCCCAGTTTGCCCTATAGCACACCGTCTGGCACCTAGTCGATACCAAACAAATATTTGTTGAATAAAAACATTAAAAAATCTTCTCCATAAATATTCACCCCCTCTTTTCTGCTTTAAAAAACAACTCTTCATAGGAAATAAAAGTTCCGGAAGATTTGTCTTTCTCAGGATAGTGAAAGAAGACTTTTCCTCTCACTTTGAGTTAGGGTAAGGTGCAAGAATGGGTTTCCGGCATCTACTTCTGGATTTCCTGGGGGCACTTTTAAACATTTGGATTTCTAAGCCACCCTCCAAACCTACTACGTGAAATCTCTGGGGGTTGGGCAGAGGACATCTGCATTTTAAAGAACTTCCCCAGGTGAGTCTTTCTGTATATCCAAGTTTTGGGCTGGAGTGTCCCAGGATTAATCTCCAGGCTTCCAGTTAAGACTGCAGCAGCTCACTCTACTCTGGAAGGAAACACCAGCCAAGCTTTCCAGCTCTCCTTTTGTCTGTATCTCCCAGACTTATTTTTTTTAAGCAGTGAGGCAATGGTGAAGAAAACACGAAGTGTTTCTTATTAGACACTAAAGAACTTTTTCACATTTTATAACCAATAATGGTGACATAGTATATAGATTGTTTACAATCAGCGATTGTAACATCATGTCTAGCTGAGTACAGGTTGTATAGGTGACAGCCGAACAGGATCAAACTATTTGCCCAAATTCATCCCATTCTCGTTTGAATGTAGTAAATCCACAGGGAAGTATGCCAGTAAAGGTCAGATACTTTTTGTCCTCTAGCTGCAGTGCTGTACTGAAATCCTACTTTTCATGCCTGGAGCTTAGTTTACATGTATTAAGGTTGCTGGATTTCCAGGAAAGAATAATTCTAAATCTGTTTGGAGTCTATAAATACCAGAATATTAAAAGATCATTTTCAGATGGTGAAATGTTTAAATATCATAACACACTTAGACATAATTGAATAATCAAAATTTTCAAACTACTTGTTCCATTCTACACCCCAAATCATCATTTCATCCTGTAGTGAAAGAAATACTGCATTTATAGTTGTCGATTGTAACAGCTTAGCTGTTGCTTATATCTATTTTCCAATGGGATAAAAAACAAATAGAAGCTTGCTTTAATCATTGTTATGATAAATTTCTTTATCTTTATTGTCACATTAGAAAGCAATTTACTCTAAATTAGGTGATTTCTTAAAGTTTGGTTTTAGGAGGAAAAAAATAAACACAAAGTACATGAATTTTGGCTGCAGAAACAAGTAGGTTTCTTTAGAGAGATTACACGTTGCTATCTTTGTAAATAACTTTTGTTTCTTATTCAGGAAAGCAATACATATTCACCGCAGAATTTTTGGAAAATACAGAAAATTATAAAGAACAAAGTTAAAATTGCCCCCTGATAGTTCTATTGAAGCCATGTAACATACAAGCTGGTTTTAGGAGGTAGAAGAAAGACAGAAAAAGATAACTTGCCTTTACCGAGTCCCTGCCAGGCATTGTGTTATTTGGGTTAATATATGTCATCCTATTTAATTTGCCCAACAATCTTATGTGAAAGGTGTTACCATCTCCATTTTCCAGAGTATGAAATTCGAGCTCAGAGATGTGCACTAACTTGCTTGAGTTGAACCAACTATTCAGTTGCAGAGCCAGGTCTGCCTAGCTTTAAAGTTTAGGGCCCTTTCTACTAATCATGATGATTTGTTTTCAAGTCTAGTTTGTTTAGCTCAGGCACTAAAATATGAGATTTTCCTTCCCATATATATGAAAGTAGTTACTCAACAATTTCACTTCGATGTGTTTACTCTGATGGGTGAGTGTGGTCTGAGGAGAATCCAGGGTCTCTGTACTGACAGTGACTTAAAGGATGCTTCAAGGAAGGGCTCCTTGGTGGGAAGAGAAAGCCTTGTATAACCACCTTCTAAGGGAAAGCCTACAGAGTTACTTGACTCGATTCTGTTCTGCCTCAGTGTGGGAGTCAAACGTAGCCATAGAGATGAAGGCAAAACCTGCCATTGTGTGTTTTTAAAAAAAAATAATTCCAGCTGGGAAGCCAAAATGATGAATATCGTTTTCTGAAAATTAGTTTAAAAACTCATTTTCTTCTGCTTCCAAGTTCACCTTAGGCAAAACAGCATTTTTATGTTTGAAGAGACACTGAAGTTAGGCGAGAGGCCATGTGGTGTGGAGGCCGTGGGCACGCTGCAGGTCAGCTCAAGATGGGTTTCTGGCACGTGTCTCCAATTTGTATCTTCTCATGCTCTGCCTTGTGGGAGAGAGGAGACCCAGAGAGGAGGAGCAGCTGTGGAAAGCCCAACAGGAAAACATGCAAGAGAGTTGCCTTTCTTGGCAAATACAGATGGCGCTGCCTTTTTCACTCCATTCCTTAAATGTTGTGCCTTTTTCCCTTGGTTTGCACAGAGAAGGGGAATCAGAGCAGGAGGAGGAGCTAAGGCTGGCCAGACGCTCTTGTACAACCACCGCCTCCTAAGATGGCGCCGACTGCCGTGAGGCCCCACCGTGCCTGGGAGGCCGATGGTGAGGGAAGGCTGTGTCCCTGCCAATGCCGGGATTCTTCTTATGGACAGAGATGAGGCTGGGGTGGCCCTGGAAGTCCTTAGCCTTCCCCTCTCCCCTGGACAGTGTGGCAGAAGGCAGGCTTACCCGAGGCCAGATGACAAAGAATGCAAAGGTTACATCCGGGGCACCCAGCTTTTTTCTCATATTCCTTTCCCTTCTCTCAATGGCTACGTGCCCTTACCACTTTTTCTTATCAAAACCTGCTTTTGCTTCTGCTATATCAGTCTTTTCTCCTGTTAGGTGTTCACGCTTCTGTGGAATAGGAATGATTTTTAGCTGGTATTTGAACAAATATTGCCTGTTTGAATAGTTACATAATTTAATGTATTTACCAAAAAGATTAAATAAAATCCTGCTTTTTCATGGATGTTATTGCATAGGATGTTGTTTTGGGTGGGGTAAATGCTAAGCTGCTGTAACAAAGTCCAAGGTATGTTTTTTCAAAACCAGCAAGCAATTGACTCAATTCTTACACCATCTACCTAGAGATAGCATCAGATCCCACAAGTTAAGGACTCAGTCCCACAAGACTGCTCCCCCCTCCACCCTGCTTCAGATGCCAATCACAAGTCAAGGTCATCACCTGTGTTTCTGACAGACTGGCTATAGATTGGAGGTTCCCATAACCCCCTTCTCTGGTTCAATTAATTTGCTAGAGCAGCTCACAGAACTCAGAGAAACATTTACTCACTAGATTACAATAGTGGTTTATTATAAAAGGATATAACTCAGGAAGAGCTGGATGGAAGAGATGCATAGGGCAAGGTAAGGTGAAAGGGGTGCAGAGCTTACATGCTCTGTGACTAGGCCACACTCCAGGCTCCACAGGTTCACTAACCCAGAAACTTTCTGAACCTCATCCTCTTGGATCTTTATGGAGGTTTCATTAGGTAGGCATGACTGATTAAATCATTGGCCATTGGTGATTGATTCAACCTTCAGCCCCTCTTCCCTCCCTAGAGGTCAGGGGTGGGCCTGAGGATACTAACCCTCTAATCACAAGATTTGCTCCCCTGTTGACCAGCTCCCATCCTTAGGTCACCTGGGGCTTTCCAAAGGTCACCTCATTAACATAACAAAAGACACCTTTGCGACTCTCCTCACTTAGGAAATTCAGAGGATTTTAGGAGCTCAGTGCCAGGAAGGAGATGAAGACCAAGAATATATTTCTTATTATAATCATAATATCATACAAAGAGATGCCCCCACATACAATATCTCAAATAAGAGAGAAGTTTATTTATCTCCAATGTAGTTGTCTGGAACTTGTTTAGGGACTTGGATCTTCCCATTGTGTCGCTTTGTCATCCTCTATGGCATTGCCCTGCTCTGAGGGACTGAAGCTGCTTCATGACCTGGCTGTTTCTAGCTTGTCAGAAGGTGAAAAAAGAGGAACTTCATGGTAAGAGGTTTCCTTTGTATAAGTGAAAGTTGCATATATGACTTCTGCTCACATTCTTATGTGGCTGTACCCTTCTGCAAGGAGATTGGGTGCCTGGTCCCCAGCCAGAACTCAGTAGTTCAGGCACTCTGTTGCCTTAAGGAAAAGGGCAGAATGGAAACTAGGGGAGAGTTGGCAATCTGCTGCAAATTAAAAGATTAAACATGAATTTAGAGAAAACTAATAGGTAATAAGTAGTAAAAATTGTACACAGATGGAGCAAAAATGAGGTAAGGGAATGACTGAGGCTTAAGAAATACTGCACATGATTGATGGATAAGGCTTAAGGTCTTCTCCTGTCAAGGGTATTTGCTTTTAAACAAAAGATGAAATGAAGTGCACCAGAAAGGGGGCTGGGCTTAGATTGAGTGACATTGGTCCTGTCCTTCCCATCTTCCTTGGGCTGTGTGTTCCCGCCCTGCCACTAATCTCATTTTCACTTTGGGTAGGTCATGATTTCCTCTAGTAGCATAATCTGCAAAAAAGGAGGTATTGGATGAATGTTGAGGCCCCTTTTGTTGTTAAAGTGTTTTTGAATCTCTCTTTGTAGAATTCCTCCTCAAACTTCTAGAAGAGGACATTTTTGGTTGGAGTAGAGGTGTGGGCATCCCAGCCCCCAAGAAATCTGTCACCTAGGTAGGTATACTCTCTCTGTCTTCTCTCCTCCCACTCCTTCCCTCTCCTCCTCTCCCTTTGTCTCTCTCTTTCTCTCTCTCTCTCTCTCTCTCACACACACACACGCACACACACACACATGAGGTGGTCTTTGCTTTTGTGAATTTATGCCTGCTAAAACACATACTCTGCCCACTCCTCTCTGCTGGCCCCTCACCTCCAATTTGGTACCTAAGAGATATCCCTCTAGGACAGTTCCTATAATTGCTCATAAGATATGGTCTTTATCCTTCTCCCAGAGAAGTTCTGGGCTCCATTTTTATTCTCTTCTTGGGACATGTATGACTATTTTCCCCTATATTCGTCAGTAAAGCTTCTCTTGCTGTAAGGTTTCGTTGGCTTTGGATTCTGATTTCTTTCCTGTTCTTGGGGATTCTTTTTCAAACAGACATTGAATATTACTAAATTGGGATTTTTGTAGAGCCTTAGAAAGAACATGTAGAAAACAAGTTGCTAAATTCAATTCAAGAAACATGCAATGAACTAATACTGTGCCGGGCACTACTCTAGGTATACCGAGATACAGAGACAAACAGGACATGGTCCCTACCCTAAGCTGCTCATGAATCTTTCCATAATAGTTTAGAGATCACCTGCCTTAAGACAGCAGGAATGACCAGGAACAGTTCTCAGAGTGTTCTATGGAGCTCTTGATTTCCAGAGATATTTGACAAGGGTTCATGGGTTACTTTACAAGCGGAGTTAAAACTTTAAATATGTTTATGAACTTGTGAATGCTCTTCTAAATTATAAGGATGGTAAAGAAATAATTTATTAACCTAATTCCTTTCTATGCTTCCTGCTCATAAAACTTCAATCAAGAATGATCGAGGGGCCGGCCCCATGGCTTAGTGGTTAAGTGCGCGCACTCCACTACTGGCGGCCTGGGTTCAGATCCCGGGCATGCATTAATGCACTGCTTGTCTGGCCATGCTGAGGCGGTGTCCCACATACAGCAACTACCAAGATGTGGAACTACAACATGCAACTATCTACTGGTGCTTTAGGGAGTAAAAGGGAAAAAAAAGGAGGAGGATTGGCAATAGATGTTAGCTCAGGGCCGATCTTCCTTAGCAAAAAGAGGAAGATTGGCATGGATGTTAGGTCAGGGCTGATCTTCCTCAAAAAAAAGAATGATTGAGGATCACAGTAGGAAATTGAATATAAGTTTTGTCATGTATAGTTATAAATTTTTAATTCAACTCTTTTTTTATTATCCCAAGGAAAAAGGAAAGAAGACTGTTACCATAGCATCCACAATTCTATCTTCAAGTTTTTTTTACCATAGTGTCATTTTATTATTTTTCTAATAATAGCAGTAACAGTAATATTAGTAAATGAGGAAGCTTTTTTGTTGGTTTTGATCATAGACTTGGGAGCTATATTGTCTGAGTTTGAATCCTAATCTTACAACTCACTAGTCACATGACTTGGTGGAAGTCACATAAACTCTCTGTGACTCAGTTTTCTCATCTATAAAATGAGGGTAATAATATTTACCTCTTAGCATTGTTGTGAGGAAAATAATTTAATATTTCCAATGCGTTTAGAACAATGCCTAGCATGCATTAAATACTGTAGAAGTGCTTATTAAATAAATAAATGAAAATAAAAATTCAATCCCCTTTAATACTAATTATTGACTTTAAGCTGGTATCAATTTCTTACTATTTATGTATGTATTGTGTGTGTACATTTATATTTAAAACTTTGTCTCTTGATCAAGTGTGTGCAATTCAATTTTTATATATAAATGTTTTATGACTTTAAAAGTTTTTAAGAGCCAGCACTGATGGCCTAGTGATTAAAGTTTGGTGCGCTTTGGTTCTGCGGCCTGGGATCGGTTCCCAGTCACAGAACCACACCACTCATCTGTCAGTTACCATGCTGTGGCAGTGGCTCACATAGAAAAACTAGAAGGACTTACAACTAGAACATACAACTATGTACTCTGGCTTTGGGGAGAAAGAAATAAAATTTACTTTCTCTTAAAAAAAAGGTTTTGCAAAAACCTCTGGACTAGGTAATTTCTAAAGATATCTTTCAGGTCAATATGATCATTCTCTGAGTGCAGCAAAATTCTACAGGATCTAATATAGACATCAGGTTTTAAAAATGGGTCTGGGGTGTTTTGTTTGTAAATCTTCATCATGACTGTGAAGTAGAAGGTTCTCCTTGTCTACTCTTTCTCTCTCTCTCTCTGACTGATTGATTCATTGATTATGCAATTAACATTTCCATACGGAAGACACTGCCTAGACTTTGTCTGAGAATTCATGAATGTATAAAAGATCTTACAGTCCAAAGGGAGGGAGGAAAAAACCTCCATCACTATAGTACAAGGTGGAGAGTGACAAGTGCTGCAAAGACACAGGTGAAAGGCTGTGGTATTTCAAAGGAGAGAAATTATTTCCAAATAAAGAGCCTCATTGAAAAGACAGCATTTAAGCTGGGGCTCTAAGGGATAACAAGATTCATCTCTGTGGAGTTGGGGTCAGTTCTGGACTTGCTGCGTTGGAAGTGCCTGTGGGACTTCCAAGTGGTGGGGCCACGGGGGTGAGGTGCTTCTGAGAGAGGTTGGGGTAGATGTAGATTGTGGGTGTCACCTGCTTAGAGGTAGCAGTTCAGGCATGAGAGCTGATGAGAATGGAGAGGGGACTTTTTTATGCTCTCCACCTTTCAGTGTTCTTCTCTTCTCTTATCTCAATCCTGTCACCCATGTTCTCTTCCTGCTCTCAGATTCTTCTGGTGCAGATGTCATAGATTTCTTAACTTATTTTGTTTTGGGTACCGGGTAGGGGTAGACGTCTTCCTGTTGTAGTTCAGAATACACTTAGTAAGGAGCCAATTATTTTGTTTCCGTGAATGACCCCAGTAGTTGGAAATGTTAATTCCCTCCACAGTTGGAAAGACAACATTTCCCTGGCTTGCTAGCTGGCTTCCACCTAGAAGCATTTCCCTGCTGTATTCAGGGTTAACCTTTGCCCCACTGTGAGGCTCCATATTACGTCTTCATGGAAACTGTAGCTAAGCAGCATTTCTCTGCTTAGCTCGGATCCCACCAGGAAAAAGCTGCCTCAAACACCCCTACAGAAATAGAAATAAGGACCCCAAATTGTAAATGCTCTCCTGTTTTGCTCTTCTGCATTTCCCATGCTGCTTCTGCCCCTCTTTCCTTCCTTTTCTTCTGCGTTTACTCATTCATTCATTCCCCATTTATCTGCAACTACAATGTACAAACACTCTGGAGCTGTCAAGAGTAACAAGATATGCAGGATATGTTTTCTGCTTAAGGAGTTTATGGCTTATTAGGTATGACCATCATACCTAATAAATGGTTTTGTATGGTTCTGGTTCTTTCCTTTTCTACACATGTGGTAGGAACATTTAGTATCAAAGTTATCCCCATTTCACTATTGAGGAAACAACTGTTCAGAAAAGTTAAGTAATCTGTGTACTGTTACTCTGCTCGGGTTCATCTGAAGCTAAAGTCTGTGCTATTTCTATTATGCCATGCTGTGTTTAAGGTGGATGAGTATTTTAATAGGTGGAGTTTTGGGAGAGGGCATTCCAGGTTGAGAGAACAGTATAAGCAAAGAGGTGGGGGCAGGAAAAATGCCAGATGTGTTTCAGAATCAGTTAATTAGATAGACTGATGTCCGATGGAAGAAAAGGCTGTGTGCCAGGCAGTGGTGGGAAGTGAAGCTGGAGTGTAGAGAGCCTTGACTGCCAGGATGAGCAACTGGGAATTTCTTCAGTCTCTACTGGTATGTTTTAATAAATGTGTCATATCACATCCCAGTTTGTATTTATCAACTCTGGTGAGTTTTTCTCCCTTTGTCTTAAAGATAAACAAGATAAAGTGGTTTAAAATGGTGGAATCAGGGGTTTAGGTGACATATTCACTCACCTACTAAGCATTGTGCATGTTCTAGGTGCTGGGGACCAGGATAGACAGAGACTATACGGAGAGCTGAGACTATACGGAGACCACAAAAATGGGGATTCATCAGCGGAAGAGCTAATGGGAGAGAAATTAGCATCCCCTTCTCTGGAGGACAGACTCTGATTTACCTTGAGGAGTTTAATAAATAGGTTGTTTTATTGTAGAAAATGGAAGAGGACTAGGAACTGGGAAGGTAATCTTTTTAAGAGGAAGGTTAAAAGAAAAGCCTGTAAAATACCAAGAATGTAATGAATGCGTAGCCTACTGTCATTAAGGAGGGAGACTAAAATGACAAGCTTTATTCTTTTAAAGCTTCTTCGGGAAGAAATGGTGTGGAGGAACAGAAAATCAGGCAATTAGAGCGGGAGTTTTGACATCTTGCTTGAAGCCTGCTGAGCTGTAGGACATGTGACTGAAGGTCAATGAGGGTATGCAAGTAGATACGGATTAATAAACACACTGGAGCAGCTTACTGAGATAGATAATATTTGAATTATAAAACACTTTTAAAAACTATTTGAGCCCATGATTAATTGAGGCTCACAAATTTCAAGCAGTGAAATGTGTTTTACTGCAATTGCTATTAAGAACTCCTATCAGCGATCTGATTCCTTGATTTCCCCAGTGAATTTTATAATCTAAATTAAGCAGAGAATGGTATAAATTTTCCCTTTTTTGGGTAGCTGATTAAAACCAACATCATTTCAATATACTGTTACATAGTAGTTATATCTGACTCTATGGAACAATTTATTACATATCTGATTACTTCCAGTATTTTTATGAATTGATCATAAGCCAATTTGAAAACTTACTGATCTAAAATAAGTTCAGTATTAACAGAATATACTGCCTGTAAGAATTATTAATGAAATAAATCAGGATGCATGGGCATTAGCATCTCTCCTTGTATAAATTATGTTTTCATGAGACTATAAATCACTATCTGTAACATATTTCTAACTCCACATATAATCTGTGGTACTGGCTTCATCACCACACAAGCATGCCTGAATAAGAGAAACTCTTTTCCGAACAGATTTCTTTTATATACGTATATACATACATACATATATATATATATACACACACATACACACACACACATATTTTTTTGCAGTAACATTGTATAAATTTCAGGCATACATCATTATACTTCTATTTCTGCATTGATTACATCCTGTTCACCACTCAAATACTAATTACAGTCCATCACCACACACATGTCCCTAAACATCCCTTTCACCCCCCTCCCTCCTCTCCTCCCCTCTGGTAACCACCAATCCAGTCTCTGTCTCTATGTGTTTATTCTTTGTTGTTTTTATCCTCTACTTATTAGTGAGATCATATAGTATTTGACCTTCTCCCTCTGACTTATTTTGCTTAGCATAATACCCTCAATGTCCATTCATGTTGTGAACAGGTTTCTTTCTTAAAAATTTTTCAAAAACAAAAAAAAAAGAGTAACATGAGAATGAAGAGGTTAAGATCTGTATGCAATTATAAAAATGCCTAAAAATGCCAATATTTTAATTAAAATGGCTTTAGTTTCTGAATAGGCATAAATGCTATTTAGGCATGACGGAAGTTTGCTAGTGGAGATTTTCTCAAGTCTTTCAGGAAAAAAATCCTCGCACACAGATTGCACAGGCAGTTCATCAGAAAAAATTTGAGCTGGAGAAAAAAATGACAAAGAATATTTCCATTCCCTCTAACCACAGTTGTCGTTTTACGTTACGGAACAGAAACTAAACAGATGGAAAACCAGACAACGTGTGCTTCAGGATGTTTTTCATGCAGCCACGAGTCAGGAAACAAAATAAAATCTTCTTCAAGGAAGCGGGGCTGTTTGTTTTGACTCTCCTCTCCTCTCTCTCACAGCACTGCTGGATTCTTCTTGATGGGCCAGGCAATGTGCCTTCCTCCAGTGTGCAGGGGAGGGGGACATCTATTTCTCCTAAATTTCCCAGCAACTTTTTGAGGGTCCAGGGAAGCATTTTTACTCTCTAGGCAAGAGTCAGTTGGATTAACTTTATGGAGTGTCTATGACAAACCACAGAACAATGGGAAGTGGATAATTAGGGGCCATGGTTTTTGAGGGGTATGTGTTACTTCATTCTTCTTTTGCCCCTTAGCTCAACCTCCAGAAAGACCAGGACTCCTCATTCTCTTGTTGGTACCCTGAAGGGCTGCTGCTTCCCATCCCTCTCCCCCATGTGAATATCCAACAATCTGAACAAGGGACTACCGTCATGTTCACATCCACTGTGCTTTACACATTCTAGTCAGTTTTCTTCAGTTACTCCGTGGAGTAACTTTGCAGGCCACATGAGCACTTTCAGAAGTCCGGGCTTCTGTTGCTTGGCAGTGATCTGTGCTGATGGCAGCAGTCCCTCCACACCAGTTCTTTAAGACAGTTACTTAATGGAATTATATGTATAATTTGTATATATTACTGTTAATGTTAATGTATATTAATCTGTTAATCTGTTAATATTAATCTGTTAATCTGTTAGGCTGACTTGCACATTAATCCGTCTACTGGTAGAACACCCATCCCAGTTTTTGAGCAGTCAAACTGCAAGCTGGAGGAGTGGTCAGAACATTCTCTGCTCTGTGTGAAGGTGAGTGTCTGAAGCAGAGAAAAGGACAATAATGCCTACGGGAAGACTTTGCCCACTCTATCGTTCAGGTTGGGTAGATGGTGGATGACATGAATGAAACGCAAGTCTTCATATACTTTACTTCCTGATGGTAGTCTGATATAGGCAGGGCAGGCCTCACCCAGAATGGGGAGAGGACTCTGTATGTGATTAGGGGTGCCAAAAAGCCTCTCAGACCTAACATATCTTCTGTGTCAGTTTGCCAAAGTGCCTGAAATTTCCACCAATAGGTGTCTTAGAGCCAATTTGGGGTCCAGCCTCTTTCCTACCCACATCCTTTTAACTCCCTGTGGCAGAGCTCTTATGAAAAAGTCAGACATTGGGGCCAGCCAGGTGGTGTAGTGGTTAAGTTTGTGGCTTCGCTTCGGCAGCCTGGGGTTCACAGTTTCGGATCCCAGGTGTGGGCCTACACACTGCTCATCAAGCCGTGCTGTGGCAGCATCCCACATACAAAATAGAGGAAGATTGGCACAGACGTTAGCTCAGGAACAATCTTCCTCAAGCAAAAAAAAGAGGAAGATTGGCAACAGATGTTAGCTCAGGGCCAATCTTCCTCACCAAAAAAAAAAGTCAGACATGATGGTCAAAGGGGGGATACCTGAAACCAGTAACACTTTGATGTTAGTTTGTTTACCAGGTTAGCTGACTAGTAACCTAGGAAGGCCCACTGGAATGGGACAAGGAGTGAGTTAAGTTTGGGTAGACCTGAATGAAACTATGGTGTCGAGGGCTCTAGGAAGCTAAGCACAGATAGTGGACCCTGGAACTTTGGAGGAAGCAGAAGCATCTTTTTGGAAGGCAGAATTCTAAGATGAACCCCAATGACCTCCACCCTTTTATCATCTCCTCCCCTTGAGTGTGGGCAGACTCTGTGAATAAGATGAGATGTCATTCCCATGATTATGTTACATTATATGGTAAAAGGGATTTTGCAGATGTAATTAAGATTCAGAATCAGTTGACCCTAAGAGAGGGATCATCCAAGTGAACCTGATCACAAGAGCCCTTTCCATCTGGATCCAGAGGTCAGAGATAGAGGAGTTAGAATCTCCAAGCATGAGAAATTTGATGTGCCTTAACTAGCTTGATGATGGAGTAGGCCACATGGCAAGATATGTGGACAGCTCTAGGAGCTGAGAGCTATGCCCCTTTGACAGCCAGCAAGGAAACAGGAAACTCAGTCCTTCAACCAGAGGAACTGAATTCTGCCAACACCAAGAATGAGCTTGAAAGTGGATTTTCCTCTAGAGCCTTCAGACAAGGACTCAGCCTGGCTGGCACCTTGACTGCAGCCTTGGGAGACCCTGAGCAGAGAACTCAGCCACAGGTGCTGGACTTTTGACCTGCAGAACTTCAAGTTAATAAATGGGTGTTGTTTTAAGTCATTAAGTTTGGGGTAATTTGTTATGCAGCAATAGAAAATACATATATTTTTCTAATGTCACAATTTTTCCCGATATGCACATTGCTGTTGTATTCTTTTTCTCCTTTTCAGACACATCAGTCAGTGAGTAACATTTAGATAAGGTCCTTATGTTTCATGGCTGGGGAAACTGAGGGCTCTGGGGTGCCCTTTTTCCTTTGTCCCCTTTCTTAACAGTAGCGGTATGCAGCCTGTGATATTGTAAACTATAAGTGAGGTTGGTTTGTTTGCTTTCCATTTAGTTTTGCATGCCCTGGGGAATCCAGGATTTCTGCTTATTACAACAAAAGCCAAATATAGGCACTGAATAGTACATTTTGAAGCCCCCCCCACCAACTGCCTTTTTCTTAATGTCTTGCTCTGTTTACAAACATCATGCTGCTCCTCATTCCAGCCCCGTCACCCTGGATTTGAAGCCATCCATTTTCACCCTGAGAAAGCACCCCACCCCATAAGGTCCACATCGCCACTGTGTCAGAGCCTAGTCCCTGCCCTCCACAGATGTGAGTTCTGCTTTCTGTCCCATTTACGGCCACGTGGGGCTCCTGGCATTTTCCAGCCAATCTGTCCCCTGGGGGCCTCTCACCAGTCTCTTGAATCTGCACGTTCTCCAGCAGCAATGGAGCAGCAGTGATTTGATTTTCTTCTTAGTCACAGTGAGAGAGACCTGTGGACTTGGCAGCATAAGGGCATTATCGAATCAGTGTGTTTGCTCAGGTTTCAGACTCCAAGCCCTGAAGCCCAGGGGTTAAGCAACTGCTCAAGGTAACCCCAGAGCCCCAGCTCCTGAATTCTACGGCAAGCCCCAGTGGATATTCAATCCATGTTAATTAACGATGATGACAGATCTGGGATTTAACTCTCCCAAACTGTGGATCCCAGTGCTAGTGAACCATAAAATCCATATATTGAGATTGACACGCACGTTATCCAATCATTAGGGCCATTAAGTTCCCTGAAAAAAAAATGGAATTTTAGAAATTGGCTAATTCAACAGCTACTTTGGATCGGCTCAGTCTTGGCCTCTCACACTCACACGTCACTCTTTCAGGAGAAATAAGAATGGGTCAGGAGAACTGCTCCACTGTGTTGGTGAGCACCCTCACCGCAACCCAGGGAGCTGGCTGTTTCTTCTTCTGTGGCTCTCATTCCAGGCTATCGTCCTTCACCTGAGAGTCTCTTCATTATATTTATAAAAAGATATATAATGAAGAAACTCTCATATACATATATATATACGTACAGTGATACTGTGCTACAATAAGAAATGTATATTTGCCCTTCGTCCCTGGTTCCTGGCACAGAGGTCCTAAAATTCTCATATTTCCTGAGCAATAGGGGTGAGAGGAGCATCTTTTGTTATTCATAATAAGCTCCTTGTAACCATACCTGGGTTTATGCTAATGAGCTGACTCTTGGTGGGCCCCTAGATAGCTTCAGGATGGGGATTGGTTGCAAGAAAACCAACCATGTGATTAGTGGGTTGGAACTTTCAGACCCACCTCTGGAACTCCAGAGGTGGGGAAGGGGCTGAAGATTGAGTTAATCATCAATGACCAGTGATTTAATTAATCATGCCTACATAATGGATTCTCCATAAAAATCCTAAGTGTTGAAGTTCAGAGAGCTTCCAGGTTGGTGAACGCATCCATGTGCTGGAAGGGTGGTGCACACCAAACTCCACAGGGACAGAAATTTCTGTGCTCAGGACCCTTCTGGACCTTGCCCTGTGTATCTCTTCATCTGGCTGTTTATTTGTATCCTTTATAACATCCTTTATAGTTAACCGGTAATAATACATAAAGTGTTTCCCTGAGTTCTGTGAGCTGTTATAGCAAATTATTGAACCTGAGGAATAGGTTGTGGGAACCCTTGATTTGTAGCCAAGTTGGACAGAAGTGTGGGTAACCTGGGGAGCCACTACTGGTGATTGGCATTTGAAGTGGGAGCAGTCTTGTGAGACTGAGCCGCTGACCTGTGGAGTCTGCCCTAACTCCAGGTAGTTGGTGTCAGAATCGAATTAAACTGTAGGACACCCAGTTAGTGTCCGCAGAAGACTAGAGAATTACACGGTGTGGAAAACACACATTTGGTGTCAGAAGTGTTGTGAGTAGAAACAGATCATACTATACACACACACACATATATTTACCAACACACACTCATATTGCATGTACATATAGATCATACTGATCAGATGAAAGGACGTTCACATATTCTCCACTCTATTATGTAGTTAAATCTACATCATATGGTACAAGTAATAATTAGAAGAATGTGAGATTTGATTAAGCAGGGAGGAGGCATAACTTTTGCTCATGTATCTGCCTGTCAGTTAATCAAGGCTGTGCTCATTGGGCAGCTCCACCTCAAGCTGTGGTCCAGCTGGGCTTGGCTCTTGACTGCAAGTTGGGCTCAGGTTTGCTTCATGAGTATTCATTCTGGGGCCAGGCAGAGGGGCAGCAGCTGTCTGATGGGGGACACTCTTCTCAGGGCAATGGCAGAGGGGCAAGAGAGCACATGGAATCGTATGCTGCTTCTAAGGCACCAGTCACGTCTGCCCACATTTCATTGGAAGAAGCAAGTCACATGACTGAACCCCAAACCAGAGGGGTGGAGAAGTATACTCCTGCCTTGGAGGAGGAAGGCAGGGAGAAAATATTTTTGAACAGCAATCCAGTCTACCCCAGGAGGTGAGCTGAATATATGTGTGTATATAAGTCCTGCCTCTTTAAACACATAAGCACCCACAGAGACAGTGATATCTGTGAAGTGCTGAAAGACTTGAGTGCTTGTGCATTTAACACATACGGACAAGCAAACAAACAGAATCCTGAGTAGTGTTCAACTGTTTTAGCACTAGAGCTTACCTTGTATTAATTTCTTCTGCTCTTTCTTCTGGCCTCTCCACATTAATTCAGGTCACTCTCTGTTAAAAAATGAGACAAGAGAGTGTTTCAAAGAAAAATGTTCTCTATGAAATATTTAAACATAGTTAAAACTACCAGCAAGATGGAGTTGAATGTTTTATGTGATAACTGGTGTTCAAATCTTGGTTTTATCTGGTTAGGAAGGAAAGAACAGTGGTGGTAAACCTATGCCCTGTGTTTATTATTCAGTCACCCAGAGGAATTTTAGGGCAGATTTTGTCCCTATGTGCAAAGCCAAACACTCATGCTGAGATATTGGGTTGTCTCAGTTTGTCCAATGAGAGGAATGGAAATTAGAGTTTCTAGTACCTGTGATTCTAAGGAAAGGATTGAGGGAAGAAGTGAAACGTGGGAGTGTATTAATATTTATTGAGGATCTACCACATGCCAGAGGTTGCGGCTGCCATTTTGTATATGAGGGAAGTGTGGTTCAGAGAGGGAGAGTAATTTATCTAAGCCCTTATGGTTAGCAAGAGGTGAGTCAGGATTCAAATTCCAGAAGCCTATGCTCTTAGGAATGATGCTCCATTGGTGTGTAATGGTGTTTCTTTCCACATTTCAGTGACTGGAAGCTCACTGCTTAAAGGGCAGGTTGTATAGACAGTTCACCTTTGTAACAGTGACCTTATCCTGACCTTTGGGCTCGTTATAACTTCTACCAGTACTAATCAACAATCTCTTGTCTCTGATAGTTCTTTAGAATATCCTCCTAAGTCTTCTACAGGCTAGTTCCTTGAACTCCTTCTCGGATGACGTAGTATTCAGTTTTAATCATCCTGGTTATCTTTTTTCAGATGAACTCTAGCTTTTCTTAGGTAGCAAGGAACCAAAAGCCAGAAGAATCCTCAAAAAGGGAGGCAAGCCCACCTGCTTTATCTTGGTGCTACCAGGGCAGGTGACTTCCTGGTTTGGAAGCTGACCTGGAAGTGTATACAGCCCCTGTCCATTACGCTGCATGCAAGTCCCTTGGGGGCAGGGGCTGCATTGTGTCCATGAGCTGTTGGACCCCAGCTCTGGTTTGGATGCTCAACAGAGTTGAACCCATAGAGTATGATATCACTTGCTTCTCTGTGGTTATTTACTAGCCAGACATTTATTACACCACTTAAAGAATAGACACAGAAAAGGGAGGATAAGATGAGAGATGCCCTGAAGTGATGCAATTCCCCATATCTCATTTCCTCACTACCTGATGAGCATATGACGTGAGATCATAACCAATTAGTTCCTGGACATCTCAAGAATACAGAATATGGCATTTGCACTGCTCTATAATCATGGTGTGAATTAAATGTAGGTTTCACTAGGTGTGGATTTATGAATAAATATGAAAAATATAAAACACAAAGACAATTGAAAAGGAAAAAAATAGCATGTTTCAAGGAAATGCAGTAAGGAAATGGACTTGCTCTCACACACATGCACAATCTCTGTGGCTTGATATGCACTATAAAACAATGTCATATCTTGCTTTGGGAAGAGCCCGTCTCATTTCTCTTGGTGTTTCCACCAAACCCACACCTTTCCTTGGTGCTTTGTAGAACGCCTCCAAGTGACCATGCAACCGCTTTAGCATCGACCCCTCAGTGTTTACTACAGCATCCAGCCTTGAACAGTTGCTTTTGTCCGAAATGCACCAGTCACCACTTGGCAAAGCCCTATGTTATAGGTCAAATTGTGTGCCCCTCCCTCCAACTCATATGTTGAAGTCCTAACCCCCAGTACCTCAGAATGTGACCTTATTTGGAGATAGGGTCTTTACAGAGGTATGGAGTTCAAATGAGGTCATTAGGTTGGACCTTAATCCAATATGACTGGTCTCCTTATAAGAAGAGGAAATTTGGACACAAAGACAGACACACATAGAGGGAAGACAATGCGAAGACACAGGGAGAAGATGGCCATCTGCAAGGCAAGGAGAGAGGCCTGGAACAAATCCTTCCCTCGTGGCCCTCAGAAGGAACCAGCCCTGCAGACTCCTTGATCTCAGACCTCTAGCCGCCAGAACTGAGACCGTAAATTTCCGTTTCTTAAGCTACTCAGTGTATGGTACTTTTTTATAGCAGCCCTAGCAAACTAATACACTCCGCTCAGAAATAGATATGTGTGTCAGATAAGGGTGGGGAAAAGGGAGACAGGGAGAAAGAGATTGGTTTGGGAGAGTTTGCTTATCTCACAGTTTATGTGGCTACAACAGTGGCTCATCTTGGGAGTGGATTAGCAATAATTGATGACATGCTGCATGAGGTCATTGCACTGAATGTTCAATTTATTTCAAATATATAAAAATATCAGTGATGAGCTCAAACTTAAGAATAATTCTAAAATGAGGTAATTTTCATTTTTTAAAAATGTTTTTCAGTTGGACTGTTGTAGTCCACAAAGAGATGCCAAAGGAAAAAAAGGTAGCTTCTTGGTGAGAATTTGCATTCATTTGGTCCTCCCCCGACCCAGTGGATTGCTCACTGCTCCCTGCCACATTCTTTCACAGGGATGTTTGCCTGAGGGGAGCCCAGGGCCCTCTGAAAGCAGCCACTGTGAATTCCTTTGGGTGGGGATTTGGTTGGGCTGTTTTCTTTCTGCTTTCTATTAAGATGAACTGCCAGTATGTGTTATGTCCAGACAACCACCTTGTGGAAACCTAGAAAAAGCTGCAAAATAGAAACGAGGTAATCTCCTTGAAGTGGCTTGTCTGGGCCTTCGAAGGTCAGTGGGGAGGAGCAGAACTCCGCGGCGCCCCGAGATCTGAGTGGGGCTGCGGGAGTGCCAGGGTGCCTGCCCCTGCCTGCCTCCTCACACGCTTGGAAATCACAAAAAGCCTTTCTGTCCACCGCAGCCTGTGAATTGGCTTTCATCATTGGCGCCAAAGACCCGCCACTCTTAGGTGATAAAGGACACGAAGATCAATCCTGAGGGAGAAGACTCCAGTTCCGGAATGTCCCTTTGTCCAGAAACAGCTGTGTGGAATTCAAGACTATCCAGGGATGTGAAGATCACAGGATCGCTTTCTTTCATTGTCTACTTGTTCGTCCGGGAACCACACTGTGCTTCTGCCATCAGCGGAGCTGCCCACCACAGTGAAGGCGTGAGGCCTCAGGTTAAAGATTTATTCTTTTCTGCAGAGGCTCGAGCCAGTTGTTAACCCTCTCCTTGCCTTTCTTTCATTTAAAAAATTTTTATTAATATTTTTTGGAAATATACATATAAAAGAGTATATGAATTATCTACGGATAATTTAAAGAGCAATAAAGCAACCAACGCTCATGCACCCGTCTCTAACTTCAAGAATAAATGCTTTATTTTTTCAGGCATATTGTAGTAACACTATCAGAATCTTATTTCTCTTTGGGATACTATCTTTTGACATGGCTGTGTTATCCAGTCAAGCTATGAGGCTCAGAGGATGTTAGGATATGAGAATAATTAATCTGGGTGTTGGGATATGTGCCCCCCTGACTAGTGTACCAAACATTAGCAAACAAAGACACGACACTGCAGGAAATCTCTTTGTTAGTTGTGTGAATGCATGTAGCCCAATTAAAAAATAAATCTCTTGTTTCAAAGTTGGTAGGAGTATAGCTATGTAAATTAAACTTCATCCATCCATCCATGCATCCTCTAATATTTAATTTATTTGTAATTCATTAATCCAATGTTTATTGCATTCCTATTATGTAATAGACACCTAATAAACAAACCCAGCAGGAGTGGGATGAGGAGGGGAAAAAGGGCCTGGAGCAGAGCTATCTTCTAGTCTGTTTCCTTCCCCCAAGTCAAGGATTCTTGACATTTTTCTCATGGGCATGAAAAATTATGACCTTGTCCTGGTGGGCAGATTATAGGTGTTGTATCACAAGGTCAGCTATACCACTTCTGGGCTCTAACCAATTAGGGAAGGTTTGTCTTCTTAGATTTCCAGCTCTTCAACAATCCCCCACCCCATGTCTCAATGTAGTATAACCTTGCAAAGGACCTTAACTCACACTGCGCCTGGACGTATTCTGGTGCTCTCTCTGAGGGTGGCACAAATGCCATAGTCGAGGAGGAGCTCAACTTTCGGCTGGACCTGGTCAGGAAATTGTATAAACATGTATCACTCTATGGAGTAGCAATTCCGGGCAACAAGATGACCAGCAGAATTTTGCCCTTGTGGAAGCTGGGAGTGAGATCAGGTACAGCTCATGGGGCAAGGAGAGTGGAAGTGGGTTACATATAATGAGCTCAGTTTTCCTTAGTTTGCTGGCTCCTCTTTGAGGGGCAAAAAGGATGGGATCACATGTACTGATGTATGTGTTATATGTTGGGCACCGAGCTTGGCTTGATGTAATTTCATTTTCACAAAACCCTCCTAGGTAGCTATTGTTTGCATTTTACAGAAGAGGAAACTGAGGCTCAGAGAAGTGTCATGACCAAGGGTTCACAGCCCAGAAGTTTTGGGGCTGATATTTAAACTCACTCTTTGTTCACAACACACTGATCGGCCTCTTATTTAGGAGTTGACAAGCGTTGACAGCACAGTTCCAGAATGTGCTACGACAAGTCATCCTGTTCAACAAAACTCATGGTTGCCTCAGAGGTGCCTGCTGCCCCCTGGAGTATCCATAATTCTCTGCTGCTCAGGCATGGGGCAGGGAGCAGGGCTAATTCAGGACAGAATGGCAGATGTCAAGGTTTCCATTTTTGTGTCCTGTCCTTTCACTCTCCTCTTCCTTTTCAATATTCCTTCTCGTTGAGGTGTCCAGTGCCCCTGGCACTGTTGGGGGAGTCTGTGGACTTGAGATGGAACCCCAGTTCTGTAACTGTGAGATTTCAGGCAAGCCTCAGTTTCCTCATCTATAAAAATGGTATGCACGGGGTCTACCATGCGTGAGAAGTAGAGATTCTAGCTATAGAGCCTGGCATACGTAGCAGAAACTCACCAAACGGGACTTACTTTTTCTTACCTTGATTTCCTTCCTGCATTGCCTGATGATTTCCTTCCTGCATTGCCTGATGATCTAGTCCCTCCATTAGCACATCTGTCCAAAGCTCCATCCTGTGTCTCTCCCTTGATCTTCCTTATTCTTCCTAAGGCATTTGTGGCAATTAAAAGTGGAATGAGTAGCTCCCTCTGGGAACATTCTTGCATTTTAACGGGAATTTTCTAGAAATAATAATAGCCCAAAGAATGAATCTCTAATGGTGACATTTCCAGCAAAATGATGGTCCAGTGAAGAAGACATTTTTGGGCAGATGGACACTTAGTAATTCCTAAAATCTTGATGAGCCCTTTGATGCAGATCAAACACAAGACCCATCTTGTGCTCTGCACTTGGCTCCACATTTGAGGATGTTGATGAAAGTTGGAGAAACATGTTATCAAGGAGACATTTTAATCCTGGAGCCCATTTAGCCTGCTTTTATACTCTCTCTGTTATTGTATTTATTGTACGGCCTGTATGTATTGTACTGTATGTGTCTGTCATTGTGTTACCAGAGAGCCTCAGACATTAATAAGGCTGAAACCATCAAACTAGGGGATTGCCAAAGTGGGAGTTCATTTCTTGGTAAAAATGTCGTGTTCTTAGCAGGTGCTGATATCTTGAAGCTAACTGCTCACTTTACCCCCACCTGAGTGGTTCTTAGAGCCAAATTGCAGTGCATGATCTTTAGCAGTTACTGTGCCTGGGGGCATAATGACAAATCTTCATAATTTTATTCATTTATTTTTTTTTATTTTTTTCCCCCAAAGCCCCAGTAGATAGTTGTATGTCATAGCTGCACATCCTTCTAGTTGCTGTACATGGTTCGTGGCCTCAGCATGGCCGGAGAAACGGTGGGTCGGTGCGCTCCTGGGGTCCGAACCTGGGCCGCCAGCAGGGGAGCGCGAGCACTTAACTGCTAAGCCACATGGCCGGCCCTAAATAACAAACCTTCAGAAGTGTATGTCTTAGTGTGAGACTGACCAATCTTTAAACCCATAGACTGTAGATCAATTTCTTTTAAATAGTGATCAAATAGTGTTTTTTTTGTGTAATCGCTCTTGAAAGAAGCACAAATGCCTGGAAATTAATCACACACGCACGCACGCGCACACACGTGAAATGCCGTTGAAGGTTACAATCTCGGACTTTTCACGATAGAGTCTTAAAATTGACTGGGACTTTAGCAATGATCTAATCTAAATTCTTCACTTTATAGTGAAGAAAGTGAAGTTCAGAGAGGGGAAGGAAAGCCTGAGTTCGCACAGCTAGTTATGAATGAGTCAGGGTAAGAATCCAGATTTCTTTCCTTGCCCAGTGGCACGTGAGTTTTTTCTTCCTCTCTTTCCTCCCTCCTGAGTTCAAGTTCAAGTTTATGGAGATCTTCTCCTACTAACCACACGACCGGCTCCCTCACTTTCTTCAGGTCTCTGTTCAGCTGTCACCTTATTAATCAGGCCTTTCCTGAGCACTAAACACCAAATAGCACCCCACCGTCAGGACTCCCTATTCTCCATGGCGCTTGCTCCCATCTCCCATCTTACTTGTTTTTTGCCTGACTCCGCCAACTGGAATGTAAACTTCCTGAGAGAAAGGACTTTGTTTTTTTCACCGCAAAATCTGCAGCTGCTACAACGGTGCCTGGTACACATTAGGTGCTCAATAACTATCTGTTGAATGAGTGGATGAACATCTACTAGTGAGAGGCAGAGGCTGCAGAAACAAGAGTGAGCAAAAACACTTCTGCTCCCGCTCTCACGGAGCCTTCAGCTTCGCGGAGGAGACTTATGTTAGTAATCACACATTTGTGATAAATTCTACAAAAGGCATTACAGGGGGTCACATGAGTGCAAAACAAGGGGTCTCAACTTGGTCTGGGAGGCTTATGACAATAGTGGGGAAAGACCACGCACACACTATGTGTGAGCATTACTGAATCTGGCTTATAGGATGTATTCCTCCCCAGGAATGTTCCAATGATGTTTTGCCAAACAAACTTGATTTGATTTCTGGGTGACTAAGTTTAGGCTCTGACTAGGCTGTGTCTGGTTAAGAGTTTAGTGATGGAATAATCCTCTAGATACTGTTGTGCAGAGATACAGATCCTTGTGCCTTCCCTAAGCATGGGAATCTACACTCGATTCACTGAATGCATTTTGAATGAATTTATTCTGAAGGGAAGGTGGCACTCATGTTGATGTCTCCCTGGGGAAATTCAGAGTTGGAGAGAAGACTAGTTGCTACCAGAGTGGCCACATGATGTCACTGTTGCTTAAAAATGTAGAAGAACGAGACCCCCATCTTTTGTGAGGACCAGTTTATGAGGAAGTTGCAGGAGAAAAAATGTTGCAATAAGAGGAACACTTTTATACATTTAAAAAACATTTCTAAACGTAACAACACCTGGCCTATTCCCCAAGGCCACTGTTTTATTTTTATTTATTATTATTATTTTTACTTTACTCAGCAATATCAAATCTATCTTGGTCATGCCTTGTGATTTCTCCTGAAGAATTCAGAGCACCGTTATGTCTAATATCTTATGTGTCCTTGAAGCATTTTAAAATGTGTTTCATTGAAACACGATAAAAACCAGAAGAATAAAGATGATGTGCTGTGAATAGAGGTGTATGATTACCCTGACTTACTGTACCTGAGGTCGTCTCTAAAAGTGGCCACCTATAAACATAGACTACATCTATCCATATTTCCCAGATCAACATGGTTTATTTAAAATTTGTCGATTGTGTATTTTTTTTAAACTTTCTCAGTTTTCTTCCTTTTTTATCCTTAGAGAATTTTTATAATTTCTTTTATCATTTCAATGGTTTATTTTGTTTTTTGTTCAGTTCATTGATTCCTTGGCTATCTACTGGGGACCTGTTATGACCCTGTTCCAGGTATTGCAGAAGACAGAAAGTAAATGAGCATAGAGGCCGGCCCCGTGACTTAGTGGTTAAGTGTGTGCGCTCTGGGACTGGCGGCCCGGGTTCGGATCCCGGGTGTGCACCGACGCACCGCTTCTCCGGCCATGCTGAGGGCGCATCCCTCATACAGCAACTAGAAGGATGTGCAACTATGACATACAACTATCTACTGGGGCTTTAGGGCAAAAAAAAGGAGGAGGATTGGGAATAGATGTTAGCTCAGAGCCGGTCTGCCTCAGCAAAAAGAGGAGGATTAGCATGGATATTAGCTCAGGGCTGATCTTCCTCACCAAAAAAAAAAAAAAAAAGTAAGTGAGCATACCATCTCCACATATAAGGCTCTTACAATCTTGTGAAGTTGTAGGACTAATTCACAAAAGTAATAAACTGAATGGTTCATGCACGTCTTACTACACATCAGACCCTGTGCCAAGCTCTTTACCTAAATCTCATTTAACTCTCATGACACATCTTGTTAACCCCATTTTACAGGTGGGGAAACTGCGGTTTAGGGAGGTTCAATAATTTGCTTAAGGCTAAACACCTGTGTATGTTGGAGCTGCGATTTGAATCCTGGTACATTTGGTTACAGAGCCTGAGCTGTGCTTTACAGACATTCAGTAATATTAAGCGAAATGAGGTAAATGTTAAAAAATGAGATTCAAAGTACTATGGGAATTCCCACCTGTAGAGAGTTCATGGAAGAAGTGGCATTTGTGATTCGCTTTGAAGGAGGAATAAAATCCCCCTGGTAGAGATGAGAAGGGAGGCTCAGCCACACAAAGGTTTAGTACTTGCTCGTGATGTATTTACAAATAAACTGGCAAGGAGTCTTGGTCCCACACGTTGACTCAAGGACCCAGGCTGAAGGGCCACTGTCTATAGTTGCACCCTCTGGAACATGAGCAGGAGAAGAGGGTGTTGCATGAGGGTTTTATTATGCTTGCCTGGATGTGACTCACATCACTCTGTTCACATTTCATTGGCCAGAACTAATCGCATGGTTCTGGTTAACTGCAAGAGGGCTGAGAAATGTGAGGAACAGATGGAATATTGGTGAACATTCTGTTTCTCCCCTACTATTGTGCTGCCTCCCTGGAAGTAAGGGAGACATGCACCATTATCCGGATTTAATCAGTGGATAGACTTGGGCACAGAGAGAGGAGCTGACTCACTCAAGAGTACATGGTCACCTTGCTCACGGCCACCAAGAAGGGATGGAATAGGCAGCTATTGACACGACGTTATTTCAGAGAACTCTTTCCCTTTCCTCCCCATGTCTTTCTTTCCTCCCATGATCGGTTGAAAGAGGTGGAAATTCTACCATTTCAAATGATTTTCTTTGGCTTAAGCCCTGGATCCTTTGAAAATGAAAATAGTCTTTTGAGAAATACCATACTGAGCCTGAACCACAGGGTCAAGTCTCTTTTAGAATGATGAGATTGGGGTGGAGTTTTCTAGTACAAATAAATAAACAATTAAGCAAGCAAATAAGATTTAAAAATGACACTCATTCTCATCTCAAGCCTGGTGTTTCTCGACCTTTTCTAGGGGAAGATCAGCTTACAGGAGGGCGTATTTCTGTCATCTACCAGGTGTACCTCTGTACAAGCCTATCAACAGTACTGTGGAAAACAGTCTGAAGACTGACCCATTGTTGTCTGCAGTGAATGGAGCATTAGCTTGTCTCAAGTGACATACTAGGTAACTCTCTTCCAAACAGCAAGGCGCTTACCCATGTGAAAAAAAAAAATGAAAGGAACAGCCAGATTTGGTTACTGTCGGAGCCACATGATTCAGAGATATCCTTGATAATGACAGTTGCACAGCTGGATAATTAATCAAAGTATGAAGAGAGTATAGAGCACTCTAATGCACACAGCTCCATCCAGTCTCCACGGGATCAGGCCATCATCTGTTTATTCTCCTTTGGAATGGCTTGAGATTATTCAATTATTCAATAGCTTCCCTCCTTGCTGTGATGGGATGTATGGTTTTTAATTGGCACCAGGGTCTTTCAGTTCCTGTGAACTTTGCTAGTCACTCTTGTGATTCTAGTCCCTGGAAGCCTGAATGTTTATCTTTACTAGAGCTGAGCCCAAACAATGCAGCTTGACGTACCGATCAGCTTTTAAAAAAGCAATTCTGCCAAGCAATTGGCAGCAAAATCATGACAAAAATCTGATTTCAGTCTTGCATTTTTTCTTCCTACCTGTGTTGTTCTTAGCATAAAATATAGGATTAAAAAAAAATCTATATTTGGCATGAATTTTCTCTGCCGTTATGGTTAATTTTGTAAATGTTGTCTTTTTCTTGGGAGAGATTTTTAGGTTTTAAGTCAACTGGTGTATAAATATTTGTCCATTATGGTGTGTCTTTGAAGTGCTTTCTGGAAAAGCAATTCAATATTTCTAATATATAAATATGATGTTTTTTTAGACTTCTGAGAAACTTATTATAATTGTTTGTTCAGAGACATTTATCAAGAAATAGATTATCAGCTATTTTAGGACCTTTGAACATAAAGGTACAATGAAATCTCATTAAGTGGGTTGCTTTTATCTAATAGAATTTTTGTCCTCTGTAGTGGAATTTTTCACCTTGAGATGAAAATTCTTCCAACCTTCTGTGTTAATTAACGCAAAATGTTCTTTCCCTGGCTTGGTCCCTGCATAGCTCTATCAGGCAATGTTCCTAACACTTTCCTGTTAATACTCTGTGTTGCTCCTCTGTCTGATCATTTCAAGAGTAATAACTTACCACTCTTAAAAGTCCAACAACTCGCTCTGGTTTCAAGGTCCTATTTAACCTGACCTCAACGAATGACCCTGCCTTTTCTCTTGCTACTTCCTGACAAACATCTTTTCAGTTTATCTCCTTCTCAGTGCCTTGTAATCAAAGTGAGGTTCCCAGAACAGCAGCATCAGGGCCACGTGGGAACTCATTAACATGGAGAAGAGTCTCAGGAGCCACCTAGCCCGGCTGAAGGGGAATCTGCATTTTAACGAGTTCCCTGGTGATTTCTGACCACGTTCATCTGAGAAGTCCTGACCCAGTACGTCCCATGGTGTTCTTGCCTCCATGTTTATGCTTATACTGTTCCCTCTGCCTGTTCTGTTTCCCTTCTTCCCTCCACTTAGCTAAATTTTATTCATCTTTTGGGGACTGGTCAGTTGAACTTTCACTTTCATCCTTAAACCTTGTCCTGATGCATTTTAAAATTGAGTCTTAGTTTTTGAACACAGATCATTAGACAAAGATCACAGAGTCAAAAGTATCCTTGAAAACATATTAAGTTGCCCATCAAATAGGGCATAGATGTCTTAGTGTATCTTATGCTGTCTGGTGATAAATCCACCTATGGTCAAATTTTCCTCCCTAGTCAGAAAGAACACTTTGCTATTTCTTTGGTTGAATACCAGATACACTGGTTGGCTTGCTTAGGGATCATGTTTGTAGAGAGTACGTCTCTCCATCTCCAAGTGTATATAGCTGAATTTGCGTAAGTTAAATACCTATAAGAAGTAACTCTCCTGAAGTCAGGTCTGACATGTGTTCCCACTTGTATTTTTATTCCCGTGTTGAGTTGGATCTGGTCAGAGCAAAGGTGAATTCGTGGGACTATTTAGAAAAATATGTTTTGGGTTCTTTTGAGTTAATTGTGAATCATTCCCTTTGCATTAAAGAAAAGATCCCAAATATTCAATGCATTATAAAAAATAACAGAAGAAAAACATTTTCTAATTGACCATGAGGCTTATTTGGAGTGGGAAAGAATCTGTATATAATAGAGAAACAAAACAAGAAGAAGGAGAAGGAGGGGGAGGAGAACATGGAGATGGAGGAGGGGGAGAAAGAGGAAAAGAAAAAACCTCTGCATAAAGTTTAAACAGTAGAAAAACACATTTTAGGTAGGTTACTGTTGCCTGTTGTGGACTGAATTGTGTCCCCTCAAAAGGTGTGTGTTAAAGCTCTAACTCCCCAATGTATTTGGAGATAGGGTCTTTAAGGATATAATTAAGGTTAAATGAGGTCATAAGGATGGGGCCCTAATCTGACAGGACTGGTGTCCTTATAGGTGCATGTGCACGGAGGAAAGGCCATGCGAGGACACAGTGAGAAGGTGGCCATCTGCAAGCCAGGAAGAGAGCTCTCAGCAGAACCCAACCCTGCTGGCACCTTACCTTGGACTTCCAGCCTCCAGAAGCGTGAGAAAATAAGTTTCTGTTGTTTAAGCCACCCAGTCTGTGGTATTTTGTTACAACAACCTGAGCAGATTGAGACAGTGCCTAACCAAGATCACCCTCCTGAAGACAGAATGGATTGATGTTTTAACCTGAGGTGTCATTATTTTGGCTGTTATAAAGATATAACTGCAATATTATAATTCATTGTGCAGCTGTTGGTCTGTCCATTTCAGCAATTGCTTCCTACTTGATTACATTTGTGAGATGAACAAAGTAAAATTGCTTGTTAATTCTTACGACTGTTTAGATTCCAATTAGCTGCAGTCTCCAAATATTTCCCAACGCATTTAGAGTTTTAAAATGGATGAAACTACCTAACTCCTGAAAAAAGGTGATACCAACACTGAAATCCATAGTTCTCCGTGGTAGTGATGTTATGGTATTAGAAGTATGGTGGGAGTCTTAAATAGTTGTAGTTTTACTTCTTTAGCTAATAAAACATTCTTTCAGTAAATTACAGCAGTTAAGGTGGGAAGTCTCTTCCTCTGATATAGCCATCTCAATGAGGTGTTCAGTTCAAAGCTTACATTGTCTCTTTTTCCTTTAACGAAGAAGAAAAGACCGTAGGAGGTAAAATTCAAAGTGCTAAAATGGAAATATAAGAGAAATGGAAAATGTGAATACAATGTGCTCCTTCTCTGGTAAGGAATCACAGCCGATGTTCAGGATTAATGGTGAGAAGTGGCCATCTGAGGAATTTGTTGAGAGCTTACGTTTAGAGCATGTACTTCTCAATGTTTTGTATTTCTCAATATTCTGCATCTAATATCCGTGGCTCTCAAAGGCTGAACTAATATCTCACTAATGTTATTTTATGTTGGGGTTGAAATGCCGTGGAGGATTTATGGAGCCGGGGGTCTTGGATTCATTCTCTCCAAATTCTGTTTTGTTTCTTTCTTGGTTTGAAATGCGTCCAGGTGGCTGTGTTGCTGGAGAAAATCACTTAAAGCGCATAAATGAAGACATTTCTTAAGCATAACGTTTCCCGACCCCCAGCTTCTTGCATTGAAAATTTTAAGATTCCAGAATTTAGTTGTTTCATATGTATAACTCTTTTTGGGGCCACATGACGGAGTGAAGTGAGCTTTCTGAAAGTCAGGAGGTTTGGGTTTTAATTCCATTTCTACCTCTCACTACCTATGTCTGATGGTTAATTTTATGCATCAACGTGGATGGCCCATGGTGCCAAAATACATGGTCAAATGTTACTCTGGATGTTTCTATGAGAGTGTTTTGGATGAGATTAATGTCTAAATCAGTGGACTTTTGAGTAAAGCAGATTGCCTGTCATAACGTGGGTGGGCCTCATCCAATCAGTTGAAGACCTGAGTTGAACAATATATGGACCTCCCTCAAGCAAGAGGGAATTCTGCCAGCAGGTGCTTCTGGGCCTGAATTACAGCATTGTCTCTTCTTTAGGTCTCCAGTCTGCTGGCCTGCCCTGCAGATTTTGGACTTGCCAGCCTTCATAAGCACACGAGCCAATTCCTTAAAATAAATCTCTGTCTCTCCATATACATATCCTATTGGTCCTGTTTCTCTGGAGAATCCTGGCTAATACATTATGTACTCCTGGTCTCATCCTTTCTCCTATCTGAGGCTCAAATGTGCAATCTGTAAAGAGGGGAAGTAGCACAGCACAACCTTTAAGGTCTTCTAGAGAGAAAAATTGCATAATTAAAAAACTTGCTAATTTTGAAAGGTAAAATTTTTTTTTTTTTTTGGTGACGAAGACTAGCCCTGAGCTAACATCTGTTGCCCATCTTCCTCTTTTTGCTTGAGGAAGATTGTCCCTGAGATAACATCTGTGCCAATCTTCCTCTATTTTGTATGTGGGATGCCACCACAGCATGACTTGATGAGCAGTGCATAGGTCTGTGCCTGGGATCCAAACCTGCGAGCCCCAGGCTGCCAAAGCGGAGTGCGCGCACTTAACTGCTACACCACGGGCCGGCCCCTGAAATGTAAAATTTTTATAAAGAGTAATAGAAGTAAATTATAGAGAGACATTAGATATAAATATGAAAACACCTCCTGATTTCTTGACATTTTGCTTAAGATTTAGAGGTAGTTTTGTGAGTCTCTGCAGTGGGGAAATATACATATCTCAGCATAGTTCCCCAAACACAAGATATTCTGGCTGGGTTCTGCTGTTAAGTCTGTCTGCCCCCTCACAATCCTACCCTCCTACCCACCCACCAGCCCCTGCAGGCATTCTCCTCCTTGCTGTGGGAAGTGGCACCTTCCAGGTGCAGCCACAGTTCTCCTAATTCCTGAGCCAGGCATGACTGAGGCAGGTAGAGCATCAGTTAACTCAGACGCCAGCTGGTGTCCAGAGATGAGAGGCTGGGCATGGCCAGCCATTCCGTCACCACTGCTGTTTGCCTATTGTGTGATTGCTTCTTTGATTCTTAATCATTTTCCCTGGCAGCAAAACTAACACAGATTTATTACACAATAGCACTAAAAAGAAAATAAAAGCGACCCATTGTAACACCTAGAGATAATCACTATTCACATTTTGATGTATTTTATTTTTCATAATCCAGTAAAAATACAATTTAGCCTTCCTTGCCCTCCCTCGCTAGGGTCATCTTGTTCTAATGTACCTGGAGGAAGGAAGATTTCTTCCTGGGTTTCCAGTCCTGGGTCAGTTAGGGTCATTATGTGTGGGTGTGCAGGTTACACACTGCAGAATCTGGGAGGCAATTCATCCTTTCACTGTTGTTGCTTTAAGTCTCTATTGACCCTACCACAGGCTTTTGTGTTCAGTGGATTTTCCTGAAGGCTTGAAGTTAATCGAGGGGACTGAGATGATAGTCCTGCCCAGAACAAAGAATAAGTTACACTTGAAGATTAGACATCGCTGTGCTTAAACGTCTGTCAGGCATCCTGAACAAGGAACTATTTCTCACAGGCTGCTTCTTCCTCGGGCTTAAACGTCTCCTCACGTTCCTGGGACCTGGCCCTGGCCACAGTCCACTTCTCAGCCAGGACTCTAGCTCCACATCTATAGCTGCTTAGGAGAAAACTGGAAAATTCAGGTTACTTTATTATACAGAACATTTAAATTCTTCTCTTAATTCTGTCTTTTCAGACTGTGTCCAGGGTGCCTTACTTTTCACATCCAAAGAAAGGCCCAGGAAAGTGTTATCTTAAAGGATTGGTTCCCTCTTCAAGAAGAATTCTCTACTCTCCTCTATATGTGTGTGTGTACTCAGAAAAAAAAAAAAAGATGGTGTTCTTCATTTTCTTTATTGGTTTACATTTTTCTCTGATGTTTGCATTTTTCACTCATGGCAGAAAGCTGGTAAACATGGCCTGAAACCCTGTTTTTAATATGTGTTCATATGGAGCTTTAAGTTGCCTACCAGGGCTTGCTTCATGGCGATGGGGCAGGAGCCATGGGCTGGTCATTGTGCTCGCCTCAGGAACTCTTTTGACTTCTTTAAAGATGTCTGTTGTCTTCGCTGGCATGGCAGTAGAGTGAGCTATGAGGTGTGAGCTGGCATGATTCAGGGGTACTCCTTTTGGCTTGGTCAGGGTCAGGCGATCCTCCCCCTCTGGCTCAGCCCCACCTCAGCTCTGCCATGCTGCAGATCCTCTGAGTCTTGGCCACAGGTGGTCCAGGAGTTGGCTCAGGTTTCCCACTCCCCAGCCTCCACTCCGGGGTCTCCTTGAAGCTCCTCACGGCGGGGATGTGGCCATCATTTGCATCCTCCTCTGGAAGCATGTAGGAACACCTGGAGTGTTCCTTCTGTGTCAACCTGAAGCCCAGGGAGACCCAAGACCCTGTCTCCTGCTCTTGCTGTCACAGGGCTGTTTCAGCACTTCTGTGGCCCCGTGGGTGGACACTGGGATGCCCAGGAACTAGGGTGGCAAGATTTAGCAAATAGAAATACAAGACACCAAGTTAAATTAGAATTTCAGATAAACAACAAATACTTTTTTAGTATTCTTTAGTATGCAATATTTTGGACATACTTATACTAAAAAATTATTTGTTGTGTATCTAAAAGTAAAATGTAACCGAGAATCCTATATTTCATCTGGCAACCCTGCCAGGGACCCAACTGGATATTGGGGCACAACCTCCCTCTGCCTTTGGTTTCCCTCCTCATTTCCTTTGCATAGACTGAGAGTCTGTGGGAAGACTCTATAATCTGGTGAGTTACTGCTGATTTTGTCCCTCCCATTTGAGATATAGCATTTTAAAGCTATTGTTTATTTATAAATTAGGATTATATTGGAAATAGAGTTTTATATTCAATCTTTTTCACTTAGCATATAGTCATTTTTTTTTCCAAAGCATGGTTTTTAATGGTTAATGAATTTCACATATGGTTTGATTTTTGACTGGGTTTATGATGTGTTAATTCAGAAGTGTTTAGTGAACAGCTTTTATGTGCTAAAGTATTGTTTTGGTGCTGGGGATACAGTGGTGAACAAGTCAGAAATGTGTTTACTTTTATAGAATTTACATGCCAGGCAGGAAGACAGATAATAGATAAGTAAATAAAATAAGTTCAGCTCATAATGAGTGACTGTTTGGGGTGGGGGTGGGAACAGTAGATGTGCACACCACCCTTGGCCTCAATTGATTGGTCCATGGAAAGACATGTGAGCCAAACTTCCTTGGGCCAAGAGAGAGGTCCAGGCAGTTTCTCCGGGTACAGTGGTTGCAAGATGTAAAATTCAAGAGATGCTGGTGGCCAAGTTTACCACTCCATGAAGAAATAAGTGCTGAGAGAGAACAAAGTCATCATGCAGATAAAAGTGGTGATGAGAGACAAGAGTCTTGGAGGCATTTGGGTCCCTGGGTTCAGATGTTCCTGATCTCCACCTCATCTCTACCTTTCCAATTTGGGTATTCAGCCCTTCCTGAAATCTTAGGACCCCATGAATTATATTTTTGTTTAAGCTAGTTTGATCTGAGTTTCTGTCATGAGCAACCTAGAGTCCTGGCTAATACCAACGGGGAGCATAATAGAATCATTTACAACAGCTACCCACACCCAGACTCATCATGGGGTCCTCTACTGGGTCAGCTATCTGTCTACCTCCACATAGCTAAAGACAGCTTGTCATCTTCCTAAAGGTTTCAACCCCTCTGCATATCATTATTAATCCAAATGGATCCCCAGATTCAGATATGAGTGTTTCTTTCTTCCTTATGTAAGGTTTACCTTCTTGTTTCTATATATTTTTTGGCCTCAGATTGACCTCTTCCTAAAGTGATTGCCCCTGTGAATGTTCATTCCATTCAGGTAGAGTCACACACCCAACCACAGGAATATCATCTGGTCTCATGGCAGGAACAGGACAACAACACAATAATCTGACAACAGTTTCCCCAAATCTGGACTACTCAGTGTGAAATGATCCCATATGTGAGCCATCCATGTTGGGCCAAACCAAGCTCAAGATAATTTCTTTTCAGTTTTCTCCTCCTCATGAGTTAAAAAAAAACCCATGGTGTGCATGGGGGTGTGTGCAGGGGTGTGTGTGCATGGGGGTGTATGCACAGGGGTGTGTGCGTGGGGGAAAGGGACAGTTTCATTTGGAGACACCTAATTTTATTTGGAAATGGAGACACAGTTTTCTCATAAAAACATCTTTCTAAATGATGCTTAGGTTCCTAGGCTGGGCACTCACGTCTAGATAGCTAAAAATATACCTTCAATAGTGCCAACTGCTCTAAGCTCGCAAAGCAGCTGGGCACTATTATGTTCCCCTGAACCTTGAGCCCATTGAGGCTTGAATCTGAGTCCAGCACCCTGACCTCAAAATTACCTCGAGCTCTTGTGAAACCAGAGTCCTAGAGCCTTTTTGGGCACCAAAGGATTTCTGAGTCCTGAGAACACTTGTGACTAGTGGCAGGGGAAGGAGGGATCCCACACATGCCCCGACAACCGGGTGCTACAGCACGGATGGAGTCTCTTCTTCTTGTTCTTCCACCTCCTCCAATTGAATCCATCATTTCTCCACCTCTACACTGAGAATCACTCCAGCTGCTGAGGCATTCCCAGCTAAGCCAAGATATAGAAGAATAATGCTTACGACCCAACAATCTCCATTCTTGTTCAGTGGGGTTTAAGCGAAGGCTCAGCCAGGCCTGCGGGCTCCCTCATGTGCACTTCCACCTCCCCTTCCTCCCATCACTCCTGCTACAGCCCCAAGTCTCCTTTACTGCCAACTACACTCAGGATTTAGACTTTAGGAGCAAGGCTGGGACACCCAGTTGCACTAATCTCTGCTTCTCACACTAGCCACAGGCCTCGGCTTCTGTTCATCCTTTGTGTCTGCCTAGTGTCTTCCTAAGATTATGGCCCCGTCCTGAGACCCCTTGACATAGGCCTTAATTTTCTACCTAAACCCTTTCTAGTTTCTTCCTTTGCCCTGGATCCTATACTTTGCAATTGCTGGCTGAGAATCCGTAGAATGTAGAGAACTGTCCATGAAGCACAAAATCAACATTCCAAATTTCCAAGCTTGGTGTAAGTCCTCTTCTTTGACATGATTAAGTTGTTGAATTAATCTAAAAAATACAGTTAAAATAAGGAATAAAAAAATTTAACGCATGTACAGTAAATCCCCATTCTTTTGCTGGAGGGCCAGGACTTCTTCTCTATGGCTCTCATGTTTGGAGTTTACGTGTATAAATCACACCTAAACTGCACCGTATACACACTCCAGGTTTTTTCCTTTTTAGTAGGAAGAGAAGACTTTAGAAGAAGTTTGAGTTCAGAATCCTTTTGGATTTTTATAATTTTCTGCAAGTCTTTTACAGGTGTCTTTCCTAATGCTAATTCAATGGAGAGTTGTTAGCTATTTGTCTTAACAAGCCTTTCCAAAAAGTTCAACCTAGTTTTCACAGAAGCAACAATTCTACTTCTTTTCCCATTTACAAGTCATGTGGTGTACATGTACACGATATAAACAGGTTTAGGAAAAAACACACAGACTCTTGCTAGGCGTTCGGCTGTTGTGTAGCCTCTTGGCCTCTGGGCTTCAGTGAGGACGCTTTATAGAGAAAAGTCAGCCAGGTGGAGGATGGCTAAAGAGCTTCAGCTATATCTCACCATAGCCTGGGTTTCTCCTTTGCTGTGCTGTACTTGTGATTTCTAGATTTGTGACGGCGATAACTCTGGGGACCCTGCCGTCAGACTTCCTGCTTCCTGGCCTCTCCTGAGGGGCCTCTACAGGCCTGTCCATTTCCAGCTTCCTCTTCTCTTCTGGGTGGTAAGCTGATCTGAGGGTAGAGGCTGCTGTCTCTGGACTGGCCACTGCTGGGGCAGTGGTAGGAAGGGGACCAGTGTCAGGATGCCATCTTCTGTCTCCCTATATCTTCATTAAAGTCCACTATTCCTTCCATGAGTTGTTTTCGATTTAGTAAGAGAGAAAGGGGCAGAGCCTACTTCTGAATTTTATTGGATGTAAAGAAGTGAGGTGTGGGCAGAAGATGTAGGTAGTAGATTGATCCATAAATTGAACTAACCAATGGAAGCAGGGGCTTGGAGCAAAGGTGACTAGTAATCTGCAGGAATCCTGGGGTAAACACTGGACTTTTTACAAGTGTGAAATGGAACTTGAGGATATCTCATCTAGATCTTGAGAGGTATGGAAACCCCAATATCTTGATGATTACATATGATAAACTTAATTTCTTTTCTAAATACACTCTTTTTCGCTGATATCATTACTTTATTCAGCCCTACAGACTTTAATCAGACAGTAATCTGAATTACATTCTGTCTTATCATTTACCCTCGAAATTATTATGTCGCTTCTCTCTGGTTAACTAAGGAATAACAACCCATCCAGAATTAAATCATAATCAGCAACAATGTAGTTAGAATCAAATTGTGTTAATGGGTTTCTTTTTTCTTTATTAGTTCTTTAGTGGCCACAAAGCTGCCCCCACAAATAAATGCCTCCTTGAAGCATTCATGTTTGAAAGAGGTATATGTGGTAGGCGTGCTTCAGTTCACCACCGGTCTGTGCTCGATTTTTTACAAGTATCCTTCAGTCCTGGCTGAAAGAGTGGTCCTTATGGCCAGGCATAGACCAGAGGGCTTTACTTCTCCAACCTGATTGAACTAGGGGTAGACACTTGACTCACACTGAGCCAATCAGATTCTTTCTCTCAAAATACTAGGAAATGCAGAAATATCTCAGGCAGTGGTGATCACTGGGACGGAAGGTCTTGGAGGGTCAGGGGCCTGGACAGCCACGATACCACACTCATGAGAGAGGAGAATCTCTGTGGGTGCGAGGGGAGCAGGGTGGAATTTTATAGAAAAAGATATTTTCTTCTCAAAATGGGGGAGGCAATAAAATCAAGAATTAATTATGTGAGCAAATATGGTATCAATTAAAAACATGCCCCTGTTAGGAGGCAAGCATGTGGATAAAAAGTTATTATTATAAAATATCTGATAATAAAAGGTAAAAATGACATTTGACTATTTTTGAGATTAAGTACCACATTAAAAAAAACTTTAAATAATATCTTGTATGCAAATAATAGATTCATAAAGTTAATTCTAGGAAGGAGTGTCTAGTACAGAGATCATTCAGTACTATGGAGGCCAAATCTTACCCATGCCTGCCACCTATGGTTAAACTGCTTAGTGTGGCTTCATGGGCTTCCTTCCACCACTGGGACCAAAACTATCCTTCCAGCCTCATCATCCATTCCCCCTTTCTGGGCACTCTGAACTCTACTCACACTGGGATACTTGCCATTTCTTGGATAATGCCATGCATTTTTTTCTGGAAGATGGGTCTTGGCAGAAATGAAGTCCAAGGCTATGGTTAAGTGGGTAATGGGAAAACACCCTCTGAGTTGGTCCAAGTCAAAAGCTAAAAGCTGATCCCTCTTGTGGCCCCAATAGGGAGACAGAAGTGGTTACCTAGATAAGCAGATCCAGGTTCCGAGGAAGGATGCCAGGCTAAAACCCCAAATGTGCCCCCTTGAACCTTAACATACTTTTACTTAGATAACAGCACATTCATCTTTTTACTTCATTTTCTACATATATAATCTGATAATACATGGGTGATGTGTTTAGAAAAATACATAAGAATAGTTAATTCCCTGATGCTAACAATTTTTGCTCTGATGGGCCAAGATTGAAATATGTATCATTCTCTTGTCTTTGGTTGTCTCAGGTCATTTTTGTCAGCTGTCTGATCTTCTACACCAGCTTGACCTTTGCTTTTGCTTAGAATGCTGATGTCAATTACTCACTCTAAACTTACCAGATGGTTCTAAATAGCTCCTCCCACTCCTGACCTGCTGTGAAATTGCCACGCTCTGCAGCTCTCCTCTTTCCTCTTTTGAGTAGATCTCGATGGACGTTTAAAAAAGACACACAGTCTCTTCAAAGCTGTGTATCCAATTTCTAATTCACTCCTTAAGAGCTACACTCTCTAGGTGAATGTGACAACCTGAGTTCTCAGCCTTCAGCAAGTCACATCAGAATTTTAAACACACCTCCCTACATTGAGGATTAGTAAGTACTGCTTCCCATTCCTAAGTAAGTATTTATTTGTTAAACATTAATGTTTGTAATATTTTGGCCACTAAAAGGAGTTTGGTTCCAGAAGTATGTTAGAAACATCTGCAAAGTGTAGTATTGAGACTGAACACAATTTTTTGAAGAGAGATGAGGCTGAAAGAAAATAATTTACTCCAGAACTCACTGAATCCACAGTTAATGATGTGTTACCTTGTGACGGTTCTCCAATTGTTTGTTCCTTCATTTGTTCATTCATTGTTCACTCATTCGTTCAATATCTACCAAGTGCCAGCTGGGCATTAGAGATACCTCTGGACCCACTGGTTGTAGGAACAACAACAACAGCAAGATAAGAAGAGCCAACATTTGTTGAGTTCTTATAATGTGCCACACACACACTAATTATTTTAGATGCATTAAAGCAATTTATCCAAACAACTCCATATTACAGATGGGAAAGCACCATTACCTCATAGAGATTCAGTAACGTGACAGTTAGAACGTTAGAACGTGGAAGAGTTGGTGTCTGACTCCAGAACTCTTGCGTTCCATCAGCATGCACATCTGGATAGGACCAGCTCATGGCCTGAAACAAGCCCAAGACCCTTTGACACTGACCTGACTGGATCTCGACCACCAGCCTCAGCAGCAGGTCACTTCCTCCAGCATCTGTGAAGGTCTAGGCAAGGGTGTACATCCAGAGATTAGTTTCTTCTCTCTTCCTGCCTGCTCTGGGTTATGGGGGCCATTAGGCCCTAGATCCTAGTCCTGATTATGTACTCAAAAGTATTTGCTGATTTGACTTTGTCTTTGTGAAAATTTCCAGATGAGGTTCATTCATTTCCTAAGACTGTCTTTTTTTTTCTTATCCCGTGAAATGATACCAGCTCTTGTACACCTAGCTTCTGAAGATGGAGGCTATTAAGACCCTGAAAAAGCACAGGGCTGCTTGCTGTGGGGATTGTTTCCAGTTTCTATTAAAGTTCTCACTTTCCTCAGTTCATTGAGTCTGGAGATGGAGATGAAGTCAGTGTATCAGCTGATGGGTGGTCACCGAATATTGAACCCATAGCTGATTTTCCATATTTGAGCCAGATTTAGCAATTCTTTTCTCCCCTCCTCAAAGTTAATAAGGCATTTCTGCCTTTTCGTTTCTTCCTTAAAAACCTTTCATACTTAGAAAAAAAGGTAATGAGTCATGAGCAGAGTGCTCATCCCCAAAGAATGCTTAAGACTCCTAGTTAGGAGGGCACATTGATTTGGTGAGGGAGAATCTTTGAGAGGACTGCATCTATTTCTAGTAAATCATGAATGAAATACCAAGTGACAGTTGATGGATTGTATTAACTTATTTAGGAAAGCAGAGAAAAGCCTGGATCTAAATTTGGAATTGAAACGAGTAAACATTTAGTATGTCTTAGTCAATTCAGACTGTTATAACAAAATACCACAGACTGGGTAGCTTTTAAACAACAGAATCTATTTCTCACTGTTCTGGAGACTGGGCAGTCTAAGATCAAGTTACCAGGAGACTCCGTGTCTGGTGAGGGCTTGTTTCCTGGTTCATAGACGGCCCTCTTCTCATTGTAACTTCACATGGTAGAAGAGATGAGGGAGCTCTCTGGGGTCTCTTTTATCAGGGCACTAGTCCCATTCATAAGGGCTCTACCCTCATGACCTAATTATCTCCCAGAGGCCCGCCAAATACCATCACATTGGGTGTTAGGATTTAATATATGAATTTTGGGGAGGGCACAAACATTGTCTGCAGCATAGGATCTTAAAAATAATTTTTGACAAATTTTCAAAAGGAAGCTGTAAAGGAAAGGTTTTTTCAAATTTGTGTGCCTGGGCATGTTTAAGGGAATTCATACAAAGACCCTTGCTACTGCAGGACCACCATTACAGTCTTAGGCATCACATCCTTGTTCAAGTAAGAAGGGCTCCAGTGATGACTGTGCCTTTATTAGTAGAGCAAAAAGCCCCATCATCTTCCATTTATGTCTCATTGGCCAGAAGTCCTGTGTGATACAACCCCCTGAGCTCCAAGAGATGCTGAGAAAGTGAGCATGTAGCTCTTCCAGTCTCTATGATGGAGGTGGGAAGGGACAAGTGGGTTGGGAATGGGGGTTCCGTAGGTCATGAAGAAAGAGTATCTGCCACACCCTCCACCATTCTCTCTACCTACTCGTGCTCAGCCCAGTGCTTAGCACAAATCTCACTTCCTCCAGGAAGCCAGCTCTACTTTTGTTCTAGCCTAAAAGGCTCTCTTTACCATCTTAATCCACAGAGCCCTTGTCTTCATATGTCTAGGTCTTCTCCCCTCAACCAGTTAAAAAATCCTGAAGGCAGGACCTGCTTATATGTCTTTCCATCTCTAACAGTGTTTACTGTAGAGCTCTGTACGTAACAGAAATTAAACAAATATGTGTCAGAATGATAGAGTATGCCTTTGCTCATGGTAAAATATTAAGCAAAATTTAATGAACATTACGAATACAAAAATAATCCCCTGTCAAAACCTTATCTATCCTTCAAAACCCAGTGGAAATACCACATCGTCTGTGAAGCCGTGCTTAATTGCTCTTGCCAGCCCTAAATTGTCTCTTATGAAATTTTATACTGTATAAACCAAAGCTTCTCATAATGCTCTATCCATTTACATTTATTTTTAGAGAATTTATTCTAGAATGGGCAGCCATATATGACGTTCTCTCCTTGGTCCCTGCTGAGTTGACTACAGTGGATGCCTGACCCATGTTCAGGTCAATCATGTTCTTTTCCCTGGAATACGTCATTGAAAACAGAGACAGGCTCATTCAGATGGTGCTAGGTTACTGGCACTAATAAGACCAAGTAGAGTTGTGTCCAGAGTGGATGCCATGACAGCCCATACATCCTGCAAATATTGATTGATTGAGGGCTTAATATGTGTTCAGCATTGTATGAGGCAATAGGGAGGAAAATCAACAAAATGCCTGCCCCACGGACTATTCTAGTGGTAGGATTTCCTTTCAGACATGTTCAGGCAGAATTACAGAACAGCAGAAACTAGGAGGATAAGAGGAAGACAGTCTGCAGCAAAGAGAATTGAGCAGATGGGCAAGAAACTCTTCAACCTGTGAAGAGAGAGACTTGGAGATTTCAGCTCATTTAGTTTCCATGGGGCCCACATCTGCTTTTACCACCACCTCTATTACTACTGTTGCTGTTATTACTAGTTAATTTTTATTAAGTACTTACTATGTTCCAAGCACTAGGCTAATCTCTTGTTGTGCATTTAATAGTCTCAATAACCTTATGATCCAGGCACTCTTATTATTTCCATTTTATATGTGAAGAAACTGAGCCTCTGAGACAGGAGGTGAGATACTTCAGAGCACCAGCTACTAAATGATATAGGAGGAACTTGAAGTAAGCTGAACTCTTTGCAAATGGGTCCCATCATATTATTCTGCATCCCTAAAATATCCTTGTAATAAACTAGCTTTGTTGGGTGCCTGTTCCTTACAGTCAACAGATACCTTAGGTAGCTGGTGAATGTAGCTCAGACTGGAGGCAGCAGAATAAAGCAGTTTTCTATCTTTCTATTATATAAAACTGCAGGCATTTTAAATAGAATCATAGCAAAATAAGCCCTCTCTTGAAAATTTTCAAAGTTAAATATCCATGTAAGTGTTTTGGTTTGAATATTCATTTCTTGAGTTATATGACTAAAATGTGTGGTTCCCACGTTGTGAGCATCTGAGCTCTGGCCAGAGGAGTAGGAGTGGGGTGGGGCTGGTACAAAGTTAATACAAAGAGTGCACAAATACATAGGCACACCCAGCACTGTAAATTCAGTAAATAATACATCCTGCACATACATAGACCATGAGTTCTAAATATATGTAGAGGTAGTTAATATTAATAAAATGAAGATTCATGGTGTAAAGTAGTTATTGAATTCATACTAGCTTTTCATCATGTATTTTCTATGTTAACAGACACTACGGGATTGTATGAGAGTCTGTCCTATCTATAAAATTAAAAGTAGATCCTCATAATCAAAAGTTGAGAATCACTATTGTGAATTATACCAAAAGGGTAATTGAGGGTCTAGCGGAGGGAAGGCAGACGTGTGGCTGTCTGTCACTCACTCATCCTGTACACATGGCAGGCAGCTCTTACTGATAAGGACACTTTTTGTGGAAGATCCAGATATAGCCTCACACCCTCATTGTAGTGACCAGGAAGCACTACCAACCCTTTGGGGTTAGGCTGTGAGATGTCACCATTTTTTGTTTAGGAAATGAAGAACACCTGTTTAATGACTATCTCTTTATATTTCCTCTGGTTCAGAAACAGTATTGAAGATCAAGGAGCTAGTTTGATCTGAGGTGTCTTGCTTATTTGGCTATGTGTCAATGTTCTTGAGTTACCAAATCTGGTGCCTCATTCACTTCAGCTTGTGAAGTGGGTAAAACAAAACTCACCTCTGTATATGGCATTAATAAACCAACATTGTTGAGTTTCTGTAGAGAGCAGATAGTTGAGGAGTAAATGTTATGGCATAATTGAAATTGCAAGTCTTTTAACTCCCAAAGCAAGAGAAATCCTTCCCCACCCCCGTCGTCAAATTTTGGATTATTATTCTCATCGCATTTAAAAGTTGCATAGACTCTGCAACAAGATGGCATGGAAGTTCTCTGGAGCTTTAATCACTAATGACCTCATCTTCAAATGGTCAGTGATAATAAACAAGAAGAAGGGATTTCCAAGGGGGCAGAGCATTAATAAGGTAAGATTTTAAAATTAATTTTTCAAGTTAATTAAAATGTCCAAAAGCACAATAAAACTGCAGAAAATCTGGCAAGGGAATGGCAGCAGGCCTGATTAATGCAAGTCAACTGTCTTCTGAGGGTAATAGTAATAATGATGAGATTATGGATATGGAAGAACCTGCTAAAGAGAAATGTGATGTATGTGGAATACAAACTGCTTCCCAGTTACTATTTTATGGTGCACAATGGATCTTATTAAGGACGAATAGCTGCAAGAATTACCACCGAATTGCTCAATAAAAGTATTGTGTAATTAAGAGTGTTGTAGCAGCAGCTGGAGCAATGCCTCCCATTGATATTCCATACTCTCCATTTATTTCCAGTTTGCTAAGGGGGTGTGAGTTCTAACTAAGACTGTTTATTTCTCCAATCACTCAGTAAACATTTACGGAGCAGGGCACTATGCCAGAGATATGAGAGGTATGACGATGAATGAGGCATTTCTTTTGCCCTCAGGGGGCTTATGTCCAAATAGGGGAGTTAAGATACGAATGTAATTAACTCTAATACAATGCAGATTGTCTTGAAACCTTCCATGAGAAGTCAAAAGAGAGAGAAATTACTTTTGGCAAAAGGGATTTAATAAAGGTCCTGGAGAATATATGGTATTTGAGAAGGGCTTTGATTTTGATGTTGGTAAAGATCATAATAATTTTCTATTTGTAAGTTCTTATATTTTTGAATAAGCTACATGGTGCCTAATGTCATGAAGGCAAGCAGGAAAGTATGGAGGCATATTTGGGGTGAAGAGTGTAGTCAAAGTAAATAAAGGGGGATACTCATCAGCGATATGTTGAGAGAGAGACGTTGGCACATGAAAAGGAAGCACTCAATGCCATGCAAATATATCTTGTGCAAAAAGGGATGTTTGGCATTTTGGAGTCAGGCAGTTGTGACTGAGCCACACTTGCTTGACCCTAACTCTGCTTTAGGAGGTTACTCTGGCTGCATGGTGGACTTTGGAGGGACAAGAAGCTGGTCATAAATCATTTGGGGGTACTGCAACAATAGAACATGATGGAGATGCTGGGGGCCCCCATATGGGATGTGTTTTGTGAAAATGGAAAGGAGAGAACATTAGTCAATCACATTGTAGAGACAGAACCAACAAAATTTGAATGAAGAAGAGGCAGAGGTCAAAGATGACCACAAACTTTTGAGTTTTGGGCTACTAGGAGAATAGCTGGACGAATGTCAACAATCTGGTGGATATAAGTGTGTGGGGAAAATAATGATGATGTGTTGGTACAAAGATGATGCACCTGGAAAGGTACTTCTCCATCATCCAGCTGAGGTCAGCCTCAGTTTGTGGCTGAACTTGGGTAAATGCTTCTTAGCTCCTGAGATAATATTGGGTTTAGGCACTATCAGAATGTGCTTGTGAGATAAGACACATTGGCATGGAATAAGATGTTCTTCAGGCACGTGCAGAAGATGATTTAGACATCATCCATTTGGGCATCAATATATTTCAGGATCATTTAGAATGATGGCCGAGCTTTTCTGTCTCTGAGGTGGAGACAGTGTTGGGTTAAGCTCAATCCTGAGGTCCTGGAAGGATTCTGGGCCCAAGACCATGGGATATAACTGATCTGTAGTTTGGATTTTATTAGGTTATCTTCAGTCCTCTTTTTAATTCTCTTTTAGCACCAAAGAATGCATGCCAGCCTTTCTTTTTCATTGGGTTTCTATTATTTCTGGCTATATTTCCTTCTCCAGCTGCCTTTGCTTCTGGAATCAGAGCAGATGGGCACAGAAAGTGTTGAGGCGTGGAAGCCAGCTGACATGCCCAGAGTATGATGAAGCAGAACCACTAAAATGGAGATGAAGAATTGCCAAGAAATTCAGGCAGGGGCAGATTATAGTCTGAAGGCTCGAATTCCACACTAGGCTCATAAACTTAGTTCATTTTCAAGTCCCCTGCCTCCTTACCCCTTTGTAACATTTTACCAGTAAAACATAAAGTTTCTGGCCATTACTTCTCGGATCTGTCTCGACTTCTGTAGCTCTGAGTCACGGTTCTAGTTTGGGTCCCTGCCTCCTTTAATAAGGACTCATATAACTTTCTACCTGGCTTTCTGAACTCTGTCTTCTCTTCCGAGCTATCCTGGGCACTGCACTGTACGTTATTTTCATTTTGATGGTTCTCCAACATCTATATGGCTCCAAGTTGCTCCTGGAATCAGATTTTAAAAATCCTAATCCTAGACTTTAAGGCTCTTCTCTGGTCATTGCCCTGCTCAGGCATCCTTGTCACCTGTCTCAGTCCCACTCTTTTCTGTTCTTCTTGGTAAACAGCCTTACTGCACTCCACCCATGACTTACTTATGGCCACATCAGAGAAGTTGCAGGTATCACTCCTTCTTCCTAAAATACGATTTATTTTCCTCTCTCCCACATATGCCTCAGATTTCTTTTCCTTCAGAGGTCTTTCTTGTTAGGATCAGGCAAACTACTTTTTAGCATGAGTGGCATATATCTTCATCACCTTAAATGCAAGCGGATTGAATGGAGGTTACCATATACTTTCTTCTTAGTAGGCTTGAAACCAATCTTATCCCTTTTATGAAGTCTGATTGAGAGGGGTACACTCTTTTACACACCTTCCTGATTGCTTTCTCCTCTTGCATTTTTGTTTTTTTTCCTCCCCAAAGCCCCAGTGCATGATTGTATATCCTAGTTGTAAGTCCTTCTGGTTCTATGTGAGCTGCTGCCACAGCATGGCTACTGACAGACGAATGGTATGGTTCCATGACTGGGAACCTAACCTGGGCCGCCACTGTGGTGAGAGTGCCAAACTTTAACCACTAGGCCATCAGAGCTGGCTCTCCTCTTGCATTTTCGGGTCTACTCTTTTGCTGTATGAAGGAACTACTATACATACAGTTAAGCTTGTCCTCCTGCTAAACATAGATCCTAGAAACATGGCTTATAGAAGATGATAGTACTTTCCAAAGGGTACTTGGATTAAAAGAAAAAAATTTCTATTTTCACAGAAGTATAGGAGACCCTGAATTAAGCAGAATTAAATGGGTTTGTCTCTGGAGGACTACTTAGATATTTTAATAATGTGCATGATAGATTTCCAAGAAGGGATGTTTTATGATCCATCAGAATTAGGAATAGCCCTCCTCTCTGGGTCAGCCAGCCTTTGATTCTTTCTTATTGCAATGAAATGTAAATTTCAGGACATGAAGGAATAGAGATTGATCAGAAGAGGTTTGATTTTATTTCCTACATTATGAGGTGCTAAATACCACCTGGGAATTTCTTACCCTCTGCCTGCAGGTGAAAGCCTTGAGGCCTCAGAAGTGTTCAGGGTCCAGAACTGGCCCAGGTCACTGTGGGACAGGATCACAGATCACATTGGGAGAGGATGACAGAAGGAGCACCTCTTCCAGAAGCCATGTTCCTGCCAGCACAAAAGGGCAACCATCCTAAACAGGGAAACATGGTCTTAATCCTTCTACTGCTTTCCTCAGGACAGAAAATGCAGGCCAATGATGACAGCAAAACTCAACATTCTTACCTCACTTAGGACACTCAGAGGCAGTTCCTTCTCCCTTATTCTTAGTAGAACATTTAAAAAAGCAAACACAACTTCTAAACAATGAGGGATTTTCAGAGGGCAATCTCAAGCTTCTCATGTTTTGCTCCCTTGTCATTGATCTGTAAGCTACGTGTTCCAGCTCCCCCCACCCCGACATTTTCTATCTTGCTCTGTGCCCCAGGTGGCTCACCCTACAGATACCTCTGCTTGCACCCCATTCTCCTCTCATTTCCCCTCCTATTTAGAGGAGAAAGATTGGGGCACTTCTCTCCTGCCCCTTGCTCTTTGGTGTTGTGTTTCTGGAAGAGGCTGGTTTCTCCATGATCCCACCTCCCATAGGCGGCCCCTCCCCAGGGCTCCAGCCCTTCCTGGCCTCTACAGACACTCTCCTCCCCTCCCCACTGCTGCTATTCTCTGGGTGCTTCCCCATTTCCTTATGCTTTCCCCCCTCTGCCTACAGCTCTGCAAATAGGCCCTGCCAGTTGTTAAAGCCTCTGGAACCATCTGAGTTGGGTCTTACTTCTTGCTGGAACTGGCTGGTACAGTATATTTTCGGGAAAGGTGCAGAGGTCCTTGGTGTTCCTCACATGAAAAACAGCAGAAAACAGTGACAGTTTTCTATTACTATCTACTTTCCCTGAAAGACGGGGAATGTTGCTAGATCTCAGGCCCACAGGGGGTCCCCCAGGGCCCTCCAGAACAGTGGGCTCCAGCACGCTGTGCTTGCCCGAACTTATGTGAGCACAGAACCCCTTTTTGGTGGGGGGCATCTCAGGGGACTAGAACCCATTCTGCAAACCCAGAGTGTATTTCATGGTTGGGGGAGGGTGGAGCACATTCAGTGGTTTGCTGACAGCAGGTAAGTAGAGGCTGATGGGGGCCATGCAGCAGCCACCTGTATATTTTGGAGAAGTCCCTAAGTATGCCTCAGTACAAACTGCACTTGACTTTCTATTTCTTCAACAATAGGCACATCTTCCCTTGATTTGAGAGAGGATATACCATAGCTTTTTAAATATATCCCAGCAAAGGAAGAGGACCAGTGATGAAGTGCAAAGGGCCAGGCGAGGTTCTTGCCTCCCCCCTGGAGGGGGACATGCCCCAGTGAGAGGGGTCACGGAGGAGCGGTGGGGCCTGTAACCCTGACCTGCTGCTTTCCTGGGTTTATAGGGAACAACACTGGCAAGGGGATGTTCTCCTCTCTGCTCACAGGGGATGGGTCCCAGAGATAGACGTGGAAATGTAAGTGCTCCCTTTCGCAAAATAGCAAGCTCACCATAATTTTGCTAAGTGTTGGGTATGTAGGCATGCTGGGTGAGAAATGACTTGGCAAATAGGTTTTATCATCACTGAATTTGCCGGTCCTTCAGAACTAGGAAAGATAGGAACTCTTTCAGTAACCCCGAGGCCAGAGTGTAATGGTCAGAGGCCAGGTGGTCTCCTCAATGTGTCAGGGATGAAAGCCACTGTACATAGGGCAGGCCAGTGGCAGTCACGGGTGAACAAGAGGGCGCCATGGAGTCCTGTGAACTCAGCTGGAGCCCCATGATCTGTGGCCAGCTGTGTCTCTCTCCCCCGTTTTTGTAAAGCTGGCTGTCTTGTGACTCTCCTGGAGTCCCCCTGTTTCTGTGACCCAGTGTCCACTCAGACTCTGCTCTCAGATGACACACTGAACCAGTGACCCCCATGTGGATGCTCCCCACTCTCCCTGGTTTTGCTCAGCCTCGCAGCCTCCTGGTGCCACGGCGTTCTATTCTTTTCTCCGGAGTCATGCAGAAGAGGAACTTGCTTTATCTTGATTCCATCAGCCAATGGAGGACTCCTCTTTGGGCAAAGATGAATGGGATACTGGGAGCTGAATTGTGGTATCTTATGGGGCTTCCAGAAAACTCCCCCAGGCTGGTCACGCAAGCAGCCCTCAATACCCTACAGGACCTGACGGGCGTCCTGCCTCACTCCTCACAGGGACCGCTGCATTCGACATGCATGGTGCTCCCTGGAGTCGTGCAGCCTGGCAGCCTTGCAGCTGGTGCTCCCCACGAGGGCCAACAGTCCCATCCACCATGGACAAGGCCTGGTTCATCTCCACCCTGTAGGAAGGGGATTGCGGGAGTAGAGGCCTCGGTCAGGCTGTAATCTCTTTTCTCCCCAGCTCTGGAAGGGATTTGGAAATCCAAAAAACAGAAAATGACATGCTGCACAACCAGTTCTGCTCTCTGGCCCAACCCTTAGCTTTCTTGCCAAAGACCTGGGCAAGGAAGAAATCGTGGAGCTAGGCCTCTTCCTCTTATAAATATGCCTGATTATTTTTCAGAACACTGCCTAGGCTGAACTCTTTGAAGCTGTCCCTGGTCTCCCTCGAGGGTGACGAACTTGCCCTGATTTGGCCAAGATTTTCCATTTTTTTAGCACCAAAAGTCCTGTCTCTCAGGAATGCTCTCAGTTCTGGCAAGATGGGATGGTTGGTCAGCCTCCCTCACTCCCCTCTCTCTTCTGAGCCTGCATACCTATAATTGCACACATCACACTATGTGTTCACTGAGTCTTCTCTGTTAGACTGTGGACTCCATGGAGAGAGGGGTTCAATCTCATTCATCTTTATCTCCCCTCACGCCTGGTACTAGTAGGTGCCCCATAAAAATTTGTTGAGCATGAATCACTGCTCAAGGCTTAGATGCTGGATGAATGGCTCTACTGCCCATTGAAGTCTCAGGAACTGGCCCGGCAGAAATTTCTACCCAAGAATTTGTGCTCTGGATCCCTCAATGCTCCACATCTCTAATAGGGCTGCTACTTTATTCCTGGCAAGGAAAACTAGGAAACCCAAACTTTGCAGTGACTATGGAGGCCTCTTAATATGGAATTGCTTACCTGTAGCAGATAAGCTTTTATTATTTAAACACTATTGACTTTTTTTCTAACTATTTATTGTAAACAACTGGAAAAAACAAAGAAAAACATATCATTACCCACAATTCTACCACTGAAGAAAATCACCTATGTAGCATATCTCCTTTGCCAAACAAAAATTAAATCATAATTTTGTAGACTGTTTTCTTATCGTCTAATATAAAGTGAATATTTTCCCTTATGTTTTAGTCTGTTCAGGCTGCTATAGCAAAAATACCATAGACTAGATGGCTTAAACAATAAAAATTTGTTTTGTATCGTTCTGGAGGCCAAGATCAAGGTGCCAGCAGATCTAGCGTCTAGTGAGAAGTTGCTTCCTGGTTCAGAGAAGGCCATCTTCTCACTGTGTCCTCATGTGGCAGAAGGGACAAGAAGCTCTCTAGAGTCTCTTTTATAAGGACACTGCTCCCATCATAGGGGCTCCACCATCATGACCTAATCACCTCCCAAAGGCCCCACCTCCAAATACCATCACATTGAGGGTTAGGTTTCAACATATGAGTTTGGAGGACACGAGCATTCAGTCTGCAGTACACTGTCGGTAGCTATCCTACCACATAATTAAAAAGAGATTTTAGGAATTTTTGTAAAAAACAAAAGAGGATTCACCAGTTTTTATTTGTATATTTTTAGTGTGCTAAGCAATTAACCACGAAACATATAAAATTAATATACGCTGATTTAAAAAAAAGCCAAGACCATTCCAAAAAGGAAAGAAGAAATCCCACTCCCTGTTGTTAAGATTTTGGTGTCTGTCTTTTCAGACATTTTCCTGTGCACAGACACACATACTCATGTACACACAAACACATATTACTAGCAAGGCCAAACATCTCTTTATGTGCTTACTGGCTGTTTGAATTGTTCATTTCTGAAGTATTTGTTCATGCGATTTGCATTTTTTTCTGGTTGGGGTTCAATTTTTCTTATGAATTCATATGGTCATTTTAGCATATTAGGGCTATTAAACATTTTGTTTTAAATTTTAGCAATATCTCCCTCAGAATTTAATTTCTTTTAGCCTTCTTTTTTTTCTTTTTTTTTTTTTTTTGCTCTTTGGAACTTTAAATTTTAATGGAGTCTAATATACCAATATTAACTTTTTAGTTTCTGCCTTTGGCTTAATGTAAGAAAGACCTTGGCCATCTCTAAAGGATAAAAAAAAAAATCTATGGTTAAGTGTGGATTCTCTTTTTATATTTTAATTTTTAATCCGTCTGGAATTCATCTGGCGTGAGGAATCATGCAGTAAGGATCCAAATTTACTTTTTTCCCCCAGAAGGCTAGATAATTGTTCCAACATCTTTTTTCTTTTAATGAGAAATGCCAGCTCTAGCATATATATGTAGTGTTCCCATTATTGTTATTCTCCAGAATATTCTACAACTGCAGCTTTGATTTTTTCCCTTAACCAGTGAAATTTAAAATGGTCTAATCCCTCAGGATTGGGCTTCATTGTTGTTTTTTTCCTATGATATAATCTGTTTATATCTGTTTTTATTCTGCTGTGGTCAGTGAATATGGTCTGAACTGGTTGGAATTTACTAAGGGTTTCTCTGTGATGTAAGATGGTTCAATTTTTGTAAATGTTCTATTTTGTAAATGTTGACAAGAAGATACAATCTCTGTACGGTATGGACCTCTCTCTCTCATACTTATAATTTCTATCACTAAGAATGCATTTGTGCTTTTTCAAAAGAGAGATTTGAGGTTTGGTACGTTGTGTGTTGGGGAAGGAGACCATTTTGACCTTTAGAGTAAGTAAGTGCTTAATTTACTAGAGAGTTCTTTTTTCTCCCCTAGTTTTACCGAGATATAATTGACATACAACACTGTATAAGTTTAAGGTGTATGGCATAAGGACTTGACATGTGTACACATTGCAAAATGATTGCCACAATAAGATTAGTTACCTCATATAGTTACAAAATTTTTTTTTCCTTGTGATGAGAACTTTTAAGAATTACTCTCTTAGCACCTTTCAAATTTACTATACAGAAATGTTAGCTATAGTCATCATGATAGTTTTACTAGAGAGTTCTACACAAGGTTTTGAGATCAAATTTTCAGGTAATAATAACATTGCTACTTTCCTTTTTTAAAAAATATTTATTCTTTCCTTTCAACTATGCTGTTATTTTATTTTAGATCTATCTCTTATGTACAGAATACAGTTGAGTTTAATGTTTTTCCCCCATTGATGGCTTTATCCTTTATGTATGCTTTTTATATTGGTTGTGTTTGTTCTTACTTAATTTGCAATTGTGGTGGATGGTATTACTTGTTCTATTATTCAGTTATTCATCCACCCCCCTACTTGGCCATCCTTCCTAGTGGGCAGAGTGTACTCTCCTTCCTTTTCCCTTGACACTGGGCTTTGCGTGGGCTTGCTCTGACCAATGCAGTGTGGATGGAAGTGACAATGGCCGGTATTGAGCAGGGGCTTTAAGAAACAACTTGAGTTTGGCTTGTCCCTTGAGCTTCTGTCCTCTTGCATAAGAAGCCCTTGACAGTGGCTGCCTCTTCATTTTGGATGTAGAATAAGAAGACACAGGAGCCTAGCTAAGCCCAGCAGCACTGCAGCCAACCTGGAGACCTCTGAGCAAGATATACATATTTGTTGTGGTGAGTCATTGAGATTTTGGGTTGTCTGTAACCATATTTCCCTTCCCTTTCTCCATCCATTCTTTAAAACTATTTTCTTCCTTCCTTCCCTTCCATCCATGCATCATCAAAAAGCCATTAGCAGACCAGAATGAAGTAGACAGCCCAAGTGGGGATCAGGGCCTGTGTGCAAGGTGGGGACAGGGGCTACATAGGGCTAAGAGATTGGCCATATATGGGGGGATTGAGAAATATGTTGAGGGTAATGGGAGTTAGGTATCTTACTATTGGAAAAGGAGAGAACATATATGGAAATGGAGACAGCTAGAATTAGGGCTGCCAGATTTAGCAAATAAAAATACAGGATTCCATTTGGGACATATTTATACAAAAATTTGCTTGCTGTTTATCTGAAATTCAAATTCCACTGGGCATCCTGTATTTTATCAGGCAACCTTAGCTAGAATAAATCCTGTAGTGTTGGGTTGGAATTAGAGAAACCAGCATGAACTCACGGTTTTTAATATATATAGATAATTGTAGAAATAAATACAGATGTAAATGGGGTGTGTGTGTATGTGATGTGTACATACATATATTTTCTAGCTCTATCCACTCAAAAGGCTTGTGGACAATGACACTCTAGTACCTATGAGCACACTTGGTATCCAGATCTTGGATCCTTTACCAGAGCTACTAGGAGAAATGGCTTATTCCAGGGCTGGGGCTGGGAAAGGACAAAATAGATGAGCCTGGAACGCCGTGTTGTGCCAGAATGTGATGAAATGCTCAATGAATGATGGAAAGCACAGAAGCCAGCTTGAAGTAACTACCACTGGCCAACTCTGGGACAGTGTGAGTAACAAAAGAAACAATAATAGTAACTGATTATAACCCATTGAATAAAATAGAAATCATTAAGTCCACACTAACATAAATAAATAAACGAATAAATAAATTGGGAGAAGGGAAAGCTCTTCTTTATAGTGCAAAGAATGATGGTAATAGAAAAATCACTATTTGGCAACTTTCATCGTTATAATTAATGCATGTGAGAAATATCAGTGGATGCCAAAATTAGTGTGTGGTAGTGTACTGAAGAAGAAAACTTTGTGTAATTAATTTCAAAGTATCTCCCTGAAAAAAATATTTATTAATAACAAAAGGGAAAAAGTATCTTTGCAGGAGATACCTGGCAGATACCACCTTAATGAAGTCGTCAAAGCTATCACCACTAGGAAGAGCACAAATGGATATTGTGTGCCGCCCAGTAGGGTGCCATAAAAAGAACACGTTATTTGGGATATTCCAGGAAAAATGCAAAACCTGATTCTAATCATGAAGAAACATAGAACAAATCCAAACTGAGAGAGATTCTACAACATGACTGGCCTATAATCTTCAAAAATTGGCAGTATCATGAAAGTTAGGAAAATACAGGAATTGTTCCAGATCAAAAGACACTAGAGACTCAGCATGACTGGCTGGAACATGTAGTCCTGGATTTGACTTTTTGCTATAAAGGACATTATTGGGACAGTTTTGAAACCACATTGAGGGATGTCTGGGAAAATGGTATATAGGAATTCTTGATATTATTCTTTCAACTTTTCTGTAAATTAGAAACTCATCAAAAGTAAATTTTTGGGAAAAGCTTGCTAACTAAATATCTATCTTATTTTAGATTTTCTACTTTTTTAGCTTCTTTGATTTTTGTTCTCCTTGATAATTTCAAAGGTGTCTATACTCTAAGTTGTTTCTTCTTTTTCCAAATAATATATTTAAACTTACATCTCTCAATTTATTGCTTCAGAATCAAAGCAGTGTTGATGGACTTTGGAAGATAAAATGAGAAAATTAGCACATTAACCCTTCTTTCTATTTCCCCTTCCACTCCTTTGAAGATGCTCTGAGATTTTTGTCCTGGGGTTTGTAGGCTTTTCAAGAATGATAATATTTATATATTGTTGTGGAACCATAACAACTCCAGAGTCTTAGATTTAGCAATGCGTTTAAAAGGTTTCAGTATTATGTCAATTTCTCTCAAATCCTCTCTCTGGCAGACTTAATTTTCAGTGGTTTTTAGGAAGGGCGTCAGGTGCTAACACTTCTGATCTTTTTGCATATTTTACAATGCCTTCTTTATTTTTAGTATATATAGAACTTTGTACGTGTTTGAGTCACCTCTTTTCCTTGTGTACTGTAGACATTGCTCCACTACTTTTTGCCATTCATATTTCTCAAGGGAAGTCTGAGAGTTATCTAATTTCTTTCTTTTGTCAACAACCTATTACTTCAGCCTGAATGTTTATTGGATACTTTCTTCATATTTGAAATTCAACTACTTGCCAGATTTGGTTTGCTGTGAGTTTATTATTATTATTATTTTATTTGGTATACAGCAAGACTTCTGAGCTCTAGATATAAATCTTCCTTCATTTCACAAAGATTTTCTTCTATCATGAATTTTAATATAGTTTGTTGCTTTTTGGGTTATTTTCTTCAGACACAGCAGTTATGTATATATTAGATCTCCATTCTCGGTCTGCCACATCAACCACATTCCGTCCAAGTGCTTTCATCGTTTAAATTATTTTCTTATTCATTTGAGACGATTTTCACAAACCTATGCTCTGTGCTATCATCATAATTCTATAGATTTAATTCTACTTCTAATATCATCTTAAAATTTTATGCTATCACGTGTCTCAAACATTTGTACTCAACTCTTCCTGTTGCCTTTTTATCCCCGTACATCTTGTTCTATCATCTTTCATTCCATTTCTTTGCTTACCTTGGGAATAGAAAGCAGTTGTCTAAAAACTTTGGTTTCCTAGATTAAATTATCATCTAAATTGTTTTTTATTCATTACATACTAGTTTCCATTTCCTCTTTTTTGTTGTTGCTGCAGAATTATTGTTTAGGTACCATGATGGTCATTTTTGAATAGGGACGTTCTGTCCCGGATGGCTATTTGTTCTAAATAGTTTCTGTAGAGTTTGACTCTATCTAGCAATTTTTTGGATTCTGGCTGTCCATCTTGACGTGGGACCTAGATGGTTAGTATTTACATTTTCTGTTTAGCCATTGAGCTGCTTGAGGAGGGTGCAAATGAAATAGGGTGTGACAATCTGCAGCCAGGAAACTCATCTTTCCAATAATTATTTTCATCCCTCAGTAAATTTTTTAGTTTTCAGAATCGTTAGTATCTAAGCAGGACACAAAGACAATCTGAGTACTTTAAACAGAGGGGATTGAATGCTGTGGATTGGTTACACGGTTGGTGAAAGAGCTGAGCAGGCAAATAGGGAACGGTGAGGCCACCCGTAGATTAGCGATGACAGGAAGCCCCCACAGACTAGGCTGGAGGGTCAGAGGGAGGAGGCAGTGTTACTGGAGCCAGCAGCTAGAGTCACCTGGCAGAAGCTAGATGCTTGAGACATTGTCCAGTGGGAGCTGGAGCCATGGAGAAAGCACAGTCACTAGTGGGCTGTCTCCTGAGGCACAGAAGGAGGGGGTGAAATACCCCAATTTCTGTCTTCTCCTACCCTCTAACCTCCCAGCAGTGCCTCTCGCTAGCCAAATCCTTCCAGGACAAGCTGACACAAGGGCCAGAAAATGCAGCCTAGAGTCATCAGCCACTTTGTAGTAAAGACCAGAGCAGAGGGCAGTAAAAACCTGAGGGCAACAGATCAGGACTGGCACAGGTTGTTTCCTCCCATAGGGGATTTGCATACATCTATATATATATATTTTTTTTTGTTGTCACTTCCCAAACCAAATAGCTACACACACACACACACACACACACACACACACACAGTGTGAGTGAGATCTGCTTTCTATATTATATTTTGTAGCTTGTTTGGGAATGCTACTGACTTTACATTTATTTATTTTGTAATAGTTACCTTTTTGGATTCTCAAATAGTCCTAAAACCTTTCAGTTTTTAGTTGATTACTTTGGGTCACAATTTTCTTTCTTTATGATTCCTGTGGCCAGTCATGTGAACCTTCCTGCTCCTGGGAAGTCTTAGGTCACCACAGTCTCAAATGGAATTCTGCATTTGTATCCCAGGCATGTCTGGATTCCAGAGTGACCTGTTCAGTGCCCACCAGGTCAATGAGGCACATGCTGCCTCCAATCTGATGGCTACATGGATTTAATACTTGCAGTGTCATCTCTTCTGTGGGAAGAACTTTCTGCCTTGCTTCCAACCCAGGAGTTCTGCTCTAGTAAAACAGCCCATGCTTCTCCTGGAACTTGTAATTCTGTAGCAGTTCTGGGTTTTACCCTGGTGTTTTCCTCTGCTCACGTCCATTCCCAGTATTTAGCCTTATATGATTTCTAGAACAGTTCTGCAAATATATGTCACATATGCTGCCACTACTCCTTGCTTCCTACTTAGGGTGGACATCATTAATTAAGTTTAATTAACTAAATTCATTAAGTCGATTAGTTAATTAAGATTAATTATGTTCATTTTTGGATGAATATGACCTCAGAACACTTCTTGAAATTCTACTGGAAGGCTCTGCCAGTGGCATGTGAAAAGACAACATATTTTCCATCCTGGACTTTGTAGCCAAGTCCAAACTCCAGATCAAGCTTCCGCAGGCAATGGTTTGTTACAAGGCAATACACCCAAGGTGTCCTTTCAAGTATGAGACATGATGGTACTTGGACATTTTTTTCCTTCAGGGAAAATCTTACTAGGAAGCATTAAATAGTAACTATAACACTGATAATGAGAAATACAGGGAAAAAAAGCAGAACTGTTCTAGATAAAGAAAGAGTGGGATTCAGAGTTCCATTGGATTGGGTTAGATTGGGTTCCCTGGAAAGAGATTCTGAGATGGAAAGTGGCACACAGAAGGTTGCTTGGGGAGTGTTCCTGAGAGCTGCATCTGCAAAGAAGTGAGGACAGTGGGAATAGGCAGAGGGAGAGGCTGACCCTCCGAGGCATTTGCAACTTAGGCCTTAGCTGATTCTCCAGGCAGCTTTGGGGGGAGTTTGGGAGGGGTGAGGCTCTTCAGAATTGTCTCAAATTGAAGCAAGGCCTAAGACTACATCCTTACATCAGCTAGTCATTGACTATGGGCTGATCCCAGCAGTGGGGAGGGCAACCTTGGACAAGGCAGTTCCCAGTAGGGTATTGTGTCACAAACGTAGCACATGGTGCTTTTCTCCTGCCACATATACTCTGCTGGATCATCTGGCCCATGTACCACGGCTGATGGTACCTGCATAATAATAATTTAAAAAGGTATGAGGTGCAATAACTTGTCGTCTACTTTGTAAGGGATGTTCCAATGTGCCCCTGTCCGCTTGACCCCTAAAAGCTCTTCATTGATATGGTGGGTTCCTGAATCTTATTAGGAATTAGGACTTGTCTTCTACCTTTGGAGCTCATATTTCTTTCCAAGATACTCCGAAGTACTTGCCACTTTCTAAAAATCCAGTTGATGAATGTGACGTTCTTGATATTGTGGACCAATGTGATGTTCTATGAAATCTCGCATGGCGATCACCATTCCTGCATTCTTCAAAATTTTGATGATGGTGCTAATTTCTGCCATTCTCCTTGGGATATGGTATTGTGTTATATTTACTATTTGGGTAGGAGACATTGGGGACATTTCAGAGGCTTCCACTTGGCTTTCTCCACTGCAATAGCTCCTATCCCACAGATCAAGAACCTGATAGAGCTCTGTTATTTATCATGTATGTCCCATTCCAATTATACATTTGGGTACAGGGAAATGATCACTAGATAGGTCTATGGACCCAGTGAACCCATAGTGAGCTGGACCTGGGTCATGACTGGACTCCATATTCCTTGATTATAATGGCAGGTACAATGGTGATTTGGGTCCCTGGGAATCAAAATCAACTCAGACCCTGGGTCCAATAATCCTTGTACATTCCCATTTTCCCGCTGGATAGTTTCCTGGGTAAATTGTTGTAGGTCACTTTGGGGAAGAACTGGTAGAATTACTACTGAATACACTTACTGTGGTATTCCAATGTCTTTTTTTGTTGGGACCTGACTTCTCTTACAGTTGTTCTAGAAATGAGAACCGACTCAGGTCCAGAAGCCTGGCAAGCAATCATGACTTTTTATTTGGGCAGCTGCCTGCAGACTCTTGATCATCCATTCTTGATTTCTTTTAGTTGGATAATTTGTGCAACACTCTTGCTGGCTGCACATCAATCTCGCCCCTAGGAACGCCGTGTTCTGTTTACCATCTCCATAGCTTTCTGTGGGTCACTGGCTGCTACTCTGACCTTGCTTTCACTGTGATAATTGTGTCACTTTGTTTTGGATGGTGAGGTGCTGCCACTAGTCCTCTATTATTTCACAATTCCCAGTGCTTTCAATGAGCTCAGTTCTGTAACGGTGTTTCCTAATCTCAGCTTTGGCTACAGAGGACAGCCATTGCTAAACTTCTCATCAATGCTGGTGCCTCTCTCACGAGCACATTCTTTACCTCTTTGGTAAAAAGGTGTCCTCTGGGCCCTCCTATGGCACATTGCTGGCTGGTGGGGGGTTTCCAGACTTACCTAGTCTATACCCTCTAACCTACTCACTTCTCTGAGCTTTGAGATCTCTTTCCAGATCATTTGCTATATCAGTTTTGGTACCTCTAATTCATTGGGCCATTCATGTGGGTCATCAAATTTTCCAAGCTTCTAAGAGCCATCCTAGCAGTGGAGTACTTACCTAGACTTCTAGATCACGGGAGAATGCTCCATGCTGACAAACTCTCCTTTATCCAACTTTATGTCCCCCGCCCCCATCTCCCAGTATCCATTCTGATGCATACCTTCCCCAATCCTGCCAGCACATATTGGCCAGACCTTGCAGCTCCTTTGGTGTATAGTCCCTATTCTGCCTTAGCTGACCCAGCACATCCCAGTTAGGGGGTGCTGAGATTTAACCTTGTTATCTGTCTGGTTCTTAGGAGGTGCAATGGGGGGCAAGCATTGTCTTTTAAGGCACAGTGTCAATCAAGGTCCAATCAGGAGACAGAAACCACACAAGTAATTTGAAAAATTACAGAGAAAATTTAATCTAGATAATTATTAATTAGTAAAAGATATTTAACTACAGAAGGGACAAAAGAGAACTCTAAGGAATATAGAAATAGCACATGTGGAAAGCAGTTACTACTGCTAGGGCTGAGGGAGAGTGAATAAGGAAGGGAATAAAGAAGAACTTAGAAGAGACATCTCCTCTGCCCTCTTCCCACCAGACCGAGATCCAGACCTACTTGGAAAGGGCATGGCTGCCATGGGAACGACATGCTGGTGGTGAAGAAACTTAGTGGAAGGCCCAGCTGGAGCTGCTGTGCAGGAAGCAGCCCACTGAGTGAGGGAGAAGATTGGCAGAGGATGCAAGGAGGAGGCTGGAACTGGTCCACAAGGGCTGGTGAGGTAAGTACCTCCAGGCCTCCTGCATGCTGATCAGATGGCAGCTAGGCCAAAGAAAAATGGCACGATGAAACCAGTAAGAGAAGCCCCTTCCTCTGGCTATGACCTCCAGTGCCTTTTACTGACAAAGATATTGCACAATCTGAAAAGGAAGAAATGGTTACGAGGTCTAACTCCAGGGTCACAAAGCGTGACTGCTATCCTTTGAAAGACCTGCTTACGAGATTGGCCCTTGGCTGGCATCTGGGAATTTGGATTTGGGAGGGTTTCCACCATTCCCAGAACTGACAAGAGTAGCTCACTACACTGTTTGAACAAACAATATGGTTTATGCTGAACACCTGCTTTCCTTCTGGGAGTCTGGAATTTGGGTATGTGCAACATAGGAGGTGCCTACATGGTCCGCTCCCAATAGAAACTCTGTGCGCTGAGTCTGTAACGAGCTTCCTGGATTGATAACATTTCACGTGTGTCATCACGACTTGTTCCTGGGAGATTAGGTGCATCCTGTGTGACTGCTCTGGGAGGGGACCCTTTGAAGCTTGTACCTGGTTTCCCCTGGACTCCACCCCATGCGCCTTTTTCCTTTGCTGATTTTGCTTTGTGTTCTTTTGCCATAATAAATCACAACCGTGGATATGACAATACGCTGAGTCTTATGAGTCCTCCAAGCAAGTTATCAAACTTGGGGTGGCCTTGAGGACCCCCGGCATACTTATACAGACACATGCTTCATTTGAGGCCTCTGAATGATCTTTAAGCAAGTTGAGGGGCACTATTTCTAAAAAAGGGAAGTAGGCCTTTTCTGTGGGCCCATAGGGCTCAGGGAAGTCTGGGAGCTAAAAATTCTCAACTATGTTACTCAAATATCCCCATTCCAAGTCTCAGGGTCTGACACTTTCCCTATTAGGGTCCTGATCTTGACAGAGGGAAACCTTTCAGGAGGAAAATTTAACTTTCTCAGAAGCTCTGCTACTCTTGCGATTGAGTTCTGAGCCTGATCATTTTCTCTGCCTGTCCACTAGCTACAAGAGATCAGCAGTTCCTTAAATGTTGCCTAGAAGACCCTCGGGCTCACACAAGTTTTCTTGAATTGTTGGATAATCATCCTGAGCTTGTTATAATCTTTCTTCAATAAATCAAAAGCCCTCAGCAACAGCTACTCAATTCCTTTCATTTAACATATCCCTCATACTTCTCAAAGGCCAGAGATATTGCAACCAGTTGGGGTCCACGTCCACCAGTGAAAATGTTAACACTTGCACCACTGCAGCATCGCCAGGACCTATCTCTTCCTACCCACCAGAATGGGGTCCTCCTTCTCATCCCCTTGGTTGATCCCACTGTTCCAACTCCAACATCCTTATTACTTACTACTATGACGACTTCAATTTATTTATATGTGTAGAACACTTTTGGGAGCTTACCATGTGGTTGCGCGTAAAGGATCTCCTTTATATCTGAAACTGCCCTGCAGGTCGGCAGCAGAGTTGCTGTTATCTCTGATCTCAAATGAAGAAATGAAGCCTCTGAGGTTTGGCTAGCCTGAAGTCAGGATTCTAAGCGGCAGAGTCAGAAAGTAAACCCAGACTTTTCTGATTTCCAGTCCTCTCTTTTCTACCACATTGTACTGCTTCTCCACAGCAGGGGATGTTTTGGCTCCAAGTAGTAGGTGAGGAATTTGCTTGGTTTGCGTTTTCTTATTCAAAATCTTATGAACACCTTAGTATTGACATGGCTTATGGCAATCTCTCTCAGATACTTTTGACCTAAAATAATCAAGGGCATATGAGAGCAGTGCTTGTCAACCTTTAATGTGTGAACAAGTCACTTGGGGATCTTAAATGTTAAAATGCACATTCTGAATCATGAAGTCTGTATTTCTGACAAGCCTCCAGGTTGATGCTGATGCTCCTGGTTCTCCACTACATAGAGCAGCTAGAGTAGCTTGGTAGTTTTTGAGGGATTAAAATAAGAAAAATATAGAAATATAGATGTATCTTCATTTCCAACTTTTCCATTTGGTAAAATGAAAAACATTTCCCTATGTTTGGGGAACTCTTGCTAAAGAAAAATAACAAAGAATAAAGCTGCAAAAATTATTAGAATTTAATCAGCCATAAGATAAAAATAATGATTTCTAACAGCTTCATTCAGGCATTTGGTTGGCGAAGCTCGTAAACAGTGAGTAAGATAGGTGCCTGTCCTACACTGGAATGCCCTTCCAGTTTTGCAAGAATGAGTCAAAAGAGACAGCTAAATTTTGACTGACCCATAGAGACCAGAGTAAATGATTTTGGGGGATCCTAACTGTCCTGGGTGATGTTTACAAGACCCTGCCCCAAATCATTGCAGTGCAGCCAAGTACGTGTCTACTTTTGAATCTCGTCTTCCTCCTTGCAAGTGCCGGGCCACACGTGTGGCCAGCATTTGGCTCCTGCTCCCACTATCCCTGATCCTTCCTCAAGCTGCAGGGTCAGGACAAGTGGAGGGGATTGGAGCAGGGCACGGCCGTCCAGAGTTCATTCTAAGGGTCAAAAACTGGAGTAAAGGCCTCAAAAATCTAAAGTGGTGATGATCTTGGTAACGAGGGTTGGCTTCTTAATCCTGAGACATCTGGGGGCCTTAGTCCAAACTCCAGAAAGCCTCCCTCTGGCTTTTTCAGAAAAAAAAAGAAAAGAAAAACCCAATAGGCAATTCAATTCAGTTGCCCCTCCTCTCACTCTTTGTACCAAACCACACAGCCAGCCTCTTGTAGAGTCCTTTTCTTGACTGCCTTGGTACTCAAATCACAAAATATTTCCACTCAAAGTTTTGGGAATTTCACATCTCTCCTTTCTTTTTTTCATTCAAGTGGAACCACAAAGGTTTGGGCTAGTGGTATTTTTCTGTATTCAAAATGGACTTTTCCCTTCAAGAAGCAGGGATTCCAGGCTGACAATTCAATGTATTTATTTATTTGTCTATCCATCCATCCACTTATTTATTTATTTGTTGTATAAGGTAATAGCTTATGGTACTTACCAGGAGCCAGCTGTTTGCCGGATGCCGAGAGCAGGTGGTCTGGGAGGCCTCTGATGAATTGCAAAAGACCCTCACCAGCTGCCGACACTGTGTGTAATGAGCAAACCTGCAAAAATCTTTATTTTCAATTGGATTGTACCTTTAAGTAAGCAAGGGAGACAGCCAGTAAAACTACAGACCATGACCAACAACCCACATAAACAGTGTGCAAACACAAGTGATTAATGTACCAGTATTTCAAAACATCTAAAGCTAATGAGTCAGATTTAGTAGGGTGCACAAAAGAGGGGGAGAAGGGATGCGAAAGGAGAGAACAACTTAATGGGCCTTAATGGCCTTGAGCTGAAGCCTAAGAATTCTCCCGCCTTTGGTCCGCTGTGCCACCGAGCTGGTAGACAAATACCCTGCTGGCCCATGAAGGCCACTTTCTTTCTGGCCATTCGGGAGTGGGGGGCATTCCAGTTTTAGGAGAGAATGAGGGGAGTGAGCTGGTGACTACTGCGCCCTCCAATGATCTCTGATGATATGCGAGGATAATGGGTTACAAAGACAGACATTAATAAGGTAAGATAAGAGGGGGGAGGTTTATTAATTTTTCAAGTAAGTTAGGATGCCCCAGGGCATGGTAAAAGTGTAAAGAATCTGGTGAGCGATGAGGGGCTCGGCTGATTAATGCAAGTCAGCTGTCCTCTGAGGGCCATAGCAATAATGATGAGATTATGGAAGAACCTACTGAAGACAAATGAGATGCATGTGGAATAAAAACGAAGTGTCCTAGTTACTCTTTTGGAGTGCCTGGTGGATTTTTATGAAGGAAGAAAAGAGGTATAAACGACAGGCTGAGGAGGTGCCAGGGCAGGGAACGCGCTGGTTCTGCTCAAGTGCATCCAGCCCGGGGCTCCCAGGAATTCTGGGCCTGCCTGGGAGAAGGGGTGAAAGGGAAGTGCATCCCAGAAACCCTTTCTGCACAGGCAGATGGAGCAGGGTTCAGTGTCTCTCCACTGTGCCCGTGGCCTGCCGCCATGTCAGCACTTGCTGCCCAGCACAGCCCTCTCCTTCCATACTACCATTCCCTCCAGGAAGTGCCAACAGCTGGGCTTCCTCCCTCGTTCAGACTGCCCCCGACTGACTTCTGCTTGGCCACTGCAGCTGACGGAAGAGTTTGGAGCTGGAGAAAAGGAAATTAGAATTATTTTTCTTTCCCTTTTGGAAATTGCTCGCTAGATTTTATATTCTCTCTCTCTCTGCAACTGTCATCTGGCTTGTGTATTTCTCTTCACTGGGATGCCTCCCTGGGATGCCTCTCAGTCTGTACCTTTCAGTCGAGGCAAAAGGAGAGCAGGCAGCGTCCCCATGCAACCCTTGCCTTCTACACCAGGGTGCAGAAGATTGACAGTGACCTTTGAACTTCAAGGTGCAGAATTATTTGAGGAGATTGCTAAAAAGGCAGCTTCAGGTTCTAGCCTTGAGAAGGTTCGCATTAGGTCCCAGGAATGGGCCTTTTTAACAAGCATTTCACCAGTGGTTCTGTGCTAGTGGTCCTCAGAGGACAGTTTGAGAAGCACTTGGAAATGGTATGAGATTGACTAAGGGTTGTCTCCAATAGGCATTTCCGAATGTCAAAGTGTCTGAAAGTTCACCGTGGATAATTTGCTCCTTTACATTGGTTCACTAAGACTTGAGAAGTTCAGGCTAAAATGCAAACCCCCTCCTCTTACCCTCTCCCCAGGCATGGGTAACTCCTTAAATCATTTTTAGATATGACCACCTTAGTGTGAGTCTATTTATCAGGTTAGAGCAGGATGATTAGAGTCACAGGATCAAGTTTAACAGGAAGAGACAAGGGAGCAGAGAACAGTCTGGAAAAGCAAAGACCATCAATGGGGCAGAGAGGAGGAGGGGACAAGCAGGCAGTTGGTGAAGGGAGTGGTTCTTAACTATTTTTGATTTTTTGTAGCAAAGCATTTCTTTTCAAATGAAATCTAAATGGAAACCCCAATATAGAAAGCCAATTAAGTGACAGTTTGTTAATACACATTTGTTTTATTCCAAATTTATAACAATTATCTTTATAAAGTCAATAAATAAAAATGAAGGTATTTGAATGAACACAAACATTAGCAGTTGGAGGTTACAGATAACGGTTCCAGCCTCAGATCAGCTTCTGGAATCAGCAGATTTGCTCAGATAAATAGTTGCAAATTATGTTTGTTGACAGCTGGCTTTGCAATTTTGGGAGAACTCTTTAATCAAATTGATTTGGATTCTTGCACAAGGAATAGCTGGAAATTTATATTTTAAATTTGGATCACTGATGATGTTTAGTAACTGCTCAAATTCCTCTCATAGAAAGCCACTCTAAAAGCAATCAGTACTTTAAAATAAGAGCTAAAACCATGTATGACGTGGGACAATGTGGTTTACTATTGCATCAGCGCAGTTGCCCTGCAAGAAGAGGACCCCCAAGCAGATGCAGGGACCCTTGCTTGGCATTTATCTGGGTCCTTCCCTCATGTGCTTTAAGGGTGGACTTCTTATACAGTTTGTCTAAATAGTCATGCCCAGGCCCCAATTTATGAAACTGCCAGTGCTGCCCTACAGCATTCCTACTGAATACCACGATGACTAGAAACTGCAGGGGAATCTTTATTTCCAAGTCTGCACAAAACAATTTATCTGATTGTCACAAGTTCACAATGTGTTAAAACTTGTAAGATTTTAAACTTACAATTTACAGTGAATTTACATTAAAATGTAATGTAATGCACATTTATATGTCTTACATTCATGTACATACATGTTGCATGTATGCACATTTTTTTTGTGTGTGAGTGAGATCAGCCCTGAGCTAACATCCGTGCTAATCCTCCTCTTTTTGCTGAGGAAGACTGGCTCTGAGCTAACATCTATTGCCAATCTTCCTCCTTTTTTTCTTCCCCAAAGCCCCAGTAGATAGCTGTATGTCATAGTTGCACATCCTTCTAGTTGCTGTATATGGGACATGGCCTCAGCATGGCCAGAGAAGCGGTGTGTCGGTGCGCGCCTGGGATCCGAACCCGGGCCACCAGTAGCAGAGTGTGCGCACTTAACTGCTAAGCCACCGGGCCGGCCCGCATGTATGCACATTTAAACGTAATGTATATTTAATTTACATTAAAAAGGTGTATGTTTTTGGGGTATGGAGGCAGAGAGTATGAGATAGGTGCCACACATTTAAAATTCATATTTAAATAATGGAGTTAACATAAAATACGTGTAGAACACTTGGAGCCTCTCTGAAGAACGTAGGTTTTGAAAATCAGAGGGCTGGGCCAAGACTGTGCTTAAGACAGACCCTGTCATTGATGGGGGAGGTGGGCAGCCGGGCCTGGACATTAGGAAATATCTCAAAGTATCTTTGACAGGGATTGGATTTTTCTTTCATCTAGTTATTTGTGTAAGGAGCTACAATTAGAAAAAAATAGCAAGGAGTAAATGAGAGAAGGAAGTTGTGTAGAGAGGAAAACAAGGAGAAGGAAAGAGAATGAATTGTGATGAGTCAGGAATGACTGGATGAAGAAGCTCGTCCTAGCAGGCATAAAGATGTAAAAAAAAAAGGGAGACTCAGAAACTTCTGGAAAGATGTGAGCAAAGAAAAAGGAAAGGATATGGGATTGAGAGGGGGAAGGGATACCAGAATGGCCGTTGGAAGGGACTCAATTACAAGGAAATGTGGAAGGGCCTTTATTGAAACAATCCACGAATTCATGCTAGTGCTGTCAGCTTCCTTTTATTGGCCTGGCAAGAGAGTAGGTGCTCAAAGGACTTTGTCTTGGAAATCCATTGTGGCTCCCCGGTGGCCTGGCACTTCACACAGCTTCAAGCCTTGTCCTTTCGCTCGCTGGCATTGTTTCTCTGCTTGCTCCCTGCGGTCTCGCATCTCTTCTCGGCTCTATCCCACTCAGCCCACCAAGGCCTGGCTACCCAAGTAGAACAGACTTTCATTTTCCTCAGGTTCACACTGTGCATACTGACTAACCCGCTTTCTGCCTCTCAAGTGGCCCCTCTCCAGCTCCCAGCACCTCTTATCTCTATGGTAACAGACGACATGACCATCATCTGGATTTTGCCTCAGAGAGTTGGTCTGTACAAACATGCTTTCCTGGGGTAGCTTGTCCTTTTGCAGTTAACCAACATGAGCTGCCCCCAACAGGATGGCAGACGATGGCCTCCAGATGTGGGTACTTGGCAAAGCTGAGCTGAAAGTCTCCATAAAAATATGATGTAATTAACAAACCTCGGCAGCTGGAACAATTCAGTACCTCACATTGATTTTCCACATCTCCTATTTACTTTTGGTTTTTGAACTGTCTGCCATGACAGGAAATCAAAGAATTATAATGGTGTGCATGAGGGCCCTGATGCTGGGTCAGCATCTCCTTGAGAAATCCTGAGACTAATCAGTTTATTATCACTCAATCATCCCTTTTCACTCCTAAATTAAAGCTGTCCTCCAAAATGCTAAGAAATAGCAATTTATTTTGGGATGTTAAAAAATCAATGCAGTATTTTAAAATTTGAGAGCAGTGTTAAAAAAAAAGGCAAAGGGGCCAGCCCCATGGCTTAGTGGTTAAGTGCGTGCACTCCGCTACTGGCGGCCCGGGTTCAGATCCCGGGTGTGCACCGGTGCACCACTTGTCCGGCCATGCTGAGGTGGCGTCCCACATACAGCAACTAGAAGGATGTGCAACTACAACATACAACTATCTACTGGGGCTTTGGGGAGAAAAAGGGGAAAAAAGGAGGAATATTGGCAATAGATATTAGCTCAGGGCCGGTCTTCCTCAACAAAAAGAGGAGGATTGGCATGAATGTTAGCTCAGGGCTGATCTCCCTCACACACACAGAAAAAATTTGTAAAAAAAAGAAAGAAAGAGTAGGCCTCAAGTAATACTAGTTGAATCTGTTTTCTCCTTCAGGCTTATTATGATGTTGGCAAAGACATTTGGGTATGGAGAGACAGAAGTGCCACACTCACCCTTCCCAAGTTTCGTGGGCTTGGAAAAGTTACCTGGCGGAGCTGAAAGAGAGGAGCCTTGTTCCAAGGTTTTTCAATCACTGGAATTAAGAAAAATAATTCTCCCCATATGTGCTTATTCATGAGCTTTCATACGATACAGGATTGCCTTTCTTATAGTCTGTTACTATATTTCCAACTCTTTTCAGATGAAAGTCAGAATCTTGGGTTAATTTCACTTTGGATTCCTTAAAACTCTGGAGAAAATAGGCAGAGCTGGGATTGCAACAGAGAAACAAATCTCCATCTGAAGTCTGCTACCTCCAGATTTCTTTTTATGATGTGCCTTGGGCTCCACTGGTATGGCTTTTTTTCAAACTCACTTGCCTTGGCAGATTTCACATCTTGGTCATACTGTAAGGACGCATTTTTCCTCGTCTTTTTATTGACTTGAGTAATAGAACCCTTTCATAAATAATTAGGAAAATAGAAAAAGGAAGAAAATTGCCTATAAGTCTCCCACTTAAGCACAATAGCTATGATTGTTTTAGAGCAATTACTTTGGGTCATTTTCAAATGCTGGGTTTTGATATGATTCGAAGCATAACGTACAAACAGCTTTGTATTTTAATTTTCCACTTAATGTATGTCAGAAGCATTTCCCATGTTATTAGTAGCTTCAGTAAATATCTTTTTAATTGCTGCCTGAGCAGCTGGAACATTTCAGTCCCTCACATTGATTTTCATGTATTGCATGGAAGTGGAGACACCATATTTATTTAACTATTCCCGTATTTGGGGACAATAGATCAAATCCATTTTTCACTGTAATAAATCCCATGATAAGCATCTTTATACATAAGACTTTTCCATGTATAAGATCATTTCTTTAGGCTAAACTCCCAGAAATTATGGGGTCAAAGTGCATGAGTATTTTATGACTCAATATTTCCTGTTGCTCTTCAAAACTATTATGCAAGTTTATAATATCACCTAAAATATTTGAGGAATCATGCTTTAAAAGGGTCTTTTATTACTAAATAGGCAGAACTGAGAGCACTTTCTGTGTGCAGTTTGCTGATGCTGACAAATATCCCGGGGAGAAACATTTTGGCCTTTAAAGGTGTTCCCCTGACCATCGTGTTTAACAGACAGAAGTGACTTCATTATAGCCATTTCTTCTACATGTGCCATAAAGTATGAATTCTATACTTGGCTATAATGTTCTATTTCATGAAACCTCATAAAACTAATCAGTGTCACACCCTCTCAGTTTGGCTGTGAATTTTGAAGATGATATGGATTTGTCTTGCACATTACATGGAATTTGGTGGGTATCCCCTTGCTAGGAATAACACCTTTGGAAAATAGGAAAATACCTAGTGGAAAGAAAGTACATTTTCTGGGAGAAGAATAAGAACCCAGAGAGATGGAGTGAGAATTGTACCACAGAGTCCCAGCAGCAGATGTTTTGGGTGTTGAAACTCCCACCAGAACAGCTGCAGAAATGTAGAATCACATCTGGGTGTGTGACACGGCTGCATCATTACCTACCGACAGCAAAACAGCCAGATGCTTCCAATTCATTTTAAGGACCAAGCTTCAGGTCTGAACCTGTGAACATCTCTGCTTCCTGACTGACGACTTATCAATTGCCCAGGCAGTTCGTGAAAATGTGGCCTCACGGGCACCTGGAGGACCGATCTTCTCGGATACAGCAGGTTGAGGCAGAACGCAGCTGCTGCACCCAGACCCACAGCTCGAGGTCCTCTGTGTGGCTCGAGAATAGAGCCATCAAAGCCCTTCCACACAGTGGCTGCGCTGGGCTTGTCGCCGATTCTGTTCTATTTCCCCTCTAGTTCTTCAAATCCTCTGAGACAGAGAGACGTTGAGTACCTCTCCCTCTCTCTCTTCCCTCCTCCCCCAATCTCCCAAATATAAGTTTCTTTCCCTGGCAATTGAACAAATAACTGGATGATCATTAGGGTAGCAAATGGTTTTCTAGACTCCTGGATGAATACTGTGATTTTTCAGTACGTAGCTATTTTCTTGCGTCATTTCTCTCATCTTACACTGACGGTTTCTGTGAGAGTCAAGTGAAAGTGGCTCCTGGCGACAGGGCTCCAGCCTGCAGACAGACTGATCACAGTCTCAGCAGCCACCCCCTGCCTCCCCTCGCCCTGATTAAGTACGAAGTGTGCAGAGCGGCTCACAGGCCCCAGGGGGAAAATCATTCAATACATAAATCTCAATCCCAGGAGAAAAAGGTTATTCAATGTATAAAGCTCAACCTTTATGACGGTCAAGGGACAGGTTTCTCTCAGGAGTAGCCTGTCCACTCTGTCCCATGGAATGAGGGGAAGCTGACAAGAAACGTTTGGTGAAACATGGAGACTCATGTGCTGGGTTCAATGTTAACAAGCACCCTAAGGAACAAATAATGGTATAAGATTTGAAATTTCGAAAAAACAGTGGAAAGTAATTTCCATTCTTTGAAGTCACATCCATAAAAATGCTTCATCTCACTTAACCATCACACTCTTACAGTTACCTTCTTATAGAAACCTCACATTTATTATTAGAAGTATTTTCATTGTGCCAAAGAGGCAAAATCTTTCATAGGGAGCTTGCAAATGGGGGAAGCCAAGAAAGTTGTCTGGTCAGCCCACTTGAGGTGTGGATCAATCTCTGGTTGTGATTCAGAGTCCTGTGTGGTAGAGTCCTCTACCATCAAGGGAGAGCTGTAAAATATAACAGAGCCATAAACGTGGATAAGAGCCACAAAAGAGGCTTTTTGGGAGAGAGAATTAAGGGAGAGGATAGCCAAATAAATGCAGAGTTGGAGCCAGATTTTTTTTTTTTTTAAGTAACAATAATATTAACTGATATTTATTGAGTGCTTACTATGAGTTGGACAATGTTCACAGTTTTCAATGTTTAGTTATTAAGTCATTTAATCCTCATAAAAATCTTATGAGGTAGGTACTATTATTAGCCAATTTTATACGGGAGGAAATGGAAGAACAAGGAGGTGAAATAACTTGTCCAAAGTTTCAAGGTGGAGTCTGGCTCTAAATTTCATGCAACTAACCACCACGCTCCATGTGTCTCTTGTCATCCTGCCTCTCTGACTGGCCCATACTGTGCCAGGGTCAAGGAGGACCAGGCTAACCCCAGAACTCTGGGCTCCTGGTAGCTAAGGTCATCAAACACAGGTTATTTTGAGCAAAAATGATCTTAGTGTTGAAGAAAAGTTAGGGTGTTATTCACATCCATCATGACCTATGATAGATGTCTCCTATTGAAACCCTTCTTATTCAGTAATAATAAAAATAAGAAGACAAAGGAGTATTTACTGAGGTGTGTACTAATTGCTGTAGGAGGGACAGAGGAGTACAAGATGTATATCCTGCCTTTAAGACACATAATCTGGTGAGAAGACTAGCAGAGCTAGAGGAAAGTTTAAGTAATGTTCAAGATGAGTTAAGACGAGTTAGGAAAGTTTATAGACAATGTGGAAAGAAAGCTAAAGAGGATAAGTGCCTTGAAACTTAGTGGGCAGAGTCAACTCTTCAGCCACTGGAGTTCAGGGAAAATATATGGGGCAGGGGGAGATGTGAACTGTATTTGAAAAGGTGCAAAAGACTTCAAATATAGAGTAAAACAGAAACAATCTGAGAATTTGGAATTTTGAGAAAAAAGCTGAAGATGAGAAATTATGTCATGTTCGGGGAGCAGCCATTTTGTGGGAGCAGAAAGTGAGGCAGATAAGGCTGAAAAGAAAACCTGGAATCAGATTGCAGAAAGTCTTGGTTACCCTAATCAGGAAAGTGGAAATGATGACACTGTTTGTCAGCTGGGGCACTGCTTTTAATAAGTGAGTTTCTGCAAACTCAACCAAGAGTGCGTGGACCAAAAGGATTGGAGCCTGTGTTTAAGGGCAACTTAAAAACCCTATGTGTTTTGTTTTTCACTAGCTAGAACTTTTAGTGACTATACGGAATGTTGTCTTATATACTGATTGTGGGTTGATAAAAGTCTCTTTAGCCACCTTCCAACTCAAACAGAACAACAAAGAAGAATGCTCCAAATGCCACGTGACAACCTTAACCACAGAAATACCTCTTCTGGAAGTGACCAGTAGAGGTTTGTGACTAGCTCTTCAGTATGCATTTATTAAAATTGAAGAAAAGACATGAAAAGAGGAAATCTGATTTGCCCCGATTCAAGGTGCATATTATAATTTCAGTAGAGTGACCCCTGTGGCATGAAGAGGCAGCCTTTTGAGTAGAACCTGAAATGTTGTAAAATGGCACCTGATCTATGGGGGAACTCAACTGAGTGACCATGTCAGAAGCCTTCTGTCCACGAGGCAGCTGTGGCTCCTCCAGCAGAGTCTGATTTAGACACAGCTAAGAGTTCAGAGCTAGAGTGGGCCATGCAGTTTATTTAGCCCAACTCCTCATCTCAAGAAACGTCTTCATGCCCCGTCAGGATAAGTGATCTGCCTGAGATCTCTCACTGCTGCTAGGGAAGGGCTGTGAGACCCAACACCAAGCCTGGCTGTCTGCTTTGGCTGACTATTCTGCTACTACTTGAGGACTTAAGAACTTCTTCTTAGGGGCTTGTAGTCTATGATCTCTCCTAGAGGCAAATCTTCTCAAGACTAAGACACCAATGTCATTCTTTTTTTTTTTTTTTCATGAGGAAGATTGGCTCTGAGCTAACGTCTGTGTCCGTCTTCCTCCATTTTGTATGTGGGACGCTGCCACAGCATGGTTTGATGAGCAGTGCATTGGTCTGCCCCTGGGATTGAAATCTGCAAACCCCAGGCACGCGAACTTAACTGTTACGCCACCGGGCCACCCCCCACCACCCATTGTCATTATTAAGGGCAACACATCTTCACTGCTGATAGTCTGAAGAGTTATCAGATAGAGTTATATACGCAGGTAGGTAATTACAAGGACTGAATACAATAGAAAGAGTTGAGGTTCAGTTGCAGTAAAACTTGATCCTGTATCTCCGTGTCTACTCCCAGGGCTGGTGTGCACACCTGCACAACTGCAGGGAGCACCAATCCCCTGGGGTCTGATGTGGATAGTGTCCCTGCAGTTGGGCAATGTGGTGGTGGCTCGCGACCTCCTCAGGTTCTTTTTTGCCAGACTCTCCCAGAAGTGAGTATGTTTTCCTTAGTTCCAGTGCTATTTTTCTCTTAGTCCAAACCAGACTCTTTCCTACATAATCTAAAAAGCAATTTCTTTCTGCCTGATTCCCCAGTGCCCATGTTCCATTTCTGGCAAAATAGTGCTTATGCCTGGCCCAGCCTGGGTCTCCCCTCACGGTTTCTAGCTTCAGCAGAAGTCTTTCTGATTATTTATTCCAACCTTTTTACCTCGGTATCCATTCTCCTCTCTCTCGTCTACCTATTCCTGTATGTTCATCTATCTAGTATTATTTTTTACATTTGTTAATCTGTATAAACATAATTTTAAAAAGTTGGTACCACCAAAGTCTTATAATCAAAAACAGCAGCAGCCTGGCTCTATTTCTCCCCACCCCCTACTCTCTCTGGATTCATTTGCAACTATTTCTAGCTCTTTTAGCTCACTTCTTATGTACCTACATATTTGTAAATAATTTGCTAATATTATTAATTCTTGATTTATCTGTTTTAGACATTATTTACTTCAGAGTATGGTGGGAAGCTTTTCTGTAATCACTCCCTTCCCCTCTCCCTTTCCTCTCAATTGTTGATAGCACACTAGGTTGGTCCACATTCAGGATTTACCTTATTGTGGCTATGCAAATATTATTCACCACTGAGCCAAATAGGTACCATATTTGCCTTTAGTTTATTGTACAATTTTTTCTCCAGAAGTTAATAATTGCCTTTTTCCTCCAGTTGCTTAGTATTCCATGAACCTATTATTAATTTTCCTCCAATCCTCTTATAGCTGTATAAAATGTTTCTTGTTCAGTTTTCCACAAGTTGGATGTATCAGATAATCTAGAATTCTCCCACCTGCCCCCACCCCTGGCTTGGAGACTCTTCTCCAAACCCCTACAGTCTGCCTTGGTTGCTCTTCAGGCTCATTGCACACTTGTCTTAGGATTCCTCTTCTATATTTTCCTGGGATTTATTTTCTCCTCTCTCCTTTCCTGGAATTTTGTTTTTTCATGAAAACTAAGGAAGAATTTTGGTGAAGCACTAACTCCAGATAACTCCAGTTAAGCATTAACACCTTGAGAAAGGGTGTACGGGAGGTATAGTGTTTTAGTCTTTATTTATCTGAAAAATTCTTTGTTCTACTCTTACTTGATTAGAAGCTTGGCTTCGTATAGCCCTGGATTGAAATTGTTTTTGCTCAGAACATCAAAGGCATTGCTATATTTTCACCTGGCCTCAGTGTTGCTAGTAAGAGGCATGAAGCCATTTTTATTTCCTTTGTGATAGGCTCTCTCTCTGCAAAATTAAGACCATTCCCATACCTGGTATTCTGAATTTCATGGTATTTGTCTTGGTGTTTCGTTTGTTTTTGTTTTTATATACACTGTGCTAGACACTCTCTGGAAACATGTCTTCCAGTTCTGGGAAATTAAAACACTTGTTTGATTATTTTTACCCCTTTATTTTCTGTTTTCTCTTTCTGGAATTCCAGATGTTGGACACATTGGGTTGGTCCTCCAATTTTCTTTTCTCCTCTCTTGTCCATCTCTTTGACTTTTTGAGGAGAGTTACTCAACCTTATCTTCCAAGTGTTCTCCTGAGTAGTTTCTATTTTGGGTAGTATACATTTAATTCCCCAAGATCTTCTTTTGCACTCTGATTATTATTTTTTATTGTATCCTATCTTGTTTCACGAATGCAATATTTTTTCAAAACTATCTGATGATAATGATTGTAGGTGGTTTTTTTCTTTTAGTTTTTCTTCCGCTCCCTCTTCTGCCTCTATATCTTCTTAGCTCCTTAAAAAGTATGTTTGTTTAGTTCTCTTTTTTTGTGTTTGAAGCCTTCTTCAAATGTCTGGTGATCTTTGAATGTCCATTTATGGTTAAGAACTCACGCAATGAGAAACCAGTAAGAAACTCTATGTGCGTGGGGGTGGCTTGTCCCTCTGTAAGCATTGTCAGGAGATAGCTGGCTTACTTAATGAAGAATATTTTAAGTGGAATCTCTGTGGATCTTTTCTCTAGGCCTAGTCAGTTTCTTTGGCGAATTATCCTTTATGATCCTGCCTGAGAGGTGTATATCCAGACACTCATGTTTTGGCAGCAGAGATAGGAAGGGTGCTCACAAAATAAACTTTCTCCTCAGTGTCTTGTTCTCAGCCTAGCACCTGGCTCCCCACCTGCTCTGCCTGTTGTTGCCAGAGTCTGGAGATTCTCTGGTTCAAGTTCTCTAAAGAATACATTCTTGCCCTCCTGGAAGCGATGGAGCAGGGATGGCTTGGTGGGGGGCCAGTGAGCAGGACTGGTGTTTGGTGGGGAAGAGACATATGTATAGTGCACAGCAGACTTGCACTCAGTGCTTTTGCTCCAAGCCCAAGCCTCACCCCCATCTCCCGAGGAGCCTGCAGTGTCCACGTGCCCAGCCTTTCCAGGGTTCTGTAGGTGCACTGCACATTCTTGGGTTATAGCTTCCTCCACTCTGCTGAGGTAATGGCCATTTCTCCCTTCCTTTTTATTCCCCGCAAATGTGTTGACAGTTCTCATTCGCTGCTGTTACTTCCCCATTTCTCTTTGACTTGTGGGTTTATATCTTTTTAATTCTTTCACCGTCATTTTGTTCACATTTTAGATGGGAGAAGAAATAAATGTGTGTCCTCTACTTACCATATTTGACCAAAATTCCCTTCTTTTTACCCGAATTTCAGAAACCACACATAGGGGGTTTTAGGCACAGAGAGCACTGTAGGTTTTAGTTTGTGTTCTGTTTAGAGTAAACAAAACTTTCTTTATGTCTCAGAGGGCCCCCAGAGGGTGCTGCCCTGCCGGGGGTCACCCTGCCTGGCAGTTGGGTCTTCTGGCCTTTAGTATCCTTCCCTGAGCCTGGCCTGAATGAGGCCCGGGCCAGAGACACCTCCCGGAATCGTCTCCCCGTGAGAAGCTGCTGAAGCCTCAGGCATGGAGCATGGGAGACAGACCTCTGGCATGGCTTTTGTGTAATTAATTGAGGTCTGGAGGAGTAATTTTCCTATTTATCCATAATGCTTATACTCCAACTGCCCCTCATGTTTATTAAAGGGAGAAATTAATGGAGAAACAAGCCAGGGGTTACGTTTAATGGAGAGCTTGTCAAATAGGAAAGTCTTCACATATGCTTTTTCCTCTTATTCACCTGATTCAACTTGAGAACAGACTGTTATCAGTGAATATATTTCAAGTTTTCACAAGGTGTCCTGTAGAGACCTGGACAGAAGAAATGCTTGTTATGAGACTGCGATAAATATAAATAACAACAAAAAACAATCAAAATTTAACAATCAAGAAAGTGCCATCCAGAAAATATTGTAAGAACAAAACAATCATAATAAATAATCCACCCTCTCCCCCAAAAAACTGAGATAAAACCCATCCCCTTTTTATTTCAGAACAGGGGAGAAAACTTTGGTTGGGTAGCTGAATTGCAAAGATCTTAAAAGATTTATTAAGGATTGATTTGTGACTGCAATTTCTTTTTCTTCATTTAATCACTGCAATATTCATTAAGTGTCATTGTTATGTTGTGAAAAATACAATGGCTTCAACAGAGAATTCAAAACAGGGCTTAGATGCACTTCTATTTCTTTTCAGGCAAAGCTTGGGAAGCATTTGGATGCTACCTGAAATCTGAAGGTTCTTGTTATGGGCTGAATTGTGTCCTCCCTCCAAATTTATACATTGAAGCCCTAACCTCCAGTACCACAGAAGTGAACAGTATTTGGAGACAGGGCCTAGAAAGAGGTAATTAAGGTTAAATGAGGTCATCTGAGCGGGCCCTAATCCAATTGGACTGGTGTCCTTATAAGAAGAGGAAATTTAGATACACAAAGACACCAGGGAGGCGTGCATACAGTGAGAAGGCAGCCATCAGCAAGCTAAGGAGAGACGCCTCAGGAGAAACCAAACTGCTGACACCTTGATCTTGAACATCTGGCCTCCAGAACTGTGAGAAAATAAATTTCAGTTGCTTAAGCCCCCCAGTCTGTAGTCTTTTGTTATGGCAGTCCGAGCAAACTAATGCAGTTCCTAGATCTGTCTTCTACCATATTTGATTTAAAATCTGGATGTAACAAAGAGCACAGAGAAACTGAGAATCAGACACGTTTAAAAACCAACTTTTGCTAACTAATAGCTGAAAAATCAGGTGTTAGATCCTGATTGCTAAATGTGTCACTCAAGGAACCATTTTGGCCCTATCATATGTGAGCTGAGGCTCTAAGGTGTTGAGCTGGCCTGAGCTTTGGCTTCCACAGTGGGAACTTGGAGCTCAGACTGTCCCTGGAGTTCCCCTCAGGGCTGGTCCTCAAGTCAATCAGGTCACATCTCCAGACCAGGTAGAGGAGGGATGGGAATGCCTGGAAACTCCCAGCATGGTAGGCTTGACTGAAATGAAAAGTCTTAAAGGAGAAGGGAAAGGTGGATTGAGGGCGTTTCCTGGTGGTGGGTGTCCCTGATGGAAATGGATTCAGGGGACCATTCTCCTCTCACACACCAAGTGGCATGAAGAGAAGTAAACCTGGCATGCTGGAATGCCGCACTGGACAGCTTGATTTGAAATGGCCTCTCACTGAGAAGATCTTTGATTGGCAGAGCCTGCTGGTGGCACCTGGGTGATCTTATTTCCATTATTCAGGCTGAGGGATAAAGGAAAAAAACACTGAATTCATTTACTAGATACTGGAAGTGCTTGTATTTGGGCAGTAACTGGGCTAGGAAACAACTGGGCACTGGCCTGTTTGCAGCCCCAAGCCATGTGGTTGCATGTGGTCACAATTCATCAGAAGCCAGCAAAGAAAGCCAGGTCATCCAGTTTAGGCTCTCCTCACCATCAGAGATTGTGTGACCCTCCCTGTTACCCCAGTTCTCATGTTGACCAAGGTCCTAGATCCAAATAGTGAACAAGGAAGAAGAATAAAATTAAGAGGGGAGAGAGAGAGATGGAGATAGAGAGAAACTGCAAGAGACACAGAGAAAATACACAAAGATGAAAAAAAAGCAGAGAGAACTGGGCCGTCACAGGGAAAGCAAGTCACCAGTGTTAGACCTCAGATCCTGTGAAATTTTCATGGATCCCATGTTGGATCTGCTTTCTTCTCCGCCTCTGACCCTGTTTAAACCCGACTAGAGGGTCACGGCTTAAGGAAGCCCGGGGATGTTTGCACATGTGGTGTGGTTTCTAATGCATAATCTATGATTTCAGTGAAGAGGAACAAAAAGAAGGCGGGAACTAAGTTAATATCTTTAGCTTTTATTTAAATGGGCAGTTTTGTCTGAGATGCATTCATTGTCACGTGGACATCTCATTCAGGCAGGAGAATCAAATGAAGAACTGAAATCTGGGGGCAGCCAACAAGACTGGGGGCAAGGAATGTTCATTCTTCCTAAGAGTCCTTATTGCAAGAGTGCTGCTTTTTCTCTGCTCTTGTTAAATACTGTATTTATGCTGTGTATTTGTATACAGTGGGATTAAGGGACCAAACTGAATTACTGATGATGGTTGCTTGAAGGGGTATTTGACTAGGAGATTTACACAGCGTTCTTAATAATCTTTTTTATTTATTTATAGAATGTTATCATTCCAAACGTACAGTGCTGCCATCCCTCAGGAAAGATGCTTTCTATTTGAGGACCACCAGCTCTGCATGTTGATTCGAAAAGAGATAAAAGAGCATCTGGCCACCATGGTACTGGCTGCACATTCCCTCCCTCTTCATTATGCAGAAAGCTGAGGCAATTTTTGCCTCTTTCCTATTTATACAAATAAAGACAACGATTTGGGAAATATGTCATGCTGGCATTAAACACCACCAGTCTTGCTGGGTTGAAGTGTACACGTTCCAGTAACAACAATTATATTGTATAATTAAGGTTTTGGTCCCCAAAGTCGGACTCGGAAGCTTCCTCAAGTACCGATGGGTTTATCGAAGACATGCTAAAATAAATACACCCCTCCCATCACCCCTTTTCACCCCCAGCCCTCGCCGCCCCACCCAGAAGTACCACCAGTACCTGTGCCAATGCCTTGGTCTGCATGATTGTGGTGCTAAAGTGCCCTCTAGTGTGGCTGTGGCTGAGATTAACATGAAAATGGAAAATAAGCTTTGGAAAGGCAGATGCCTGCAAAGCGGAGTCATCAGGACATTCTGTGCATTTTATGGGGCTCTCCTATATGGGGTCCACAAGAAAGAAACTGGGAGCAGGTAGATGATTTGGAACAACCCCTCCCAGAAAGAGGCTTTCCATGTAATCTTATCATGCTGCTCTCCATCATTCTGTTTGTGGGGCTCTCAGTTTAGGTTTAGGTGGAAATTTCCTGAGGCTTATCCAGTCTTGGCACACACACAGGTGTAAACAGCCACAGGGAAAAGGCTAATGAAGTTCAAGCCCTTGCACCTGGGAGCTCCTCTTGACCCTGCGGCCTCAGCACAGTTCACTCTCGCAGCAGCCAGCCGGAGAGAGCTCTGACCTCTGTGGCATCAGCCCATGCTGCTGGTGGTGACAATAATGGATTTCTAAGGGCAATTAACACAGTGACAGGGTTTATAAATGATAGATTATGACAACATTCCCTGCTATCAAGTGCTTTCCTTTGATGACCACCTGGCTATCAATAATAGTCTCACCAGCCAAAGCCTACATTTCTCCCTGTGGTCAAGAATAAAGAAAAACAAAGAGCTGAAAATCCTAGAGCAGACTCACGTCTTAACCAGGAGATTGTTGGCTCAAGTGCCCCAGTGACACAGAGCAGGTGTAGGGGAGGAGGAAGAAGGTTAGAATGAGGCACATTCAAATCGGCAACACCAGTCTGGTTAGATACAGATCAGAGCAGGTGGTTTTCTCTTCTAGTTCTCTTTGGTGGGAATCTGTGAGCATAGAAATGATGTGAAGAGCAAGCAAGTTCATCTTCCTAACTTCAGGAGTATGCATATTCTGAAAAAAAAAAATTGTGTCTGGGAAAGTTTGGGCTGGAGTCTGCTCCATCATTCCTGGATGGGTGATATGTGGGTGCTGTTAGAAACAAAATAACAGGCCCCAAATGGAGTCGCTTATGCTAAGCCCTACGTCACCAAACACTTAATTAAGGTTTTGGCTCTCCCAGAAATGGAATCTTAAACCAGTCATTCAGGAATCTCCTAATGAGCGTTAGTTAGGTAACCTCCCATGGCGACCTCTGCCATCTCCTAAAGGAAAGTCACCTTGCAATAACCAATCCACTTTTTTGCCTAGTATAACTTCCTTGTTCTTGTTCCCTTCTGCCCAAAAAAGTGTACAGCTCCTTGGAGCTCTTTTCTCTCTGCCGGATTGGATGCTGCCTGATTCATGAATCATTGAATAGAGCCAATAAGATCTTTAAAATTTACTCAATTGAATTTTGTTTGGTAACAGTGCGTATATGTGTTTCCCTGCTAAAGGGTCAAATCACGTAGATTTTCTTCCAGAATTTGGTGATTATGGAGGCGCAATCCCTAGGCAGGCCCACAAATGACACATAATTTTGTATTTAGTCACTGTTCAGAATCCCTAGGAAAAAATGGCTCAGGATAGAAAATGGAAGTAGGTTGAAAATTCTAGTAGACTTCCTAGAAATCTGGAAGCATGAGCAAGCTGTAGAGATGAAAATTTTAAGGAAGTTGAACAGATGTAAATGGACAATTCATACTCATATTAAGGTAAGTAGGGCAAGGTGAACTATTTTGGGAGACCCCTGTGGCAGAAACCATTGGTTATTTATCCTAAAGCAACCATCTCCTTCTTCCTTCCTAGTAGCACACTGCATTTGTTTAGAAATTGGGATTACAGGAACTTCAAAGACCCTTATCTAGCCCTAGAGGCAAGTGTTGGTTATGTAAGACAATTGTGGGTGGTATAGAGGAAGCCTCTGGGAACTGTCTCCCCTGAAATATATAAAGAGAAGCATGAGAGGAATGCCTCCTTCTTTGCTCGATGTCATGCTGCATGCACCATCTGGAATGGCTACAGCCAACTTGCAAATATAAAGGAAGGCTTTGTCAACCTGCTGAGCATAGCAGAGCGGAAAGATGCAAAGCAGCCTGCTCCTGAGAACTGACCATCTCCAGACTTCTTGCTACATAAGGTAACATGTTTTCCTCATAGTTTAAACCATTTTTCCTTGGGTTTTCTGTTGCTTGCAACTGAAAGCATCTAGATGGATACAACCACTATTTGTAACAGTGTATAATAAGAATGTTGTCTTTGAACAATCAACACAATCACAAAACAGTACTGATAAAGCAATTGAATAAAATGAGGAGGTTGGACGACATAGTCTTTAAACTCCCAATTAGTTCTGACACACCGTGCTCTAAATCCTTGGATCCTTCTGTCATGGAAGAAATTAGTGATAACAAAAAAAAAGTTTATGAAAAATTTAGGGCTAAAGTATTGAGCAAACCTAGGACCCTGTGAGTGAAATATAGTTGCAATTCCCACACTTGTTAAATGTAGGCACTGGAATTCTTACTTTACAAAGCAGAGAAATATATCAAGACCTCTGCTTAAGTAAACCAATGATTAGAATTGACAAGAGAACTTCAAACTGTTTCCAACTGGTGTATTTTGAGTTATCACATTCTACTTAAGAATATTCATCCAAATATCATCTTGAGCCAAGCTATGAGTATATGCCCTTCACCATAAAGGTAGACTTGATAATGTGAGTTTTCTGACTAGTGGTCATAAATAAGTAAGCAGGGTTTTCTAGAGAGACTTAGGCTATACTTTGTAATGTAGGAGTGTACTTTATAATATCCTTATCAGGCAATGTCCTCTTTGATTTACTTTAACATTGACAGCCTTGAGAAGGGAGAACAAATGATGAAGTCTGGATGGTATGTGAATAGAGTTTACTATTGTAATAAAATAAGATTTAGAAAAGGTTAATCAGATACATATTAAGCTATAGCCATATTGGTCACCAGTGACAAGCAGTTCACAGAAAATAACTATAATTATAGGGGGACTTTATTCTCAGGTTCCAAGTCTATTTCAATTTCGAATATTCTGTCCTATTGTGAGAAGAATGTGAATTGATTTTTGGCTTGGGAAATACGGTCTGTCAGAGAATACCATGTGCATTAACTCTACCCTGCAGCAAGTACTCAAGTTGTGTGTGGGGGTGAGGGAGACAGAAGAGGTAGATGTAGGGGAACCAGGTGGAGCCTCTGGATCTACAGCCCAGAGGGACGTTCCTCCTGGACTCCACCACCCCAGCAGTGGTCACCTGATCTCTGGGGGCACTGGGAATGCTCTCCTCAGTCATACTACCCATCACCTTCTACTTCCAGGGAAAGGTTGCAGGGCAAGTTTGGCCTCTGCTGATCCCTCCCCACCTGAGTCTTGGGCTCCACCAGTCTTATATATTGTTCTGTGAATACGATCAGTGCACGGGAGGAAATATTGGCAGTAATAAGTCTGCAGGGAGCTCTTGAAACAGGTAACTTGAAGTACAGCCCAAAGAATTGTGTTGGAATAGGTTCTCACTTCCTTCTTGACTCCTCAGAAGAGGAGGTTGGAGGGACGAGAGACAATTCATATTGAGAAGATGGCACTAAGGAGAGACACCAAGAGAAAGATGGGTTTTGGAGGTAGACAGACCAAGGTTTGAATACAGGTCTGCACTTGTGTGACCTTGAACTTGAACATTGTTGAATCTCAGTTTCATCCACTCTAAAAATGAGGATTGTGATGCTCTTGGAGGGTTGTGGTCATCCATATGCAGTGATAGTGTACAAGCAAGAACCCAGCATAGCGACTGGCTCATAGTTAGTATCCGGTAATTATTGGAAAAGAAATCAAGGAACATGCTACATCAGGTGATTTAAAAGTGACCTGAAAATAAGCCTTAAAAGTGTCATAAGTATGAGGAAAGTTCTGGTAAAATGCAACCTGAAACCTATTGGATAATAAAATGAATTATAAGAGCACTGCAAACCCAAGGATCTAATTGCCACACTAAGAGATGAAGCTTTTATCTCTATGATGTGCTCTGAATTAGGAAGTTTCATTGATTAGGTTCCTAAGAAGATGGCTTTTTGAAGCCCCATTTATGATTTAATAGCAACATTATTGAAGAGTTAGTGTCCTTCTCCCTGTGTGTCTTGGGGTCAACCATGAATCTTACACAGAGAATCTCTCAAGTGAAAAGCATTTTTAGGTGTTAAATTGGAGGCCTTTCTGGGCAAGTCTGCCCAGTTTGTTACAAGCAGCAATGTGAAAACCAAGCTGATCTTCTACCCTTTCTGCAATTTTCTTTTCAGTTTAAAGCAGCTCCACAGAATTGTGTTTCTCTGTGTGATTATGTCGCTGGCACTAATAAAGTTCCTGCATTGTCTAGTTATCCTATTTTGTTTGTTTGTTTTATTCTGTGACACTGGATCATTTTAGGAAAACAGGGTACTTTAAGTGAATCACTAAAGTTGTCTGTAGGGTTGTTTTTCTTGTAAGAACCCTCAGGAATGGAGAGTTGAAAGTGACAGTATCGACACTTGAATAATATCACTGAATCAGGGATGACAAACATCACGTGCTGATCGCTGACCAGATCAATCCAAGTTGTGAAATGCAGAGCATCATTCTGGACTGAAGGGTGAAGACACCAGCAAGACTCAGTTAGCCTCATGCCAAAGGAGACTGATGGAGAGTGGCCGCAATTGGAGCCCATGGAGACTTTTGTCGAGATGGATGGACTGAAATGTGAACTTTCTAGTAGTCTAGCTGCTCCTGAGATGATTTTCCTAGAGGAGGGATGTTTCCTCGTTGGCTGTCTGGGGGCATATCTGGTTTATAACTCATGAGAAAGGGATTTTTGAAAAAAGAAAGTGAAGAACTTCAGACTTTGGCCATTTCCAAATGGCTGCTTGTTTGGAAGTCATGGCTACTAGTCCCTGATGTTATTCATTGCTTATGTGACATATGACTTGAATTTGGGCCACTTATTGTCAAATTTCCAAGGGTGTAGATAATATTGGGGAAAAACCCCTCAAATGCAATTTTTTATACAGATAAGCAATGAGTATAAGATCATAGAAACCAATGAACACAATTAGATTTTACAACGGTTGTAACAAGCCCCTATGACCAATAATTGTAGTATTTGCTGCCCGACCAATTGAACAAAACGTTGGATAGTACTTGTTCTACTGTGACTTTCAGTGACATCTCCAGCAGCTCTGTTGTCAGGTATAGAGTTGTGCTGCTCCAGGTCAAAGATGTACCATCCTCAGGTGCCAAAGTCATCTCTACTCTAGTCACTCCTGTTTTTAAGATTCTTAGAGAATTTTTTTCTGGGGCAAGAGCAAATAAGTATCTTTCACTCCATAGTGGAGTGAGGTGGGGGTTGACACATGCAGGTGGGCTCAGGGACAACCAGCAAAATAATGGGAGAGATAAGGGCAAGTGTCTTTTCTAGACTGGAGCTTCACCTGCTGCCCAAACTGCTATCATTTTTGGTTGTTCATGGAGGCAACTACTCCACCGATGATAGATGCTTGAAATCACATTATTCAAATGCCATCCTTAAAGATTTTTGATCTCACTAAAAATGAATGATTACAAATACTTGTGACCTTTCATCTCTATGAATGTTCATAATTATTTATCTATTCCAAATACTATGTCCAGCATTTCTTGGTATTGCTTAATGTATCTGGAAAAAATATTAATGCCATAAAGATCTACAGCAAACTTATAATCTAATTTTGTTCTCTTATAATGAGGTTAAGGTTAGATGACTGTTTGAGGTCATTATCCATTTATTCCTTCTTTCAGTGAATATTTATGGAGCCATTTCTATGTTCCAAGCATTGTGCTGGGGGCTATGGATAGAAACAGATGGGCAATGGATAAGGCATGGTCTGCCTTCCAGGAGCTCACAGTCTACAAGGGAGGCAGACCTGCATCAAATAATCACAATCGAGTGTGGCACAGGGACAATGGAGATAGGTCATGGACCCTGAGTCCCAGCCCAGCGCTGTTGCTACTAGAGTGTGGGGACCCTCATTCCCCATATGGGGGAGGACTTATGAGTTCTCAGGAAAAATAATGCTTCAGTGATCTGAGAAGGTCTTTACAGTTTAAAGAGCTTTATCAACACAGAGTTATTTATGCTTTTCTCATATACTATTAGTTTGAAGCGTTTATTAACAATTAATCTGCTACCAAAATTAAGAAATAACTTTGTATCAATGCATGCTTTTTAGTTCACAAAGGGCTGGCTTTCACAGGCATTTTCTCATCAAACTCCAATAACGCTGTGAGGTGGGCTTTATTACTATTATCTCCATTTTTCAGATGAGAGATGTGAGGCTCAGAAAAGTTAAGGGACTTTCCGTAGGTCACTGAGCTAATTAATTGGCAGGTATGAATCTGTGTTTTCTAACTGCTTGGACCATGAGTTTTCTTAGTCTATGTTAAAATGTGAGAAGCTTCTTAGTCTCATTTCACACATTGTTTAATAGGTATACAGGGCTGGTCCTTTCCTCCTTTTGGAGACTCTGGTCCCTTGGATCCTGCAATACCTCACTCTGTGTATTTCTTATATATATCTGATTATTCTTTTTCTGTCTCCAAGGAGCACTCCTTCATCTACCTGCCAGGTAAGTGCTAGTGTTCTCTCTCCACACTCTCTGGGCAATTACATACATTTTCAGGAAATCACTATCACATAAGGTGACAATTCTAAAACTACATCTTCTAACTCTGACTTCTCCCTCAAGCATCAGACTTAAATATACCAACTGCCCCCTGGACATCTCTCCTGACAACCACAAGTACTAAAGACTCCCACTGAGCTATTCTTCCTTCCGCGTGACACTGGAAGCTTCACTGTTATTCTTAAGCCACTTGGTGTCAGCACCACTAACCCAGTCACCCAAGCTCACAAGTTCTCTCCTCTTCCTCACTTGTCACATCTGATTGGATTCACCCCATCTTGATTTGGTCCCTGAAGTATATTGTTTGAAATCTGTTCCCTCTTTCTCATTCATGTTGCCAGTGCCCTGTGTATTTAAATGGATTTTCCAGGGTGTCTGTGGGTTTCTTCAGAGCATATTAAGGAAAAGGGTGAGTGATATATTTACTCATGCATTTCCTCACTAATCACTCCACAAAAATTTACTGGGAAAAATAGATCTCATTGCTACTGGAAAAATTGGGTTGATCCTTTTGAGAAAATTAAAATTAACTTGGGACTTTAGCTTTTTCTCATACTATCTAGGTTAATTAACTGTGTAGTACATAGCTCTCAAGCCTTAGCAGTTTCAGATTGGGCATTTAGCTGTTATATAGCCAGAGAGCAAAGATTAAATGACAATTCCTACCCATCATTCCCAAAACAACCTCTCTCAAAACCACCACCTAAGATTCTGTTGAACAAATGCTTAAGGCTTTGATTGAGAAGATGTTTTGGCCACTCACAAGTCACTGATTTATCAGATTTTTCCAAAGGGAAATGCTCAAATTCCAAACTATGATAGGGTCTCAGCAAAAATGATAGTAAATATACAGTAATTCTGACAGTAATTTTTTTCTCCTTTGTGAACTTTATGTGAAAATGCTTACAATTTATAAAATTAGGTCTTATTTAATAATATATTTATGAATATATTCAGTATATATTTATGGAATAGTCTTTATTGAAATGAATAAAATAACTGTCTTGGAAATAAGCAAGCAAAGAAATTCCTGAAAAAGAATAGATTTTCTTTGACTAGCCAACTACTTTGATGCGTTTAAAGTATGGTCCATTTTCCAAAATATTGAAGTATAGACATGTTTCAGAAACATGTACTATGTGTCAAGTATACCTATTATGTATTGTAGTGATGAGGAATTTATTCATGCTAAAGAATGGTCTGACTGTGAGATTTATAGTCCCGACTTGGTAGGCCTAGAACTTTGATGTTTGGTTTATCCAAAGTTTATCAGGTCCTAGGAAAAAGAAGTGTGATGGGTTAAAGACTACTGCAAATTCCTTGCCTTCCATTATATTGAAAGATGGAGACTATTTCTCCTCCTCTTTAATCCAGGATGGCCCTATGACCTATTTTGACTAACAGAATGTGGCAGAAGTAGCTCTGTCCCTTCTGAGGCTGGGGCCCAAGAGTTCTACAACTTCCATTTTCCCTACTTGGGACACACTCTTGGAAGCCAGCATCCATGTGAGGAGTGTGATTACTCTGAGACTAGCATGCTGTGAGGAAGCCTGAGCTAGCCATGTGGCTACCAGGAGGCACTGAGGTGCCAGGTAAGTGTATAGAGCCTTCTGGAACTTCTAGCCCAGTTAGGCCACCCACTGAATGCTGCTGAGCAAATGACCCCAGCAATGCCGCAGGGAGCAGAAGAACTACTCCGCTTATCCTTGTCTGCATTCCTGACCCATGGAATTATAGGCAAGTAAAAATTGCTATTTTTAAGCCCCTATCTTTGGGTATAGTTTGTTACACAGCAATAGATAATAAAAACAACTGGCTCATACCTCTCACCGTCTTCCCCAAAGGAAAGTTTACTTAGGAAACCAAATTGATTGATAAATAAGAGAATCAGAGCAGAGAAAATGTTTTCAAGGATACCCAGGACTACAGTTCCAGGCTTTTCCTCATTTGACCTGAGTATCACCTCCCCTTGCCAATCTGAGAAACCATTGCCCTCAAATTGTCTCCTCATGAACACCACTTTCCCATTCTAAGATGCTCCAGTCAGTTCTTCTGATTGCTCTAAGTTTTATATGAAATTACAGCTGGTTTGTGTCACGCAGTGGGCCTCCAGTAGTCACTCAACAGGGCCACCCAAATGTAGTGAGTCCCTGCCTTGTCTGAGGCACTGAGCTGGGAGGTGGGGATGCCAGCACAAACACGCAAATATGCAAATATATAGTCCCTGCCCTCACAAAGCTTATAATCTATTAGAAGGAGCAAAGTCACATTCAAATAATTATAATTCAACTCAGACTCTGAGTTGCCTGGGAAACACCGGAGTACTTATTTATGGCTTGGTGGAAGATTTCATAGGGAGAGTGACATTCGATCTGGGCCTGGGAGAGTGAGTAGGAGCTTGGCAGGAGGGGACATTTATCAGAGTCATTCCAGCCAGAGGGAGTAGTGTGAGTGAAACTTTCTGATGAGCTTGGGGGCCTACAAGGTGTCCGGTGAGGCTGGGATGTAGCAAGAATTAGGGCAGATGAGATTAAAAAGGTAGCTTGGGGTCTGATTGTGCAGGTCTTCAGACACTCACTCCTTAGAAAAGGAGTTAGAAATTTGTCCTTTTAAAAATTGGTGAGCTGTGGAAGGTTCAGGGGCGAGGTGGTCACATCTGCATTCATACAGTGTTGGTCATGGGGCTTCTTTTTCCTCCCATCCCCTGTACTGGTACTCTTTGTTCAGAGACTGATGATACCATGTGGAAGAACAAAATAGATGAGTAATTGAAAGCATACCCTCAGAGGAAGGCTGCTTGATAATCTGAGAAGTAGTTTATCACTTTACCAATTAAAAATAGGGAAAATATATTTAAATGTGTTTTGTTCAATTGTTTTATTTTTTTTTGTATGAGGAAGATCAACCCTGAGCTAACATCCATGCCAATCCTCCTCTTTTTTTGCTTAGAAAGATTGGCTCTGAGCTAACATCTATTGCCAATCCTCTTCCTTTTTTTTTTTCCCCCAAAGCCCCAGTAGATAGTTGTATGTCATAGTTGCACATCCTTCTAGTTGCTGTATGTGGGACGCCGCCTCAGCATGGCCAGACAAGTGGTGCAACGGTGCGTGCCTGGGATCCGAACCTGGGCCGCCAGCAGCGGAGCACGTGCACTTAACCGCTGAGCCACGGGGCTGGCCTTGTTCAATTGTTTTAAGAATAAAAAGACTGCCCAACTCTTAGAAAGTATAACATTTGCTGAAAGCAAGAAAATGTAATTTTGGGGAGATTTTTTCCTGATCCCAAAGATAAAAGGAGAGATGGTTCCCAAAGCACTCAGAAAGGTCTTTATTGTGGGGGAAAGCAGCAGTTTCTCTAACCTGTGTGGTGTGCCAGGGGTAATTACGGTATCCCTCAGTCACAAATTAAGCATTGCTTCTTGGCAAGTGTCCCCTTTCGCCTGAGCTTATCTTGAAAGAATTCTCTGAGGTCTCAGTAAGCTGCACTTATTTAAAATATTGCAGTATGAATATTGACAAACAGGTCACTATCTTATGCTGTTTTGTGTGAGAGGTGCTAAGAACTAGAAAATGAGGTTGAGAATCTGGGTTCTCTTGCTAACCTGCTGATTCTACAACCCAGGGGGCAAAGGGAGGGGCTCTCCCTGCCCTTGAGCAAATAGTGCAGCAGGGGAGAAAGGGGTGGCATGGTGTGGACATGCAGAAGTCAAGCTCTTTAACTATCACTTTTTCAAGAGGTAAGTCTGTAATTTTTTCTTTTTGTGTTATTTATTTTGTGATCAAAATTAGGCTAGCTCTGTAAAATGATTTGGAAAGATTTTTTTTTTTTTTTGCCGTGGAATATTTGATATAAACTTAGGAATTATCTATTTCTTGACTGTACGTGCACAGCTGGTGGGAACACTTTATGGGTCTGGTTCTCTTCTTGGAGATAACTTGTTGACAACCTTTTTTTCTCTCCCTTGTTTCTTCTCTGGTTATTTGTCTGTTTGGGTTTTCTGCTTCTTTCCAAGGGAATTTTGACAATTTGTATTTTCTTGAAAAACAGGCTTTTCATCAAGACTTCATAGAATTGTGTTGTAAATGACTTCTTCTGTGTCTGTTATATCCTTGTCTCACTCTTCTTCTCATCTGTCTTAGTATCTTTTATTTTTCTTTAATGAATTTACTACAGGACTGTCAATTTTATTTATTTTGCCCTCCCTTAAACAGCAAGCACTTTCCCTTCCTCTTCTTGACAGGTAGTGGGCAGAGAACTGTTCTAATTGCTCCTTCAAACCATCTTGAGGCCCTTCTGTGTGAAAGCTGAGCGTTCTAGGTACATTATTTTATGGCACTGACCTCCTTAGCTTTACCTAAAGCCTTTGGCTATGAGATGGGAGTCAACTTCTTGTCCTTCAGTTTCCCAACCAGGTCTTTATCAGTCCTAAGACCACATTTAGCTTCCATTGGATGATGAGAGTGTTGGGAAAATGGTGTCATATTTCAGATGACCACTTTGCACAGATATATGCGAAATGATGCAGGATCACAAGGGAAAAGCAAATTAAAGATACATCTTTCTGCAGATAGGATGGGGTGTAATCTGTCATACTCTTCTTGTCCAGTTTCTTGTCCCATAAACCCAGATTCACCGGTTTTCCATCTACCATACCATTACCAGAATAGTTGTCAAAGGCAATGAGGATATATTCTCCAGGAAGTGCATTGGCAGGTAACTGAACAGTAGGCAAGTTTTACCTGCAGCTGCATCTTCCACCACCACACACCTGATGGCCTGCATCTGGGCCACCACGGGTGGCTCAAGACTGTGGCTTGGCATATAGACAAGAAGTGGTGGGTTCAGGGTGCCAGGGCCTGTGTCCACACCACCTTGCCCTTAGCAGATTGAAAGCTGAAGCCTGGCAACAGACACCACCCAAAGCTGGAAGAAACCCCATGTTTGCATCTCAGTGGGGATCCTTTAAGGCCGGAACATCTCCCTAGTCTAAAAGAAACAAACTTACAATAGTAGAATTTGAGAGAGATGGAAATGGTGGAAGATTATTTCACCTACGGTGATTTATCCAGTGTGTACCAATTACTCCAGGTAGTAAGGCAGGACTTGCATGTGGAGTGGTTTCCATGAAACAGGCTGTAAGTACGTGTGTACCCAGAAGGGCACTAGCGGCTCCGTTTACACATAGCAATCTGAGTATAAGGCCCACTGGAATGCCTTTTTAAAAGAAGGATTCAGCAAGAAGTAGTGGAAGGACATAGAATTGTAGTCACAGGACCAGGATTTGAATCCCACTTCTATCATTAAATCTATAACTCTGGGTAAGTGTTTCTTAATCTCTCTGAGCCTTGGTTTCAATGTCTCTAAAATGGAAATAATAACATCTACCTACCAGAATTGTTGCAAAGATATAAATCAATGAGATTAAATTTAAAAAAAAAAGGTAAGATGCCTTGCAAACTCTAAAGTAACTTGAAAATGAAAGTTATTCCTACAACAAGCATTTGTTAAGGACTATTGTGCATATAATCTGTATTAATTGTGGTAGCAATTTACCAGATACATCCTTAAATACCTCATACCATTTTAGCCTACCAGTTGAGAAGTTTCTGTGGGAAAGCCTTTCTCTGAAATAATTCTACTTTATGTAGTAATTTTTCCTTATCCTATGGGTTGGATTTTAGAAATAGATAAGGATTTTAAAACATCAAGGAGCATGAAGATTTTTCACACTTTCTCCTTGCTTTTATTAACAAAAAGAGAGCTGTGGCAAGGGTGTATGCTTCAGTGAGAAATAATGAGAGAAAGCCATTCACCGGCCTTTCTTGGTTAAGTGCAATTAAGCTAGCCTGTGATTTTTGTATTAAACCGCTGGTAGTTGGGAACAAATATTTGGAGCTACTCATTAAATAAATTACCTAGATTAAGGAGTTTTTCATGATTACAAACACAAGGAGGAAGGATGTCTTTAAAACCTGTGGTCTCTTAAAATAAAGACTAATGCAAGGTTAGTGATTAAGTAGCCCTAGACCCTGGCTGCAGGGCCCATGAAAACTGTTGATTAGGCCCTACAGCACATCAGAGGACGGAATTACAGTGGGGCTCCGAACTGGATGCTCCTGCGGCTCCTGACGTCTAAATATGTGTGAGCTTTGGCTAACACTTAAACTCCCTGAACCCAGTTTCTTTATCACTAAAGAGGAGTAATAACATTCATCTGGACTATTGCACAGGGGGTGGTGGTGGTCTGATTCAAGACGCAAATGACAGGAAAAGCTGATTCAAAGAGGCTTGGTGAGTTCTCAAATGTCAATGTGCGAAGAGGCACGTGGGAATTTTGTTCAAATGCAGATTCTTGTTCAAGAGGATCAGCAGTGTGGTCCGGATTCTGCCTTTTTAAAATTTTTTATTTTACTTTTTCGTTTTATTTTCATTAGATACTACATAATACACTGCATAACCTTGTAGCAGGGGTAGATGAGCATAACTGAGTTATTTTTTCATCAATCAGGAAAATGCTTCTTTAATCAACGTTCTCCAAACCCTTTGACACATAGTAACGATTAACTCCAGAGATGCACCTATCTCTTTCCATCAAACTCCACTGATATGAATAATGGGCAATCCTTTCTTCTTTGCCCCCGTTAGTGAACCTGTGGATGCGCGCAGCGGCCACCCCAGGGATGATCAAGCACATGGCCGTGACGGCCATCCCAGGAAGAATCTCGAACCACATCACGGTACAGTTACCTGGGCTAGATACTTTTTCCCAGGCCCCTTAAAGGTGACCTCGCTTCCCGATTCTGCATTTTTGCCAAGCTCCCAAGTGATGCTGATGCTGCTGGCCTACATATGGATCACACTTGAGTAGTGGCTTCAACAATAAAGAAAATTTAAGTCGATTTAACTGCAAGGCCCAGGAATAAATATTGGCCTCAGTTAAGGCTTGTTCCAGTTGCTCAATAAAGTTATGAAAGCACTAGCTTCCTTTTGCTGTTTCCTGTGCTCTGTAACGTCAGCCTCACCTGGAGGCCGGCTCTACTCACGGAATCAAGGCGACTGCTCGCGGTTCCGGGGGCTTTGGTTCAGACAACCTTGGTTGTGGCCAGCAGAAAACTGTTTCCACAATGTTGCCAGCAAAGGTCCTAAGAGTCATTCTGATTGTACAGAGGAAATAAACGGATTCACTCAACCCAGGTCATAGGCTCCACTCGTGGAGCTGAAGGTGGAACGAGATTCTCAGAATCAAATGGAAATCAGGGCTATGAAAAGGAGAAAGTGGGTGGAGGAGGCAGCCATAGAAAGTCCTCTGTAGAGTCAAATAAGACAAAGTTTGTTTTTTTTAAATCAAATCTATTTTAACAAATGTAATAACATATAAATATGAAATGTTATAAACGGTTTGTACACTTGCCCATCTGATTTTGGAAACTTCTCTGAGTCAGGAAATATCAGTTTTTGTTAATATCGAATATATTTTAGAGATCATGACACTCTTTTGGAGATTCTCAAGACATTTTTATTTATTAGTTTTAATACATTTGACGTGGCTTGTGTCAACAGGAGTCAGTAAGAAGGGTTGAAGTGAGTAATATCTCTATGAAAAGATTGGAAAATCCACAGCGCAGGAAAACCCTTTTAAGGTGTTTTGCAATTTGGTTTTTAAATTTGGTCATAACTTTTACTCTTCTGTATAGCTAGACATGGAGGGGGAAAAGGGAAATATGGAACCAAACAATTGTAGCAAATGAGAATACCAAGAGAGTGGAGTATAAGGTCAGACTGGAGGTGGGGCTACTCTCCCCAGGATGGAAGGAATGGTTTGTTGATTAAGACAAAACACACCAAATTTATGAGAGTTGTCCACAGGTAGCGATGGTGAGCTTCTTGCTAATCTTGCCATTCCTATGCCCAAAGCTCTGGCAATATTGTTCTGTTTTTCACGCTGACAAAGACCACATGCTTGCCACCCAACCAGCCTGTCTTAGCAGTGCAGATGAAAACTGGGAGATGTTTGTGTTGGGTCCAGCATTCACCATGGAAAACGTGCCAGGGCTGAAATGAAGTTCTCATCAGGAAATTTCTCTCCATAGATGGATTTACCCCAGAGCCATGATGGCAGTGATGTCACCGTCCTGCCAAACAAACTCAAGATTAATCCCAAGAAAGCAAGAATCCTAATCAGATTCTTTCTTCCCAGTGCTCAGAGCACTGCAGTTTACTGGAACTTTGTGTACAAACAACTCAAATAGACCCAAGGGTCTGTGGTATACGGCAATGTCTGTGTACGTGACAGGGTTGGCCATATAGCTGGGTATAGATGTGGTCTAAACTGAATGAGGCTATGAACCTGGGTGTTGGCCCCTGCAAGGCCTACATATCTTTTAGGTAGTGTGTAATTAACAATTTAACCTTACCCGAAGAGAATAAGAGTTTTATCGAAATTGAGGGTAATCTGGGAAACCCTGCACTTGTGGTTGATATGAGAAATACGGGTGATCTTGCGGGCTGTAGCCCTTAACTTTGCAGTTGACATCAAAAGTGGGATTTCCTAGAAGGATCCTGACTCACTGAAACACGTGGTTTGGAAAGAGAAAGGATGAGGGGCCTTGGGTTGGTGAATCTTTGATTCCTGAATGGCTATCTGGTCACCCATGATATGGACCTGCAGTTGTGCTGGGATCAGTTACTAGAGGTAAAAGTTACTGGTGAAATTTAGAGATCCAGTTCCCAGGGAGTTAGCTCACTGAATACATAAGGAAATATAAAATAATAACAAATAAGCTGTATATATAATCCCTTGGCTATTGTTATCCATAACAGCTAAAATGAAAGCAAGGAGCGTTGGGCAGATCCTGACTATGAGCTAAACTCAGATTTCTGCTGGTCTGATCTATGGCTTCTAGCCTCAGGACTGCTACCAAAGGAAGAATTATGCTGAGACAATAGATAGCACCTCTAGGACCTCTGATCACCAAGAAGGTAGTCCAGATGGGGGAAGAGCAAAGCCAAGGAACTAAAGAAAACAGGGGGTGTAGTGTGAAGGAGTTGTTTTGTTTTGTGCATTGGTATCATCAGCTTCCTGGAGAACCTTTACTAAAATGGGTTGTAAGTGACTAACTTAAGGGCAGTATTTTTGGTTTTGGATACTGCAGAGTAAAAGAGCATGTTTGGGTTAACACAGGACCCAGCTCACTATTGAACAACCACAGATGGCTATACACAATCCAGACACAGAGCAGGTTGTTCCCGAAAGGACAGTTAGCCTGGTGGACTAGGTAAAAGCCAATGCAAAGTGAGTTTATCCTGAGAAGGGGGTTGTCCAAGTCTTCCTACTCCTGCCAAGTGGAACATCCCAGATGAAACAGCTGATATGCTGCGTATGCAAGCTGTGCTGAATATGCCCCCTACCCGAGGCATAGTAAATGCTGTGATGAAAAGGGGGGAAGCTGGGTACGTGCGAGTTACCGTAGACATTCAGCAAGAACATGATTGCCTTTTGACCTTGTTCCCAACACAGACATGGATAAATCTTGTCAATTTGCTCTTTTCTTGTTTAACTTGAGGTGTGGCTCTGGTCTTGAGGATTTGTGAGTTCTGCAGAAGAAAGAGAATGCCTTCAGGGAGGTTGCAATCATGAGATGGTCGGCCCTCAGCCACTGTTGAAGCCCAGAAGTCAGATTGCCCAGGGGCTTATCAGGAGTGACCCCTTTGTTTCTCCGAAGCTCCTCCTGCCAAGCCCCTTAGATGTATAAAACCCCGTTGCTTTCTGTTCTTGGGGAGGTGGTTTCGAGCAAACCCAGGCTCCCACCTCCTTGTTTTGGCCAATTCGAATGAAACCTTTCTCCATCTCCAAGCACCCATGTCTCAGTGTTTGGCTTACTGCGCATCCGGCACACGAATTTGAGATTAAGAGGTTTGGTATCAGGGGTCCCCTTTGCATGGACACTCCACATAACATTGCTGCTGCAATATTGAGCAACAGTCTGAGAAGCCTTGTCAACTTTGTTGTCTCAGCTTCCCTTTATGGGTTTTAAAAATTAGGACGATTCACAAGAAAATGGGGAAAGACAAATGGAAGAGTCAAGGTAGTCCACCCAGCAGAGTGGAAATCTTTAGATGGATGCTGAGAAATGAGATGAATAAAGTAGACATTGCTGGGTTGAAACAAAAGTCTTAATGCAGCACTTTTGGAGGTTGAGTGAACCAGGGGGAGCCCCTGCTGGTTCCCAACGTTAAAGGGCCCTAAACAAATCTGCTTTATTGAACCCAGTGTGGAGGAATTTGAAAAGCTGGAAAGCAAGGATGATAATGAGAAACCTGACCTGGAATACCTGGGGTAATGGTTTGGTGTATTAATCAAGATGGAAATTGACTGAGGAGCCAAGATCTTCTTCAACTCCTGGCTGGGGACCCAAGGCCATATGCCCAGGTGTGGGTAAAATGGCTGGTGGGGTTGAAGGAGAATAGAATTTTCTAGGGCTTCCTGAAGTGGGATCCCAATGCATTGTGACTCTAAAACTTGTTGGTGAAGTCCTAATGAGATGTACAGTTAGATTGGGAGGAGATGTAAACAAGGGTTGAAAGTTTGAGATTAAAGTGAAAGTTTGGGTTAAAATTGGAATGTGAAGAGGTTATTTTATGTGAAGTTGTTGCATTTCCTTTAACTTAATATCCCTTCCAGAGGTGGAAAGTTGGGTAAAAATAAATGACAAGTGAAGAAAAGGAGAAATAGTAGCTTAGGGTAGAGGAATAAATAAGTGAGTTATGCAATGAGGGAAATCTAGTATTACATTGGTGACTCCAGAAAGGTTCAGACCAAAAGAATAGCAGTATCTCTTGGCTCAATTGTACCAGCTGCCCAGAAGGGTGAAGCTATACGTTTACCAAGACCACCCCTGCTTTTGGAACCTCATTTGGTCGAATAGCAGCCTGCTATCTGGAGTGGCATCGCCCTGGGAGACATTTTGGTCATACAATATGATGATGAACTAGACTGAAGATAAATGAATGAGTAGAACTCCATTAATGTGCCAATATCTTTAGACTCCTATTCTTCAGTTTACATCTACTACAAAGGATATTATTTGGGAAGGAATTTCTGGGAACTGCTCTCCACTGGGCCATTGTACTATGTATCATACGACTTCTAGCTAACTGATCAGTGTGTAACTATAAACCTGGATGATCAAATGTTTAGAAAGCTTCCTGGCCATGATGGACAAAATATAGCTGTGGCATGGCTGGTATGCCATAGCATGCTATACACAAATACATATCACCCTGTTTCTGTGGATGGAAAGCTGTTAAACAGAATAGAAAAAATCAAATGTGTCCTGCTGGGATTAGAGCAGAGGCACCACAGGGTGGGTCTGAATTCGCCTGGGAAGAGCCCCACCTTCAGATGAGGAAGGCTATGGGAGGCCTTATGACATACTCAAACTAAATTACATCTAGCTGTGACTATCACTCATCTAACCCTAAAACGGAGGACCTAACATATTTAGGTGTATAACGTATTCTACCTGCATGCAGGCCATTAGTACACAATGGCAACAACATGCGTGGTGGAGTAAACAACAGTGGCCACAAGACGGAACAGGGCCCTAGGTGAGATAGGTTCTGGTCTACCCATTCTGGGACAAGCTGAATTCACTTTAAAAAAAATTTTTTTTTTTTTTGATTAAACGAATTTGCTTTTAATGAAGAGTGGCATTTGGAGGAAAAGACTTATTAACCAGAAAGAGCGGATTAGAGGGATTCTCTTCCCAGAGGAAGGCAAGGGATGGGAGTCAGCCTAGAAAGATGATGAAGCTTTAGTGAAGTGGGTCAGGCTGACTCAAATAACGCTAGATAATCCTAAGACCCAGTGTGGCAAAAGGCTTGTACCCTGACCCAACAGGGCCTCTTGACTATTTTAATACTGATGGAAGCCAATGTAGCCATGGGACAATTGCCCTTCATCCCAGCTGCTGAGGTTCAGGGGCACAGCTATGGGAATCTTATGGCCCTCCAAAGCTATGGAAGTTCTCTGGGGGCACTTGTAATTTACATCAATATACTATGATTGCCCTCTCCCCTAGGATAGATCAAAATAAGACATATCCTGTAATACAGTTAGCAGGGATAGGAACTATTGTGAATACCATCTGTGTTCTCCCCATAGGATGGAGGTGGGCCTGGCCATATAACAACATACAAAGCAAAATGGTCTTAGTACAAGCCTGTGAACTGAGATAGGGAGAATGGCTTTGTCTCCAACTGACTTGGACCCTGGAAATAACCAAATCATGGCCAATTATAAAGGCACCTGTTCATAGTAATATCTGGTATATGGGCAAGAATTGATTGTGCTGGAAGGCATGGCAAATACCTCTGTAATTCTTACTGATTTTTTTCTGTAATAAAACAGAATTTTACCATGACCATACTGTGATATGGTCTAACATTGGCATTGTTGGTAAGATTCAACTACCTTATGTAAATAAGCCTTATGATTACACTGATATTAATAATCAAACATATTGGGAGATTGAGTTAAAGCCTCCTCAGGATGTAACACCAATGGAAAATGACTGGTCTGAAGAAGAACTGGATTAGCTAACCATCAGATACGCTATGCTAAATAATTCTGCACAAGTTCATCATAAGGTAAAAATAAGCAATAGATCAAGGGAGAAAACAAGTAACCATTTCATTATAAGAGATCCTTGGCCAAAGGCCAGGGGTGGCCTGTGTAGTAAGGAATTTAAACTTACTCAAGGTGAGGTCTGGCCTTTGCCCTCATCTCCTGGGAGATGCTCTCTAGGAAAAGTGTCTTTGTTGACCTGGGGGCCTTGGGCCACAACAGACAGTCTAACGATGTGGTTCATGATGGGGATTCTGAGCCACACAATATCTGCTCTAACTCTGGAAGGGCTCCAGAGAGGCTGGAGACTAAGGTCAGCCATGTGTGCAGTCAACCATGAGTTCGCAATAAAAACTCTGGACACAATGCTTGGGTGAGCTTCCTTGGCTAGCAATATTCCATGCATGTTGTCACATGTCATTGCCAGAAAACTGTCCACGGATCCATGGTGAAAGGACGACTGGAAGCTCCATGTTTGAAACCCTCCTGGATTTTGTCCTTGGCTGATTTTAATCTGTATCCTTTCTTCTTTCACTGTAATAAACCATCAACATGATTATTACAGCTTTCACTGAGTTCCTCTATTATTGAGCCTGAGTGCGGTCTTGGGAACCCCTGAACCCTGCAGTTGGTGTCAGAAGTGAGGATGGTTTTGTGGATTGTACCCTCTAACTTCACAGGTGGGTTTTTTGACTCTATTTAGACCGTTTTTTCCTATACCCGACAACACCATCCACTGCTTCAAATATGTCTCTACTAGAGACATTATCTTTTAAATGGTTCCTTAGATGCCATTACAAGTATGGCATAATCTGTACTAAAGCACCATTAAGATGTTAATACAGATGTATGTGTGAATTAACAAGTGACTTTAAATGCATAGTAACCAATTTACTTTACATTAATAATTCAGCTATTTTTATTTGTTTCCAAACAAAAAGCAAAGAGGACCCAGTCCGCAGAGCAATTGGAATAGTGCGCACAATTTTTATTAAACCGAAATAAAATCTTCTCAAGTTCTTGGCTTTTTCACTTCTTTTTCCCTATCAAGTTTCTCCTTTTAAACTTTGTTCTCTCTGACTGAAGTTAGAAACTGATATGCCCTTCCATCCTACATCTCATCTTGGGGCAAAAGAAGAAGACATGATTTGGTGTCCTTAGATACTAGCCCTTTTAGTAGGAAATCAAACCCACCTCTACCTGGAGTACTATTTATTCGATTCCAGCTGTTTCCAATAAGTATAGTCAAGTGATCAGAGATGAACCAGAAAGAAAGAAAATGGCACGGCTTGCTACACAAATAATTTTCAAAGACTCTTAAATTGCACAGTTTGAAGATTTTCATGCTTGAGAATACTGTGTATCTGTGATTCACAAAGCATTTTACAAAGCAATATTCTTGGCTCCCATTCTGTAACTGGCAAAAAAACCCAAAATAAAACAAACAAAATAACAACCCCCCCAAAAGAATAAAAAAGCCAAATCATCAAAACCAGGGGCAGGGCAATAATAACATTATTCAGAGTCACGGAGGAAATCATGAAGAATGCCAGATTCAGAACCAGGCCCCCAGGCAACATTTTTCTGTTTTTCCATTTTTGCATGCCTTGATATTGGATTTCAGCTGTGGTTATTTAACTTATAGGCCGATCGTATATTCAGCTTTTGCAGTGTGTCACGGGCACTCTGCTACAGATCTGGCTTGCTCTCTCTCAACTCTCCTTGCACTGACTTCGCTGTGTCAGCACACACCTCTTCAGGAAAATCTGGTCATCTGACAGTCTAAACACTGAGAGAGGACAAAATCACCCAGAGGTGGGTTGTGTGCAGAAAGACTGCTCATTTTAAAAACAATTGACTGAGTTCTTTTAGTCAACTCTTCTAGGTCACCACAAATGATTAATTAAGAAAAAATTTACAGACACATTTGAGAAACATTTCTATTTCAAAAAGCAATGTTTTCAAACTTGTTGATCCCCAATTTTTACCTGTGTGGTATTATAATAAAATAATTTAAAATACAAAATTCTTATGTAATAAATACGAAATATATAATAACATAACTTAAAAACATAACTTAAAAACTTAAAAATATAATTAAAATTTGTATATTTTTTATGTTTATAACCCTTACAGAAACAAAACAAATATAAAATTTCCAATTATATACCCCTCAAAAAATCCTTCCAAAAATGAAATTCAAAAATATCCTCTTTACATTAATGTGGCTGGTGATGTTTTTTTTTCCGGAGGGAAGTCCCCTTTGTAAAATACCTGTGGTGCTGGGTGCCACAGCCTAGGTATTCGTGTCTGGAAAGCATTTGCTACTGAGTACTGTGTGACGACTCGGTTCCCTCACCGTTTCTCTAGGTGTACTCCTGGATAAATGGTATCTGCGTGTCTGCTGCTCTTCATTGGCATGAACACATCATAACCTAGCAAGGGCACCTCAATTCTTTTCACGTTAACTCGTGATTATCAAAAAGAATTAATTACTCTGCCAAAGAGATTCTGAAATCTCCCAACTGTACTTGCAAAGTTGTTTGTTCACATGATCCAGAATTTAAATGGGTTAATTTTTTAAGATAATCATCAAAATGAAAACATGAAATAACAAAAAAAAATCTCCTACAGAGAAACTGGGGAGAGCAAAGATTATGTCACTTGGTCCCCAGGATCCATGGACCTGACTTGAGAACCACTCTTTTAAAGATGCACATGCATGAGCATTTTGATTTAACAGTACTTGATCTACTAATACTCTCATCATGAAGTAATTTAAATATTTCACTGAGTTGTTCTAAGAATTATTGTAGAAATATTTTATGTGAAAATATTTTGCAAGTTATAAAGCAGCATAATTATGTAGTTAATTTTTTCTACCTCTTCCATTTCCTTCTTCCTCAAAGACATATGTAAGATGCACACTGAGTCTTATAGATATATTTCCCTTTTAAAATTTTGTTGCCTTGGTCTTTTTTATTAGTGTATTAATCAGCTGTCATACATTACTTCAGAGGCAAGCTTCATCTGACTATTTCCCATATTGACAGAGAGATACCAATAGACCCTTCATAACTTCTGGATGTTTGGCAAAGTGTTTGAAATAACAATGATTCAAAAAGGGGACTTCTTGAAAACTTCCTTTTGGAGACCTAAAGTTTTAATTTATTCCACTGTATCTGATAATTGTGCTACTTGTAAAGAAATATGTGGGTGCAGTACATGGTACTCAGGAGTATATGTGTAGGGGACAGAAATACTTCATAACAATCTCTCCTAATTGTACTTAAAGGAGAAGGGGAAAGGGAACTGACTGTGAGGATGTGCTGTGCACCAGACACTTAAAAGACACTATCTGTATTGTTGGCATTGCTTCTCCATTGTGCAGAGAGTAAACTGAGATTCAGAAAAGTTCAGTAACTTGCCTAGAGACACAGAAAGAACTGGAGCTTTCCCCGAGTGAAGGAGATATTATCAACCAGTAGGTTATGGCTTTCCATTCTTTTCTTTTATGCTCTTCTTGTTCTTGGTCTTAAACATGGATGGCAGTCTAATGCGTTGAGATATTAATTTATACCTTTGCTCTCAGTGCTAGGGGAAGCTTGATGTAATTATTAGTGTATTTCCTGCCTCTGTCCCACGAAGGAAGTCAATTTTGGTTCTGAGGTTTGAGCTCTTAGCCTTAAGGGCTTTTGTGTCAGGGCCACAAAGAGAAGTTATGTATTAAAGTTGTGTGACTCGGAGGAGTTACATAATCTCCCTAAGCCTCGGCTTTTCCCATCTGGAAAATGGGGATAATTATGGTGCCATCCCATAGGCTTGTTGGGAAGATAAAATAAGGTAATGCCTGGAAAGTTGTATTATATATATAGTGGTATATGTATATATACCTCTCCTTGGGTATTGCTTTTGGGATCCATGCTGACTAATACATAACTTGTTTGGAAGGCTCATTATTAGGAGGAAATGATGGCGAGTGTTTGGGTGGATGAGAGTGTGCTTACTAGAGTGGGGGCAGATTATTGGATATTAAGAGATGTGTTTTGGGGTGGCGGGGTGTCCACAAGTTGTGGAGAACTGTGCTCTGCTCATAAGCCATGTCTTTTCTTGGGGTGGGAGGGACTACAGCAATTAAGTGATGAGTAGAGTAGAGTGGTGATGGAGAGGACCAAGTGAGGGCCACTGCAGGGCCCTACCAGAGCGCCAGCATCTGCTGCATAACCGTGTCTGGGTGCCAGAAGGATGATGGCGAAGATGGGAAACTAAGCACTGAAGGGCTAGTTCCTGTCTCAACTTTTTGTATCAATTTCAACTCCTGATTCCACTCAGGAACAAGAGAGCCCTAGTAATGACCACTATTGGGTATCTTGCCTTCCCTGAGCCACTGGGCCTCGGAGACTTAATTTGATTTAGAAAAAATAAAACATGTGACATTTTTTACAGCTGAGCATTGCAGCCCAAATTCATACTGGTTGCGAATATTTATTGATTTGTGTGTGTGTTTACAAAAATTTCAGAAACTCAGTTTGTAAAATTTGGAAAGTAGAGAAAAACATAAAGAAAACAAAAATTGCCTATAAACTCACCACTTGGAAATAACCACTCTTATATAGTATTTTTCTGAGTTTGTACTATGTATATATAATACATATATAGTTATATAAGTGAGATTGTACTGTGAATAGTCTTTCCTATTTTTCATTTAACACTGTTATGGGTATTTTCTCATGTAATATAAAATTCTTCATAAGGACAATTTAAATGCTGCATGATATTCTATTTTAAGAAAGTAGCTTAGATTTTTTAACTAATTCTTTATTGTTGGACAGTTAGGTTGTTTCCAGGTTTTTGCTATGTTAAATACTATTGTAATGATTGTCCTCATATAAGTTTATGTTCCTGTCTCATTTCCTAAGAAAGTTAACCTAGAAGCTGTTCTCTCTTTTAAATTACTTCTAGTGCAATATTTCATTTTATTTTTAAAAAGCTCATCCTGTATTTCCTTAAACCCCCTTTAAATCCAACAATATTTCTTCAAAGAGCCTTAGTTTCTTTGTAACATTTTCTCCTCACCAATCATCCCAAAAGACCCTCATTTTGTGATGGTTGAGGACTGTCCATGTGGCAAATTAGCAAGATTAGGCAAACTCCCATTTCGTCATTTAAATTAAAGAGTTTCCTTAGCTGCAACCAAACTGACACTCCCAAAATTCATCCAAAATTCAGGTTAAGTTGATTATTTGGTTTTGATGTTGTTTCCACATCTGGCCATACCCAACTCTTGCTGCCATCACAGGGTCTACTATTTTGTTCAAAACTGTCCCCAGCAACGTTGTAAAGGGAGTAGGAAGCTGGGGACCTGGAAGTAATAGCAAGATGGTGCTTCATCATAATGTGCACACTTTGTTGTTGCTTCTCTCTCTTTCCTGGAGCTATGTCGGCGTGTGTGTGTGTGCATGTGTGCACACGTATGTGTTTTACGTGTATGTGTATTATGTGTGTGTGTTTCCGGTAGAGAGGAGTTTCCAACAGGTGTTTTAATTATCCAGAGCCCTAAACTATCTGAGGCAGTACCAGACAATCCGTAATGCTGGGTGTCTGAAAGCAAAATGGGGCGTCACTACAGACCAGCATGGAAACACCCTACCCCAGAATTCTATCCTTGTCTGCTGTTACATTCTAAGTGCTAAATTCATGATTTTCCTGCGAGTTACAAGTTCAATTTGCAATAAGATAGAAAATACAACTCAATGATACCATGACCTTAACAAAGGAAAGCTCCCCTTGCTGGTCTGTGATAGAAATATTGGCTCATCAAGGGGAATTGTACACGGAAGGTGTATTTGTCCATCCTTGTCAGGCTCAGCTCACTCCAGACCAGGCCCTGCTTCCCACAGTCAGAGCCAATGGTGCATTTTCCTCGCTTCTGATGAAAAGCAACAAGGACTTTTGGTTTTAGGGATGAGATTTGAGAGTGATTTTCTTTGAAGCTTTCACAAAGCCCGCAAGACTTTCACACCATTTTGAGTGCTGCAGGTGAAGAATTTAACAGCTGGTGGGAGTGCAAATTAGAGCCAATTATAATTTGATTGACCTGCCTTGACAATAAAACTGTCTTCCCTAATTTAAAATGCCTAGCAGGATCCTCTCTGCCCTGGTAAGGTGGTGATTTCAAATGAAGAGCAGTTCAAACTAGGAAATTCTTTAACAGTGCTGTGACAGTAATAAAGATTTATTTATATAGCGCATTTTACTCTTGGACTAAAATGACTCTGTTCTAACTGAGGAATAGCATGTTATGTACAGGAATGAAAAAGGACTGGACTTGGCAGAAATGACTTAAGGATGGTGGCAGCAGAAGTAGAAAATGCATGGAAATTTTGGAAAATGATGAAGAAAAGGGGGGTGTCTCAGTTCCAAACTGTAATGCCAGTTGTCATAATATTTGTAAAGCAACCATATGTAGAATTGAAAAGCATATTCTTTGAAACTGTTTAAAAATGGCATATGCGAACGCCCTTTGTCTTCCTGTGTTTGATTTTAGAAGCTAATTTATTCCATCACCTTATTCAAAGAGGTCAAGAAAGGCTTCCAACTCCAGTTCAGATTCAACCTGCTCATTCTCTGCTTATTCACACTAGTTTGGGTTTATTTAACTATTTAAACTTTACAAGGAAATAAATTGGTTGCTCTGCATTTTTCACTGTCTTTGAGTCAGATCTCTGGGTCATTTTCATTGACCTCTAAGTCGGATGCAGGTGATCTGCGTGCCCCATGCTTCTGGCTCTCGGAAGGCAGAGCTCCTGTCACCAACCAAGCAGAGATTGAACAGATCTACTCTCTAATCCCACCTCCGCCACTTAGGACTTACTTGATCTGGGGCACATTACTCTCTGGGTCTCAGAATTTTTGATTGCAAAATGGAAACAATAAAACCTTCCTCATGGGGTATTGTAATTATTGAGATATGACAAAGATTCTCTCCTTGACCGAAGGAGATTCCTCTGAGATTCTCTCCTCAGAGGAGCCAGGCTCCTCTGAGCCCTGTTCCCGACTGGGCCTCAACCTCGGCCTATAAAGACTTGAACAAATACTAACGTAGTTTTTAATAGCTTAAGGTTGATCCCTAGGATGACGCTAGCCTCCATTAAAGTACCTGCCCGAGAAAACTCAAGGCTGCCAAAAGAATTTACTGTTTGTTCCAGCCAACACGTGGAGACAGGGCCCCTGTCTCCCAGCCTTTGCGGGAGGGCAGGAGCCTAACTTTGATATGCGCCGGTTAGCAAGCCAGATGGGTTCGGACCAAACACCGCTTCCTGCTTTGTGTAATTTTTACTTCCTTGACTCTGCTGAGTCCCGGCTCACCCCTCTCCCTCTTCCCCCATTCTCCCTTTAAAACGCCCAGTGACCTCTGTCCAAATCAGTTCAGTTGAGTTGAATTCAGTCCGTGCTGGACTCTTTTCCCTAACGCAATAGTAGGTTACTGATTCAAGTCTGTCCTTACCACATTAATTAGTGTCTGGCTTTGTTTATCTTTGACAGACACTGTATACAAAATGGCTTGGCGTATGTCTGGCCTGAGTAGCTCTGAGGAAATGGTGAGATCCTGTATCTACCTCTGTCAGGACCTGCTTCTCTTTCTCTCCATTACGGAGGCTGCCCAGCCTTCTTGCTTGCTTCTCTCTTCTTGCTCTCAGTGAACCTTTGCAACGAGGGAAGACAGAGGGTGAGGAGTGCTATTCTTGCCTCCTTGATATTGTACTTAGAATGAATTTCTCTAAGTAACAGTGTCCTTCCTGTTGATGCTGTTTTATAATATGAATACGATTTGGATCCATTTTATGTTAAACACACTTTTGCATTTGACTTACAAATTTAATCTTTTTTATTGTATAGTTTATATAAAAGTAAGCAATAAAGTTTAGGAAAATAGCTGTAACAAAGGCCGTGAACTTCACGTCATTGCAAAAGGTATGGATACTTTTAGGTTTTGGATGCATTGTATCAATATGAATACTATATGAGTTTATTGCCTTCAATTTTATAACAAGTAAAGTTGCCAAAGGGAACAGAAGCCTGAGTTCCAATCGATCAACTCGACACACAAACTTTTGGTTTATCGCATTGTAAACTGCATGCAGCATGTAATTGAGCTTCATCTCAACGGCTATGAACCATCAGGAAGCTTCTATTTAAGGAGGCTGAATAAAGTGCATGGGCTTTGTGGCAGTGTTATCTCTCCCCTTTTAAAATTAATCCTGGATGTGGATCAGGGTTTCGGGAAGTCCAGTCTTTAAATAATGAGAGCTTTCCTCTCTTATTAATGTGGCTTCCAGGGTTGCTTCCTACTAAAAAAATTACAAAATTACTACTAATAAAGATCTATGTAATGATGGTTGTATGTATCTTTGTACACATCCATGAAACTGAAATTTCTTGTGGGTAACACATCTGGTTAAAAAAAATTACTTATAGGAATATTAAATGGCAAGCAAGGATCACAGTAACCAGATCCTGGAGTGCAGCCAATCCCCAAGCAATGAAATAATGGTTTCTGCAAGCAGGCTTGACTGGGCTGGACCTGCGCAGATGATGGAGAGGAGCAGGATGTTCTGGCAGCTGCTGTCTAGTGAACTGAGACAAGGTGGGCAGACAGATGCTATAATGACCCTCTAAAGAATAACCACATGCGATACAACGTAGCTGTGAAACGTGGGGAAACAATGGCAGCAGATGGGCAAAAACCTGGCTTGCAGCAAGCAGGGAGAGGCAGCTCACTTATAGCAAAAAGCCCTGCATGGCTCAGGGAGGGACAGGAGTCCAGACCCATACCAAGCCTGTAAATAGCAACAGGCCCTGTAAGCAGCATTCATGCTTTTCAAATATTTATGGACTACTTGCTATGCATATCACACTTGGCTAGGTGCCATGTGAATGCAGGGTTGAAGACAGGCTCACTGACTTCAAGGAGTTTAGAGTCTAATGGACATACAGTGGGTTTCTCTTTACATGATACAGAATTCGGGAATTATGTTGTGCTTACCGACATCACTAGCATTGAACATTCTTCTAATCTGGTTATTCTTTTCCTAGATCTTGGATGGCATAACTTCAAAACCAAAAGAGAGAGTTTTAGAGGAGTAGAAGACTGCAAGCAAGATTTGATGAGTCATGTCTCCAGCAAATTTGCTCCAAGACTGTCTAATAGCTAAGATTATTGAATGAGAGTGTTGTTCTTCAGTTTCAGCAACAATGCACAGGGTCACATCCCTATGAATACCCTGCAGGAAGGATGACCAGCCCTTATCTGAATTTTAGCTTTATCCAAAAAGATATCTGTGGAAGAAGGGGCAATGTAGTTTCCAAATACAAAGGGCAATCCCGTTCTGTGTATGTGCATATGTGCGCACACACATACACACACATGCATGCATTCTGGATTACGTCTTGTAATCTTTGGTTCCTGAGTAAACCTTATTTGTCACCATCATAATCATCATCACCATCAGGTCAGCAACTATAAACTAAAAAAAATCCCTTCCTAGCAGTTGAGTACTTTAAATAACCTGGACACAAGCTATTTTTTATAATGGACATTAAAGAGAAAAGAGGATTGATGTACAATGTGATGTTGGCTTATATATGGAGACGTCTTGGATTCTAGCTAGAATAGTTTGTAAGGGGTTATGCCGTGGAATTGCTGCCCCTCTGTGTTTTTTCCACACTAGAATAGACTGACATGGTTTGGAATACTTTGGCTTTAACCTATAGATAGTGGAACAGAGATAATCACCTATAAATCAATTATTAAAATAGCTGCACTTTGGCATTTTCTACTTTGGCGGATTTACTCTTCCCTTAGAAAACGAGTTCAAAGAGAGAAGCAATCCTCATTCCATTTTTATCTATCACATTTTCTTGTTCCTGAGATGGCATGAAGACATGGGATTATGGAGGCAAAGTCTCTTAGAAGGCTCTCCCCTCTGAGGGACATGAGTAGTTGAGTATGTTTCAAGCAGAGAATTTCTGAAACAGAAAGATTTGCTTGGAACCAGATATTGGCCAAACTGTGGAAGGTCTTAAATGCCAGTATAAAGAGATGAGTCTATGTCATAGATATTAGACAGCCACCAATGTCTATGAGATGAGAAAAGGATAGATAACAGATGGACAGATATATGTATACATACTTATATATAACTTTATATCTATATGCTAAGTATAGATATCTCATACTATAACTATCATCTATCTATCTATCTATCTATCTATCTATCTATCCATCTATATTTCTTTTACCTACCTACCTACCTATCTAGCTATCTGTCTAGGTCTATGACTATGATTACAACTATAGCTATATACCCTCCTTAGAATGCCTTGACTTATTCAGGATTGGAGTAGGGGTGGAGAGCAGAATGTTGAAGAATTGTAAACATACTAGCCGGTTTCATTTCTTTTATTATAATATGAGAATAGGAAATGGAAACTTTAAGATGATATGCCTATATTGAATCATTATAGCTTTAAAAATTAATGGTTTCTAGTAGATTCTACAAAGAGATTTAAAGAAGAGAACACCATGCACTGGGTAATGAGAATGACTATTATTTATGACAATAATAATAACTTTCTAACTCACAATTGGGAAAAGAGATTTACAAAAGAAGTTTTCCTATGTAAAAACAGAAGATTGACATTCCTAGCTGTGGAATGTAAATTCAGAAATTAGCCCATTATTTTACAACTCTTATAGAGATGTGACACATACTTTTGGAAGATTTTGTAATTTCTTTCCATCTTTAGAAAAAGATGTAGAACAACATTTATTTTAAAAATTATTTTTTGGTCCTAGTATCATAACATAAAACCATAATAGGTGTTCAATGGTTGAAGTAGCACAACTTTCTTAAAAATAGCAATTACATTTGATCACTCATTTTTTTTTCATTCTTTTACCTATTCTTTCACCAACCACTTATAGAGCACCTATTTGTTTTGGGCATCATGCCGAACACCCAAAAGAAAGAAACACAAAGTAAATTTGAAACAATCTTTGGAGAATCACTGTCTATAGGAGAGAACAAAAAGTAAATAGCTGAAATACGCTACGTAGATTAAGAAGCAAGCACTATAGCAAAGAGCCATTCAGTCAGTCTAGAGCAGGGTTTCTCAATCTTGGCACTATTGACAGACACTTTGGGCCAGATAATTCTTTGTTGTGTGTGTGTAGAGGGGGTGTCCTGAGCACTGTAAGGTGTTTAGTGGCGTCCCTGGCCTCCACCCACTAGTTGCCAGTAGCTCCCTCCCCAAGTCATGAACGTCAAAAATGTCTCCGGACATTGCCAAGCATCCCCTTGCGGCAAAATGGCTTGCCATTGAGAACCACTGCTCTAGAGAATCCTACAGATTTTTAGAGGTGAGAAAGATTTCTATAGATTTATTTTAAACTTATCATTATTTATTATTTCACTCATTTTTTTCATTTAGCCAACTCATATTTATTTTAAAAGTACTGGAAACTAGCATGAAGAGGATATAGTGCAGATTTTCTATTTTTATAGAAGATAAAAGACATCAGGGATTCTGTGTAAGACTCACCTGAATAGTTTCTATATTCTTATGATCAAGAAACGGGATAATCTAGAAAGAATGTGGCATCAATTACAAACTTCATGAGGCAAGGATCAAATCGGTATTTTAAAAACCTTTATTAAGGAATGATTTACATACCCTGAAATTCACCGATTTTAAGTGTGTAGTTACAAGAGTTTAAGCAAATTTGTATAGTTGTGCATCCATCACCCTAGTCTAGTTTTAAAATATTTCCATCACCCCAAAAGTTCTCTTGTGTTTACAGTTAATATCTGCTTCCATCCCCCCCAGTCCCCTCAACCATTGATCTTCTTTCTGTTACTAAAGTTTTGCCTTTTTTAGACATTTAATATAAACCACGTAATATGGAATCATGTAACAGTCTTCTCTGTCTGACTTCTTTCAATTAGCACAATGTTTTTGATATTTATCCAGGTTGTTGTGTGTTATCACTAGTTTGTTCCTTTTAATTACTGAATAGTACTCCATTGTATGGATAACCATATTTTATTAATCCGTTTACCAGTTGATAGTGGTGTGGATGGCTTCTAGTTCCTGGGTATTATGAATAATACTAGTATGAAATATCTTTGTGTGGACATGTTCTCCTTTTCTTTGGTAGATACCTTGGGGTGAAATTGCTGAGTTGTGTGGTAAGTGCATATTTAACTTTTTAATAAGGTGCTAAACTGTTTTTCAAAGAGACCATTCCATTTTATACTCTAACCAATAATGTATGCAGGTTACAGTTTTTCCATTTCCTTGTCAACAAGTAGTAGTAGTGTCAGTCTGTCTGATTTTAGCCATTTCATTGATCTTGTAGAGGTATCTCATTGTGTTTTTAATTTGCATTTTCTTAACGACTAATACTTTTGAGCACTTTTTCATGTGCTTATTTGCCCTTTGTATATAACTTTGGAGAAGTATCTTTTCAAGTCTTTTGTGATTTAATTTTCTTTATCTTATTATTGAGTTGGAAGAGTAACATATATTCTGAATAGAAGCCATTTTTGAGATACATGATTTGCAAACATTCTCTCTTAGTATGTGGCCTCTATTCATTTTCTAGTGTCTTTTGAAGAACAAAATTTTTATTTTGATGAAGTCCAATGATCATTTTTTCCTTTTCTAAACGGTGCTTTTGGTGTCTATCTAAAAAATATTTGCTTAACCTAAGTCATACAAAGATTTCCTCCTAGGAATTTTATAGTTTTAGCTCACTCATATTTAGGCTAACATTCATTTTGAGTTAATTTTGTGTATGGAGAGAGGTAAGGGTCAAGGCTCAGTTTTTAAAATATATGAATAACCATTTGTTCCAGTATCATTTTTAGAAAAGACTATTCTTTCTCCATTGAATTTCCTTGGCACTTATGTTGAAACTCTATTGACATTGACCATAGACATTTTGGTCTTTTTCTGAATTCTCTGTTCTCTTCCATTTATCTATATGTCTATTCTTACACCTATACCATATTGTCTTGATTACTGCAGATTTACAGTAAGTTTTGAAATCAGTTAGTATAAATTCTAGCAAGTTTGATCTTCATTTGTTTTCCAAATTGATTTGCCTATTTTAGGTCCTTTTTTATTTCCATATAAATTTTATATCAATATGTCAATTTCTACAAAAAAATACTTGCAGGGATTTAGACAGGAATTGTGTTGAATCTTAGGGTCAGTTTGGGGATAATTGCCGTCTTAACAAATTGAGTCTTTCAGTACACGAATGTGGTATATGTCTCCATTTATTTAGATCTCCTTTAATTTATGTCTTGCATTTCTTTTTTTAAATTTATTCCTAAGTATTTTTTATGTTGATGCTTTTGTGAATAGAATTTTCTTTAGTTTTTTGATTGATTGGTGCTAGTACATGAAAATTCCTGCATTGATTTTTGTATATTGATCTTATAACCTGTGATTACTAAACTTGCTTATTAATTCTACCAGCTTTTTTGAAGATTCCTTAGGATTTTCTACATACAAGATCATGTCTGTATATAAAGACAGTTTTATTTCTTCCTCTGCAATTTGTATGACTTGTACTTGTTTTTCTTGTCTTATTCCACAGTGTTGAATAGAAGTGGCAAGAGCAGACATCCTTGCTTTGTTCTTGATCTTAGTGGGATGACATTGTCTTTTACCATTAAGTATGATGTTAGTTGTAAGTTTTTTGTAGATGTTCTTTATCAAGTTGAGAAAGTTCCCTTTTATTCCTAACTGTGTGAGAATTTTTATCATTGATAAGTGCTGTTTCTCATCAAATGATTTTTCTACATCTCGTTGAGATGATTTTCCATTTATTCTTGAGTGCATTTTAGTAATTTGTGTCTTTCTGGGAATCTTTAATTTATCACAGTCTCAAGTTAATACTGATTTAATTTGAATAAAATATAGCAACTTTGCACTAGTACAGCTCCATATCCTTGTCACTCCTTAGGTGCTATTGTCATATATGTTATATTAATATATGTTATAAACCTATATTGTAATATAGATTTAATTATATTATAGTATAGGTATAATTACAGTCTTATAGTTATTGCTTTAAACAGCTTTATGTTTTATAAGGAAATTACAAGAATAAAAATATGTACAATCTTCAGTCTTTTATATTTACCCACATATTTACTATTTCTAATGCTCTTCATTCCTCCCCACAGATCCCAGTTTTCATTTGGTGTCATTTCCTTTCAGCTTGAAGCATTTAAATTTTAGTATTTATTGTAGCACAAGTCTGTTATCAAAGAATTTTCTCAGTTTTTGTTTTTCTGGAAGTGTTTTTATTTCACTTTATTTTTGAAGAATGGTTTTATTGAATATAGGATTCCTTGGTGAGACATTTTTCTTTCAGCATTTAGAATTTGTTATTCCACTGCCTTCTGGCTTCTATTGTTTCTGATGAGCAGTCAGCTATTAATTGTATCGTTATTGCTTTGTACCTGGTGAATCATTTTCTCTTGTCACTTTCAAAATTTTCTCGTTATTTTTGGCTTTCAGCAGTTTTTTTCAGCAGTTTGACGATGATGTATCTCTATGTGGTTCTCTTTGTGCTTATTTTATTTGATGCCTGTTGAACTTCTTAGAGCTGTAAGTTAATGTTTTTTCATCAAATTTTGGGAAATTTCAATTTCTTCAAATATTTTTCTGCCACTTTCTCTCCCTCTCCTCTTCTGTAGGGACTCCCATTACACACATGTTGGAATGCTTGACATTACCTGGCAAGTCTCTGAGGATCTGTTAATTTTCCTCAATTTTTTCCCTCTTTGTTCTTCAGGTACAATAATTTCTATTGATCTATCTTTAAGTTTCCTCTTCTTTCTTTTGCCGTCTCAAGTCTGCTGTTTATCCTATCCATTGACTTTTTCATTTCAGTTATACTCTTCTAGAATTTTCATTTGGTTATTTTATATAATTTTTGTTTCTCCATAGAGACTCCTTATTACTTGACTAATTGTTAGCATATTTTTCTTTAGCTCTTCGAACATAGTTTTCTTTAATTCTTTGAACATATTTATAATAGGTATTTGAAGACTTGTCTGCCAAATCTGACATCTAGGTTCACTCAGAGTCAGTTTCTAATGACTGTTTTTCCCCCTTGAATACAGGTCACACTTACTTGTTTCTTTACATGTCTGGTAATCTTTAGTTAAATACTGGACAATTTATTTAATATATTGTAGTAACTCTACATTCAGTTTTATTTTCTGGAGTGTTGTTACATAGAGTAATTAATTGATGAATTAATAACTTGCCTGCCCTTACACTGCGGAGTTTGTCTTTCTCATAGTGTGCAACTGCTGATGTCTCTGCCTATTTGTTTTTCTTATTTTTATTTTTTAGCCTGACTCACTGGAAGGGTCATTCCTCCATCTTTATAGTTTAGTTGTCAACCAATGATTAGGTCTCAAGTTGTGTTCTAACACTTTGAACTCATTAGACTTACACCTTGTGTCATTTGAGTTGTGTGTGACCAAGGAGCACAGTCAAAATTGCAGCCAGTTCTCAAGTGTCCCTTGGTTTTCCCGTTTCCCAAGGATCCTTAGGATCTCCCCCACACATGTGTAGTTTTGCAGTCAGCCAAGTGTGTGAGGAGGAGAGCTTAGCTTAACCCTTTTATGATGCTCTAAATTCCAGTGTCTCCCCATTAAATTTCTGGCTGGTTAGATGGTCATCTTAAACTGGGAAACACAACATTGGTCTAGAAAAGCTGCAGGTTTTTATAGTTTATCCCAAACTAAATCTTCCATTTTTAGCTGTGAGTGCCATAGATGTTTGCCCACGTGGCTCTTCCACCTCTGCCCCAAGGCAAGTCAGCTTTCTTTGACAGCAAAGTTGCTTTTTTATTGGTATGCCTACAATTCTTGCAAACTGAGCTGGGGGATGAGAGTATAGGAGCAGCCCAAGGCAAGAGGCTGCATACTCCCACCATTCTTACCCAAAGTTTTTCTGTTTTGGAATAAATGTTTAATAATTTATTTTCTTCTTTTCATAGGTTTCTAAATGATGAAACAATTTTTTAAAACAATTTTGTCCAGTTTTATGCTTGTTTTTGATGAAAGGGGAACACCTGACCTCTTCATGTAGCCTAGAAGATCAAATCTGTTTTTATAACAGATTCATAGAGAGTAGCATTCAATAAATACGTGTTGAGTGTCTTTTATTGAAAAGTAGACTCTGTGCTGAAAACTGATAAACTCTGTATCTCAGGATGCCAATTTATTCTCGGAGCTCCACAGATGTTTGTTGAATGAAAAAATGAACTAAAGATCCAGCCAACTTTTTCTTTGCTTTTATAAGAGAGAGCAATTGGAGAGTACTAACCTAAAAATTCCTTTGAAGCTTTGTTTTGATAACAAATGTATTGATTTACCTGAGCCATTGTATTAGATTCTGCTAAGATAATAAAAATCCCTTTCTCTTCTACAGCTTAAGAAGTCTTTTACAGAGGTTCAAAAACACTTGTTTTTCATCTAAATAAAAAACAAAAAAATCAAGCAGAGAGACTACAATGTAGGTAACCTTTCCCTGTAATGCCTCTCACCTCCTTCTTGTTCAGACTTCTGCACGAGCTTGTTGGAAGGTTCGATGATGTTCCGAGAACGTGTCAACAGGATGGTGCTGTGTTAATTATCAAATGTTTCTGTTTAGGGATTAAAAAATTCTAGCTCTGAAGAAAGCCATCTTGATCCAGGTATTTCTGAACAATTTGGGGCTTATTATTCTCTTTAGAAGCTTCATTTAATCTGAAACTATACATCAGAGGCCTCAGACCGACAGCCTGAATCAGTCCACAGACATGTTTTATTTGGCCTGAATAGTGCTCAAACAGAATCTCTTGTCACAATGTAGAAATAAGAGATTTTACGTAGCAATACAGATTTCTTAACTTGAAGATCTCATGACACAGCCTTGTTCCCCTGAGGCAACAGTCGGTTGCAGCCCCTTCAGAAGGCACGTGAGCTGTGCTCTCTGGTGTGCCTCAGTCCTGGCCTAGCCCAGCCGGATTCCCTCCTCATAGGACCACTCCCATTCCACTCTGACCCTGCAGACTCTTGAGTTCATGGCTTTTGGGACTGTGGCCTCAAAAGCCAGACTGCTGCCAGGGGGACATGCTGGTAATCAGTGGAGGATTGAGCTACATTATTTATCATAAAAGAACTTGGGTCAGGTAGAAAGCATTTGAGCCCAGAGTAGAGAAGAATTTTGTATCCAGAGTACACACCAGTGACATTAATTAAAATAGAATTGGAATGATATAAATGTCATTCATTTATTCATTCATTCACTTATTCACAGAATATTCATGGACTGACTGAGTTCGGTTCACCATTGTCTCCCTCCAAGACCTGAGGTTCCTGATGTATATGTAATAAAGATAATATAATAAATGTTCCATAAATAATAAAATAATTTTCCATACACATTCCATAAATAAACTAACAAGTGAATGAATTGCATTTATTTTATTTCATTTCCATGGAAAATGAGATAACTTACTTCCTCAATCGTTCCTTTCCCAGCAACCCTCAAATTTTGATTTTAATTGATTTAAAATGGTATCTAGTGAAGGCTTTCACACTTTGTTAACGAAAAAAAAGGAGAAAAAACCCCCCTGAAATATTAGATATTTTACCTGTAATTGGGACTCATGAAACTAGGGAGAGTAACATGAGAATCAAGAGTGGACTCTTTCGGGCCGGCTCCGTGGCTTAGCGGTTAAGTGCGCGCGCTCTGATGCTGGCGGCACGGGTTCGGATCCCGGGCGCGCCCCGAGGCACCACTTCTCCGTCCAACGTGAGGCCGAGTCCCACGTACAGCAACTAGAAGGATGTGAACCTATGGCATACAACTATCTACTGGGGCTTTGGGGGGAAAAAAAATGAATAAATAAAATCTTTAAAAAAAAAAAAAAGAGTGGACTCTTTCGTTGAGAAGCATTTTAATCCTTTAGTAACCAAGACTAGAGAGCATGCAAATTACAAGCCAATCTGAAATTGACTGACACAAGTTCCAGGTTTAGAAGCCAAATTCATAGCATCTGTAAATACCAAGGAAAATACAGATTTTAAATTTATGATCAGATTCCTTCCTCCACTCACAGCTTAAACGTATTGTGGTCAGAAGCTGCTATTATAAGACCATGCTCTGATAATTCTGCTCTGGGCGGCAAGGCTCTCGTGAGAGAGAGAGAGAGAATGGATTGGGAGCACTTCAGAGAAAAGATCGAGAGGCAAGTCTGGGACTGTGCCACCCAGCTCCCGGGCCCAGGGAGGGTCCATGGCAGATGTTCAGAATGAGGCATCTCGCTGGTCCCCCAGTGGCATTCTTATAAAGTCAGCTCTGTGAGTGATATTCTTGATACTTGATGTTTTGCCAGAAGTTAGAATATTGCTTTTCTCTTAAGTCTATACATGCTGCTTAGAAAGCTAAGTTTCTACTTAGAATTACAGATATCCCAGCAACAATTTTCAAACATCAGGTCACGTGTTATTAATCCAGGCATGTGTAGATATTTGGACTTAAGGAGACAGTAGATTGTCATGAAGAAAGCATTGCATCAGGAATCAGGAGGCCTAGGGCCTGATGGTAGCTTTGACTGGTGTCTTCTCTTCATGGCTGACGCCGCACCGCCCCCGCCACCGGAAGATGATACTCAGCCTAGTCCAGACTAGGCTGCAAGGCTCACAATCTGCTGGCCAGGATTTTAGACTCCAATCCATAGAAGAGGTCCTGGTCTTTTAACAGAACTAGAAATGTCAAGTGGAGAATACTCTTGTAGAATTAAAATAAAATAAAATGGAAATCCATTTGTAATTTGCAGTAAGAAAAAGGCTTGTAAAATGACTCCAAATGCATGAGTCCAAAATGAATGAGAATGCCGATTGCTGACTATGAATATCTGAATACGGTGCTACTTTCTAATTGCTTCACTTGCAACAGAGAGAAATAAAATTGTGAGAGTGTGAAGTGTATAAAGAAGTCTACCGCTCTCCCGGGGCTCAGAGACCCACAGATTGGAGAAAGTAAGTGAGTGCCTTTCTGACCATTGATTTCCTCACTCTTATTGCAAATTAGAAAGCTCTAAGGAGGACTTGAATGAAACCAATCTTCGCATTTCCGAAAAGAGAACTAAAAACAGCTGGGGAGACAGCGCCACCTAGTGTCCACATAAAAAACTCCCTGGCGCTCATCTTGGCGGTAATTGGCCGCAGTAACTTCTATGAAGTAGGGCAAAGAAAATAAATCCATCAAAGCTAACAGAGAGAAATGCCAGCTGAAAGCATTTTTGAGTCTTGATGCCTTCAAAAGCCAGGAAACTTAATCCTTGCCTTATGTTTCTCTCTTCGTGCCCAAAAGGCAGCCAAGCTCGTCACTAAACCAGGGGAGGTGACGCAGGTCACTAAGTTTGTAATGTAGTTGGTAACTGGTTTTCATTTTTTCTCTGCATCCTGGCAGCAGGAGATAGGCAGCTTGTTATAACTTAGAGGGGGCTCCTGGAAAGCCTGCTTGCTGGGCGTATTTCTGTAGGCGTGGGCTCGCTGGGAATATTATTACCTCATGGAGTCACGGATTTAATAGCATTTCTTCCACTTCATTCAGCACAGCACTAAGTTACAGCGACTCCGGCTTCAGCACATTACAGACACGCATTGTTCCCGATAGCATCACACCCTCACGGTCCCATGTGGGTCCCAACCACGCCACCTGCTTTTGCACACACGCCACACACGCGCCATTCTCACACTTCCAGGCTTTCTGGCCAGGGTGTTCTCCACCTCCTTGCTGACCTAACTGGTTTGCACCCCTCTCCCCGCTGCCTTTCCCTTCTTCCTTCCCTGCCTTTCATTCTACTACCTCTGTGCTATCATAATAACTATCATTTTGGAGCACCTACCATGTTCCAGGCACTGTGCCAGGCGCTTCGCAGGTAATTTGTCATTTGAGATGTTATGATGTCTGCCTTGTGGGTTAGGAGACGGTGGCTCCGAGTGAAGCACAGTCAGGGGAGTGGAGTGAGTGGCTCTCCCCCATGCTGATTCCAGTCTTCAGATGTTCCTACCATGTGGAGGGAGCTTCGTTAGCAATAACACTCCTGACCGCTCTCTCGGCCCTCTCTTGCTCCTCCCGGAAGAGGAGATGGGTGATTTAATCTGATGGTGGCTTTGGAGGGAGAATGGGGTTTGTGTAGCACAGGCCCTACTCTCTTTTTCCCCCTGGGAGCACGGCTGCCTGCCTGGAGCGTGAATTCTGGTCTGTTTCCCATTCTGTACGTTTCACAGGGCCGGCTCTGTCCCTGTGCTGCCCATCACCGGGTGGGCAAGTCTGTCCAATCTGAGGGCTCCGAGGTAGGAAAGCCCGCACGCCCACAGATACAAGCCACAACCGCCACTCTCAACTCTGTCGGTGCTGTAGGTGACGCTTGCATCTCCCACCTCTCCTGGTTCACAACTTTGATGTGTTCTTTATTGGGGCACCTTGAACTCCCAACACTTAGGAAAGTAATTTCCTTGCTAAATACAGAGCAGACGGTTAGGGTTATTTGAACTCCAACTTCAGATGATTCAAACTCGGAAGAGCTTTTTTTTGAAGTTCGGAACCAATTTGCTCTGGTGTAGAGAATGTTCTGGACTGGCGATCAAGATGCGGGCTCTATTCTGGGCTTGGAGTCTTCCAGCTTTGCAACTTTGAGCGAGCAGCTGCTCACGGCTTTGATTTCCCCATCTTGGCTTCTGTGGTTCCAAGGTCAAGGCACCACTATCTGGGGGCACCATGAAGAGGTGACGCTCATCTCTGCGCAAGGAAGCGGCTTTGCATCCATTTCAAAGGAGCTGCTGCTTGTTTCTCTCTCCCCTTCTGGGGAAAGCGCGGGTTGTTTTTCAGAGCATTCTAAAAGCATCTCAGAGCATTCATGGCAGCATTTGCAAGAACCCCCTTTGCCTCTGCCACATTCAGGATCAAGCCTCTGATCCCTTTTTCTGTGTGTGTGTGTGTGAGGAAGATCAGCCCTGAGCTAACATCCGATGCCAATCCTCCTCTTTTTGCTGAGGAAGACTGGCCCTGGGCTAACATCTGTGCCCATCTTCCTCTACTTTATATGGGACACCGCCACAGCATGGCTTGACAAGCGGTGTGTCAGTGCGCGCCCGGGTTGCGAACCCGTGAACCCCGGGCCGCTGAAGCAGAGCGTGGGCACTTAACTGCTACGCCACCAGGCCGACCCCCTCTGATCCCTTTTATTTGTTGTTATACACCCTGGGCAAGGGGGAGGCAGTATGTTAGATTTTTTATTGTGAGCCCAGAATTGGGACTCAGTGGGTTGACAAATTATTTTCTTCTTGATTTGTAAGTTTGTTCCAAAGTTACTCACTTTGAATTACATTTAGTTATGCATTTACTAATTTGGTTTTATTGAGATGAATGGCATAATGTGGACTGTGGAGAAACCGTGGAGCTTAAAGTCACCTAGAGGAACGTATCAGAGGATTGCAGGTGCATCACCTCTGCTCTGCAAAGACAAGAACAGGAGATGGAAAAGAGACGCAGTCTGACCTTTCCCAGTGTTATCACTGCAGGCTTGCTCTTTACCCAGACCCTCACCTTAGTTTTAGGACGTTTTGTCATTTCCTTGACATAATTATTTGCTCCTCCAGATCCTGATACACTGAACACCGTTCATGCCAGACACCATCTATATGCGCAGTGGCACTCCTTCACCTTCATCCCAAGTTCGCCTCTCTCTGCCACGGAAGAGAGTCAGAGTGGGCTTTGCCCTGGGTTTACAGGAAACGGAGGAGTTGGAGTAGACCGTGATTAATGGGATGCATGTTGGTATTGATGCCAAGTCTAGAAACTTGATAAATATGAGTCTCCTTTTTCCTCCTCTCCTTTCCTTGGTGAGTTCATCCCTTCTATATGATGATAATTCCAAAATTTGTATCCCCAACCTGGACTGCTCCTGCCAGTTGCAGATTCATATCTGTGTATCTGTGTATCTATCTATCGTTAATCATCTATCTATATTAATAAATATATGTAAATGATATATATTGATGATATTATATATGTCAATTATATATAGATATATATCATTGCCTCCTCATCAGGAGGGGAAACAATGGAACACCCAGCAGGCTCCCCAAGTTTAGCATGTCCTGAACTGAGCTCCACATATTCTCCTCCCAGATCTGCCCTTCTCTCAGCTCTTTTCTCAGCCTTCCTCATCACAGTAAGTGGCTTCTTTCCAATTGGTTGGACCAAAGCTTGGAGTCATCTTTGACTCCTCTCTCTCACATCCCACCTCTGCTCTTTCAGCCAGTCCTGCCCTCTCTACCTTCAAATTTATACCCAGGTTTTCACCATTTTCCCCCACTTTGACTGCTAGCACCCTGGTCCCAGCTGTCCTCATCTCTTGCCTGGACTTCTGCAATAGCCCCTAGTAGGTCTCCCTGCTTTCCTCTTGCCTGCTCCAATCTATTCTCAGCCCAGAAGCCCATGTGATCTTGTTAAAATATGTCAGTTCATGGCCCTCTGCTCAAAACCCTCCAATGGCTGTCTAGGTCAGTCAGACACAGTCCTCTTAGCTGCTCGCATTTCCTCTCTGCGCTCATTGCCTTCTTGTTCTGTTCCTGCCACACTGGTCTCTTTGCCTTTCCTTGAACGTGAGAGGCAGGCTCTCACCTTAGAATCTGTGTACTTACCTCATCCCCCATGGGGATGCTCCTCCCCTGGAGTCCACAGGGCTCACACCCCGCCTCCAGTAGGTCTTTGCACAACTGTGAGAGCCCGACTGGCTGTTCTTCTAAAATGGCATCCCTCACCACCAGTGCATCCTCACCACCGTCTCTGCTCATGTCCTTAGCAGCACTTATCACTATTTAATATACTCTATATGCTACTTATTTGTACTGTCTCCTCCACGAGAATGTAAGCTCCATTAGGATAGGGTTTCACAGATTTTTTCCCAGCTGTAGCCCCAGCAATTAGAGCCGGGTACTCAATAAAATAAATATTTGTTGAATGAATGAAGGAAGATGAGGAGGAGGAGATGGATGATGTAAGAGTCCCACCTCATGTGGGCATGGTGGACACTGAGCAGACAACCAATCATTTAAAAATCAGGGTTATATTCTGATACCAGAAATTATATTATTAGAGATTTATTTTCTGCTTAGAGTTATTACTTAACCTTGTTTGATTGAACAGATATTTATTAAATAACTGCCATATCACTGTGCTGGGAGCTAAGGGTACAAATATGGTCCACGTTCTTGTATAGAGTAAGATCAAAGTGAGAAATTTACGTACAAATAGGTCATTTCAATACAGAGTGGTAAGTAAATGCTGAAGCATGCCATCTAGGATAAACAATTTAGGTCTTCTTAGTCATTTTCACCTTAGATTTTTTGGACCAGTTTCTGTAAGACAGTATATTTTGATTGGCAGGGATAGAAGAGAGAAATGATATGCATCTACTCAACAAGCACATCCTCAGTAAGAGCCTTCAGAAAAAGGTAACTGAGGACAATCACCGCTAAACAATATTTTGATGGCCTGCCCTCCCCTATTAAGAACTTGCTGTTTACTTTAAATACATCTTGTGAACTCTTAGTGCCTATTAATTTCTCTCTGCAAAGAGAGGTTAACAAAATCTTCCTTCCATGAAAGGAATAGTGCACAGGACAACTAGACGAGCCCCAGTCTGCACCTTGATCCATGCATATAACCAACAGCTCATTCTACCAGAACCCTAGTGTGTTACAGCACCATTTTGAGGTACAGTTAGTCATTTGTCTACTCTGTGTTCTCTGAGAGTTTGAAACTCTGCTTCAGTTGTTGGCTGGGTACACCAAGTCGGGAGAAACGTTCTAAGCAAAACCAGAAGTATTTCTGTAACTTGGGACTTTAAAAAAACAATAACAATGATTTGCCAGGAACTAAACATCCTCTATGGAATTGACTCTACTTTTCTCAAGAGTTACCTTCAGCTCAAATGCTTAACCATTCTTCAAGTGCCAGATGTCATTTTTCTAGGAAGTATTCCCTGGCATCTCTCCCCCACTCAGTCTGGATCAAGCGAGCCTCTTTCATGTGCCTACAGCACCCCAAAGTTCCTTTATTCCAGCCTACTCATAGTTAGGCCAAGCGTCACAGGTTGAGTACAGTACTCCAGACTGCCAAGTCTGCCCAAGACTTCTGACACCAGCTGCAAGTTTGGGGATCCTTGGGGACACCCTCACTTCAGACCAGCTGGGTACAAATTTGGGGGTCCCCACCGACTCCCTCAGGTTCGATAATTCACTGGAAAGATTCGCAGAACTCATTGAAAGCACTATACTTAACCAGCCAAAAGAAGAGATGCACAGGGTGGAGTCTGGGAGGGTCCCGAATGCCAAGGTTCTGTGGTCCTCAGGGATGTGTCATCTTCCTGGCACATCCATGTGTGACAATATGCAGAGTATTGCCAACCAGGTAAGCTCACCCAAGCTCAGTGTCAGAGTTTCAACTGAAGCTTCATTACATAGGCATGACTGATTGATCATTGGCACTTGGTTGAACTCAATCTCCAGCCCGCTTCCCATCCCGGAGGTCAGGCTGATATCCTACCTAGCTGAAGTCCCAATCCTCTAATCCATGGTTGATCTTTCTGGCGTGGGCAGCCCCCATCCCAAGTCATCTGCCTGCATTAACTATCAGGTGTGGTTGGAGAGGCCCACTAGGAATAACAAAGACGTTCCAATCACTGGGAAATCCCAGGGGTTTACAGGTTGCATCCCAGAAACCAGGGATAAAGACCAGCCAAATTCATTACACACAGTTCCTATGATGCTGTATTTATGGCTGCATGTTTATTTGTCTCCTCAATTAATTTTTTGAGGGCAGGGAATATGCTACCTTGTTCATCATTATCTTTGTGCTTAACACAAAATGGGCGCTCAAAAAATATTTGCCACATGAATGAGCAACAAACTACAACTATTAGGCAGATTTTCTTCTGGCATTAATTCTAAACAATTACCATTAGGAAGTTGTTAAAGTGCTAAAGCACATAGAGCTAAGGTGTTTATCCCAGTCTGGATTCTCTTTGTGCATTGCTTGTTTCCCTTTGGCGTACTGATTTTCACCTATATCTCATGCGGGTCCACCCCTCACACTGTCCACGCCAGTTCAAGCCGGAGTAATGGCTCCCTTATACTGAGATTGACATACTTAGTGCAGTGCGGAAACTAACAAAGTCTCCATCGACTGTGTTTACGTAGCTCTAGCTCCTAGCTTTGCAAATGCTGGAACAATGTTAAGTTTCCTTTCTTATATGCTTCCTCTACAAGAAACTGCCTACTTTACCTGTTTTCATTCTTTCTGCTGCTATAGTATGGCTAAAGTGGGGTGACATGTGACAGAGGGATTTTGACTGCCCTGACTTTCATCAATATGAAAGCTACTTCCAGGCTCAGTTATGAAATAGTCCCTTTTTTAAGGCAAAAGTCTTTCCCCCTCTTTATGACTCAAAGCACCTTTTTTCTGTGATTTCTTTTTATGTTGCATTATTAAATATCCCCTGACTACCCAAAATATGCCTTTCCACTGGTTGTGTTAGTCTAAGATTTTATTTTTAACCTTTTCATGCCAACTACTCCGTGGCATATAAGCTGAGGATAACAGCAAGGGGAGCTGGACTTGGAGGAGACGTGAACAGCAAACCATCCCTCTGAGGGTTTATAACAGAGAAGAAAGACTAGCTGGCAGCCACCAATAGAAGCTGGCTCTCCTGCTCCAACAGTGGCTACTGGCGTGTTCCCTGATAAGAGTGTTGTTATGCCAGCCTGGAAGTGGCATTAGCCTGCCAGCTGCATTGCGCACATTCCTCTCTGGACTTTGGCTTGCCCGGGAGTCTAGGAGATGTGTGGGGAGCGAGTGGTGGATAGAGGCAGGTTTGTTGGGGTGGATGGAAGGTGTTTAACTGGTGTTGCCCTCATTTCAGTAGGATACAAAGCAGCAGCCCTACAAAGAGTTAAGACGGTTTAAACATTGCTTAAATATTCCACATCCTTTCTAGAAATTCGAGAAAATAAAGATAAGCAAAAAGTGTTCTTATCCTTATAAAACACTATAAAATATAACCAAAGGACATGTTTTTATCCAAGGTCATAAATGGTCAAAGTCCAACTCTTGGAGAACCTGTGATGTGAGAGACCATGCCTGTCTTTCTTCTTTTCACTTCTCTTTCTCTTCCTTTTCTCCTTTGATATGGAACAATACAAATATTGAGGCAATGGGACAGGCTTGCGGCTTTTAGAGGGGACGTGCTGTTGGCTTGTGGAGTGAGGGGTGAGGCGAAGGGGAGCCCAGGTCCCCCCCAGATCCAACCCCTGTCGGAAAGACTCCCTTGCTCTTGTGTGTGTGTGGAGTAACAGTGACATCCTGTGGCCAGTCTGGTGGATCTAAGTGGCTCCTTTAGAGATAAAGAAGACCATTTTGTCTGCCCTTAGGTGAGCCCTACTGGCTCCTTCTGTAGACAATACACGGCAGGAGGAAGGGCAGGATTCCCACTGCTGGCTTCCCGGTGCCTCCGTCTCAGTGACTGTCTCTGACTGCTGATGGGGGAGATTCCTGGGACAGAGATTATGTCCGTTTTTATGCTTGATCAATTTAAATGTTACCATCTGAGTGTTGAGTGAACCATAATAATAACCATGAGAACGTGTGAGAAAATAGTAATGAGGAAGAGAACCACTTCACCTCTTTTGAAGACATCCCAGAGGATTAATGCAGAATAATCTGTTACTTAAAAATGCCTAAATTGCTTGACATTTAGCTTTAAAATTTTTTTGGGGGATGCGATAACTTTATTTTGACCTTACTTAAGAAAGAAGGGGGCTGGGGAAGAAAACAACTCTGATCTGAAGTTATTCTAACATCCTTACATAATCAGGCTACGTGAGCCAAGTGTGTGGCTGTGCTCATGGGGGATGGGAGTTTTGTGGTCCCAAGTCCTTAATGAGTAACCTTCCATAGTGTTAAATGGAGGTGGGAACCCACTGGCACTTGGCTTTGGGTGTGACAGAAGTGGCGAGTGTGAAGCTTCAGGGCTCTGGCATGGTGGTGAGTGTGAGCTGAGCGAACTCATTCTCCACCGGGATGCCCAGCATCTTGTGGTTTCAATCAAGAGGATGCTGCTGCCTTGAGACACTCCTTGAGCTCAGCTCTTTTCTTGATGTCGCCAGGGTCAGTGCTCAGGGAATAAGGCCAAAGTAGCTTGAAGGTAAGGGTTTATGCTCTGGAGTTATACCCACCTAGGTTCTGATCCCAGCTCACCACTCACTAGCCCTGTGACCTGGGGCAAATTTCTCACGCTTTTCTCAACTGCAGGAAGGGGTTAATAATAAGCACCCCTTTTTTGGGGTGTGGGGATGAATACATGTGATAAGGCAGGGTGATCACCATTGCACGTTGCCTGGGACACAGTTAGAACCCACACAGGTGAGCTATTGTAGCCTATGCCCGGGGTCTGAAGGCAACTTGGTAGGAGGACTCCCTGCCCCCACTTCACCGAGAATCAGCAAAAGATCTCTGGAGTTGTCTACTGTATCGGGTTTGGATTGAGAGCAGCAGAAAGTGAGAAGTGTGTGTGCATATGTAGGGGGGCTGGGTGTGTAGTGTGGTGTGTGTGGTGTGCATATGTGTGTGGTGTAGTGTGTGTGGTATGTGTGTATGCAGTGTGGTGTGTATGGTGTGTTATGTGTATGATGTGTGAGGTATATGTATGTGTGTGTGGGTAGGGTGTGTGGTGTGGTGGATGTGTGGTGTGTTGTGTGTGTGGTGTGTGTTGAGTGTGTATGGTGTGGAGTGCGGTGTGTGTATCTGGTGTGGTGTGTGTGTGCATGGGTGTGGTGTGTGTGTGGTGTGCGTATGTGTAGTCTGTGAGTTTTCACATGTATATGGTGTGTGTGTGATGTGTGTGTATGTGGTGTGGTGTGTGATGTGTATGTGGTGTGGTGTGTGGTATGTGTGTGGAGGGTGTGTGTGTGTGGCGTGTGATGTGTGTGTACGTGGTGTGGTGTGGTGTAATGTGTGTGGTGCCTGGGCATGCACATGCAGTCTTCACTGACCCATTTTGCCACAGCTCAGCATGCACGGCAGTTTGCCACAGTGGAGTGAGATGTGAGGGCTGCGCGGGGTGATCTGCAGCACTCTGAGAAGAAGGAACAAAAGAGGGAAGGAACAGGGGTGAGGTAGCCAAGAAAATGCCAGTCAAGGAGGGAAATAGAGAGGATTGTGAAAAGTAAGACTTTCAGCATTGAGTATTCTCCTAGGCCACTTTAAAGTTCTCCAAAATCATGATAACTTCATTCCTATGTCGATAACGGTTCACATACTTTTTGTCTAGCAGCAGAAAAAAGGGCAAGGCAAAGTTCCCTCCCACAGGGCAAAAATCTTGCATTTTTAGTTCTTAGGTGACTCAACTGAGAGCATGAAAGGGATGGCTTGAAGCTATTCGAATCTCTCTCCTAGCTGATCAGCCAATTGTGTGGAAAAAAGTGATAATTTCTCCCTCTCTCCACAACATCTATCTCCTAAGTTTCTCCCCATTCTCCTCCTCCCTCTCTTCTCTCTCCTTCTCCTTCTGTCTTTCTTAGCGTCTCCCAATTTGGGGGATGACTCTTGGCCTACACAGATGGCATTTACTGACTTTGTCTCAAAAACTTGTGTGCCTTCCCATTTTCTCACAGGTTTCTTTGTGCTTTTGGGCAGCCACCCTGTTCTACAAGTTTTGCTCCAGTTTCTACTTGCGCTAGGTGACAGATGGATTTCCCATGTCCTGGCTGTAAAAGAAAGCCAATTTGTTTGAAGACAGGTTCACTTAGCTGTCGATGATAATAAAGGAAAAATAATGTCATAGTGTCTATTGGAGACGGAGAGTATGAAATTACCGCACTTGTAATCACTAGAGAAAAAACAAGAGGTGATGTCCTTAGAAGGTAGTCGAAAGGCAACTTGGCTTAAAGATTTGACTGTAGTGACGGGAAGGCAGAGAAATAAAGCAAACCAAGTTTTACTTGCTTGGATGGATGTTTGTTTATCCTGATCATGTGAAGTCTGAGCCAGTAATCCCAATGGTTTTGACTGCCCCTCAGTGTTTCTCTATATTTGGGCAGGGAAGACACTAAGATGGGCCAGTTTGCTCATATGACATGTGCAGGACAGAAATCTCTTTTGGCAAACAAATGCTTAAATTTTCTGTTTATAACCAAGCTAATTACACTTCAAATTTATTTGTGAAAACACGTTAAACTCAGTTTTATACACTAATATTTACACTTTTAAGTACGTGGCCCAGAAGAGCCAATGCAATTCCAGAAAGTGTTTCATGTCATCAGCTTATGCCCATATGGAAAGCTCTGGGGCAGCCCAAGGATGATGCTAGCACAATCCAGTTGGCACCTCTCCCCCGTATCCTTGCTCCCGTTCTTTCCTTTCTCTTCTTACTACCACACTACTGTTTCCCAGTTTAATGGAAAGAGAGGACTGAAGAGGTACTGTGGGTAAGTGGTTCTTAGGATTTTCCATTCCCTCCTCCTTGTCTCTCTCCCTCCTCAAAGATGGAGCTGACGTTAGAAGGGATGAAAGCATTTCCCTCTCATATTAGGCCCAAAGACATAGTGTTCTAGCTTGTTTCCTGAGTAACAGTAGGGATGTTTTTGGTTCCTAGGGGCAGAAACCCCAATTCCCACTTGGTTAAACATTAAATGAAATTTTTTGGCTCCTGTATTTGTGTGGTCCATAAGTAGAGTGTCTTTAGGTTGACTGCAATGGTCCAATAGTATAAACCAGGACCCATTTTTTCCCTTCTTTCTGTTCCACCCTCTACATTATCAGCCTCATTATAAGACTGGCTCCCCTCATGATCACAAAATGGCTGCCAATGCCTCTGGAATGGCTACGTACCTCCCTGTCCCTGGAGAAAGAGAGAGAGAGGCAGGTAGGTGGGAAGGGAAGAGAGTTCATATGTGCACATTCAAGTAAATTTTTTCTTTTCTTCTCTCTCTCTCTCTCTCTCTTTCTTTTTTGATCAAAACCATGGAAATAAATCCCAGGCATCTTTCTGATTGGATAAACTTAGGTGCTGTACCTGTTCTGAACTAATTGCTGAATTTCTCTGCCTAGGGGATGTCAGGTACCAATTGGCTTATCTCAACAGGAACTACCACAGAGCTGGGGGAGAATGGGAGTGGGTAGAGCAGGCAAGGTAGCTCAAATAACATGCTGCTAATCAACATAGAAGAGATTTCCACCACCCCTGCTTATTCTGTTTTTATAAACTCTGCTTCATCTTCATCATCACATGTGAGAAGCCATTTGTCTGGAATGCACATAGTATTAGGATTGGCATGTATTGTCTTTATGAAATCAGCAACCTGTATTGTTGGTTATTTGAATTGCGTCCATAGGTTCTCCATTTCCCACTGAAGGCGTTCTGTGCCTGACACCTTTGGCGTCCTCCTGTGGGCAGAGCCTCAGTTACTTAGTGGAAGAATTGAAGATAGTGCTTCATTTGGTCACTTAGCTGTTGTAACTTCTTCCTGGTACGGAATTGGCACCCGAGGAGTGAAGCTATTTAGGGTCTGGTAGGTCATAAAGCTGTATATGCCAAGTGTTGGAAGCTTGATCTAAATGAATTCATTCTATTCTGGAATATCTTCTTGAGATCTGGACCACTGGCAGAGCAAAGCCTCTCTAGACAGTGTGCTTCTTCAGACTCAACTGGATATTTCATCACCTTTCTCCCTCCTTCCCTTCCATTACTTTTTTTGCACCAGAGAATAGAAGGAAATCAAGCTACTGGCACTCTACACTCAAATAGGTTTGGTTATGAAACTTGCCAGCGAACCATCTCTGGAGGTGGTTCTACTGCATCTACTTCCTGCTAGGAAGAACAGAGAGTGCGAAGAATTCTAGGACCAAAGCAAAAATAAAATACAAATTCTCAGCATCAAATTGTTTACACGAGTTTACTAATGAAGCAAGTGATAAGTATCAGGTTAAATTCTCACTACCATTGGGGGGTGGTGGTTGTGTTTTGGAGGTGCTTGAAAAATGCTAGTGATGTTAACTGCTTGGTTGTCAAATGGAGAGGTAAACACTAGGTCTTGCCTGCTGCTTTGAGATACTCTAGCATTCCCCAGCAGTAAGTGAAAGGGTTTGAACTGGATATCATTGAATTCTGACCATCATTTTCTACCTTCTCTACTGAAAATTGAGAAGAGAAGCAGGATATCAGCACGTGCTTTTCCACCTGGAATGCAAGGAGAGAGCTTGGGGGAACTAGTGGCCACCACACATGCAGTCATGTAACAAACTGGTGTCATCTCCATGGCAACTTGTGGAAGCCCCAGGGTTCATGGGCTAGTGCAGCGCAGGTTATAGGGCTGAAGGGTCCTAGGGGCCTGGAGGGGGGCCAGGCTCCTCACATCTCGCAGGTGAAGACTAATTTCCTCATTCTCCTTGAGGGAGCAGGCAAACTTGGGTTTGGGTCTCTCAGTTCTTGGAGTTCTGATTTTTTCTCATACAAATGCTTGGATTCCTTCTCAGCTGACTTACTTCTTTTAAGATTTCTTTTGCCAAACAACCTCCTTTTGCTTTATACGATCTCTCTGTAGCTATATTCATATATTTAATCACTTGTGCTAGCTTGATGCAATTCTGTTTCTTTAAGGTGAGTTTGCCTATCTCTGTTCTTATCTATTATGGGTTGTTTTTACAGTTGAACTATCAAAGGCAAGCTTCTTTCTGAGATCTTTGTAGGGGGCACCTTATTTTTGACCTTCCCATCTGTCCTGACCATTGCCTTTTTCTTCTCTGGTTTCTATCGCATCACTTCCTCTTGGCTCCCTTTAAAATCATCTCCATCAGCTTAACCTCCACGACCCACTTCATTGAATTGATCAGCTGAATGCTCACCAGCCAGGCACCTGCTCCAAGCCCTAGCCCTGTCAGATAGGGCTGGAGGGACATTCCTCCTGTAAGGAGCCTTCCCTAGGAGAACCTGAGGCTTCTCACTCTACTCCAGGTGTTTTTTCCTCCCCCCCCGACCCCTGGTTTAGCATCCTTTCCCCTGGACTCCTGTCCCTTCAGTTCTTCCTCTCCCCCACCCTGGTCTCCTTTCTGTCTACTTCTGCACTGCAACTTCGCCTCTCACTGGCTGGCAGAAAGTGTGCCTTAGAGGAAAGCACAAACCTTCACGTCAGAAGGCTCTCCCTGGGAAACATCCTGACCCTGGTAGTGGCGTTGGGGGTGAAGGGTACCAGAATATGGCACCCCAGGACGTGCCACTTAGGCCTAAGCATTATTTCAAGCTAAAGGCCATTAAGAACCAGCAGATACAGAAAAAGCTCTTTATCTCCCCCTAACTGCCTAAAAATAAAGTGTAAATTTCCCCTTTTGTAAAGGAAGTTTACATTTATAAAGGAAATTTCCTTTTGTAAAGATATCTCAGAGAGCTACTCCCCAGAGACAGCTCTTATCACCTGAGAGACTCTTACCTGTGTAATAGACAACGCTTATTTACCAGACTTCCCTCCCTGGCCCAAACCCTCTTCGCTTGGTTTAGCCTAGGGTGGTATATAAATCTCAATCACCTGGCCACCTCCTTGAGTGTCATTTCTTTGTGAAACTCCCACATGTAAGTACCTAACTGAACTATTTTTTTCTCTTGTTGATCCATCTTTTATTGGTTTGACTCTCAGGCCCCAGCTGTTGAACCCAATAGGGTAGAAGAAAAACTATTTTCCTTCCCTACAGTAGCCACAACAATTCATTCTGAGCTGGCATCCTTGATGTCAGCCTTATATGTATATTATAAATATTTTATCTCTAGACTTCTTTCAAAAATGTTATTTCATGTGTATGTGACTAAGGCTCCCATCCCTGAGATTGGTCTGTGATTTCATTAAGATTTAACGTGAGGTGTTACTGTCATCTCCAGCCTTCTTCCATATCATCCACCTCAGACAAGGGTCATGTTGAATATTCCAGGCTTTGCAAGAGCTCAAGCTTCAATGAAAATTCCGTCACGGATGCCACCCACTCAGGGCCAATGGCTCCCTCTCAGCCTATCTGTCATTTTCTTCTCCACTGTCAAATGGTGGTTATAAGACTAACGGTATCCATCCATTTCCTTTTCTATTCAAGTTAGTCTCTCTCTTGTTTCCCGCTTGGTGGAAGGAGTGTTGGAAATGTATTAGGAGAAGATGTGAAATGCGGTAATTCTGCTAAGGTTAGAGGAATGCTGACTGTGTTGTAGCAAGAAAACAGCTTGTTAAACACCAGCCGAGGCAGAAGGTTTCGTCTCATTGGAATTCTACTTATTCAATGCTTGAACAGCTCTTGGAACAGCAGGAACCTGGGAGTGAGTATGTGTATACAAAAGGCAGGCATGGTAGATGTTAAACTGGCATTCATTTATTGGAATCCATTTTGGGTACTTTTCTCATTTCTCTCCTGGGAAGACATTGTTGGTGGCATCTTTGAGTTAGATACAGTCATATTTCAGACACTTACATCTCTTGCTTGAGGAAACATAGGCCAGATTTGAAAATAAAGTTGATATTCTTGTCATAGCACTAACAAAAACTATTCTTGCCAACAAAAAAATGAGAGAGATTTCTTTGTGTTTTGTTTTTGTTTTAGCTGAGAAAAATGTCACGTGTATTTGATCCGCGTTTCAAAGGGTGGAGTGCAACCACGGGATGCACACATCAGTCATTGGAAGAGTGTTGCAGTCAACAAATTAATCCAGACCATGTCTACCTCCTCTACATTTTGTCCTTCTTCTTGTGCGTGCTATTGATTGATATACCTCAGGGAGGAGATTCTTCTGACTCAGACACTAAGCAATTCCTAAAGAAAATATCAGTTTTAAAAGGGAATAGAGGAAATAGCAGCAGCAGCAAAAATCGCTAATCTTTCATTTATAAGAGCTACTGAACATCTGGAGAGCATGAGGCTCCCTTAACCCCTGGAGTGCAGGAACAAATGAGCACCAAAGGGCAGCCCGTGCTAATGTGGTGCCATTAATTTGAATACAATGGAGGGTCCTGTAATAAACAGCTTCAGAGCCATCTGGGTATTTGCTTACACCTTGCCTGGGTCTTTCGGGTGCTGGAGGCACAGTTTAAGGGGAGAGGAAATTCTTTGGAGCTTTCAGAAGAGTGAAGATATCCTTAAAGAGCAACGCTAAGTTTAAAAGAAAAATGTGTAATGGCCAAAATGAAAAGAAGGTCAAACAATTCATAGAAAAAAATATGTTTTTAATTATCCGTGGGGGTATTATTAAAATTAATATTTACATCTATTTCTTAACCAGTATTTATAGCATTTTAAACCAAATGTCAGCCTGTTGTGGAAAAATAGAAGGAACAACGTGCATCAAGAATGACTAACGTGAAGTTCACATTTTGCGGGAGAGTATGAGGTCTGGAATTTAGTTGGAACTGTGCAACTCTTTCTATCACCTTTCTGTGGGGCACACCATCTGAAGAGTCTTTAACTCCATTAAAAAAATAGAAATGGAGATTATAATACTTGTTCTCTTTTCTTCCTCTCAGTGGTCTCATGGGATGATGTACACATGCAGGAAGTTGCTCTGTAGAGAAGCCTGGGATAAACAATCAATGCACGAACTAATGTTATTGTGCAGCAGTTGTAGCGACATCTCCAAGTTTAGAAATAGGGAAATATTTCTAAACAAGCCCTTTCCTTAGATCCAGAAAGATTTCCCCACCCCTTCCTAAAGCAGTGACTGCTTGCTGGCAGCCAGGGGCCAGATCTGGCCCACAGACTGGGCTGGTTGGCTCACATGGGGTTTTGAAATTTTTTGAAGTAGTCGCCAACGTTGACAAGAATATCCAGATTTTTGATTTCTCTTACAAATGGAAAATCTGGCAACAGTGGTGCCCTCAGTCCAACACATCAAAAGTCAGTTGGAGAGGAGACTGGCCGGAGCAGCTAGACTCGGCATTCTTTCTCTAGTTGCCACGCTCATCTGGGTTTGTTTACAGGCATTTGAGTTTGTACTGCTTGTCTAGGGGAAGCTATTGAAGGTGTTTTGTAAAAAATGGAGTTGCACACTGTATTAGTCAGGGTTCTTCAGAACCAATGGGATGTGTGTATATAAATCAATCAGTCAATCAAACAAAAAATCAAGCAAGCAAACAGGTTTATTTTAAGGAATTGGCTCACACAATTATAGAGGTTGAGAATTCTAGACCCAGGAGAGCCAATAAGTTGCAGTCCAAGTTCAAGTTCAAAGGCAGGAGAAGATGGACGTCCCAGCTCAAAGATAGTCAAGCAGAGACAAAGGATTCTTCTGCACTCAGCCTTTTATTCTGTCCAGGCCTTCAAAGGATTCTATGAGGCCCTCCCACATTGGGAGGGCAAATGGCTTTACTCACTCTACTGATTCAAGTGTTAGTCCCATCCAGAAACACGCTCACAGACACAAGACACACCCAGAAATAACGTTTAACCAAATATCTGGGCACCTCATGGGCCCAGTCAAGCTGACACATAAAATGAGCCATCACACACACCTAATAACATTTTAGTTTGGATGAGTAGAGGACAAATCTCCTATGTGTTCATCATTTATCTAAAACCCTGGCAAGACCACTTGGTCGGGAAGGCCTCTCCAGGAGACAGGCATCTAGTGTGAAGTAAGAGGGCTAGAGAAAAAGTTTTGAGCAGGGCAGGGCCCAAATAAAGAAAACAACTGCTGACCGAATGCACCTGTTAAATTTCTTTCTCAAAGTTCTGTGTGTCTCTTCACTCTGGATGTCATAAAGAGCTACTAAACAGGTCTGAAAGTCTATGTACGCCTGTGAAATCAGGACATCCACACAGTGAGGACTGGAATGCCCCACTCACCGGGACCCTGGATAATTAACCAGGTGTGGGAGCCCTGCCCAGGATACGGGTGTGGATCCCAGGAATAGCGCTGCCCAGAACCTTTCAATGGAAACCCTAGTGAAAGAGATGCTGCCCTTTGGGGACACACATCATTATCCATACTAGCTAAGGCTCCCTGGGTGCTGGAGGTATTTAAGATCGGATCGGAAGGAACAGAGCGTAGCATCTGGTCCTTAAAAACAGCGAGAATCGTAGTCAGAATATTGGTCCAACATCTTAGAGATAGTTAAAACAATTTTCGCTCAAAGGCAAGTTTAAGGACACGGATAGTAACCCTGTCTCTATTCGCTGTGAATGAGTTGAGATTGGCTATGTCAGCTAGAGTAATTATTTTTCATCAAAAGCCTTGAAATGAGGTAGCCAAGTACAAAATGCTGTCTACTCCATGAAGCAAAAGAATAATATATGTTAGTTTAGTTCTCTTTTTTGATTATTGTTTAAACATAACCATAGACAGTGTCTTTTTCTTCTTTTTATAAAAGTAATTTAAAATGAATGACCACTTGTTGGCTGATTTCCATCAGCATTATTCCGTCGTTTGATGCAGATCTTGAAATCCTTGCCCTGTTTGCTTTTTGCCGGTATTTCTGTCTGCTCAGCCCTCTCCCGGGCTGTGGGCATTCCTAGCAGGGCTAAGAAAGAACTAGAACAGCCGTTCCACTATCTCTCAATGAGAACTCCCTCTCTAGGGACCTCGCCTAGCCCCTGCCCTTCAGACGGGGGCTAATCTGTCCAAGCGGGCGTGAGTGGTCATGATTTAAGCGGTGCCAAGTGCTCAGCTCTCCACCGGGAGCAGAGTTCTCTGCCTCGTAGCATTCCTGGCCATCTGGGCTGGGAGACGGAGACCACCGTGGCACCACAATAACCTTGGCCAGTTCTTCCGCAACTTCTGCTTTAGGAATTGCCATGCCCCGCACCGTAGCATGTGACACCAGGATCACGGATGCCGTGTGACCTGGAAAGGCACTGTCCTGGTCTCTCACCAGCAGTGCCCCTCTCTTCCAGCCCTGCCCCCATGCTCACTTAGCATTCTGCCTTCTAAGCCCATAGAAGGAGCGCTTCCTTACGAGGGTGCAAGGCTGGGCTGAGCACACACACACATACACACACATATACACACACACTGAATGCCAACCTTCCTCCTAGGAGGGAGAGGGTTCCCTGCATGACAAGTGAGGGGGGGAGAGTTTGATGAAGTCTAGGGGGAGGAATGCTCTGTGGTTTATTCTGCTGAGCCCAGGAGTTTTACTGCGCGTGTTCTCAGTTACCATTACTCCCTTTGTCTTCATGAGCGACTTTCTCTTTCAATCTCTGCTGGCGTCAGTAACCACACACAACTGCTATTACCTCCAGAGACTCCAATCATCACTTAACATATTATCTTTATTTGTGTCACATTGAATTTGATGGCCTTTCATGGTCTTTCAAGCTGAATAGATCCTGAAGGCTACAAAAAGATTGGGGAAAAAAAAGTGTGTGTGTGTGATGGGAGTCGAGGGGCACGTGTTTCATCTCTCCTGCCACCACCCTAGGGCAAGGTGCAGAGTTTGTCACTGGGCTGTGCAGTAGCCGTCTAAGTTGTCTTCCTGCTTTGGCTTTGTCTTCTTCGATCCATTCTCCACATAGCAGTCGAAGTGATCTTTCAAAAATACGAATTGTGTCTTTCCCTTCAATTAACCGAACAAATATTTATTGAGCGCCTACTATGAGCCAGGCACTGCTCCAGGGGCTAGGAATACTATGGTGAATGAGACAGGTAAAGACCCTACTCTATCTCCTGATGGGACTTACGCTTTAATGGCTCCCACAGCTCTTAGGATAAAGTCACAAGCTTTAAAATAATCGATTCCAAGTCTGTGCCTGATCCAAATCTCTAGCCTCATCTTGTACCTTTCTTTCCAGCCCTCTCTGCCTTCCATCACGCTGGCATATGCCAAGGTCCTCTCCCCTCAGGATCTTTATGCACGCTGTTGGCTCTTCCCCACCCTGTCACCTAGTTCTCTGCCACATGTCTTTCCCATCTCAGCTCACTGTCCTCTCCTCGGTGGTATCTTCTCAGGCCCTCTCAATCTAAATGAAGGTCCCCTCTGATATTCTTTCTCTGACTACCTTTCCCTTTTCTTTCATAACACTCATCACACAATGTATTCCATGATCCCAATACTGTATGACTGATGTTTGCCTTCCCCACTAGACTGCAACCTCTGGCAGGTAGGAATCTGATCTGTTTTGTATTTTGTTATATCACCTTTTACGTAGTGATCAACAAACATTTAGAAAATGAATGAATTTATGAATGAATAAGAAAAGTGGAAAGTGCAACAGGTTAGCTTGTCAGAGTTTCATGGATTCTGACAGAAGCTGTGAGACTCCTGGATCAGAGACAATGGACTTTATTACTCACAGAACAGCAAGCAGCATGAGCATCAGAACTGTGTCAGTTCCCCTTGCCACCACGTCCCATAGGGATGATGGTGATGGGCCCAGGCGGATGTGTTACAGGAGAGGATTCCTGAGTGTAGGGAACTTGAATCTTTTATGATGGACAGTAAAAAAACCTGCCCTTTTCTCTAGAGGAAGATGCCATCTTCATCTTCTAAGACTGTGAGCAAATCTGCCTTTTGTTCTGGAGGGAGACACTATCTATCTTCCATGGCTGTTTGCTTTACAAACACCCTGGAAGACAGTCTGAGAGGAAGGCCTTTAGTGCATGCCTCACAAGAGGTGCAGAAATATTAGAGACCTGTGGAGAATTTTACCCTAACAATAACCATCCCTTATTTTTACACCATCTTGGCTTCTGGTGAACTTTCTATTAGTATGCCAATCCTTTGGCTATTCTGATCTATCTGACAGAGACTGGGGCCATATCCAATCAATTTGCTGCATACAGCATTAAGTCCACTATCAACAGGACAACTCTAAGCAGCAGGATGAGGGCAGCCTGCAGTACTGACCTCAACCATGGTGCCAGTATCCTGGATCCAACCAGCTGAGCAAATCCCATAAATCTAAAGCATTTAACTTGTAAAGTCAGGAGACTTTATCCTTAAGTTTCTGAATTGACCTTTCCTCTTGGCCTGAGGAATTAATCCAGGCAGGGAGGATATATTAGCAATTGCACAGGCTCTGCCTTGGCCCAAGAGGAGGAGGTCTAGGGCAATTCTCTCATCAGTAACAATCTTGGCCCGTGAGTTGAGGCTGATTTCAAGAACTTCAAGACCCAAAGTGGTATCACTGATCTCTAGCTAAAGTCAGAGAAAAATTTTGCACCACCTTTTTCTAATTGGATTACTCTCATCATAGAGAAAGCTGTCCGCTGGGTGTGCTTAAATAACAAGTGAGTTATCCCTCCTGGAAGTTCTCCCAAATAACCGAGGTAGCCTCATTTTGGAGAGATCTCCACAGTCACCTGAGGGCTATGTGATTTACTAGTGATATTTCCTTGATGATTTACTTGTGATTTACTAGTGATATTTCCTTGAAGTCTCTTATGACCACCCCTGAGGTACAAGGTAGTACCTAGCTTCCACACTAGAAGTACAGTCCCAAGAGTGTCCACAGTCCCCCTGGAAGAAAGTGTTGTTTACAATTGATGCCCCCTGTGCCCCTCAGGTGAGACCTCCATCAGTTGGAGGGCACGGGCTGGATAACACTTCCAGCTTGTTGTCACAACTAACCGGTAGATCTTAAGGTTCCCAGTTCAGTTCAAATAAGTCTAATCCTTGTTTCTGATCTGAGTATAATTAGTCCACCCTGTTTTGGTTGTCCATGCTACCAGACAGGAGGCATTCATCTGCCCCATGGAATGACAGATAGCTACAAAAATAGTGGTGGGGAAAACACCTAGAGGTGTTGACAGGTGTTTGCAAGGGAGGCACAGGAACTGGGGCCACCACGTGCTATTTATCTAGACTTGATAGAGTCATCTGGTGGAGGATGGCAGACCTAGAAATCAGTTAAATTTAAGGTGCTTGCATCAGTTTGGGAAGGTGGCACCAGGATGTTTTCCTTCATGAAGAAGTTTATGAAAGGCAAATATCATTAGTGTCCCTCACTGTCCCATCCTCCCTGGATTCTGACTTGTTCTTTCCTCAAGTGCCAAGGCTGTTATTCTCTTTCCATGGTCACACAAGTGGTGTGTCCCATTCCAGGAGCTATAACGTCACCTTTTTCTTAATCATCCCCTATTCTCACCCAGGCCTTTCATTCAGAGGGGTCAAGTGTGAGAGGCACAAAGGCATTTTTATAAAACTTAGGGACTCATCATCTCTGCTACCTTAGCATGTGTAGGCCACTATAAGGGGACTTGGTGAATAGTGCACTCAACCAAGTGGTCATTATTCTTATGCTCTGTGACCATGTCACTCCAACAAGAGAATCCCAGTGGCTACACTAGAATCAAATTTGAGTCCCTCAGCCCCCTTTTGGTGGTGCTACCACCCAGAGGGTGGACCAACCGGGCTGTCCTGGGGTTTCTGTTAGGTGAAAGAAAGGAGCTTCACGTCAGGAATGGTCAGGTGGAATCCAGAATTTCAAAATACGTTTATATATAGCCCCCCAACCATTTTCATCCTAATTATTACTGAGGAAGTGGCCAAGAGAAAATGATCCCTATCTGGGGACAGCCACATTCAGTGACCAAATTGCCTTTGAAAGTATATGGTGCAGATGGAGGTGATAGAGGCCTTTCCAGGTCTCAATAATACCACATATCTGTGGATGGCAGGGGGTGTGGAAGGTCTATTAAATATCCTATAATTGGCTAGTTTTTATGACAAAAAGTTCATCACTGTCAGACTGCAATTGGTCCAGAAAGCCAAAAATATGACACATTAGCTTCAAGGGCTACAATGCGGCCCTCCTCACCATAAGATAAATGGTTCATCTTTAGGCAGGAGTCACAAATCTGGCGTGCAGTGGCGGCTCATGCATCAGAAACATAGAGTCCTTTCCTTTGTGCCCAGTCCATGACAGTGAACATGTTGTATCTGGGAAGATGATGGATCCAGGCAACAACAGTGGCAATCTGGACACTGCAGACCCAATCAAAAGCTTGATTCTAGCCCATCTCATCAGAGCACAGGCTCTTACTGTGGGCATCTGCAGGAGTGACCCAGATGGTTTGATTAGCAGCCATGATGTGTTTCTACATTTCATGGCCCCAAAGAGGAGTGTCTTTAATCTGCCAGTCTGTAGTTTTCCAAATGGCAGACCAAATAGCTAAGCCACTGGCAAAAGACCGAGTGAGGAAAAATATAATATGGTTCATCAAAGAGAGTATTGGCCAGAGCTATGAGAATGGCTTGAAGTTCTACCCACTGAGCAGAGCAACCACATTCCAGTTCTGGATAGCTGGCAGGGAGGTTGAACAGCCTCAGCAGCCCCAGCGGGCACCATCAAGGAAACCTCTGTTTCCTGCCGAACTTTTCTCAGTTTGTCAGTTGTTGAGTTCTGGTTGACCCACACCAAAACAGGAGTACCAGAGAGCCATAAGGCCTCCATGTGGATCAGCTGTGCAGTTTCGACAAGAGCTCTGAAGCAAGCTAACAGCTGCTTTCCAAAAAGGATGTACCTGTTAGTCATGTCAGGGAGATGACAAGTCCAAAACCCCAAGGGGCACCTCTGAGTTGAAGCTGCCTGCCTTTGCCAGAGGCTCCAATAGGCAAAATCATCAGTCACAGAGACTCAAGCTCATTTTAGCTTCTCTTGCTTGCTGTGAACCCTGCTCAAATCCCATCAGTTGAACTTGGGTCCTCCCTTCTCCCATGGGACCAGGTATGTTAGTGACCTGGGTACCTGTATCCAACAGTGTCATACAGTTAGATTCCTTTTCCTTCCCAAAGTTGCCTAGTATACTTAGGTGAGTGCATATGGCCTTCGATCCCACCCTTAGTCATCTTTTTCCTTTAAAACAACTGCCATCAAGGTAGAGAGGGAGGGAGGGATCAGGGGGCATGTGGGGTCAATAAGCAAGGCTTCGTATTCACTTCCACTTTCCAGTGGCTACTTGATCCCAGCTCAAACAAACTTCTAATATTTCCAGTCCACCTCAAGCTCTATGTACTCATTGTTGACACCGTTCATTTCAGCTTTAGGGACTCCTTGCTCAGCAGTCACAGTCATATTGCCTTTTGACTGGGGCTGCGGGCTTGCTGCTGCTTTGGTGGTAACATTTCTTCCTTCTCCCTTCTGAAGGAGAGTGAGCAAAAACCAAGGCACCGTCTGGGTGCTTGTTCAATCCTACCTCTTTCTGCTCATTCTCTAAACATTCTTTAATGTTTGTTGCTCCCCATTTGCTCACGACTTTGATGAGTGCATTCTACTAGATTTCAGGGAGTCTTCTCATATCCCCAAACACACTACACAGAGTCCTTTTTCCTCTTCTAGAAAGCAAAGCCAGGTATCTGTCAGCATCCTATTCTCATCACCAATACTGCCAAGAACTGAGAAGAGTCTGAGATTTTACCATATTTGCAAGCTAACAAGTGAGCTGCTATGGTCTGAAAGTGTCCCCCTCAAATTCATATGTTGAAATCCTAACCCCCAAAGATGATGGTATTAGGAGATGATGCCTTTGGGAGGTGCTTGAGGTCATGAGGGTGAAGCCCTCACGAATGGGATCAGAGTCTTAGTAAAAGAAGCTCCAGAGAGCTCCCTCGTCCCTTCCGCCATGTGAGGACACAGTGAGAAGGCACCAGCTATGGACCAGGAAGAGGGCCTTCACTAGATGTGACCATGCTGGCACCTTTATCTTGGACTTCCCAGCCTCTAGAACTGTGAGAAACATTTCTGTTGTTTATAAGCTACCCAGTCTGCGGTATTTTGTTGTAGCAGCCTGAATGGACTAAGGAATTGGCTTATCAGAGTTTCATGGATGCTGACAGATACCTGGGTCATGGATGCAGGATGGACGCAGACATGAGACTCCTGGGTCAGAGACAGCAAGGCACAGCAAACAGCAGGGGCATCAGCATATTTGTGTCAGTTCCCCTTGTCCCTAAGCCCTGTGGTGGAGAAGGAGATGGGCCCAGACGGATGCCTATACCTACAGAAGGTTGCGTTACAGGAGAGGATCCCAAGTCTTTGATAGTGGACAGTATGCATGTCTACACTTTGCTCCAGAGGGAAATACTATCTCTATCTTCCAAGGCTATTTGCTCTATAAATGCCCTTAAATAGATAGTTTGGAACAAAGGACAGTTAGTGCCCCACTTGCAAGATGTGCTGGAATACAAGAGCCCATGGTGAATTGTGTTCCAATAACTACTAACAGTGGGTAATGGAAAGAGCTTGTTGAATTAATGAATGAGTGAACAATCCAGATCTTGGTTCAAATCTCGACTCTATTCTTAACATCTTTGTGACTTTAGGAAAGATTGAATTTCAGTTTTCTCATATATAAAACGGTATAATAACAATAACTCTTGTCTGATTGCTTACTATATGCCAAGGACTATTCTAAGTACTTTTAACATACTGTTTTATTTAATCCTTACAATAATATTAGGAAATAGAGACAACATTTTTCTCCATTTCATAAATGAGGAAACAGGGCACAGATAGGTTAAGTTACTTGCCTGATGTCACACAGTTAGTAAGCACCGAAGCCAGGATTTGAATCTGTGCAGTCCTTTCTAGTTTCAATGGTTTTAAGTGCTACTCTCTGCTTCCTACATGAGACCTAATAACAGTACCTACCTCACCAGGGTGCTGTATAGGCCTGAAAGAACTGTTAGGTGCTTAACCAAGGACAATTTTCTTTCTTCTCTTCCTACAGTTGCTTAATTAAAAAAAAATCCAACTTCTTGGAATCCTCTTTTTAAAAAATGATTATTATGGGCCGGTCTGGTTGCATAGTGGTTAGGTTTGCATGCTCTGCTTCGGTGGCCTGGGGTTTGCAGGTTTGGGTCCTGGGCATGGACTGACGCACTGCTTGTCAAGCCATGCTGTGGCAGCGTCCCATATAAAGTAGAGGAAGATGGGTACGGATGTTAGCCCAGGGCCAATCTTCCTCACACACACACACAAAATGATTATTATTACTTTATCAAGTGAAAGTGGAAAAATATGTTTCCCCCCACAACAGAAGGGAATAGAGGCTGAAAACGGGGTACAGTGTGGTGACAAGGATTAAACCCAGGCCTTTCCACGTTGAGAAGGAAAAGCCACCCACAGTGGTGCCTGGAGCCCGGGTGTCTGTGAAAGGCCGTGTAGAACTGCAGACTCTGGCCCTGAAATAGCTCTTCCTTCATCAACTCCAGATGAACCAACCCACAGAGAGCGGCGTGAAAGAACCGCCTGAGAAACACTTGGAGAACTAGCAACGGGGCCTCTAATTCATAGCAGCCTGGAACAAGCCGGGTCCCTCTGCTCCTGTCCGCGTGCTGTAGTTGTGGTGATCTGAACTGCCTGCTATCATCGCCATGGATTACAGTCCTGGTGTGGGGCCCCACTACATCTCCAAAGAAGAAAAAATATCTTGTGGTTTTAAAAGAGACTTGGCCAAAAATGTAACTTTAAAAATCTATACATTTAGTGAATGTATAACAAGTAAGTTTGAAACATATTTAACAGAGATGTATTTATGTGTCATTAATTCTCTGGGACACTAACTTATGCATCCCTGCATAATGTTGGTATTCAGTAGATATTGACGTCACAATGCTTAGAATCATTTCAAACAGACACTTTGGCAAAATGAATGAAATGATGTTTGATGGATTTTATGATCCAATTATTCATTCCCAAGGTATGTATTTTCTTTGTAATTACATGCTTTTTAGATAAATATGAAAGATTTTTGGTGTGGATTTAGTAATCTTAAAATTCTCATTACATTCACTCGACAATGGTCCCTACTGGGACAAAGGTACTTTATTCTATTTAGAGCTATTACCTGGGCTGGAGTGAAAACTAGGTAAAGAAGAGGGCAAGGTATTCTCTTCTCGTATTGCTCTCAATTTACTGATTCTGAGAAACCCTAACCCCCAGCTAGAGATAATGAATTAAAGACTCTGTTGTACTTACCATTACCTAGGAGAGCTAGAATCAGTCAAAGCCTGAGGAACCGTGTTGAAGTTGTGTTCAAATGGCACTGTGTACCTACTACGGTTACAGTGTCTCTTTCTGTCTTATTTCTTTACCTGCATATACTGTATCTCCTTCTGAGCAGTCAGTTACTCAAGGGCCATGACCATGTTTAAGTCATCTTGGCATTCTAGGTATAGAACATACAAGGCTTACATCAGATGGTCCCTCTTTTCGGTCTGGCCACCTTCTTTCCTTTGTCATAACCATTACTTTTGCTAAAGGTCTTCACAACTAGTTACATTGTCTGATGGCCCCAGTTCTTTGCACAGACTGTTCTGTCCAGCTGTAATGCTTTATTCCCCGTATGAATCTTGCTAACTCCTCCTTGTCTTTCAAAGGTCCCCATTCTGGAAGTCTTCCCCAACTCCCCCAGTCTGATTTCATGCTCTCTGTCTGTGTTGCTCAGGTATCTGCGTAGATGTCTGTCAGAGCTCTTACTATCTGATCTGCAATTGCTGACTGACCTTGTGGACACAGGCCATGCACCATTTGGCATTGTTCCTCCAGCATGTAGAACAACTCTGAGCTCATTGGAGATCCTCAGATAAATGTTTGCTGAATACATGAATGGATAAATGGATAAGGAGCAAATAGTGGACATGAAAACAAGCAATGTTAACACTCAGAAATTTTATACCATGTTTGCTGGTTCTCATACATCAACTCCAGAAGATTAGGCTTTGATGAAATTATTCTAGAAAATATGATTAGAAATGTTATCTCTTTGATGGTCATTACTTATTTTTACTTGTATGAACAGTGCCTCTAAGTCTGGGGACTGTAGCAGATACTGTAAGTGCCCCACCCATTGCAGCATCCCTATCACTTCTGTTGTCACCAGCTTGACTTCCACCTGTCAGGACCTGCATTTCTTTGCCTGAGGGCTTTCTCCACCTTCCAGAGCCTACTTGGCCCACTTTCTCTGTAAGCTGGAAATGCTAGGGAATTGATGCCTCCCAGGAGCAGCTGTCAATCAATGACTGACAGTATAAATGCCTCAGCTCCCACACCCCTCAGGTGGGATAACTCTGAGGTTTCTGTTCTATACTGGATCCCAGAGATGCCCAGTGGCGTTGAGCCCTAGCTGTACACAGTGGTAACCTATATTGACTTCATTCTCTTCTCTGTTTTGCTTTCCTACTCTTCAACTAGTGTTCACTGGGATCATTATCCTGAAAAGTCACACTTGCTCCTAGAGTGACTTCAGTCTTTTTCTTACTTAGGTTGTTGTCTTCTTGATCCATGAGTTTGTATCTACAACAAAATCTTAACTAAAATAATTTGATAGTCAGAATTATTTATTCTTCAAGATAAAAGTTCTTTTCCTAAAAATTTCTCTTTTGAGAGCTAATTACTTTTTATAAACTCCAGAGAATATATCTCTTATTGGTATAGGGGACCTACAGTAAGTTATCAGCCCCAAAGTTAGCAATAAGGGAATATGAAAATTCCTTGTGAGTGAAACCAAAAAAATTCAATACACAATGGATCTGGGAAGAGTTATACAAAGTCTCTTTGTAGAGAGAGAAAGCCTTCTAGGCCAGCAAGGGTTGACTGTAACAAGATTGTTCATCCAACATGTTTAAAGAAAAATTGCAAGTGTCAGAGAGGGTGTGTGGGTTGTATTAGTTTTCTATTGCTGTTGTAACAACCAACCACAAATTTTGTGGCTTAAACAACACACATTATTATCCTACAGTTCTGGAGGTCAGAGGACCAAAATGGGTGTCACTGGGCTAACATCAAGGTGTTTGCCTGGCTGCATTCTTTCTGGCTCTGGGGAGCAGTCTGTTTCCTTGCCTTTTCCAGCTTCTAGAGGCTGGCTGCGTTCCTTGGCTCTTGATCCATTTCTTTTTTTTTTTATTTGCCTTTTGCACTTTTATTTTATTTTATTTTTTATTGTGGGAACATTGGTTTATAACATTGTATAAATTTCAGGTGTACATCATTATGCTTCTATTTCTGCATAGATTACATCATGTTCACCACTCAAATACTAATTACAATCCATTATCTCTTCTATCTTCAAGGTCAGCAACGGCCAGTCAAGTTCTGCTCATGTTGCATCGTCGTGACATTGACTCTTCTGTCTCCCTCTCCCACATTTAAGTACCCTTGTGGTTACATTGGGCCCCTTTGAATAATCCAAGGTAATCTCCTAATTTTAAAATCAGCTAATTAGCACTCTTAATTCCCACTTGCCTTATACCGTAACATATTCACATGTTCGGGGAATTGGGATGTGGACATCTTTGAGGGAGTGATTTTTCTGTCTACTACAGTCTAATATGTTATTAATCTCCTATTGCTGCTATAACAAATTACCACAAACGTAGTGGCTTAAAACAACATCAATGTACTATCTTATAGTTATGGAGGTCTTAAATCCGAAATGGGTCTCATGGGCTCAACACAAGCTTTCAACAGGGCTGCATTCCTTCAGGAGGCTCCTGGGGAGAATCTATTTTCTTGCCTTTTCTAGCTTCTAGAAGCCACCCACATTCCTTGGCTCATGACCTCCTTATCGTCACAGCCAACAATGGCTGGTTAAGTCTTTCTCAACATGCCATCTCTCTGATTCTGACTCGTCAGCCTCCTATTCCCAATTTAAGGACCATGGTGATTACGTTGGGCCACTCAGATATCTAGGATAATTTATTTCCCTATTTTAAGGTCAGCTGATTAGCAATTTAACTCCACCTGCAACCTTAATTTGCCCTTGCCATGTAACATAATTTATTCTTTGGTTCTGGGGATTGGGGCGTGGACATCTCTAAGGGCCATTATTCTGCCTACTGAAGGAGCATTGGGACAGTCATGGACAAAGCCAACAAGAGAGTCACAGAGGCAAGTGTTGCCCTTGGCCTGACACAGAGGAGAGGATGTTTTGGTGAAGCAGTCCCCCCAAAACGAGATTTCCTTGGCCAGTGTATACCTACTTGGGAGGATGGTGCTGCAAACCACTTAGTCTAGGAGAGACTTCTTAAAATCACCCAACTCCTCTCATTCTGTTTCCATTCGCATCCATTGCATTCTAACAACTTGGTTTCCTGTCTGTTTTGGTCACAACTACAGAATGTACCAGGAAGCTTACAATAAACATCTGATTCATAAATTGGCATTATGCTGTGTATCTCTTGCGTGATAAGTAAATCTCTCTGTGAGCTTGGTTAATGTTCTTTTATACCATAAATGAATATCTTATCTGATCTACCTATCTCTCCATCCCTGTATCTGGGTTCAGCAAGCTTGATTAATGTGAGCGTGCCCCTGAGCCATATATCCCTTCTCTAGGCATTAACAACATTTCTGACAAACAAATCCTGGACCTTGGTGAATTCTCCTTCTCTATGGTGAATTGTCTGGGGCCAGCTGGCCTTCATATGCCAGCCCTCTACATTGCAATGTGATGTGCATTTATTTTAAGGCTCTACACGTTATTTATCTAATGAACAGAAAGATAACAAACAAAAATACACAAAATAAAAAAATAAATCTGCATAGAGAATGCCCATCTGCTTTATTTTTGGAATTGGTTAGAGATTAGGCAACATTACTGAGTATTCTTTTAATTGAATTTTTGGTACTATTGACAAATGTGTCACAGGTTGTTAAAATGTGTTCCCAGCTAATTACTGAACCAGCAATCCATAGGTGATGCAAATCTCAAATTAGGATACCAAATTCTCTTTTCCAGACCTGGATATCTCACCTGGAATCTCTGGCCAAGTGTGAGAACATAAAAGAATCACATGTGTCTTCTATGTCTGTGAGACATGACGTCTGTGAGATTCATCCTAGTTACTGCATGTAGTGGTAGTTTGTTTTTGGCATTGCTGAATAGTATTAAATTTTAATAACATACCCTGATTTATATATCTATTCTCCTGTTTTAATAAGGAATTTGGGTGGTTTCCAGTTTTTGTCTATTAGAAATACTGCTGCTAGAACATATTTTTACCCATCTTGGTGAATATATGCACACATTCTGTTAGGTTACCTAGGAGTGAATTGCCAGCTCATAGAACATGCTTATGCTTATCCTTAGTAGATACCGCCAAAGTGTTTTCCAAAGTAGGTGTACCAATTTGCACTCCTACGAGTAGTTAATGGGAGTTTCACTTGCTCCACATCCTTGCCAATACATGGTACTGTCAGTTTCTTTGTTTCTGTTTTGTTTTTCATCTTTCTGGTGGCTGTGTTATGGTACTTCATTGTGACTTTAATTTGTAGCTCCTGAAAGCTAGTGAAGTTGAGTACTTTTATACGTTCATTGCCAATTTGGATGTTTTCTTTTGTGAAGTATGTCTTCAAGAATTTTGCCCATTTAAAAAATTGGGAGGAGGGGCTGGCCCCATGGCCTAGTGGTTAACTTTGCCATGCTCCGCTTCGGTGGCCGGGGTTCAGTTCCCAGGCACGGACCTACACCCCTCATTGGTGGCTATGTTGTGGTGGCGACGCACATACAAAATAGAGGAAGACTGGCACAGATGTTATCTCAGGGAGCATCTTCCTCAAGTAAAAAGAGGAAGATTGACAACAGATGTTAGCTCTGGGTGAATCTTCCTCAGCAAAAAAAAAAAAAAAAAAAAAATTGGGAGGTCTGTCTTTCCTTTTTCATATGTATGAGTCCCTTGCTAGATATGTGTATTACAAATAAATAAATAGTCCTACTTTGCACTCTCTGAATAGAGTCTCTTAATAAGCAAATGTTTTTATGCTTATAAAGTCCAATGCAGAAATTATTTCCTGTATGGTTAGTGTTTTCTGTGTGTCCAGTTTAAGAAGTCTTTGCTTACCCCTAGGTTGGAAAGTTATTCTCTTGTGTTATCTTATAGAAGCTTTATTGCTTTTTCTTTTGCATTTTAGGTCTATCATCCATCTGGTATTGATTTTTGTGTTTGGTTTGAGGCATGGGTCAAGGTTCATTTTATTCCCATATGGATATTCAATTACCCTATCACTGCTTATTGAATAGACGACCCCTTCCCCACTGAATTTCAGAGGGCCTTTGTCATTAATCACATGACTGTGAAAGTGTGGATCTGTTTCTGGACTTCCTATTCTGTCCTTTTGATCTCTTTGTCAATCTTTGCACCAATACTACTTTGTTTTAATTACAGCAGCTTTATAATAAAACTTGATATCTGATAAATCCATCAACTTTGTTCTTCAAGATTGTTTTTACTACTTTTGATCTTTTGCATTCTATATAAATTTAATTTCCATAAAAATTGCAGAAATTTCTATTGTAATTGCATTGAAACTATAAATCAAATATCAAATACAATCAAAAGTAAATTTGGGGGAAAATCAACATCTTTACAATATCGTCTTCCAATTCAAGAACATGTACATTCCTCCATTTATTTATTCTTCTTGAATTTTTATTAGTAATATTGTATAGTGTGTGTATAGTTTGTACATCTTTTGTTAGATTTGTCCCAATATTTGATACTTTTATGTTACTTTAAATAGTTTTTAATAGTGCAATTTTGTTACTAGCATATAGAAATGTATTTGATTTTCATATAGTGTATAAATGTATATTTTGTATAGTGCTAAATTCATTTCATAATTCTAATAGTATTTTTTAAAATCCTAAATTGGTGTTGAACTTCTGAATTTAGTGAAAGGAATATAAGCTTTTTATCTTTTATTTTTACAATGTGGTGAACTCTATTGATCAATTTTAAAATATTAAGCCAATCTTGAATTTTAGGAATAAACTTAACTTGATCATGATGCATCATCCTTCTTAAAGGTTGGGAGATTACATTTCCAAGTTTATATTTAGGTGTTTTGTGTCTATGTTCATGAGAGATATTGGCCTTTAATTTTTCTTTCTTGTACAGTCCTTGTCAAATTGTGTTATTAATATTGTAGTGGCCTCATACAATGAGCTGGGAAGAATTACTTCTTTATTTTTATTCTCAGTAAGAGTTTGTGTAAGATTGGTGTTATTGTTCTTTTAATTTTTGGAAGAAATCACTGGTGAAACCATCTGGTCCTGAATTTATATTGTGGGAAGATTTTTTTTTTAATTAGTGCATCAGTCAAGGTCTAGACAGGAGACAGACACCACACAGTAATATGAACAAGGAAAGTTTAATATAAAGAATTATTAACTATTTACAGCGTTTTAGTTATTAAGAGGGAATAAAAGGGAACTCTAAAGAATACTCTAGGACTGAAGCACAGTACCCAAGGCAGGAACAAACTTGGAGGTGGGGTGTTCCCTCTCTTAGTCTGGTGTTCAAATTTCGTGGAAGGTGGCACGGCTGCAGCCCACTGGAGAGATTTTCTGGTCTTCCTTGGGGCAGAGCTGGTCCACAGCTAGTGGGTCAAAGCTGGCAAAATAGAATCATGAATCAGGAATGGCAAACTGAAAGCTTTTAGCTAGAGTGCTAACTGGCCAAGGCTGGCATAACAGAAACTTGACGTGGGCAACCCCCTCTCGGGATGCTGGCCAACTGAAGGCTGGTGGGCAAGGAACTGCAGGACAGGGCTAGCAAAGGCAAGTGAGTGCCTCTAGGTGTCTGTCTGCCTGCTGCTGGCCATCTGCACCACAGGGAAAAGCTCAGGAGCACACTAGAACCAGGAGGAAAGTGTTTCCCCCTCCAAGTGTCCTTCTAGCGCCCTCTACTGACAAAGCTTAACCTTGTGCCAGCCTGCAAAGGAGAAATCTTCCAGTATAAGAAACAATGCAGTAAAGGGTGAATTTGGAGCTGAGAGATAACTGGCACAATTAACTTCAATTTTTTAGACAAATATACAACTATTTAGATTTTTAAATTCTTATGTCAGCTTTGATTAGTTGTTCTTTTCATGGAATTTGTCCATTTCATCTAAATTTTCAAATTTAGAGTCACATATTTGTTTATAATAATAACTTATTATTGTTTTAAATGTCTGTAGGATCTGTAGCGATAGCCTCTTTATTGTTTTTAATATTGGTAATGTGTTCCTTATTCTCTTTTTTCTTGATTAGTCTCGTTAAGCAATTATTAATTTTATTAATATTTTCGAAGATTCATTTTGTTGCCTTGATTTTCCCTATTGCATGTTTGTTTTCCATTTCAATATTTTCTTCTTTCATCTTTATGTTTTTTTTTCCCACCTACCTTCTGTTTTCTTTTGGATTAATTTGCAGTTCTTTTAATAACGTCTTGAAGTAGATGCTTATGTTGTGGATTTTAAGCCTTTTTTTCCTTTCTAGTTTATGCATTTAAGGCTACTGGTTGCCTGTGAGCCCTTTACTTTCATCCTGCAAGTTTTATGTTATATTTTTATCATTGAATTAAAAATATTTTCTAATTTCTATTGTGATATATATTTTTTATTTATCCATGGATTACTTAGAAGTGTTTTGCTTAATTTGCAGGCATTTGTGTATTTCTATCTTAATTTCACTGAGATCAGAGAATATATTCTGCATGATCTAAATTCCTTTGTAATTTGTTAGAAACTTGCTTTATGGCCAAGGATATGGCCTATTTTGGTAGATATCCCATGTGCACTTAAAAAGGATGTGTATTCTGAAGTTGTTGGATGCAGTGGTTTGTTATGTCAATTAGGTTAAATTTCTTAATTATGTTGTTCTAATTACCTATAATATATTTACTAAGTTTCTTATTCTGCTTGTTCTATTACTTACTATAAACTTACAAGTATGTGGATTTATCCATTTCCCCATTTAGTTCAGTCAGTTTTTGCTTTAAAAGTTTTGAGGCTATATAAATTGCTACATACAGTTTTAGAATTATTATATGTTCTGCGGATTGATGCTTTTATCATTATGGAATATCCTTCTTTATCTCTAGTAATACTTATGGCCCATAGTTTATTTTGTTTGATATTATTATAGCTACAACAGACATCTTTTGGCTATGTACATGGCAGTACATGGTATATATTTTCCAATCCTTTCAACCTTTAAGGTATGCCGGTCTCTTGTAAGCACATATAGTGAGATTTTATTTGCTACATATTTATCTTTAATTGGAATGTTTGTTCTCTTGCCATTCAGTGTAATTACAGATATATCTGGATTTAAATGTATCACCTTATTATTGGTTTTCTGTTTTTCCATTTTTTCTTTTTTTTCCATTTATGGTTTTCTTTTGCATCAATCATATTTTTTTTTATTATTTCATTTCCACCATTAACATGAAGTTATACATTCTTTTTCTTCTTCTCCTTCTTCTCCTTCATCTTCTTCCTCCTCTTCTTCTTCTTTTTTTTTTTTTTTTAGCAATTCCAGTATTCCTTCTTGACTGATGAATGTCTAGCTTAAATCAATATGTTTAACTTTATGGACAAGGTCTTATGATACTTTAACTCCATTTATCCATTAGTCACCTTTGTGCTATTGTTATATATTTTGATTGTACGTATAGTTTAAATTGCAAAAGACATTATTACTACTGTTACAAAGAGATAATATTCATTTGGAGTTACTGAATACTTATACTCTCTGGTTCTCTTTGTTCCTTCCTGCATTAAGATGTTTCCATTGGAGATCTTTCTCTTTCTGCCTTAATTTTTCAAATTTATTTATATTATTTATTTATTTATTTATTTTGTGAGGAAGATTGGCCCTGAGCTAACTTCTGTGCTAATCTTCCTCTATTTTGTATGTGGGACACCACCATAGCATGGCTTGATGAGCTGTGTGGATGTCCGTGCCCGGGATCCAAACCCATGAACCCCAGGGTGCTGAAGTAGAGTGTGTAAACTCAACCACTATGCCACCAGGCTGGCCCTTAAATTTATTTTTATTTTTTAAAAGTTTGTCCCTGCTGGTTAAAACATCTCTAAGTGTTTGCTTGTTAGTTTGAAAATGCCTCTGTTTAGCCTTTATTTTTGAAAGCCATTTCCCTTGTGTACATAATTCTAAATTGGCAATAATTTTCTTTTTGTACTTTAAAGGCATCATTCTATTGTCTTTTTGCATCATAGCTTGTGTTTAAAAGTCAGCCATAATTCTATTGTTGCTCTTCTAAAAGTCATGCGTCTATTTTCTTCCTATGTTTGTAAGATACCCTTTTTTATCCTTGTTTTTTAGCAGTTTCATGCATATAGTTTTATTTGTATTTATCCTGCTTGAAATTTGTATCATTTCTTCAATGTGTTAATATGTTTTGTTTTCAGAGTATCTCTTCTGTTCTGTTATCTTTCTCCTTTCCTTTTCAGACTTCAATTACACTTATGAAAGTCGTTTTCATCATGTCCCATATGTCTCTTAAGCTCTTTTTCTGTGTTTTTTATTCTTTTTGTTTCTCTGAGAAAATATCGATCCTAATATTTTCTACAGACTTATCTTCCAGTTCACTTATCCTCTCTTCTGCTATGTCTAAGCTGTTGCTAAACCCATCTAATTTTTAATTTTACTGTTGTATTATTGAGCTCTATGTTTTCTAATTGATGTTTTTATAGATTCCAGCACTCTGATGAAATTTTCCATCTTGTTTTCCTATTTTAATTATATTATTTATAATTATTTAAAATTCCAGGTCCAATAATTCAAATATTTATCTTGGAGCCTGTTTCTAAAGTCTTTGGGGTTTTTTTTACTGTTGGATTTTGGTCATTTAATCCTGTATCCTGGCTTACTTGGTAAATTTAATCTAATGCTAAGCACTATGTATGAAAAATTGTAGATGTTATGGATGATATCTCCCTTTAGAGAGGATTTAATTTTCTTCTGACAGGCCGATAGACTACAGGCAGATCATCTTGATCCACTGGACATGGGTTTCAGACTCAATGTGAGGGCTAGTGAGATGTGTTCTATTTCAGGTTTGCCTTTATTCCTAGAGTCTACCTCTTCAAGGATCTCAAGGATAACCCTGGTACATTTATTAGGGATTCTCTTTCTTGGCAGGCTATGAACTCCAATTTTTGTCTTCCTAGGACCAAGAAACTACTGAAATGTCTGTTTAGATTTTTAGCTTCTTAGCAGCTGCTTTTTGCTTGGTTTTTTGGCAATTTGCCTTATACATGTGCAGTTTAGGAGTTGGAAATTACCTCAAGGAAAAATTGCACATATAATATCTACTTTACATTTCTGCAATTAGCTTTTCTCTCAGATCATGACTTCTCAAGTCCTAGTTACTCTGGTAGCCCTGTACACCAATTTTTAACTCCCCTGTCACTGAGACTGTTATAAACTCTTGGCTGCTACTCTTTGCTCAGCATCTATGTTCCATAAACAAAATTGGCAAATGCTCTGAGGGGCGCAAGTAACAACTAGCATAGTGCTCATCTCTATGCATTTTCCTTTTCTCTAGCATTTTGGTCTTTCAAGACTGAGGGACACTTAGAAGTTACAATGGGAGTTCCCACTGCAAAGGGTCTGTGTAGAGTAGACTGCAAGAAAACCAAGGAATTGTGGAGAAAATGGCAGTGGACGATAGAAGAAGAAAAAATCTAGCATCACAGAAGTTGCAGTCAGATGAATCCTAGCAAGGGAGTCTCGGGATTTTTTGTTTTTTTTGTGGGGGAAAACCCACAAAAATGTCCATGAGAGACAAAGATTCAGCTTAAACATCTGCTTGGTGCAAAGAACAAGAAGATATCTTCTATGGACTGAATGTTTGTGGCCTCCCAAAATTCATATGTTGAATTCCTAACCCCCAAAGTGATGGTATTTGGATGTGAGGACTTTGGGAGGTAATTGGACATGAAAGTGGAATCCTCATGGATAGGATTAGTGGCCTTATCAGAAGAGACATGAGAGCTTGCCCCCTTCTCTGCTCTCTGCCAGGTGAGGAGACAGTGAGAAAATGGCCATTTGCAAACCAGGAAGAAAGCTCTCATCAGACGCCAGATTTGCCAGTACCTTGAACTTAGACTTCCCAGCCTCCAGAACTGTGAGAAATAAATTTCTGTTGGGTAAGCCACCCAGTCTGTGAATGTTTTAGCAGCCTGAGATGACTAAGACACTATCTTAGGGCAGCACTAGGTCCAATAAGGGAAGAGCTTTCCTATCCTCTCTTTCCTCCCCACTCTCCAACCTGATCTGGATTATTAACAGCAAATAGATAATGTGGGTGAGGCTGAAGAAAAGTAAGAAAAGAAAGACCCAATCCTCTCTCTCACTAAGAGGCTGGCCTGCAGCATGTTCATGTCAAGAGTCAATAGTAGTGTCATGGCATCACCTACACTATTCAGTAATTCACTAGGTTGTCCCAGCCCAGTTTCCAATGTATAAACACCTGTATCACTGAAGCTCAGGTTCCAGTCAGTTCTACGTGGCATCTGTATGGGAGCTCTCAGGATTCTGAAAGGCAGAATGAGGCTGAAGGCTGAAAGCCCAATCCCTGCTGAAGGGGAACTCTCCAGAGCAGAATTGAGACCAATATGCTCACATCTTTTCTGAATTCTGGACTTCTCCATTCTGGTCTTATTAATCCTACCTCATTTCTAAGCATTAAATAAATATAGCCCTGAAAAAAAGGTGTTTGTGTTCCAGTGACAAATATAATCTATGTCATTGTCAAACAGGAAATTCTAGAATCCTCCTGTGGCCTTGCCTGCTATTTTGCAGGAAGTTTCTCCCCAAAGACAGAGTTGACTAGAGCCTCATGTCCCCAGAGGGCCTCCTTGGAAGTTGGTCTTTGGAAGTTCTAACATAAACATACTCCCACCCACCTGGCTCATGTACAGACCATGAACAACTTGGCTCTTCTTCCCAGCAGAGCAGTTTTCTGTATGAGTCATTTATTTCTGTCTCTTTATTTTGGACTTTCTGCCTCAGGGGACCTTGAGGATCCATCTAATACCATACTGAGAATGCTTTCAGCACTGAGCAAACAATGAACAATAGAAAACCTTCTATAAAGACCTGCTCCCCTCCTTGCTGTGCGTGGGAACCTGGGCCTGGTACCCAGTTCAATGGAAAACCAAGAACCTGGGCCAAAGCAACACACTGATGCGTAACAGACAAGGGAATATACTAGGAAATGAAACTTTCACTTTCTGAGCAAGAGAGACAGATCAATTCAGGTCTGGAAAACACTGTGTCCCAATGCTGAGCAGTCTTGGAATATCTTCAATGGGGGCAGTTATAATTTCTAGACTCAACTTTTGTTCCAAAGCTGTTATAGGAGATCTTTCCTGTTTTGTAAAGAGTGGGCACATTGCAGAAAGCCATCGCCTATGAAGAGAAGGTTCAGAGAAAAGATTCAAGAGGGCTCAGGGTGGCAGAATAGAACACACCCTTCCTATAAACATCCTTGGCTTGGTGCTTGTGTCTTCAGTGGGGGTTCCAAAAGTTTGCTTTGATGGATTTGGAATATCACAAATTATTTGGTTCTCTGCCTGGTTTCAGATCTTGGAGAAAGCACATGAGACCAGAAATATGTCCCTGCACCAGCCAAGTGTAGTAAATGAGTTTTTATGCTTGTGGAGTATTTTTAATATTGTGAGATGAGAAAGCCTCTCCTTTTCTATCTTAATTTTCTGACTCTCTGAACCATTATTAGTATCTTGGGGCCCCTGGAAATATCCAGGGTCCCTATTGGTGCTTCCTTGAACATGGACTCACTAACATTTATCTGTCTAAAGTGAAAGGTATCTCTAATGATCCCAGCTGACATTTATTCAGTGCCTTTCACTCAGCAATCCCAAAGAGCTCCACAGGCTGATTTACGGGCTGTCCATGGAGTGGGAGTGAATGGTAATGACCACAGTGATGAAGATGGTGATGGATCACCCAGGTTCTGGTATTTGATATGTCATGTTATTTCTGGGGCGTTTCCAATTTCCTGAGCTTCCCGGTGATTAGAAGCATAAGGGTAGGAGAGTGCTCTGTCCATTTCATCCTGCATTTCTCAGTGGAGATGATTCTGACTGGGGCCTTGGGAGGTCTTAATTCTCTGCCTCCCTCACACAAATTTTAGTAATCAGCCGAGAGCAGACATTATGAAATGCTGCAGTGGGGTCAGTTTTCATCCCTCCTCTTACCGGACGTGGAGACTTGCCCTTACCTCCCTTGTTGTAGAATCTTCAACCATCTGAAACTCTCTGGGGCTTTTCAGCTCCATGGGGAAAAGGGGGGAAGCAGAAGCCAGGATAAACTCTGTGGGTTTAGGAGGCTTATGGTAACATAATCGGGCACAGAGCTTTCTGATTTTTTTTCAAGCCATGGAAACCCTCACTCCCTTTTCTTTTCAAACAAAATCCTATGGGGAATTAATATGTGAAACAGGTAAAAGTGAGCTGTTCTGCTTCATTCCCTCACTGCCCCCCATCCCATCACGTGGCCTTGAGACCTAGATTAAAAACCACTGGCTTCCCAGAGTGCTGGGTTGTGATCTGTACACAGGAGATCTGAATTTCTTTCTGGGTTTCTCCACTGACTTTTGCATAAACTATTGAATATCTATGCGCTCCCTTTGTTTCATTTCTAAAATAGAGACTAAATTCTCTTCACTAAATATTACAATTAAGGCTTTTAAAACTTAGGATGCAAGTGTACTAGAACCACAATAATAATGGAGATGATAAGGTTCCAGGCATAGTTCGAAATGCTTTCCTTTATAACTTCGTTTAATCCTTATAACTTTCCTATGGTTCTGGCACTATTATTGTCCCCTTGTTAAGTTGGAGAAACTGAGGCAAAAAGGTTATGCAAATTTCCCAAGGCCACTCAGCTTGTAAGTGGTGTAGGTACAATTCAACACCAGGCTGACTCCAGAGCCCCTTGATCTTAACCCTGACACTTGGTTTTTAAACCTGGTTGCACATTAGAATTGTTTAAGGATTTTTTAAAAATTCAGAAGGCCAGGCTACATCCCAGACCAATTATATTACAGACTCTGGGGATGGACATTACAGACAATATTTTTAAAAACTCCTTTTATGAGTTGAATTGTGTCCTCCAAAAAAGATATGTTGAAGCCCTACCCCTCTCTATAACTCAGAATGTGACCTTATTTAGAAATAGGGGAATATTAACGGCAATTACATTGCAGAATGTAATTACCTGTGTTAAAATAAAGTCATACTGGAGTAGGATGCACTCTTAATCCAATATGATTGGTGTCCTTGTAAGAAGAAGGCCACATAAAGACAGACACATAGGGAGAATGCCATGTGACGATGAAGGCAGAGATTGAAGTCACACAGCTGCAAGCCAAGGAACATCAAAGATTGCCAGCAAACCATCAGAAGTTAGAAAGAGGTCAGGAAGGATTCTCCCCTACGGGTTTCAGAGGGAGTATGGCTCTGCCAACACCTTAATTTTAGACTTCTAGCCTCCAGAAATGTGTTTCAGTTGTTCTAAGCCACTTAGTTTGTAGGTCTTTGCTATGGCAGCCCTAGGACACTAATATGGCTCCCCAAGTGATTTCAATGTGCAGACAGTTTTGAGAACTGCTGCTAGAAATTAATCTCTCTCCTTAAGAATTTACTGTGTGAATGAGGGGAAGAAATCCCTATTAGATGACCTAGTGCCGATTAGGGCTGGTGAAGGTCATTTGCCATCCTATGCTAACACTGTGCCACCTTCTAAAGCGTGGGTCAGTGTTGATCAAGTATATAAGATCGCTGGCATCATGGGAGAGTTAGAGTCATTCTCAGTTCTCCTGTTCATGGAAGAAACTGTAGTGGTGGGTGGGCGCCTGGGCATAGAGTAAGAGGTGCCCAGACAACAGAGTGGAGGTTGGAAGGGAGCAGAATGAGTGCTTCCCCTAAAGACAGTACAGCACAAATCTGTGAAATAGTCATGGAGAGAAAGAGTGATCAATTAGACTACCTGCAATCTAGACACACAGGCCCAGGTAAGAGAGAGCCCTAGGAGAGATTGTGGGGGTATCTGGAAGAAGGAGATGTTAGAATGCCTCTCAGAAAAGGTGATGTTTAAACCTGAGGGGTGAATTTTGATAGGTGGATTTGGGTGACGGTTGTTCCAGGCACAGGGAATACCTTGAACAAAGGTGTGGAAGAAGGCCGAATGAGGGGCTGGTGAGTTGTGGGTGGACTCCATGGTTAGAGCAAGCTGGAGAAGAGAGCTGGGTAAAAGGGAAGAAATCCAGATAGGTAGATTAAGGCAATTTTGTGGTGGGATTTAAATACCACTCTGAGAAGTCACCCAGACTGCATTTTATTACCAATCTAGAGTCAACAGAGGCTTTTGATCAGAGAAGAAATATCATCATTTACTTAAACAACCTTGATAACATTTCAAAGGGTCTCTATTTTGTGACTGAAGCTGAAGTGTCTCATTTAATTCCCCCAATGACCTTATGAGACAGGTACTATTATTAACCTAATTTAATAGATTTAGGAACTGAAACTAAGAAAATTTTGGTTACTGCCCAGGTCATATAGCTGGTAAATGTAGAAACCTGGATTCAGATCCTGCCTATCTGATTCCAGAGACTGTGGGCTTAACTGACTTATCACTGAGGATTCCCATCATTGGTGCTAAAGAAAAGTAGGTAGGTGGACAGTGGATGACAGGAGGGATAGAATGGGGACAGAAAGGAAAGCTAGGAAGTGACTTCAGAATCATATGAAATATCCCAAAAGGCCAGAAAAGATTCAGCAACTGGTTGCGTATTGGGGGATATCACCCCAGTCAAGGATAATTGAATAACTGGGAGGAAGATGCTGCCTTTACCTAAAGAATGCAGGAAGCTAAAGAGAAGTGATAGAAGAGAATGAGATTTCTTTAGACATTTCAAAATGAGGTACTTACAGAATATCTATGTGGGAGATGTTCAGGAAGTACATGGAAATGTGATTGAGAGGTAGTTACCCTTTAGGAGAGATGGATCACTGCACCTAATCCTGAGAATGTAGAGACTAAATAGTGTGGAGACAGTCTATGTGTGGTGGTTAAGCCCATAGGCTCTGGGACTCAACAGGGTTGAAATTCCTAACCAACTGTTTATTAGCTGTGTGTCCTTGGACAAACTTCAGTTTCTTTATCTGCAAAAGGGAGATAATAATAGGATCTATTTCATAGTATTGCACAGAGGATTAAATGAGATAAGACAGAAGGAGCACTTGGCAGAAGGCAAAGGCTTAAGAAACAGGTGTGGTGTTACATTTGTCTTTACTTCCTGTAACCCAGAATCCTCCCTTTGATGACACACTTCACTCCTCATCTCTTGTCCCCACTCAAGACCTTTCCACGTCCATGTTAGAACTTAGTTCTCCTTGTTTAACCTTTCAGCTTAGCAGCTTCCTTTTTCTTGAAGATCAATTTCTCCACTAGCCCAGGAATGTTTTGTAGTTTTTCCTCTTTCCTTTCTCCTGGATTCAGTGTGGATATGATTTTCTTCTGGTGTAGCCACCATATTTCATGGAGTTCTGTGCCTTAGACAGAGGAGGGGACAAGGCAGCCCATTGCTCAGTCCCACTGGTTATCTTTGATGGTACAGCTCGTTTGTGGTCTTTCCAGTTACCTCTGAGCATCCTTAGCCACTGACTCAGGGATTTTCTTTGTATGCTCTGTGCGCAGTGCCTGGTACATTATTAAGGCTCAATGTGTAGATCCGAGGAATAGCTGCTGTTCTCAGGTAGGGTTGAGCTGAATCAGACAACAATAAAAAAAGCCCAAGATCGGTTTCCTAGTCTTTTAGTTCTAGAAAGAGGTGTCTGTAACAGAGGAGAAAAGTGTGGAGGAAGTGACCCATTATTACCATTTCAATTTCTTAGTGCTCAGAAAAAGGAACTTTTTACTCTGGAGACAGTAAAGGATTTGCTGTGTAGGTGAAGGTCATCTGTCACTGGTGATTTGGGGAGCTGCAGCTAGAAACCAGTCTGAAAGAATGATCATGCGGATCATTGCGATAACCTCATAACTGATGTCTTTCCTGTGATTGTTTTTCCTTCCAGTTCAATCTAAACATCGCCTTGACTTATCTTTCTTAAAAAATGCTTTTATCAAGTCACCCACCAGCTAGAAATATCTTTAATGACTTCCTTTTGCCTAAAGAAGTGAGTCTTAAGGCTTTGTGGGAGCAATCGAAGTCCTCTCCTGTCTGCCCCATTTCACCTGTCCAACCTTTTCTTTCTCACACCATTTCTGTCCCAGTGAGTCAGAGCTTCTTGCTGCCCCTCATTCCCACTTACACGTCTGGCCTTTGTCCTTTTGCTACACACAAAGGTCCCCCAGAGTCAGGGTCTATTTACTGAGCAGTCAACAGTCCTTAATTCTCTAGTGCACTTTGGAGCAGCGTCATCCACCTGCCCTCCCAGCGCTCTTACTTGTGTAGGACCCACAACTTACCTGCCTCTACTCTACCTGCATACTCAAGATAAAACTTAGATTGTTTACAAAAGATCAATAAGCAAACTAATTAAATACATATAATTGAAAAGAGAGTGTGGTCTGCAATATTAAACTTGTAAAGTTCTCAGAGGGAGAACTGTGGCCTTTGAGCTTTAGCTTTACATAATGTCTGGCTTAGAACAGAATAGACTCTTTGAGAGCTCCAGCCTTCTCAGAGCCTTACCTGTCAACGTAAAGGGCTTTAGAGAGGAGAAGGTGTCAAGAATGTCCAAATGAGCCAAGAGAATGAGTAGGCCTCCTTAAACATTTAACTTGATAACAGGGAGGGTTTTGGGAGAATCTAGTCCAGTAATTATCTGTGGTCTGACTGACTACCTATTTGAGTCACTCTATCAAGCAGCCAATGGGAATTTACCAGATTTCCCTGATTCTGATTGAGTTGACTCATATAAACTATAGTGAATTTCTTAGGCTCAATGCTCCATGGAATTAATCAAACTTTGGGTTTGTCTAGTGTAATGAGTTCGATAGTTGCTTTCTGCTCATGGATGGCTCCTTGCCTTCGTTAAATCTGAAAGTTTCAGCTTTTGTTAGCATACATCACCTCAATCAATACAAGCAAGTGCAGTTGTCTCCTAAATAAGGATGTCAAGCCAAGGCCTGATAACCAACGGTTACTAAATACGTAATGATCTGTGCTGTGTGTCACAGTGCCCTCATCACATTTCAGTCTAGGGCCTTGAACTTACCTTTAAAGATACTCTTTTTTAAAACTTACCCCATTACTTTCCATTCTTTATTTTCCTTATTTAACATTGTATAGCACATCGGCAAAGCACTTCAGAAAACACAAAGTGGGATCCAGAAGTTGGCAGAGCTGAGACCCATCAGCTCCCATTGACACCTTCTGTCCCAAAGGGGGTAGCATTTCCTTAGCGTGGTGGTTATTAGTGCAGTTTACCAAATTTTCCATTCTCTCCCCATTTCACGTACATGATATGATTGTATTTCCCAGCTCCCTTATGATTGATGGGGTCATGTGACTAGTTCTGGCCAAACGAGTTGAAAGCACAAGTAACATGTGTTATTTCTTCCCTGGAACATTAATGTCAATGTTTGATTTTTGCTCTGCTTTATGACCAACGATTCTCTAAATTTGGCAGCTCTGCCAGCCTGGGTCCTAATGATGATAAAAAAGATACAGAGCCAAGCCCCAGCCAACTTGCTATGGGCATGTAGCATGAGTAAGAAATCAACCTTTATTGTTTTTAGCCACTGATATTTTCAAGTTTTTGTTACCATAGCATAACTTAACTTAGCCTGACTGAGATAGGCAGCTTGCAAGATAATCAAAAACCTGAGAGATGTGTAAGGAAGACACTATTACCATCTTTCCACACCACTGCTAATCTGAAGACTCCCAGATTTATATTCCTAGCCCATGCTTCTTCTCTGAGCTCACACCTACATATCTAACCACTTGGATATACTATATCCACTTGGATGTCTCAAAAGGTCCCTCAAAATTATGTGCAAACTGAACTTGTAAATGTCTCACAAGACTTGGATGTCTCCAGTCTTGTGTCAGCATTTAGCACTAGCATGTTCTCAAGTTACTAAAGTCACTGTCATCATAAATTTCTCTGTTTATTTTACGGGAAATGTGATGGGACATAACCTTCTCATCACCAAGACCTGGCGATTCTCAGAACATAGATTGTCTCTGTCCACTTGTTTCCATATTTATTGCCAACATTCTAGTGAAAGCCACCAACATCTAGCATCTGGATTACTGCAATGGCTACCTAGACACTTTCTCCATCTCTCTTGTGTCCTTTCAATTGATTCTGCACACAGTCATCAGAAGGATCTTTAAAAAAGGTATACAAGATCATGTTAACTCCCTATAATGACTTCCCATTAAACTTAGGCAGAAATCTAAATTCCTTACCATGTTCTACAAGGTCCTACTGATCTGGCTACTCCTATGTCTCCAGCCTTATTTCTTACCTCTATGGATCACACATACACTGATCATCTCTCAGTTACTAGAACAAACCAAGTCTTTCAGGCATCAGGGCCTTTGCTCTTACTATTCCCTTGGCCCAGAATAATGTTCTGTTGGCTCTATAAATCGTTTATTTCTCCTACCTTTTAGATCTTAGCTTAACTACCACTCTTTAGGTTTTCTCAGACTCTGCTATCAAGAATAGGTGTCTCTGCTATTTTCCAATTATTCCTATTTATTTCTTCAAGAGTACTTATCACAACCTGCAAATGTTTAATTTATTTTTTTACGTGTGTATTGTTGTTTTCCCCACTAGAATGACAGCTTCAAGAGGACAAGAATCTTGCCAATCTTGCTCATCATTACAAGCCCAGTATCCTGTGTAGAGCACATAGAATGCTTTCCTAATATGTTTGGATAAATGAATGAGTTATCCTATTTCACAAATGAAGACAAGACTCAGAAAGCACATGACTTACCCGAAGTGCCTGGATAGTGAGTGGCGGGCTGGGTCTCTGACCACCTCTCTGACTCTGAAGATTGTGCTTTGATTCCACATAACATAGACTCTCATGTAGCCACCCGATAAGCAGCAAAAGGTAATTTTCTTGGAGTCCATTTTCTACCAGAATCCTGTGAACTCTTCCCTTTTCCTTCACCACTAAAACAGAGTGGCTTTGCAACACCCGCAGCCCAGCTAGTTTACTCATTTTTCATCCTATAAAACGTTATTAAACTGCACCACACAGATAAGTACTAGAAAAATTGCCAGGTTATTTTCCTAACATAAAATTAGCCAATTTGCCTGTGTATGGGATTGTAAAGGATGCAAAGCATTCCATTCAAGTGATTAACCTCTTAGTTAATAAAAGCAACAATTTCATGTGTATAAATAATATAATAAAAGGAACAGTCATATCAAAGTTATGTAGCCCTCCCCTTCTTCTGCTCATCTCCTTAATTGGTAAATGATTCATCAAACTCTGCAATGAATTGTGCTCCCACCCACATTTCTTCATCCAATTATCATGAAATAGGAAAGCAAGCTCCTTCTCCCTTTGGAAAGCAGGAGATAATGAAATCGTTCAGGGCTTCCCTGAGCCTGTGCTCGGCTTGACAGAGAACCCAGCTGGCAAGGGCCTTGTCGGGTAACTGAGCAATGCTTCTTCAGGTTCTGAAGAATTAGGCTTGTGCTTTTAGTTTTCCCTCTTTTCCCCAAAGGTCACGTATTTATCTTTCCGCTGGAGTGTCCATAAATATTACCTGTTGTGAGTGTGACTTTCAATCAGAGGAATGGGCTGTGCAGAGCAGCCAGCTGCCTGAAGATTTTAATATGACTTTTGCATCAAATGAGTCGCACGGATCCATTTTTACAGTGCTGATGAGCCACAATTCCTGGACACGGAAATGTCCTTTTATGTTGTAAATTATGTAAGATTATTGCCAAAAGTTTCTTGTGGGAGCTATAATTTTTTCCCCTTTGGACTTCTTCATGTGTGGAAAAAACCCTACATTAGATATAAATTAATATACTCTTGGGCTGATGACCTTTGGTTTTTTGCCTTTTACCTTTAAATTGAGGTAGAATAATGCCCAACATAGTGTAATTTGCCTTTGCAAAACTCTTATATGTATGTCACTATAATTCCCAAGGATGGTCTTGCTAATAAATTCCATTAAAAAACTCTTTTTTCAGATCATTTTGGTTCCTCTCCTGAGTTCTGTTTAGAATTTTATCGTTATCCATACTCAACAGCTTTAACTTTGTTGTAGACAGATCACCGAAGTTGTGTACTGAACTTACAATAGCGGTATTTATACCTGGGGGTTCTTTATTTTCCCTCCAATGCATTAGAGTTTTATGGAAAAAGATAAAACAGTTACTGCCTCCTTTACCACAGCTTTTTGAATAGCCTCTTCAGCTTGAAGTTTACGGCTGCAGAAAAATCATCTTAATTTGCAAATCGTACAAGCACTGTTTTCTGGGTCTTAGTATGGTAGTCACACAAAGAGAGAAATGGAAATGTCAGCAGTAGCATTGACGATGGACTCGATGGGGAAACTTTTCCTTCTGAGTCAGGATGGAGCGTATCACTCAAGTGAGCTGGTGAAATGTGAATGAGACTCAGCCCTGAGTTTTCATTCTTTTCCATCGCATCTATGGTCAATCCAAATAGTTAGCTTTACCTTGTGTTCTATTTGAAGTTGTGGCAAATGCTTTCTGTTTAAAAATCATAGCTTGAAGACTAGACAATTTAATTCCTACCTAAAAATTTCCCCTTCTCTTTTCAAATAAATAAGCTATTCCTCACTGTTGCTTGAGAAACATTGTTATGAAATTCTGGTTATTTCTGCTACTTAAGGCAGCTCTATGGAGACAAAGAAATTTCTGTAGAAATGAACAATAGAGAAGAACCATACCGGAATTGGATTGACTGAACTTGCTAAACCAAATATGTCTTAATCTTAATTAAGCAGCTTTTGACATCTGGATGTGCGGATTGCTGGCTCTGTCACATGAGTACTTTATAATCAGTGTCCTCTGGGTGGCTATCCTGGAATTTTTCTCTGTAGAGTAAATTCTTTCTATCAAACACTGTACCACAATATCCCAATCCACAGCAGGGAAACTTAGATCAAGGTCAGGACAAATGGACTTGGAGGAGTTTCTAGCTAAGAAGGGCAGCTGTTCTCTATGACTGACTGGAGAACTGCTTTTTTCTAAATCTGGGAAGGCCGTACTCTTTAGAGCAAGGTGTAGATTTGGGAGTGGTCTGTCCATGGCATATCAAGCATGAAGGGATGCCTGTCTAGCCAGCGATCAGCAGAAACACCTTTCATCTCCTCGAGTTAATCCTTGGATCAATATTTAGGGTCCCAACCCGATGGCAGTGCTCACCCAATGATTGGAGAAGAAAGATTCCTCCTCAACTGGCCCTCTTCTAAATAAGATCATGAAACAGACAACACTTGGTAATATTGATTTTGGTATCCCTTTCCCTGACCCCTAATCTCCCTTCTCCTGCCTGTTCTCCATTACCTGGTATTCCTTCTCTTCTGCCTCACCTTCACAATCTAGCTATCCATTGTCTTAGCCCTTAAAAGCCCTAATCTCTGCCACCTTGATAATAGAAGGGGATAATATTTACTGGGTCTCTATAATGATCAGCCATTGTGTAAGTAGGTACACATTTGTTATTGAATTGGAGTCACAGTTATGCATGTGCATTATCTTCATTTTACAGATGAGAACACTGAGGTTCCTAAAGACCAAAGTGCCTAAGAGAACACAGCAAGTAAGGAATAGCACCAGCATTGTAGTTGAGGTGTGTCTGACTTCAAGGGCCGTGCTCAACTAACCCTTTCTAATGTAATCGCTGAAGGGTTATATAAATTCTTAAACTCAGTTAGAATTCTTTTATTCACATATGACCCTTTGGAGTCAAGCTTTCAGTCTGAAACAAATTTACAGGGAAGATATTTTTGATGAGACTAACTTCAGGCTCAGAAGGAGGTCCCTCAAATCTTTCTACATGGTGGACTGCCTCCTCTGTCTTCACTCGTTGATCCAATTTTGCCTGGGACCAGATCATGACCAAGAAAATATGGTTGATTTGATATTCTCAGAATTCCTATTTCATTAGATGACATTTGCATGTCCGCTGTTCAAGACCTGTCCTGCTTTCTGTGGCTCTGAAGCTCTGTGTAGATTAACTGATTTGACTTTCTAAACCTGGCCCTATTCATCAGTCCCAGAATTACCCGGCAAGTCCTGTTCTGACATAGCCAGAATCCTCACCAGTGTCTCACCTGGTGCATTGACTTCATGATGTGTGTGTGTTTTGTTTACCATCATGTTTCCATTATCTCACTGGTATAATCTTCTAAAACTGCACCCAGTCTTTTCTCTAGTTCACTATTCGTTTTTCGGTCCATTCCTTTTTGTGCTACTGGCTGCATCTTCCTTCCTGTATTTCTCCAATATTGACATACGCTAACTTTTATTTCTTATGCCTGATTATTGAGTGGGACTTTTCTTGTGGCCTCAGAACTACAACCCAAACCAGAAGACAAATTGGCATTAATTATCCCCATCTTCTAAAAGGACTTCTATTACTTTGCTGAGGCTGCCATAAAAAAATACCACAGACTGAGCGATTTAAACAACAGATATTTGTTTTCTCATAATTCTGGAGGCTAGAAGTCCGCGATCAAGGTGTTGGCAGGGTTGGCTTCTTCTGAGGCTTCTCTACTTGGCTTGTAGATGACCATCTTCTCCCTGTGTCCTCACATGGTCTTCCCTCTTCTGTACAGATCTTTGTCCTAATCTCCTCTTCTTATGAAGACACCAGTAAGACTGGATTAGAGCCCACTCTGATGACCTCATTTAACCTTAATTGCATCTTCAAAGACCCCATCTCCAAATGCAGTCACATTCTGAGGTGCTAGGGGTTAGGACTTCAACATATGAATTTTGAGGGGCACACAATTCAGCCCATAACAGAAACCAATGACAATCATATCCAGATAGCTCCTCAGGGCTGCCATGCCTTTTCTGCTACCTTCACAATCACCCTACCCCACTAATTTGTATGAGAAAATCACTGGGTAAATGAGTGAGGGGGATAGGGAGACGGTCAACTGGAGGGCAGTGTTTGTGGTAAAGAGGTTTTCTCTTCCTTTCCCATGAGTAGGAAGAGAATAGGGTACTTACTTCCTCCACCTCTGACCTACATGAGGGAAGTGCCAGGAGAATCACTTACGAGGATTGGATGTACCGGTAACTGTCATCTCAGCTCCTGGTTGGGTACTTGCAGAGTCTGCCCTGGTGTTTCTCAGTGGAGGAGAGTCAAGCATGATGAGAAAGTTCTCGAGAGAGTCTGCTATTTCTTCTGAGGTTTGCAGGTACCCTAGACCCTAATAACCAGTACCCATTTTGGTCTCACTTTAATGTTCAAAGATGAGAAACTTCCTGGGATAAACTGCAGGAAGAGACTGTGGAAAGAAGATGGGGTCACCCTTCAAGTGCCAATTCCCTGAAGACTTTAGAAAGCATGGATAATCCTCATTGGTCTCAACACCCCAAGTGAAGAACCATGGGGATTAAAAAGGAGGCATGAATCATAGGTTATTCAGGCAACTAATAAGAATTAGCCCCTCTCTTTTGCCCAGATTGGGGCTTTGGGGCACTGAATGGTGGCAGGGGTCAAAGAAAGGTATGATTGTTCCCTCTCCAAAGGGGTCCTCAGCATATTAGGGGTTGTCCTAAGAAAACTGTAGATACCATGTACACATCAGGGAGCATTGCACAGAGGATGAAACCAGACCAAGCCAGAGGAAGACCAGAAGTCAGCCAATTGTATGAGACAATACCTGCTCTCTCTTCTATACTTGCTCCCTGTTTCAGCACACTGGACGGGTTCGATATTCAGAAGGAAGAGGAGTCTGAGGTGTCCCAGAGAAGGCTATCCTCCCCACCACTCTGCATCTAAGATTGGGGAAGGAAAGAATTGAGAAGACTATGTAACTCTCCCCTTGGGTTCAAGCCTAGTTGCCCCTGAGTAAGTGGGAGAGTTAAATATTAAATTGGAGAACAGATTATAATGTTGGAATATACTGGGATGAGTATCTAATAATGGAAAATACCTGAAAAGCTGTGGGTTTTGCTGACATATTAGCGGCTGGAAATGGAGATTTGACAAGGTGAAGGCAGCCATTGGAGAACAATAAAACTGTTGTATCTAAAAACAGCTCAGACTATTAAATCATAAATTGTATTTGATTGCTGTTGAAAAGCCACAGTGAGTGTTATTGTTTGGCAAGGATACCTCCCTTGATCCTTCCAAGTCGTTGGTTAGATTTTAGGTACGATGGGATTAAAATAGAAAATTGGGATACCACACATTTTCTTGCGCTTCAGAGTGGATTTATCTGATTTAAAGCAATCACAATTTTAGTTGCAAGAGATTAGATTAAAAAACTAAAGATTAGATTGAAATATATTAGATTGAAAACTTAATTGCCATATTTTAATTTGCCTTCTCTCAGTGTGGTGGAGTAGAAAGTGTTAGGATTCAGAAGATCTGGGTTTTCCTGTTGGCTCCCTCCGTAATCACCTATATCAAAGCAGTCACCTCATTGGAACTTACTGTATCTTGATTTCCTTCAGTGGTTACCCTAATTCACCAAGCATCTATCAAGTGTTTTATGAGGATAGTGGGCTTTAGAATTAGACTGTGTGGGTTAGAATCTACACTCCACCACTTACTGGTTGTGTGATCTTGGTCAAGTTACTCATCCTTTCCGAGGCACTGCTTTCTTATCTTTAAATGGGGGATGTGACAATTAAACTGGGCCATAAAGAATCAGTAGAATCTGTTCTGTAAAATGGAGTATTTGAATTATGTGATCTTTAAAGTCTCTTCATCTCTAAAACTGTATTCTATATAAAACCACAGGGAAGGGAATGTATTTAAACAGAAGTCTGTAGCTTCAGATTATAAAAAAGAAAGAATTTCCTAGTTAGATACCAGATGTAATACTTGAAGAGGTTCTGGATTTATCCTCCTAATAAAAAAATAAACGGGTGACTTGTCTGATTGGTATGGTTTTTCTATGATTCCGCTGAAAGTTAAAGAGTTGGAGTAAATCCGTGGTTTTCAAACATAACTCCAAGAATGGGCAGCATTAGATTCAACTGGGGAAGCTTTTATAGTGTTATTCAAATCCTTATCCTTACTGATTTCTTGTCTACATTTTTTGGGTCAATTACTGAGTGCTAAAATCTCCAGTTATAATTGTGGATTTGTCTATTTCTTTCTTATTTCTGAGTTTTTGCTTCAAGTATTTTGGAGCTCTGTTATTAGGTACATACACATTTAGGATTTTTTTCTTGATGAATTGACCCTATTATCATTATGAAATGTCCTTTTTTATCCCTGTTTTGTCTTGAAGTATACTTTGTCTGACACTGGCATGGCCACTCCAGCTTCCTTATGATTACTGTTTGCATAATATATGCTTTCTATCCTTTTACTTTTAACCAATATATTCTTTCTATTTAAAAAAATTGCCTCTTTTAAACAGTATGTATTTGGGTCTTTCTTTTCATCTAGTCTGATAATTTCTGCCTTTCAATTGCTGTGTTTAATTCATTTAGATATAATGTGATTATTAATGTGGTTAGGTTTAAATTTACCATCCTGCTATTTGTTTTCTATTTGTCTGGTCTGTTCTTTGCTATTTTTTCTCTCCTTTTCAGCATTCTTTGGGATTAATTATTTTCTCGTATTACATGTTATCTCCACTATCAGTTTATTAGTTCTCTTTCTTTGTTTTATTTTTTTAAGTGGTTGTTCTGAATTACAATATGTACCCCTAATGTATCAGAGCCTACCTTGAATTCTTATTTTACCATTTCATGTGTAATATAAGAACGTTACAACGATATACTTCCATTTACCCCTGTTATAGTATACTTTCTGTTATGCATGTTATAGATTCTAAAATACATTGTTAATACTTTTGCTTTTAAAAAATCAACTGTCTACTAAAAAAATAAAAATCAGAAAAAAGTCCTTATTTATCCACATATTTACTGTTTCTAGCACTTTTCATTTTTTTTTAATTGATGTTTTAATGGTTTCTAACGTTGTGAAATTTTGGGTTGTACATTTTTGTTTGTCCATCACCATATATATGACTCCCTTCACCCCTTGTGCCCACCCCCCACCCCCACTGCCCCTGGTAACCACAGTCCAGTTTTCTCTGTCCATGTGTTGGTTTATATTCCACATATGAGTGAGATCATACAGTGTTTGTCTTTCTCTTTCTGGCTTATTTCACTTAACATAATACCCTCCAGGCCCATCCATGTTGTTGCAAATGGGACGATTTTGTCTTTTTTTATGGCTGAGTAGTATTCCATTGTATATATATACATTTTCTTAATCCAATCGTCAGTCGAGGGACACTTAGGTTGCTTCCACTTCTTGGCTATGGTGAATAATGCTGCAATGAACATAGGGGTGCATAAACCTCTTTGGATTGTTGATTTCAGGTTAGTCGGATAGATTTCCAGTAATGGGATGGCTGGATCATAGGGCATCTCTATTTTTAATTCTTTGAGGAATCTCCATACCGTTTCCCATAGAGGCTGCACCAATTTGCATTCCCACCAGCTGTGTATGAGGGTTCCTGTTTCTCCACATCCTCTCCAACATTTGTTGTTTTTTGTCTTGTTGATTATAGCCATTCTAACGGGCGTGAGGTGGTATCTTAGTGTTGTTTTGATTTGCATTTCCCTGATGATTAGTGATGTTGAACATCTTTTCATGTGCCTATTGGCCATCTGTATATCTTCCTTGGAGAAGTGTCTGTTCATTTCCTCTGCCCATTTTTTGATTGGGTTGTTTGTTTTTTTGTTGTTCAGTTGTGTGAGTTCTTTATATATTATGGAGATCAACCACTTGTCAGATGTATGTTTTGCAAATACTCTCTCCCAGCTGGTTGGTTGTCTGTTCATCTTGATTCTGGTTTCATTTGTCTTATAAAAGCTCTTTAATCTGATAAAGTCCCACTTGTTTATTTTTTCTTTAGTTTCCCTAGTCTGAGTAGGCATGTCATCCGAAAAGATTCCTTTAAAACCAATGTCAAATAGTGTATTGCCTATATTTTCTTCTATGAGTTTTATAGTTTCAGGTCTCACTTTCAGGTCTTTGATCCATTTTGAGTTAATTTTTGTGAATGGCGATAGCACATGGTCCACTTTCACTCTTTTGCATGTGGCTGTCCAGTTTTCCCAACACCATTTATTGAAGACACTTTCCTTTCTCCGTTGCATGTTCTTAGCACCTTTGTTGAAAATTAGCTGTCCGTATATGTGTGGTTTTATTTCTGGGCTTTCAATTCTGTTCCATTGATCCGTGTGTCTGTTTTTGTACCAGTACCATGCTGTTTTGATTACTATTGCTTTGTAGTATGTTTTGAAGTCAGGGATTGTGATGCCTCCTGCTTTGTTTTTTTTCTTAGGATTTCTTTAGCTATTCGGGGTCTTTTGTTGCCCCATATAAATTTTAGTATTCTTTTTTCTATTTCTGTAAAGAATGTCATTGGGATTCTGATTGGGATTGCATTGAATCTGTAGATTGCTTTATGTAATATAGACATTTTAACTATGTTTATTCTTCCAATCCACGTGCATGGGATATCTTTCCATTTCTTTATGTCATCATGGATTTCTTTCAATAATGTCTTGTAGTTCTCATTGTATAGGTCCTTCAGCTCCTTGGTAAGATTTATTCCTAGGTATTTTATTCTTTTTGATGCAATTGTAAATGGTATTATCTTTTTGAGCTCTCTTTCTGTTAGTTCATTATTAGCATACAGAAATGCAACTGATTTTTGTAGATTGATTTTGTACCCTGCAACTTTGCTGTAGTTGTTGATTGTTTCTAATAGTTTTCCAACAGATTCTTTAGGGTTTTCTATATATACAATCATGTCATCTGCAAATAGTGAGAGTTTCAGTTCTTCGTTACCTATTTGGATTCCTTTTATTCCTTTTTCTTGCCTAATTGCTCTGGCCAAAACCTCCAGTACTATGTTGAACAGGAGTGGTGAGAGTGGGCAGCCCTGCCTCGTTCCTGTTCTCAGAGGAAGGGCTTTCAGTCTTTCCCTGTTGAGTATGATGTTGGCTGTGCGTTTGTCATATATGGCCTTTATTATGTTGAGGTACTTTCCTTCTATTCCCATTTTATTGAGAGTTTTTATCATAAATGGATGTTGTATCTTGTCAAATGCCTTCTCTGCGTCTATTGAGATGATCATGTGGTTTTTATTCTTTGTTTTGTTGATGTGATGTATCACGTTGATTGATTTGCAGATGTTGAACCATCCCTGCGTCCCTGGTATAAATCCCACTTGATCATGGTGTATATCTTTTTTTTGTTTGTTTATTTGTATACGTTCATGTATTTTCTATTATCATTCTTTATCTTTCAATTTTTTAAAAAATTTTTTGTTTATTGCAGTAACATTGGTTTATGACATTGTAAAAATTTCAGGTGTACATCATTGTACTTCTATTTCTGCATAGATTACATCATGTTCACCACCAAAATACTAATTACAACTTTTTAATGTATTGTTGTATTCGGTTTGCCAATATTTTGTTGAGGATTTTTGCATCAATGTTCATCAGTGATATTGGCCTGTAATTTTCTTTCTTTGTATTGTCTTTCTCTGGTTTTGGTATCAGGGTGATGTTGGCCTCGTAGAATGATTTAGGAAGTATTCCATCTTCCTCTATTTTTTGGAATAGTTTGAGAAGGATGGGTATTAAATCTTCTTTGAGTGTTTGGTAAAATTCACTGGAGAAGCCATCTGGTCCTGGACTTTTATTTTTTGGGAGGTTTTTGATTACTATTTCAATCTCTTTACTTGTTATTGGTCTATTCAGATTCTCCATTTCTTCTTGGTTCAATTTTGGGAGGTTGCATAAGTCTAAGAATTTATCCATTTCTTCTAGATTGTCCAATTTGTTGGCATATAATTTCTCATAGTGTTCTCTTATAATCCTCTGTATTTCCGTGGTATCCATTGTAATTTCTCCTCTTTCATTTCTAATTTTATTTACTTGAGCCTTTTCTCTTTTTTTCTTAGTAAGCCTGGCTAAGGGTTTGTCGATTTTGTTTATCATCTCGAAGAACCAACTCTTTGTTTCATTAATCCTTTCTACTGTTCTTTTGGTCTCAATTTCATTTATTTCTGCTCTGATTTTTATTATTTCTCTCCTTTTGCTGGCTTTGGGCTTTGTTCTTCTTTTTCTAGTTCTGTTAGGTGTAATTTAAGGTTGCCTATTTGGGCTTTTTCTTGTTTGTTAAGGTGGGCTTGTATCGCTATGAGTTTCCCTCTCAGGACCGCTTTTGCTGCATCCCATATGGTTTGATATGGCATATTATCATTTTCGTTTGTTTCCAGATAGTTTTTGATTTCTCCTTTAATTTCATCAATGATCCATTGGTTGTTCAGTAGCATGTTGTTTAATCTCCACATTTTTGTCACTTTCCCAGTTTTTTTTTCATGGTTCATTTCCAGTTTCATAGCCTTATGGTCTGAAAAGATGCTTGTTATGATTTCAATCTTCTTAAATTTATTGAGGCTTGCTTTGTTTCCCAACATATGGTCTATCCTAGAGAATGTTCCATGCGTGCTTGAGAAGAATGTGTAGTCAGCTGTTTTTGGATGGAGTGCTCTGTATATGTCTACTAGGTTAGCACTTTTCATTTTTTCATGTAGGACTGAGTTCTGGTATCATTTCCCTTTAGACTGAAGAACTTCCTTTAACATTGTTGGTAGTGAAAGTCTCCTCTTGATTAATTCTTTCACCTTATGTTTACTTAAAAATGTTTTTGTCTTTCATTTTTGAAGGGTTCTTTTAGCTGGTTATAGAATTCTAGGTTAGCGGCTATTTTTCTTTTAGTACTTCAAAGATGTCGTTCCATTGTCTTCTGCCTTGCATTATTTTTAAAGAGAAATCACCTTTAATTCTTATCATTGTTGCCCTGAATGTAATGTATCCTTTTTCTCTGGCTGCTTTTAAAGTTTTTTCACTGTATATGGTATTCAGTAATATTATTATGTAATGCCTAGGTAGGGTTTTCTTTATACTTATCCTGCTTGGGTCTGTTGAAGCTTCTTGTTTCTGTGGGTTGATATCAGATTTGGAATACTTGGTCATTATTTCTTGAAACATATTTTTTCCAGCCCAGTGTCTCCCCAGTATGCCCCAATTTCTCTCTTTCGCCTTTTATTCTGGTACTCCTGTTACACATATGTTAGCCCATTTGATATTGTTTATCAGGTCACTGAGATTCTGTTAATTTTTTTCGAGTCTTTTTCTTTTAGTATTTTACTTTGTATAGTTTCTATTTGCCTGTGTTAAGTATGCTGATCATCTCTTCTAAATGCATTCTCAAGGTCATGCACAGAATTTTTAAATTTCAGATATTGTACTAATTCTAGAATCTCCATTTGGTTCTTTTAGAAGAGTTCTCATTTATCCCCTGAGAGTCCCTATTTCTTTACTCATATGTCCATCTTTTCCTTGAAATTATTGAACATATTTATAACAGCTGTGTTAAAGTAATCCTCTGCTAATTCTAATACATATCTGCATTATCTCTGGGTCTGTTTATATTGGTGGCTTTTCTCTTGAATATGGGTCACATTTCCCTGATTTTTTTGATATCTAATAATTTTTTATTATGTGTTAGACATTGTGGATATTACATTATTGAAAATATGGATATTTTCCCCCTTCTATAGAAAAAGCTGAGCTTTGTACTCCTAGGCCTCTAATAGTGGCAAATCAGCTTAATCCTGTTGAGGCTTGGCTTCAGGCTCTGTTAGAGAGATGTAAAGTAACCTTGATACTAAGGTGTGGCCTTTTTGGGTCTTAATTGAGTGCTGGGGTTTTCAGGGAGTTCTTTCCACTTTGGCTCATCAGAATTTCAACATATCCCACTTCTGTGCACCTTCAAAATGTCCATTCTGTTCACAACTCACAAGTAGCTATTTTTTGCTAGATCTCACAGAGTCTAATCCTGTCAATGTGCAGATCAATATTTGGTCAAAAATATAAGTGAACCCCTATGCAGATTTCTGGGGGTCCTTCTCCATGCAGTTACCTGCTCTCTCATGTTCACCCTACAAATTCCAGCTGCCTCAGCAATTATGAACTCTAATGGAACTTAGAAATAAAAGATACCCTAAATAAATGGCAATATAGCAATTAAAACAAAATAATTACATTTCTATGGTTACAAAAATTCAACTGTTATTTCTGTCTCTTTAATAGCAGTTTCCCTGAAGTCTGCAAGATGGCAGTGTTTTTCTTGGGAAAATTATTATTTAGGGTATGAATTCTAATAATAAATACAATAAGAAATCTTAGTATATGTTAGTCATTTGTTAACTGGATTATCCCACTTAATTGTCATGACGCTCCTCCCAATAAGATCTGTGATTAGGCTCCTTTTCCTGTGCTAGTTTAAAAAGTGCCCTCAGGCAGAAAGCTGAGGTCAACTTGGAGCTCACCTTTTTGTTTTTCCCATTCTCTGTATGTTGTAAAATGCCTGAAAATTTTGTCCAGTTTTATAATTGATTATAGTGGGTAGGTAAGTCTGATACATGTGACTTCATCCTTGCTGGAATCCTAAGGAGCTTTATAAATATATAGATTCCAACACTCTACCAAAACCTACTGAATCAGAATCTCCAAGATGATCTTAGAAAGTGTCCGTCTCTATTCTGATGTGCTTTCAGGGTTTGGACCCACTAATGCATATAACCTTTTCCAGGAATTTCAGCCCCTGCTTCTTCCGAGCTTAGAGCATTCTGAAAAGCCTCATTTAATAGTCTTAACTGATATATCTTCACCATGTCCTTCTGGGAAACTAATCAGGTAGTAGCTCCGCCTCCCCATCATGAAGGATTTCTCAATATCCAGGCTATTTTCAATCCTTACATTTCCTTACTTCTAATAATTTGTCCTCATGAATTAGAGTAAATAATTCCTTATATTCTTAGTATTCACACCTTCAAAATTTAGTAGACACTTATTATATCCTCTGCCAGTCATCATTTAACCAGGCTATATATATTGAATTATTTTAATGTACCCCCATAAATCAACTTCTTGAACTCTCCAGTCATGCTAGTTGCAATATCTTGTCCTCTCTACATAGGAATGAAGAAGGCCAGAACAGGACATCTTTCTTCTAGCCATGTTTTCCTAAGGAATGGGACTGATGTCCCATCTTCTCCAGTTTTGGCCATCTGTTCTGGAATGTTCATTCCATAAACTCTCAGACTTTTATGACTCATTGGTTCTATTTTAATTATATTTTAAATAATCTTGAAGTTCTTAAGCTCCCTTCTTTCACTGAATAGAAGTATTTAAGGTTTCTTTTTTAATTTCGAATTTTAAAATACTTGCACATTCCTCAAGTGGAATGAGTCCATTAAAAACCCTGTGTGTGTAATTAAACAATCTTAGTGTACCTAGATTTCTCTGTCATTCCTGGCACCTGGCATGCCTTCCTTGGAGGTTTTCAATTGTGGACTGTAATACATTTAGAATAATGAGAATTCAGATTCCACAAATCACCCAAAGCCAAACATCAGTTTCTTTGGCCAGTAAAGCATGCCTAGTTAGCTGATGGCTTTCAGAGGGGCTGACACAAGACCTTAGATAATGCACTGAGTATGGTGCTGTTTAAGGCCATCACAATGTGCTGTAATTATTGTGGCAGGCTCCTTCCTGTCTAGAATATCTCCCTGAACAGTCGGTAGTGTGTCTTGGGGTTGACAGGTGGCTAGATTCCCCTCTGTGTTAGTGAGGACGTTGGATGTTGCCAGGAGAATTTAAAGCAACATAGGCAGTGTCTTAGCGCTTGAATTGTTCTGATTTTCCCCTTAGCTCTGTGCAATCTGCATTTCTTAGGCACATGTAAGAGAAAAGCCTCCTTTTCTCCTTTTTCCCCCGGACTCTTCTCACCAAGGCGCATTCTCCAATTTGCTTGGTTGCCCCCGGGAGCCATACTTACTGTGTCCCCTGACAGCCCTGTGCCCATGTTTTATGCAAAAATGTGAGCAGCTGGCCACCAAGCCCCTGAGACTCTGGGGCTTTTGTGTTCCACAGCCTCTTCTCTGCCTTCCTCTCCCTCCCCTCCTGGCTGCTAGGCTGTGTGATCTCTTCTCTACCTCTCCCTTGTGTCAGCATTTGCTGGATGTGCTCTGTGCTTTTTACATGCCAGGCATCCATGCTGAGGAATGCTGGACTTTCCTAAAAAGTGGTTGATAAACACAGGGAGTGGTGTCAGAGAATGCTGGTACTTAGTAGGTCCTCTCGGCTGAGACTTTGTTCAAACGTTCTAAAGAAGACCCATATTACCAGGCAGAAAAATCTAAAGAGGCACTACAGCGTGGTGGATAGAATACAGGGGTGGGAGAGCAGAGTCTGTTATGAAGCTTAAATCAGATAACGTATACAGAATTCTAAAAGAGTGAGAGCTTCATAGATGAACTTGGACCCTGGAATCAGACTGCTTAGGTTTTAAGCCCAGTGCTACAATTTTTATCTTTGTGACCTTGAGCAAGGTCACTTATCCTCTCTGTACCTCAGTTGTTTCATCAGCAAATTACAGATACAAATAGTTCCCACACCAGGGTTGTGATAAAGATTCAAAAAATTAATAGTTATAAAAAATTTTTAAAATTGCCTAGCATGGGGCCAGCCTGGTGGTGTGGTGGTTGGGTTTCTGTGCTCTGCTTCAGTGGCCTGGGGTTCACAGGTTCAGATCCTGGGCACAGACCTACACACCACTCATTAAGCCATGCTGTGGTAGTGTCATATATACAAAATAGAGGAAGATTGACACAGATGTTAGCTTAGGGACAGTCCTCCTCACCAAAAAAAATAAAACAAGTGCCTAGCGTGTAATAAGTGATAATAAATGATCAATAAAAGGTAGTTAAAATGGTAATATTGTTATTATTATTATTATTAGGTACTTCAGCAACTCACCAGCTCCTATATATAACTTAATTACTTCAGTGGATCTAGAGGTCATGAAGCTGTAGACATAGAGAACAGACTAAAAGTTCCAGTGCAAGTTCTAGGTCTTATTGGGGTACAATTCATGATGGGGGGCTCCTTGCTTCCTCTGGTCAGGTCATTTGACAAAGATGCCCAAGTACCTCACTCACTGCAAACATGGCATAGAATTCGAGATATCGGGTGTGGCTAATGTGAGGCATGGAGGTCTCCACTCTGCTCTGATAACAGGAAGATAAATCTAGAAGATAGGCTTGCTGGCTAGTTTAAATAATCCTAAGACAAAGAGAAAAAAACAGCCTAGATATCTCTGCCCTAAGATCATCCTAATATGAAGAAATTACTTCATTGTTCTAAGCAAGTTCAGAAAAAATAAAAGGGCCACTCTATAAGCCAGAAATCCAATCTTTAAAAACAAAGTAGGGGTACAATTATTGCTCATTCAGTGGGAAATCAGCCTTGAAGAGGTGTTGGACGACAGTAGGAAAACCTTCAAAACTGCAAGAGGGGGTTGGAAGGAATTAGACATGGAGAAATGTTTCTAGAAGTCTATCTGGACCTATGGACATTTTATTCCACACCTTGCATGGGGACCCGTAGCTGACTTTTTTGTCTGAGCATCCTTTTGCCTTGTGCCCATTTTAGGAACTCAGCTCTCTGTTGCCGATGGCACTCATTGCAAGAACTGCTCTCATTAACTAGGTGAGTAAACATACTTAAGGCATGAATCCTGTACCAAGCCAGGGTGGATCATAGTCAAAGCCAGTGTTTTTCTTTGAAAGGAAAGTAATGCTCATCAGAATGGAATCTGCCTCAAATAAAAGTTTGTGTGGCTCAGTTCAAGGACTAGCTGAAGTTTGAGCTGTCTCTGATTTCATCTGACCCTTAAAGTGGAGATAGAGATGCACTACTGTCTCCTATTTATCATTCTCAATGGGAACTGTGTGGGCAGCTTCCATTACACCAGGCCAAATTTAGACGAATGAAAAGGTCGACTAAGTAATTATTGATTTTATATGTGTGCATAAATTAGAGTGTGGAGTCCTTTAGTCACTGCTAAAAATAAGCCTTCTATGGATTGGTTTTGGAGGCAAAGGGGCTATGTAACGAGGATGAAGCAATAGCTCTGGTGGTAAATCTGTACATTGGATAACTATTTCCTTATGGTTGTCATGAAGGTTCGAGTCATAAAAAATCAGCCAATAGAGGATTTTGGATATCCATGAGAGGACTGGACAAGGCAAACCAGAGCCATTCTTTCTCTTTAACCATAAAAATGATATTGGCCATAATCCTTTTAGCAACAAGCTTTTCTCAAGCAGCGGTGACTTATGAATGCTGTTCTGAGGAGAACTAGTCAATATATTAGTTTTCTTTTAATTATGCAGCTGCAGCAGCAAATCATGCATGAGTTTTATGGAGCTTTGTGAATTTGCCATCGGTTCTGGGAAGCAGAGAGTTTATTCATGTACTGTGGAGCAATTTGCTTTGGTTAGAAGAGAGAAACTATATCCTTCTATCTTAAAAATGAAGAGCTGGTATTTGAATGGGAAGTTCCAAGAATCTAATAATCAAATCAGCCAAGGCTGTTAATTAAAACTGATGAGTATTGAGCATTTATGTAACACCCTAGAATGTTGTGCTGCTGTAAAATTACCAATTGCCTGAAGTCTACAACTGTTCACACGCTGACAAGGGGGAACAATACGGTGATAAAAGAAGAAAGTATTCTGTTATCAAACATTTTATACTTGGGGTGAATATTGCTTTATAAATTTTAGAGGTAAGTCCAGCTGAATTATACGACTATCTTAGTTCTACTTAGATTTCAGTGGTTTGAAGTCAATTTATGCATTATATGTGCATCTTAAATTCTAGATTACAGTAATTCTATCTCTTCTTGGTTAGTAGTTCCTGTAATGCTGAGAAGCAAAATGTCCTGTTCAAGCAAGACTTGGTATTCCTTAGAAGCAGCCCCAAGCAAGCAGATTGCTACACTCTGCTTGATCTCATGGGCCACAACAGCACCCAAATTGAAGAAATGAGGATTGGCGTGTCAAGGAAGAGGGGTAGCTGAGAGAGAGGGCAGTGGCCTCTGACTAGGAAATATTAACCTCTGGAACTACGTGACTCTTGCATATAGGTTCAGTTCTGCTCCGGCTCCAGGCCCCAGGACCAATTCTGATTTTAGATTGGGAGGGCTTTGTGGTCTGACTTTGGGGCTCAGCACTAAGTGAATCTTGCTACCCACTCAGCCGTGACCTTGCACTCTACTTTGCATAAAGGCGCTTCTCCCATGTGCAGAAGATTCAGTCTCCACATTGTATCCTAATCATGGCAGCTGGGTCCTCTTCTTGCTCCTTGTGGTTCTCAATCTGCCTTGTCCTTTTTGAACTGAAGTCTTTCATTGCCAGTCCCTTTCCCAAGGTCAAGAGGTTTCTAGCTTTCCCTATAACTTAACTCCTGTTGGTCTGGATAATGCCAGTTTCTAGATTCTTCATGTCATCCCTTGAATGGATGTTGGGACACCCTCTGCCCCTTTGGGTTGTTCCTCTTCTCCCTCGCCCTGCTTCATACCAACTAATAGGATAGTCAAACAGATGTTTATTGTTAAGTACTTTCCCAACTGCATATCCAACGTGTAGTGGAGTGCCTGGACCATAGTAGGCATTCAATAAATATTTGGTGAATGAATAAATTCATTCTACCTTCTAGCCAGGACTTCTTTCCAGTATTTGCTGGCAACGTCCATTTTCCTAGAAAATGCCTATGTCAGAGTTTCTAGATCTCAGCTCACCCCAGTTTGCCCAGGCTGCCTTGCCCTACCGTGAGCTGGGACACAACACCAAAATATCATGCATCTTTGTATTACTGGCAAGATGTGTCTTCAATGCCTCATTCTTCTCTGCAGGCTTTTAAAAATGTTGGCCTGCTCTGGTTATATTTTCTCTCTCCATTGCCTCCTGGTTCTCTCTCAGAAACTTTAGGAATAATTTCATTTGATGAAGTTAATTCATACCAAAGGGACAATGACTAACCATTTGGGGCAGTTAGCCAGTGAACTTCAAGGTATAGCCCTGGGTTGTAGTTAGTGAAGCCAAGAGGAAGTTCCGCCTCAGGTACAGCAGGAATGTTTTTAGAAACTGGAGATATTTAGCTTGGAGAAGAATCATCTTAGGAAGAGCACATCAGCTATTTCAAATATATATACATATCTGATGTGTAAAAGGCAGAATACTTCTATATTGTGCAAATAGGAGTTGGTGATGATCTGCCCTAAAGGAGAGAAATTGCACTGTTCTTGAAAGTTGAACCTTAGCTCTCCTCCAGACCTGAAAGCAGGCCAGGCGCAGAGGTGGTGGGGAGATCCTGGTCATAGTTGGTGGCATGTGATAGTGACGTGGTGGGCCCCTAGTTCTTTACCCTTCCCATCTCAAGCAGGAGCATAAACTCGGGCTGAATCTCACCAAGAGCATTTCCCCAGCTGGGCCTCATCCTTTAGCTGTTTCCCATCTCATCCAAGTGGTGTTTCTGCGTTTGCCTCTATAGCAGATAGAGCACCCTTTGTCCAATTAGAGTAATCCCATTCCTCTTGCCAAAAGCTGATTTAAAAACAGGCATGTGTGGCACAATCCTGGCCCATGCATTTGAGGGGAAATCTTTTAGGGTAGGGATAGCGGTTCTTGGAAGAGTTTTTTCTCTTTTGAGAAAGGAAGACAGAGTCTGTATTGTTCCCCTGAAAGTTTTTGTATCAGGATGCAAAGTCTGGAATTTCAGCAACAATCTTTCTCTGGTCTGAGGTTGAGGTCAGAGCCAGGATATTAGATTCCTCATGATGAAATTCACCAACTGGATCAATCAATTCTGGAGCTGTTCTACTCCTGGACCTTCTTCTTTTTGATACATTTCCTTATTTTTTTAAAGGCGACTTGTGTCAAGTTCTGATACTTGTAGCCAAAACCATCCTTTCTGAGACAAGGAGGTTTCTTTGAAGATGATGAAAGCAAGAAAACTTGTGGTAAGAATCAAGTACAACTTTTGAATTAGATTGGTCCTCACCATACTGTAACTGGTCAGACACATTTTCTAGGAAGATTGTGTCATTTTCTTTGTTCTTCCCTGTGGGGAATCCAGGAAAATATTCTAATTTTCATCTTGAAGTTAGTGTACCATAGTTGTAATATGTGTTTCCAGTAGCTTCCCTTAAATCAATATTTAGATTTTTTTTTTTTTTTTTTTTTGGTGAAGAAGATTAACCCTGAGCTAACATCCGTTGCCAATCCTCCTCTTTTTGCTGAGGAAGATTGGCCCTGGGCTAACATCCGTGCCCATCTTCCTCTACTTTATATGTGGGACACCTGCCACAGCATGGCTTGATAAGTGGTGCGTAGGTCTGTGCCTGGGATCCAAACCTGTGAACCCTGGGCTGCTGAAGCAGAACGCACGAACTTAACCACTATGCCAACGGGCCGGCCCCAGTATTTAGACCTTTTAATCTAAAATTGAGTCAAATGAAGCACCAAAGGCAAGCAGCCCATCTTGAAGACACAGGCACATATTCAGCACTTGCCACACAGGACCATGGCCAGCTGAGTTTTCTGTACTACAGAGAGGGAGACTCAGACAATGGCCTCTGTCCCACCCTACCCCCATCCCAAGATCCTGGTCAGAAAAAGACACTGTTGAATGTTCTGAATCACCTAACCAAATGTGAAAAAGTCTCTGCTAAGTCTTGGCTTCTAAGAACGTGGAATGTCAGTGTGATGATGGCTTTGAAAGTACCTTGCAAATTGTAATGTGCTGGACACATTGAAGGCATCATTGTTGGCAGCATTGGAGAGAGATAAAATTTGAGATTTGGTCCTTGGATAGCAAAAGCAGCCCTGATTTAAGCAAGGGATCTAGAATCGTTTTTATTCTAGCTGATGACTCAGGTAAGGACTTCCAGGGCCCCTCTCTTTGACAAGAATCAGATGCTTTATCTGAATTAACAAAGGGCTACCAGGAAGGGAGGTGGCTCGGCTCCTGTGTCAGGAATGGGTTGAAGTTATTGGCTGCTGGTACATCTTTATACACAGTTCACCATCCCATCGCATCATGTCACATCTGATATGGTATAATGCAACGTGACTAATGTAATCCAATGTGAGGTGCACTACAGCAACATGTCAAGCTGGAAAATTTGAAAAGAGAAATAGCCTTCTCTCTAAATCATGGTTGGGTTATTTCTCTCAGCCAGAGGGCTCTGTTTTCAGAGTGGAGAGTTTTCTGTGTTGACCTTCTGGCCAAGGGCACATGTCAGGAGGGCTAGTCTCTCCTGAAGGTGGTGACCCTGAGCGCATGACCTGGAGCCTCACAAATTGCCCCCACCTGCCTTTCAAATCAGCATGCCTCACCTCTTTCCCATAGCAAGGTGTTCTCTCCAGAGGTGTATGCTGCAAGCCGCTGATCAGTCAGAAAATGAGAGGCAGGCTATCAGTTTCACAAAAGTTGAGGAAAGGTATGCTTGGAAAGTAATCGGGATCCAAAGGAGGAATTTTAAGGACCCAAAGTAGCTGAACAAAGGGGATGTCATTCAAGTATGTGTACAATTTTCCAAAGTGATAGCTAATGTGGGTGCACAAGTTTTGATCTGTCCACTTTCTTTATAAGCTTCCTATACATAGCAGGTGGGTGATCTTCACGACCCTGTCTCATTAACTAGCCTGAGTTACGGGAAAGGACTCTCTGTGGCTTGGTTTAGTGGAGACATCCAGTCTCTTCCTCTTCTGCGGCAGGTGGGCCATCACGCTCTGCCTCTCTGTCCCATTCTCTCTCTCTCTCTCCACCCCAACCTCTGTCCCTCTACCTTCTTCTCTCCCACACATTTGAATTTCTAAGAGGTACGTAAGGGTTTAAGAGTTAAAGAGAAGCTCTGAGGCAATGGCTGAGGCAATTCTAACAAATACAGTGTCTTGATCTTTTCCATGGAACCTGATACGTAAACAGCCAAAAATGGAGCAACTCTGTGTGAAGCAGACGCAGGGATGGTGCCCAGGCACCCCTCAGTTTGCAAACCACTGCCCTGGACTAGAGAATCAGAGACTACAGAAGTTTAAAGGTAAAAGATCATTTAACTTCCTCATGGTAAGGTTGTGGAAATGAGCCCAGAGAAGAGCAAGAGCGTCCTAAGATCACCAGCTTGAGCTGGGAATAGCTTGGCTCTCCTGTCCTCCCAACCCGGTCCTGCTGGCACTATGCTATGGAGACTTAAGCCCTCTTTCATCTTTCTTTTTCAGGCAGATCTGCTTTTGCTGTGGGCTCAGGAAGCAGCAGGACAAAACCCATTTCTTCCACGGACTCATCTCCATCCTTGCCGCCTTCCTCAACCTTACATCTTCTCCATCAGAGGGCACAATTGCCCTGATAGAGGTACAATAAACATAGGGTTAGTCAATTTGCCTACGGCTTTCTATTGAATTGTGAAACAACAGAAGGTTGTCAATCACTTCCATTGACCTTCCATTTTGCCTCATTTTTCTTTCATGCCTCCCTCCTCACTCTGTTCTCTCCTCTTGACTCTGCCTACCTTCCCCAAGTCCTTTCCTTGGCGTGGCTGCACCCCACTCAGTTTGCAGCCCGTTAATATCTTAGCCCTTCCCTGACCTTACCTTGGCCTCCCCCTTCCCTCCAATAAATTCTGCCTCTCCCATGTACCCTTTTATTGGACCTGCCCTTTACTTGGTGATAGCTGGCTAATAGGAGAAACTAATCTGTTTTAATGCTTTAATGTGTTACTGCTCGCTAGCCACTGCTAGCGACTTAATGAGATTTTGAGTTTTACTTGTCTCATCACTGGTCCTCTATTCGATTATGAACTCGGTGAGGGGGAAGTGCCATTTGCTATGTCTTCTTTAACTCCCATAGCAGCTGAATAGTGCTGGACTAACAAGTACTCTATTCTGATGCTGTTGAATGAATTAAAGGAAGGGTGACATAGGTGGCTAGACCTGAGTGCAGAGAAAGTAAACAAAGACTATGACGAGGTTATTTTACAGGCAGTACCAGTAAAATCAGTTGGCCAAAGAAACTGGTAAGTCCTTTTTAGAAAGGAATTTAAAGGGGCCGGCCCAGTGGCATAATGGTCAAGTTCATGTGCTCCGCTTTGGTACCCAGGGTTCACGGGATTGGATGCCAGGTGCAGACCTACACAGTGCTCATCAAGCCGTGCTGTAGGGCATTCCACATACAAAATAGAGGAAGATCGGCACAGATGTTAGCTCAGCAACAATCTTCCTTAAGCAAAAAGAGGAAGATTGGCAACAGACGTTAGCTCAAGGCCAATCTTCCTCACCAAGAATAAAAAACAAAAAGGACTTTAAAAATAACCATAGAGGGCAAATTAACTCAAGCAAACCTTCAACAGAGTTTGCTTTAACTAAAACAGCAGCAACAACAAAAACAGTAACACTACGTATCAACTACTCAGGCCTAAAGCTGGTTCTGAAATCAAAGGTTTCTGTTGGGCCTCCCACTATCTTCTGGGAAGAAGTTTGCCTTTAAAAGTCCGAAGTAAAAATGCATACAAAATACATGTGTTATTAAACCCCTTGGGTGCTGCAGAAACACATTAGCTGCATGCTTGGCAAATGTAACTTTGTACAAACTGAAAAACAAGAAAATGAAGGGTGTAGAGTGGCACTGTCCAGTAGAACTTTCTGTGATGGAAATGTCCCTACTCTGCCCTGTTCAAGACAGTCGCCATTAGCCACGTGTGGCTGGTGAGCACTTGACGTGTGGCTGGTGTGACTGGGGACCTGAATTTCTACTTTCCTTTAATTTTAGTTCATAAAGTAACACAACTTCATATTTAAATTTAGATAGAGACACGTTATTTAAAGAAACTTGTTACTTGAAGTGTGGTCTGCGGATTAGGAATACTGGCATCACTTGGAAGCTTCTTAGAAATGCAGAGTCTCAGGCCCCACCCAAGGCCTACTGATTTTGCATTTTTATGATTCCCGGATGACTCTCATATACTTTAAATTTTGTGAAGTTCCTCTCTAGATCAACAGTTCTCAGCCCTGTTAGAATCACCTGGAGAATTAGAATCAGCCAGATGATTTTTAAACCATTCTGATGCCTGGACTCCACCATGCATTAATTAAATCAGAAACTCTAGTGAAGAGGAACAGGCATCTGAATCATCATTGCCATACATCAGTATGAAGAAGGAATCCTCCTTAGAATTTGTGAAAGGAATTTATAAATGTTGCAGTAAACACGCAATAAAGAAATGAAAAGGAATTCAGTGGCACTTAAAAATAGACAACTTTACATAAAAAAGCCACAAGCACAAGTTGCTCTCAAATAGCATACTAAGAAGAGATGAACATAGCTGTTGTATCTGATATAGTCTCTATACCAGTGGGAATCAGAAGTTCTCAAGGCATGAGAAGTGGCTAGTCTCTCAACCTGGGAGACCTGGTCTTGTTTTGGGGAGATGTGGGTCCAAGCTCATTGATGTTAGTGCCCTGGCAGCTGAGGAATGTTGCTAGTTACAGGAACCCAGGACTGTTCAGTCAGGGTGAAGTTGATCTACAGTGCTCACCCATTCCTGATAAAGCAAGAAAGGGGGATTTAAAGAGATTAGAGACAGATTGCCAACTCCAGGGCCCTTGAAGTAATTCATGTGCCCACAGGAGAAATGAATTTCCACACAAACCACGTGCTAGGACATGTGGTCCAAGGTGAATTATGAATTCCTCAGATGCCTAAGACACTCATTAAATAAGTAACAACCGTAGACAAAGAGGAATAGAAGAAGCCTCTTTCTGGGTGGTCTGAAGATCCCAATGGGAAAGGCTGTCAAGACCTGTACATTTTTTCTGAGCAGACTTGAATTTGGAAACTTTCCCTCTTTTTTCCAGCTATCACAATCCAAGCTCAGTGAGATTCACAACACTGTTCAAGCAATGTTCTAGGCCCTTCTCTTGATGGGCTATATTTGGGAAGATTGGAAGGAACTATAGTTGTTAAAAATGATTCTCTTTCTGATTGTTCCCTTTTCTGTTTAAAAAAAAGCATTTCTTTATGATTTCTGCTGTAATTATTTACATTTTGTTCTGTAGCCAAATTTCAAAAAGTGGGTTGTGTACATGAAGGTTGAAAATTAGTTTTCTAATGGACCAGGAATAGGCCTGCAGACCGTGGGAAGAGAGTTATGAAATAAACAACCTGTTCAGATAAGGGAGGTAAATGGGCATTCATCCTGAGAGGGGCTGAATTCAACAACAAATTTTTATTGACTCTTTTAGGATCCAGACGCTATTCGAGGTGCTAGGGATACAGTGGGAAACAAAGCAGACAATCTTCTGACTTCATGTTACTTACAGACTTGTCAGGGGACACACAGCTGTTAAATAAACATACGGATAAATAAATATATATTATAATGAACATTGATAAATTGTGATAAGGCCTATAAAGGAAAATTGTAGAAAAGAGAATAAAAAGGCATCTGATCAATTTAGATTTTGGCCAAAAGGATTAGGAAACAGGGTAATGAGTCTTACTTAACAAGTGGAAACCCTCACACAGACTTGGACCCATCAGCAAGGACAGTAAGCTTAAGTGTAAGCAGTGGTCAAGTAAAGATGAAGACTAAAAGCCCATTTATGCACTAGTCAAGGGAGGATTGGGAATAAAATGCAGTGTCAAGCTGAGTGGCCTACCCTAATATGAGCAGGATGTAATGCTCTTGGTGAACGACCACAGAGAAGGTTGAAGCTGGGAAAACTGTCCCGAGGTAAGGAGTGAAAGAACTTATGGGTCAACAGTGAAGCTAAAGTCCAAGCAAAAGTCACAGAAGCAGATGTGAACAGATGGAGCATTGAGGCAAGCTGCCTAAGGCAGAAAGATGGTAAGGTTCTTACCTTCTTCCTTCTATGAGCAATGACCGGCTTTCCTGGCCTTTCTTGTGAGCCTCAAAGGCTGCTGGAATATAGCAGGTCCCTAATGGGCAAGAGCCTTCTCCAAGACCTGAAAAATTCTGCATGAGAATAAAACCACAGAGTCATAAAATATTGGTGATGCAGCGACTGTGGTGTGCATTTATTCCACTTTCTCATCTGATTTCATGATGGACCTCATGGATGACTTCGCTGGTCACCAGACAACCTCATACTGACTGGGCTCCCATGGGAGGTCTCAATGTCTCTGGTTCTTAAAGTATGACCTTCAGCTTTGACCTATTTATCTTTAACTTGTTCTGTCAACTTGAAGCCTACTTACAGCTATGTGCAAAGGCTGGTTGCACCCATAGCTTTCAGGATAGCATCAGGGCCTATTCTCATTAGTGACCAAATGCCCCTACATCCCTCCCAAGGTTTATTTTCTCTACAACATTCTCTGCTTTAGGCAAATAAATCTACTTATAGTTCAATGAGTACTTCACTTTTGTCCAAAGACCTTTTTGGTGTCTCTAGGTCCTGCCAATCTTTTAAGACCCAGCTTAAATTCAAGATCCAGAAGAAGTGTTGACCACTCCAGTCTTCTACATTTATTTGTTCATGTCAAATATACCATTCTGAGCACCAGGGGGTATCAGAAACTGGTGTAATTGGCATGTTGAATAAGGAAGGCTCATGGGGAATAATCAGAAAGTCATTTACTTTTATCTCTCATAGACCTTGTCAATTTGTGTTTAATAACTCATTCATTAAGTAAATATTTATTGAATGCTTACTGTGTGCTAGGCATTATTCTAAGAAGTGGAGATACAGTAGTCAAAAAATAGACAAAAATACTTGCATTTATGGAGCTTACAATCTAGTAGAGGAGAAAAACAAAATACGTACGTCAGTGCAACATTTTGTATGTTTGATAAAGAAAAGTGCTAAGGAGAAAAATTAAGCAGGAGAAAGGGACATAAGGTGTTAGCACTTTTAGACAGTGTAGCCAGAGAAGGTCTCACTGAGGGGATGCCTTTGGACTAAATGCCTGAAAGAAATGAGGCCGCCAGCTAACACACATCTGGTGGAGAGGCATCCCAGGCAGAAGGAAGAGCGGGTACAAAGGCTCTGAGGTGAGACCTGTACTGTTATGAGGTGGCAGAGGCAATTCCTGGGCTTGGTAGTGTTTCAAGCTGGCCCTTTCTCTCATTGCACATTTTTGGGTGTTCTTAAGAGTTGTCTCCAGTACCTCTGATGTGGGGAACACATCTCTAGAAGTTGCTTATAGTTCTTTCCTTAAGCCCCAAGAATCCCATGGTTCACCCCCTTGTTGATGTCACTAGAACCTTCCATGCAGCCCTCTTGGGAAGTCTGTGGTGATCTCATGCTAGCAGAGCACTGGCCTGCCAGTCTCTGGCCTTGAGATTTTCCAGGCGTCAGTCAGACATCAACCCAATGGGTCCTTAAACTATTTGCATGGACATATTAAATGTCTTGGAGGTCCTACTAAAGCCCCTTTGCCCAGGATTGAGGTAAAGGGCAGATACCCTCCTTACCTTCCTTTTGGTGGAAAGGCAAGAACGTTTGGGGTTCTTTTGATCACCAAACATTTTTCCTGTCCTCTTCCACTTCTTTTCTCGGCTGAAGATGGGCAATCAGCAAAGGATTGCAAAGTGGTTTTATAACTTTCTTTTGTAAATCTTGCTTAGTGGTCTCAAACCTCATTCTGTAATATGACATATATTTGGTGGGAAGGAGCTCAGCTGAGATTAAGTGATGGCAGTTAATGTTACAAGAATACGTTTGGGTGCCTGTGAATGGGGGTTGTGGAGAGTAGTGCCCAGCTAACTGCTATATGCACATGGCTTCTGATCTTCTGCAACAATTACTGCCTCCACCACCATTTGGCACTTAACACATACTGCTTTGAGTTATTATTTATTTTTAATTAATACTTAATTAAAAAGCCACACTCCAATAGATTATAAGTATTTAAAATATTATATATACTGTTGAATCAATTTACAACTTCCAGCTATATATGAAAATTCATTATTTTTTATACAAACTTTTGTTATTTAATCTTTTTATTCATACTTTCTTCATCTCTAGCTGGTGGTCTAGGCCCTCAGCTCACCAGTCACATCCTTTGTGAATACTCAATAATTCTAGCACACAGTAGGTGCTTAATAACTGCTTGGTGATGAGGATGATGTGTTTTCTGGGTATATAAATCTTATGGCTAAGAAGAAGTAGGAGCTGAAATCACAAATGAACACAATCATATCACTGAATCCTCTTCCGTGTGAAGGTATGTATACAAAATATATAAAAAGTTTATTACTCTATGCCATTTTGGCCCTATAGTTTCTTGCTTCTTAGATATTTTCCTGCAATTTGGTGGCACGAGTACTTCAGTCCTGGTCTGTAGTTGTCATAGAAAAGTTAAACTTTGAGACTGATTTGAGAATGTATTTTCTACTTTTGTTTATTTGATCATACATCTGTTCATTAAAACATTTTGTTATTTCTGGTTTAAGATCTGGCATGTAAAGAGCTTGGAAGTTGTCACTGCCATGCTTTCAACAAGAAAAGCCTGGACAAAACTGAAAACCACTTCTTTTTTGTTGTTGTTGTTATGTTTTTTTGGGGGGGGGAAGATTGGCCCTGAGCTAACATCTGTTGCGAATCTTCCTCCTTTTTTTTCCTTTTTTTATCCCCAAAGCCCCAGCAGATGGATGCATGTCGTAGTTGTACATCCTTCTAGTTGCTCTATGTGTGACGCTGCCTCAGCATGGCTTGGTTAGTGGTGCATATGTCCCTGCCTGGGATCTGAATTGGCGAACCCTGGGCCGCCAATATGGAGCACGCAAACTTAACTGCTACGCTACTGGGTGGCCCCCCCAAAAAACATTTCTTGTACTTATCACAAAACTGAGGTTACAGGGCAGAACTCCACCCTGAAACCTGGAGAGACAGGCAAATCCAGAGAGACACAGCTGAGATCTGTTTACCTGGAGCAAAAGTTGCTGGAGCCATAAACTGATAAGAACACTCGAATAGTAATTTTGATGAATTGCTGGAGGCTGAGTGTGGACTAGCATTAGAGTGAGAAATTCCTGGGGACTGCAGTCTTGGGGGGCCCCACACTTTTGTGGGCTTTACCTTCGGGGACCCCACTAGGTTTTCATGGTTAAGATCTGAGAAAGATTCCCTCATACCTCTCACATGGGAAGAGGAAGAATAATCATTGTGACATATACCAAGAGACTTCTCCATAACAAAGGCCTACTCTTCAGGGGGAAAGACTTTACCAGATCTTTATCCCAGTTGAGGAAGGGCATTCTGCCCATTCCAGCACCCTCTAGCCTTCCAGTTTCACCTAAGGGGGTTGAGGTGAGAAACATAGTCAATAGAGGTCAGAGTTTCAAGCAAATAGACTGGGAATGCTGCATACTGGGAAGGGAGTAGAGATTAGGTGAGGAAAAGCGCCAAGAAACAAACCCACTAAAATATTTAGATTTAGTTGTAACATTACAGAATGCTCCCTCCCCCTACTCCTCACCACCACAATCAGGGCTGTAGTGTGACAACAGTGACAGCAGCTGAAAGAGCTGCAGAACACGGACTCTCTGAGGAGGAATGCTGAGGGAAGCCTGAAGTCAAGAGGAAAGACAAAAATAAGGACTCTATGGGAATCTGAATCTCTGGCACTTGCAGCTACTGAAAACATTAAACGTAGCCTAACTCCCAGCCAGACTGACACAGAGTCTCACACCGAAGGCTTATTTACCTCAGTTCCTACTACCTAATACAACAAGTTCTGCTTTCAACAAGAAATTACAAGGCGTGCCAAAAAGGAAGTGAAAACATGGTCTGAAGACACAAAGCAATCATCACAACCAGATTCAGATATGACACAGATGTTGAAATTATGAGATGGGAATTTAAATAACTGTGATTAATATGTTAAGGGCTCTAAGCACAAGTAAACAGTATACAAGAAAAGATGGGTAATATAAGCAAAGAGAGGGAAATGCTAAGAAGAACCAAAAGGAAATGCTAGAAATCAAAAATACTGTAAGAGAGATAAAGAATGCCTTCAGTGGATTCATCAGTAGACTCAACACAACCTAGGAAAGAATCAGTGAGCTGGATGATAATGAAATGCAAATAGAAAAAGGAATGAAAACAATTCAGACCATCCAAGAACTGTGGGACAAGTTCAAAAGGTATAACATACTAAGGAGAAGAATGAGAGAACAGAGTAGGAAAAATATTTGAAGTGATAATGGCTGAGAACTTTCCAAAATTAATGACAGACACCAAACCACAGATCCAGGAACCTCAGATAACAATCAGGATTTTAAAAAATCTGCACCTGGCATATCATTCAAATTTCAGAAAATCAAACACAAAGAAAATCCTGAAATAAGCAAGAGGAGAAAAAAATACCTTACATGCAGAGGAAGAAGGATAAGAAATACAATGGACTTCTCATCAGAAACCATTCATGCAAGAAGAGTATGGAATAAAATATTTAAGGTGTTAAAAGAAGCAGACTACCAACCTAGAATTCTGTATCCAGCAAAATTATCCTTCAAAAGTGGAGAAGAAATAAAGACCTCAGATAAACAAAAACTGGGGGAATTTATCATTAGCATCTCTGCCCTGCAAAAAATGTTAAAAAAAAGTTCTTCAGCAGAAGTAAAATGTTATAGGTCAGAAACATGAATCTATAGAGAGAAAAGAAGAGCGTCAGAGAAGGAATAAATGAAGCACCTGTCCCCAAGTGAATAGAACCTCATCTGTCTCAACTTGACATAACAAGTACACACCTACATCTATTTGATGATTCCATTTTTTAAGGAAACAGTGTATATTCTTGCAATCCTTCAGTTGGATAAAAAATATTACATAATGGATTTTGTTTCTTGTAGCCTTCTAAATAGTGAATAGAATGTTTGGAACTGGTAAAGAATATTGAATTTGCAATTTAGGAAAGTTATGAATCTTATCTATATCTGTGTAGGTATATTGTACATGTAAATGCACATATTATTCTAGGGACACAAGATATGGGATAAGTAAAAAGTAAGTAAAGGAAGGTACAATTTAGAAAAAAAAATGCTTTAGTAAACTTTGCAATTAAAAAACAGAACAAAACAAAACTTTGTTAAAACAATATTGCCAAACATTGTAGTTAAAAATGCTCTCTTTACATAGCAAGCTTTTAAAAAGAACAAAATCTCAGGTAAAAATTTGGTGCATTTTTAGCACAGTTTTTGAGATCCTTCTATGTGCTGGGTGACAGAAATAGGAAGATAATTAAACCATGATTAAGATGAGAAGCTATTTATGTGGAGGTACCATTTGGTACCTTGTACAATTTTAGTTACAGCTTAATCCACTCCTTGCTGAATTGCTAGAGCATATTAAATTAGAGGCTTCTTGACGACAGGGCCAAATCATTTATCTAGATAGCTCCACTCTTGGCACAATGCCTAACACATAATAGCTGCACAACAAGTGTTTGTTACATGGGAGTTTCCAGAGTTGGCAAACTACCACGTGCAGGACGAATCTGGCCTACAGGCCAAGTGTAGCCTATGACCTATTTTTGTAGGCCTCTCAAGCCAAGAGTGGTTTGTATATTTTTAAGGATCTGTAAAACACACACATGCACGCACACACACACACAACTATGTGACAGAGACAATGTATGTCTACAAGGCCTAAAATATTTACTATTCTGCCCTTTGCAGAAAACATTTGCTAGCCCTTGCTTTATAAGGGCACTTCTTTCAGCTCCTTCTGAACTTTGTCGTGGAGTAAGGTTTCTTCTTGTATCATGATTTGACCCTTTGGCACTAAAGTCTTGCCAAGGCCTTCCTTGGCTGCCAGTGGTTTTGCTCCACCCCAGTAATAAATGGTTGGCACACACAGCTTGGGCTACAGGCTTCTTAACATGACCCACTTAACTTGCCTGCTTAACTTATGCCTGAATAGGCAAAAATGCTGTGCCATTCTCTTTGGCTTCCTGGCAGCCCCTTCACCAAACGATTGGAGGAAAAAATGGTAAGAATCAGCCGCATATGACACCAAGTCCATGAGGGTCCTCATTTAGAAGACTTCCTGACTACGTTCTCATCTTGTCAGTTTTGTTTATATTTCGTTCTTTTTAGCAATGCACACTCCTGTTCCCTCCTATCGAATATGCAAGCTGAATGTTCCCATTAACAATGACGGTAGCTTACTGGCCATGGATACAAACGACCACAAAAGAGATGCTCATGAAGTGGGTCAGAAAAAGCCTGTAGCTCCTGAAATACAGTAGGTTTAAAAACACAATATAAATTCAAAGGAGTTGTGTGAAAAGTAAAAAACACACACACTGCGTAAGACTATAATACATAATTCTATGTGTGTGTGTATTTGAACTAGACTATATGACCTTTGAGGGCAGAGCAGATTTCTTCTCTATCCCTCACCCCTGATTTCACCACATGTGCTCAATAAATAACGATTAATCGAGGAGGAAGGGAAAGTGTTCGCAAGAGCTTTGAATTCTTCAAAAGTGTGGCACCATTAAGTACTAAATCTGATTAATTCATTGTAGGTGCATCTAGGGTTCTGTAAAGGGAACCTACTTGTCAGTCCAAGACAAACCAACTGATAAAGAAATGCAGTCATTTTGCATCATCAAACCAGAATTCTGTAACAAAGCCCCTGAATATACAAGTGATGAATGTTTAGACTTGATCTTTTTACTATAGCCAATGGGGGTAAAATCCTTTGCACAGTTGGGTGTATTACTACATTTTTATGTGTCCCCAGAGCATTGCCTGATTCAGGGGCTACACAAGTAACCACTAACTCTTTTCAGAACTTGCCATTTAGTTCACTTTTATTATTTGTTTTTCTCTGAACCGAAGGTCAAACTTGTTACATGTGCACTGTACCACCTATATGGGAAAGATTGAGATCAACAGAGCCCCGGATCTTGATCTTTCCAGCACTTCTCCAAAGCAGCAGGGATGCCAGACCTTCCCTTTCTCACAAGCACTTGGGAACTTCAGCTGGGTTTCTGTATGAACACATCACTAGCTCTGTGTTTCACTCGGAGATCTTATTTTTTAAGGCCATCTATTAATTTTTTTTGCTCAGGCTCTCCCCAAATGCTCTTCTACTGCACTGAACGTCGTCTTACTGAGATAAAATATGTAGATGTGGTGTGAAAAAAGGAGGGACCTTGGTTTTTTTCCCCCCGTGGTCTTATTTATAGGTTTCAGATGGTGGCAGGGATGTTTATATGAACCTTACCCAAACTGCCTGAACCTCCTGGGTCTGCAAATATCAGGCTGCAAATTTCATGAGAACAGAACCTTTTTCCAGGATTGGCGGGGTGGTGACTAAGATTTCCTGTACTTCCTGTTTTAGAGCTGCTGGAAATGAGACAAAAACTGTATTTCAGGATTTCGGTACCTGGTCCCAGCTGGAATCTGGACATACAGATGTGCATGAAGAAGGGACACATGTGCACATATTCTTGCACACACGCAAATGCCTATAAAGAGGCATCATACATACTCACAAAAATTTTATTTAAAACATGCACACAATACTTTCCATTTCGAAAAAACTGGATTCAAATTCCAAAACACTTCATAAAGGCCTTTCAAAGTTTCAAAACCAAACAGAACAACAATCTGATTTGGAGGGAAAGGTTTAGTTCACTATTATTTTATCCAGATTGGCCTGATCGTGCTAGACAAAATAGAAAGAAAGAAACAAAGAAACCCAAACCTAACAACACACAAATGTAACCTATTAAGGCTAGCAGCAGTGGTGGCATGATACTCTCAACACTTCCCATCTTTGTCCACCTCCTCTTCCCCACTTGCTGAAATCAATTATTCTCAAATGGACTTGGATCATCCCCACTGCAGCGTGGCGGGCACTCATCCCAAGGGCCAAGATGAGTACAGGCAGCAGAATCCTCGATGCAGGACACTGCTCCCCTAAGTTCAATATATACATATAGCTTGGGGAGGAGCATAGAAGAAGGTTTGAAAAGAATCAGGGTGTAGGCAGATGCAAAACCACAAATTAAGGTATCAAATTCGCCTTCAAGTTGCCAGTCTGTCAAAGGCTGACCTTAATGATGTGACTTTGATACCACCCAGGTTATTGCCCACGTAGAGCAGCACCCCCAAACATGTGCACCCTTGGAAGGGCTGGCCTTTGTGCAGACGATGAGCCAGCAGGTCTTTAACGTGCGGCGCAAACAGGAGGGGCCCATGGAACACGGAGAAGGCGTGCTTGAAAGGGAGAGTCAGAGTTTCCAATAACCACTTTCAGTTGGCAGAGCTCTGATTGGAACCATGTGACAATTTTAGGCGATGTACCATAGACAGCCAATTTATTACATATGGCAATATGATTAATGGTATCAAATGCCTTTTTTTGGTAACATCCAAGAACACTCCACCAGCCAACTGCTCAGAGTCCAAGGCAGTGAAAATCTGTTCCATGAATTTAAAGTCAGGCAGATGAGGTTAAATGAGAGAGGACCAGATGCCAAAGCAATGATTACAAAGTAAGTTGTTTCAAAAAAAAGCAGAATGTTTTAAATCTGGTCTTGAACAAATCCCATCCGGTCCCCACCTACTCCAACCTATTTTTTTCTTTTTCTTTCCCCCGTTGTTTCTTGATGTGAAAGCCCTAATAGCTACAGTCTGGAAGATATTTCTGAAGCCAGGCTGTCTTCCACTTGCCCAGAACGTCTTCCAGGCTAGGGCAAATCTTCACATGACCACCGACTGGATCTTTCCTTGGAATTCTGTGGTGGGGTAGCAGCAAAGACCAGCAGATGGGGTGGGTGGGGGAGATGGCCTCCAACGGGCAGTGGAAACGGCCCAGTCTCGTCACACTCCCTTTAGTGACCGGGAGTCCTCTCCGCTCTCTTCGTTCTATGAGTAGGGTTTCCCTGGACTTCGAACATCATCGCAAATGACTAGGAAGAAACTGTCACACACATGGAGAGATTTGCAGAGGGAGTGGACTGTGAGGGAGTTGCTTAGCACTTGGAATTTGAAGAATGGGGATAAAGAGTGGGGAAAACTGTTAACAGGCAGAGAGAGTCTCCAGATGTGACTTGTTCCCCAAAGAGTCCCCACACAATGTGTAATAGGTGCTTACTACATATTTTTAAACAAATGAGTGTAACATCACCACCCTCTTGCAGGTTTTCTAGTGGACGTGTTCCTGTTTCGTCAGTTATGAGTCATTGCCCTTTGAAAAGGATTTTACAAAAACACTAGCAGATTTTGATTTAGGGCCCACCAGGCCCTGGGTCCTCTGATAGGTGGGATAATTTATAATCTACACAATTTATTTTTATTTTTATGGGCTACAAATTGGTAGTTCATGGGTTTTTCTAATGGAGCAAATTGATCCCTAATCTTGTGGTCTGTGGATTAATTTTTTTTATTTTTTGTAAAAACTGAATCTGGTCAGTTATTTAGGGATTAAATCTGTTACTCTGGGCTCAATTTTCAATCCATTAGTTTGGTATGCTCTTTAGACCTAGAGTGAGAGTCCTAGATTGTGTCTCTGGCAAAGACTTTTTTCCTGCAAAAACAAAACTTAAAATGAAAAGTGTGGGTAAATAATGAAAATGTGTGGAAGTCAGGTGACTTGATCCAGGCAGAAGAGTACAGAGGTGTTCAAAATGAGGCGAAAGGACCTTGAGAGCGAGCCTGAGCTATAACAGAAGGTAACTAGGCAATTGCCTTGTGATGCTGCCTTTGGGGATTGAGTTGTAGCCTGAAATCGAGATGATTTTCCTCGGCTTGCTCTGTTGAAGTTTTCCACCCCATTCTGACAAATTTGTGAAGGCTGAGTGACAGATAGGGGTTGACTGTGTTCTAGGAACTTCCTCCTTGAATACCACTGTCTATTCATCAAAAATGATTTAAAAAAATCAAGATTTAATACCAACTCTATCCCCTCTACCCCATATTTAAAATGAATTTCAAGCAATTAATTCTCTCCTCTGATACTTGATTATTTCTCCTGAGTGGACTATGCTCCCTTTTAAAGAAAAATTCACTTTTGCTACATCTTCATTGAAGGCCAAAATGGAGCAGTCTATGGAACTGCTAGAGTTAACAAATCAGATTGTTGGTCATGCTGGGTAGAGAGTTGTTTTCCTTTGTAGTTCTTTACTGCCGTGTAGAATTACACAACTATATATCATGGTATTAGTTTCCTATTGCTGCTGTAACAAATTACCACAAACTTCATGGCTCAAAACAATGCAAATTTATTACCTTACAGTTCTGGAAGTCAAAAGTCCAAAATGGGTTTGATTTGGCTAAAACTGAGGTGTTGGCAGGGCTGCCTTCCCTTCTGCAGGTTCTAGAGGAGATTCCATTCTCTTGCCTCTTCTAGCTTCTAGAGGCTGCCCACATTCTTTGGCTGGTGGCCCATTCTTCCATCATCAGAGCCAGCAGCGTAGCATCTTCAAATCTCCCTCTAACTCTGCTTCTGTTGCCACATTTCCTTCTCTGACTCCAATCCTCCTGCTTCCTTCTTCTAAGGATCCTTGCAATTTTGTTGGGTCCACCCAGCTAATCCAAGATAATCTCTCCATCACAAAAGCTTTGATTTAATCACATCTGCAAAGTCCTTTTTTGCTATGTAAGGTAATATATTTGCAGGTTCTGGTTATTAGCACCTGGCCATCTTTGGAGGGCCATCATGCTGCCTACCACAACCATCATGACATAGGAAAGAAAAGAAAAAAAAATAACCAGAAAATCATACAGTAAGGTTATTGTGAAAAACAAAGAAGCAACCAGCAAATCTCTGGTCAGCCCCTCTACCCGGAAGCCATCCTCCACCTCCTTTGCTTCCTTGTTTCATGGCACACTCTGCCTACTTCATTCATAACTTAGAGCAGGACCCTGTGGAAAGAGAATAATAGTACTAATTGAGTGCTTACTCTGTGCCAAGTTGTAACTCATTTAATTCTTTCACGGGGTAGATGCTCCTATTATTTCAACTTTGATGGCAAAATGGAAGCCTAGAGAAGTTAAGTAACTTGCCTAATGTAGCACAGCTGGTAAGTGACAGAACAAACAAGGTCGGGATCCATGTCTACATGATTCCACAATCCCATACTTAACTGCTGCATTTTTCTGCCTCTTAAGTCTAACAAAGGGAAGAAAAAAGCTAAAGGCGGGGTAGAGAGGGGGAAGGCTGTCAGAGAATTTACATTTTTTCTGTTTTTTTCCCCATCTTAAATCAGCCCTGTATAAAGACACAATCTACAGCCCTACCTGGTATTCTTGTGTTTGTCATTAATGACTCATCACTCTTCACACTGTTTCTTTGCTTTCTACTGCTATTCGCTAACTGGGTCCCTAGATGAAGCCTAAATGGGCCTAAATGACTTATTCTGTGTGTCTTCTTGAGCCTAATTCTTATCCTCCAGGGTCTTGGGGACTGGAGAGAGTCTAGCTACTCAGTGGCTAATGGCTCTGCCATCACTGCCTCTTTTTTAAAAATAACTTCTGAAGCCAAAAATCAACAAGATTTTTCAATTAATAAAAGCCTAGCCATGGATTAATTTATATATTCAGGATGTTGTTTTTGGACCCTAACTCTGCTAATATAGTTGTAATATTAAAAACTGAAATTCCAAAAGATAAGGAGAGAAATTAAGCTAACACAATAGTCCTGCTATAGACTAAAATCACCAGGAAAAAAAAATGCTTTTAGCTAACATACAGATGGAGGGAAGAATGGCTTTTATGTAATCCTTACATAGTTTCTATGCACATTGTTCTGCATTACAGAGAAATTCTAATTTTTCAATGATTCTAAATCCAAGAGATGTGACTATTCAGTAATGTGACCCATTCTACTAGCCACAATTTACCTCCATAAAGCAGTCACAGCTTATACAGGGTAATAGAATTGACAGATGTCAGACCCTGGTGAGGGAATGTAATCGTTGCCAAACTTTCCTGAAAGGAACTTTTGCTTTAAGTGTGGGGCACAAATAATTCAAGATGTAAAATCTGCAGATAACCCTAGAGCGGCACTGGCTGCCTCAGGCTCCACGGCACTTTCTGGGAATAGAAGAAAGCATTAGTTTTGCCTAATTATTAAGATAAATATTTACTTATTATATTAACTTATTATATTATATTATATTAACAATAATAATAACACAAAAAGCGTCTAAAACAAAAGACGCTTACAATTATAGCATATTTGGAGCAAACTCATTGCCTGGGGTAAAATGCTGGTCCTCAAGATTGTAGATTGCAGATCTTCCTTTGTAGAACCTAAAATGTTATAGGTAAACATATAAAAAATGAACTTTTTTACTTTGAGTTCTGATTGGGAAATTTGATCCATTTATAAACACTTATCTTTTGTGCCGATAAACCCCACAGACGGTCTATAACCTTAAAATGTGTTTTTATCATTTAAAAAAAATTGCATTTGCCCCCATGTTTATCATTAGTGTTGTCTGGAACATTTGGGATAAAAAGATTTAAATTTTCCGTAGCTTTTTCTCTTTCATCTGTCCCAAATCCCAACAGAGTCGTGAGAAGAGAGCTTCCCGTCTTTTTGATTTATCCGAAGTCTCTCCTCATCTATTGGAGCTGGGATTCAGTGATTTCTTTCTCTGGTACCTAGAAAGGAATGTGTGATGGAACACACAAAGTTTTAACCCTCTCTGAAACTTGTTTTCGGAAAAGCTCAGAGTAGGGACAGTGGAATGTTGCTCATTTCACTTTCACGCTTGCTAGTTTTATCTCGCTTTCACTGTACACCAACGGAAGTCACTTTTGCAAACGCCAACCCAACAAACATAAATATAAAGAGCTAATAAATTAAAAAGCAGAGATTTGGGCAGGTGATATTTATCAGGTAACATTTCCTCTACGAGAAGTTTCCTCTACCATATTCTCCTCATACCCGGGGTTCTCAAACTTAAGTGTGCATCCCAATGACCTACAACACTTGTGAAAATTCAGGTTTCTGGGCCCCGCTCCTAGAGTTTCTGATTCATTGGGTCCAGGGTAGTACCTAAGAATTTGCTTTTCTAGCAAGTTTTCTAATAAGATGCTGATGCTGCTAGTCTGAGGACCCCACATGCGAACCACTGCTCTACACCATCAACGGCAATGTAGAAGCTTATTTCAAGAATATTTATTTAGAGGTTTAATAATAAAATGGAGAAAAACATAGACGGTAAAATAAGAAAATTTTAAGTACATATTGTGTGTTAGCACATGTGTTTCATGTGCTTTATATGTTACTTCATTCAATTATCAACAACTCTTGGAGGTAAGTATTTTTATTATCTCCATTGTACAGACGGAGAAAGTGAGGCTTAGCGAAGTTAAATGACTTGCCTGAGGTCACCCGGGGGGAGGTGGAAGGACAGGGAGGTGGACTCCATTCCTCAGACTCCAAGCTGGCATCCTAACTACCTCATAATATTGCCATCCAGGTGCTTGTATAAAAATCTGATGATGTGTTTCTGTAGAAATATAACTCTCTTCCCAAATGAGACTCCTTGCTTAAAGTCGCATGGTCTCGAAGTGGTGCAGAAACCCGGAGGCAGAAAGGGTGTGTTTTGGCTGGTGCCTGCTTCCCTGAGTCGGCTCACTCTGGAGAAACATTTCCATAACAAAGGCAAGTTCTCCTCCCTGAGAAGAGCAGGCAGGGAGTTGCAAGTGTTTGCCTCTGATGTGATCCACATTTAATGCTTATCTGGGTGAGAGGGAATTTGATTAGAGCAAATACAAAGCACAATTCAGAGAACAAAACCACTAATTCAAAGGTGGTTTTCCTGTGGATGTAAAATACTTCAAGCCTGTTAAAAGGACTGAGGAGAATTCCACCGAGGAGTGGCTTATATTGTGTCTGATTTCTCAGATTGGAGCACCGCCAAGGGACTGCTCGGTGTCTGGGCGGCATGGGGAGCTCGGGCAATGCTGGGCTGCTCGAGGGACAGGCAGGCACTGTCGCCCGAATGGGACACAGGCTCAGGCATGGGGCGGGGGTGGTGTTTGTCCTGCACACGCCGCTCCCACTCCCTCTGGCTCACCAAGGAAGCTTCTCTCTGCATCTGGTGGTTTCCCAGCCTAGAAGCATCCAAGCACTGCAGTCCCTGATATGTTTGTTTTCCTTTCGGCTAATTTTATCAAGGTCTGGGGTCATTATTTGCCAGATCACAAAAGTAAGAGCTCATTAATATGTATCAGCTCCAAACCCTATGATTTCATCTGTTAATTTGATCTTGTTTTTCCTTGTTTATGGCAATTAAATCAGACCTTGATAAATCTGAAAATGAAAAAAAGGAGCCACCAGCAAGCATAGCTATTATGATCACTCATTAGAAAGCCAAGCAGACTCACTGATAAATCGTGCCAGGGTTTTTAAGGAATAGATGATTACCTGCTTAAACAGCATGGAAGCTACCAGTAAAATGTAGCAAAATGATTAAAGAAAAAAAAAGAACACCCCTATTACATCCAAGTGTAACAGATGGACAGTTGTACTTTGGGGAATGCTCACGGAGCCTGTTTCCTCCCCTTCAAGCTAGGGAGGGCAGAAGCCACGGGCCCTCCTGGGCACAGCGAAGAGACAGCTTCCCTCCTCCCGCCCTCCCTCACCCTCCCCTGCATCCTCCTGGCGACTGCAGGAGAACTGCTCAGCTGCCACTAAGGCCTCCCTCCAAACTGCGTGCGGGGAAAGGGAAGTGCTAAGTGCCAGGGGGTGAGGAGGTGGGGGGTAGGTGTGCAGAGCTGGGGCACGGTAGATGACAGCATGGATAAGACCTTTCCTGTCACAAACGAGGCTGCTCAGCAGGCCGGATGTCACGGTGGTGGGCTGGGCATTCCTCATTCTTTTCGGCCCCTCAGTGTCTGAAGGATTGTCCTCTGTTTGGGGAGCCACCACCCTATGGATCTTCCTGGGAGGCAGAGCTGCCTTCTACAATTGAAGTTGAAAATGCCAAACACTTCTTTCCCAGTTTCCCCTGCGGCTAACACAGGGACACTGTCCGTTCTGGAGTCAGGGGTCCTTGAAGACTGTTTCTCTGGTTCCAGGGTATTGGGATTCCCGGGACCGCTGTGGCAGTGAAGTCTTGGCAGAAGTGGCTGCAGTGTCTGGGCCTGGTGGCAGCAGGGGGCTCTTCCCTGGGAAAGTTCTGTGGAAGGAATTTGGACATCACCCCCCGGAATCTGGTTCTCCAGGTGTTCTAGCGTTTCTGTGAACTAATCAATATCTTAAAAACAAACCTTTGTGCTTAACTGGGCCAGAGTTGATTTCTGTTGCTTGCAGTGAAGAACTCTGACACTCAGAAGGGCAGTAAGTGGCTTGTGCCCAAGGGACAAGCGGATTTCTGTCCTGTGCAGACAGCCAGTGAAGGGGGCCAGCCTCACCCCACTTCCATGGGGCTGGGGGTGGATGGGAATGGGGCTCAGATCCCTATCTCTTGCTGCCTTGAGTTCAACCCATATTAAAAGTCTCAGATAAGCTTTTCCAGGGAAAGCTTTTTTTCTGGGAAAATTTTCTTTTAAATCTCTCTCTCTCTTCCCTTGTCCATGTAAAATCATGCTATCTCTTTAAGCTCCTCTGTAGCAGTCTGGCCCCATTTGCCTTTGAAATCTCTACAGGGGTCCCTGTGCAGCCAACTTGGCATCTCGCTGTCTTCCAGTCCCCCACACCTTGGTCTGGCTTGTCCCTGTGCCTGCAGGTCTGTTTGCTTGAAGAGCATCCAGCTCCTCCCAATTCCTTTGTGTTGCAGCCTTTCTTCCCATTTTCAGTCTTCTACTAGACCCATGAGCTGGTGAGAAAGGGGTCTCCTAAAGTTCATTGTCTTTATTTGCTGATTTCTCTCCTTTCCTTAAATTCTGGTGTCTGACCTTCTTACCGTTGCTTCTATGGCCTCTCTCTCTCTCTCCCTTTTTAGATTCTTAACTGGTTTCTCTGTCATTTGGCTTTCTCTGCTTCTATAGTAGAAAATTTCCCCTGACACAGTCCAAAAATTGATTTGAAATTTTGTCTTGCCAATTCGTCTTTTCCGTAGGTATTTGGATAGCTGAAACCCTATCACTCCACAACTCTGACCCAAAAGTGCTTTGTAAAGTTGCCGAAGAAATTATCATCCACTTTCTTATCTTGTCATTACCTGTGTTTTGCTGGCATTCACCGCACTTACTATTGCAGGTTATCCAACGCCTCACAAAGTCCCTTCAAATTATTCCTGGGAGTTCTCAGGGGGGTTCTCTCATGTGCTCATGAATAACTGCTGTCAGCTACCAGGTGGTGTACATCAATTTTTTTTCTTATCTGCTCTGGCCTCCTTCATTGATATCTGCTGCTGAGACTTCTGCTGCCTGCCAACGAGTGTGGACCTGTCTCATCAATGACTTTGGCAGCAGGCGAGTTGCCCCGACAGGGCACTGGTGCCGTGGGGCTCCGCCATGGCTGCCGGTTGCGGCCACTACAGGCCCTCATGGTGCTCCGGCTGTGCTTTGCCCTCTCCCCACTTTAGAAGTGTGGGATGGCTCTCTCCCTTTTTGTATGATGCTTTGCTATACATGGGTTTACAGGGACCCTGATCAAAGGTTTTGGTAAAAAAATAAAAATAAAAATTTTAGTTTTTACTTACAGCCCTCCTTTCCACTAAGTACTCATCTCTCTCTTCCAGTGATGAAAGATTTACTATTAAGGGAAAAAACCCCACATCTCTCTGACTCCCTCTTCCATTCAGAAATCTTCTCAGAGGGCTAGCGACCTGGTGTCTGGGGCAAGTAAATTCCCTGTGAGCTGTCCCACTAGCCAGTCCAACATAGTGGGCCCATCCACGTGGAGATAGACACAGCTCAGTTCAAGCAGGAGCTCTTCCCACTTTGGTTAGGAGGTCTAGACTTTGGCCGTGAAATTGCTAGAATTATTTTTTCCAATTTGGGAAACTCTAGTAACTAACTGATAAGGCTTAGACCCTGACAGTACATGTTTTTCTACATTAGATATGCTAGAGAGATAAGACCACCCCAACTCTTACCTCCTCCTGCCCCTTCCCAGCATCTCTGAAAAACCAGGGTCATTCCGGGCTAGAAGTCACCAGTGTCCCTTTCCAACACATCTCCCTCTCCTCTAGGTCTTGGGAAGGCCCTCTTAACTTTCTCATCCCATTCTGCCTTTCTTCTTGTATTTTTGTCATATCTGTAATCTAAAAAAGTTATTATGTGATTCATTATTTAATGCCTGTCTTCCCCAGAAGGGCAAGGAGTGGAAGACTGTGCCTGCTTGTTTGCTGCTGTATTTTCAGTATCTAGAGATTCACTTGGCATTTGACACCTAATAGGAGCTCCATAAATATTTGCTGAATAATTGCATGAATATCTGAGATTCCATAATTATAATTCCTATGCTGAACTAAAAACTCTTGTTTGGGGGAAAAGAGTGAACTTGATTCTTTTCCTTTAGGTGGTTCCTTGGGGGTAGAGGGAAGATATGAGCCCACAGGGATCGTTTTTCCATTACATGTAGTCATCTCGGGCCTGCTGTATCTGTCTCTACCCAGGATTATTGCCCCCTAAAGAGTTGTAGTTGTTGGTGAGAATACTAACTGGAAGAATATAATCAAGGCTATTCCCAGGCAAAATTATGAAGTTAGGGACGTTTATTTTCAAAATAGAAAGTCTCCCAGCAATATTAAGTAAGCTCCTAGTATCATCTTCAAAAATTCAAAATCCATAGAACCCACAGCTCTGGAAAATGGTTTTATAGAAGCTGTTATTACTAGTTATTGACACATCACACCTAGAGTTATCTTATGTCTCATATGAGCATGTGGGAATACGTGTTCGTGAACACGGTTACAAGCATTACAGATTTCTGAACCATAGTTCTCCAAATTCCTGAAGATTTGCTTTAAACCATGACTGCTCCCTCCCTGGAGTGGGACTGGCCACACCCTTCTTTAGCCGGTGGTGGGAGTGGTGGGGGGGTGGGACAACAACACATTTATTGCTCACCAAATACCCATATACTCCTCCACATTTCTCAGCCTCCCGCAATCAAGTGGGGCCAGAAACATGACTTTTAGTGACCAGTGGACTGTGAGAAGGAACAATATGTGTCACTTCCTGGCCAAAGCATTTAAAACCTACTAGCTCTTTCTCTTGCTGCAGCCATTGTGGAGGCCTCTTGCTGAGGGGTCAGAGCGTCCATCAGCCTTAGGCCCTGAGCAGAGCTGCCTGCTAACCCATGATGGATGTATGGCACAGGTGAGAAATAAATCTTTGTTCCAATGTGGGTCAATCAAGGTCTGTCAGGACTTCTACTCAGATGGTTGAACTGAAGGAGTTTAGTGTAGGTACTACTGACAGATGTGAGCAGATTGAGACAACAAACTAGAAGTTGAGACAACCAGAGACTAGAGATGGCTAGAGGCCTTTACCACCCCTAGATCAGAAGGGACAAGGAGGAGACATGGTGTAACTAGAGCCCCATGGAGATATTGAGCCATGGAGGAGAAGCCACAGGGCTGAGATTGTGATGTCAAAGGAAAGAGGGAGCAGAGAAGAAATACTCAGACCTCTCCCTCTTCCTGCTCTTTAGATTTCTGAGTGTGCCTCCCATAGGAACCTGACCCAGAACCAGAGAGCATGTGAGCCTGGGTGAGCCTGTGCGGGGTGTAGAAAATGGAGGAGTATGGAGCTGGGTGGATTGGGGCCAACGAAGAGTATCTAACACAAAGAGCATTAGCCAGCCTAGCCTGACTAGTCAGTCCTCTCCAGGCTGGGCCTGGAGCCCTATCATTTTTTGGGCCCTTGGAGCATCTATCATGCTGTATCACTCTGATTGGGCTGTACTTCTCCCCCACTATGGACTGTTAGCTGCTTGAAAGCAGGCACAGTGCTGCGTTGTTTTTTTTTTAATATCTCTAGTATCCTGTGCTACACCTGCAATATAATCTTGTTACCTATCAACTTAGAAATACACCAAATTACTATGTTGAAGTGCATGGCAGACTCCTTTCTATGAGATGCTAGAATTAACACCAGGCTGTTGTTTCCATTTGCAAAGTTTAAAGATCCAAATCATAACTGATGTACCAGTGAGATTTGTGCCTTAAGTAACCTTATTAATTTGCCAAGTGTTTTGGTCTTATAGGAGGTAGAGAATAAAAGCTATTAATTGTGACAAATGTTTGTATTCCCTGTTTACAGTTGGTCCATGTGGACAATTGGGAGGTGTAACCCAAGGGCTGGGAAACAATATCAACCTCTGAGAATTAAAACAGGATTTCACTATAACAGATTAAGGTAGAAATGAATAAAATCATCTGCATGAGACAATGTCTCCCAGGCCATGTGGAAGAGGGCTTACTGAAGTTCTCATATAACTACTTATCACTAAGACATCAGCTGGGGTCATTTGGGTTTTTGAGATTTAGCAAAACTTGCCACATATTCCCTCTCCCATGTTCTATGGCAATTGCAAAGCTTTTCTCAAGATTTCTGTAAATCTCCAGGAGCCAGGGTTCTCATGGTCACTCTGGCTCTGAGCTTTTGCACCTTCTCAACTCTGGACCCTGCTTGTGTCTCTAAACTAGGGCTTCTCCCTTCTCTCTGCTCCCACTGGTCTAAGAACAGCTGTACAAAGCCTTTGTGAGTGGCAGACTTTACTGAAGTTTTGGGGTGAAGGAGAGGTTTTATATCAGAGACAGGAAAACACTTAAAATTGGAGTATGTTCATATTCATAGAGATTCTATGACTACTCTGTCATGGGCACTTTCTCTCTGCTCACGTTTTTCCAAAGACTCCACCCTCTTGCCCTGGCCCCCTTCTCTCTGTTCTTCTCTACCTCTTCCTTTATTTTCTATTTTACCTCTCCTCTGTTCTTCATTTCTGTTTTATTTATTTTTTAACTTAAATTTTCCAAATTACAAAATGCATGAATGCAAACAGTTTAAAAATACAGAGGTGTGTAGATTTAAGATATTACACTTCCCTTTCCAGTATTAGCTATTGCCAATATTTTTAAGTTTTACCAATCTTATTAGCAAAAAGTGGTATCACCTTGTTGCTTTAATTTGTACTTTACTGATTTCAAGGGAGGGTAATTTTTCCTATATTATTTATTGGCCTTTTGACTTTCTTCTGTGAATCATGACTTTATTTCCTTTGCACTAGAGGCCAATCAATTCTGGATCCACTAGCGAATCTGATTTTCAGAGTTTACAAATGAATACTGAACCCTGGAGGTTTTCATGGGAAAGTGCTATCACCCCATGGGGCCTGCTTTGTGGCTTACTAGCATTCTCCTGGGGACATCCCTCCAGCTCCTATCTTCTATCTTCAATAACAATCATGTCCTTCTGTTAAGGGCCCTCAATTTTGGTTGCTCCAAAATAGAATAAATCCTCATAACCTATAAATCTTGGGAGCACTATGGCCAGTGTAAACTTGGTCAATATGAAGGCAGTCATCTGAAGCTCTAGAACTGACGCAGATTTTGAGTAGAATTGGTATTTGATTGGTTACCAACAGTATCTGCTCCTTGTATAGGACAACCTTACAGTTGAGTTTGCCTAGAATGGCCCCTGTTTAAGCCCACTGTCCTGGAATCCCATCAGACAGTGTCTCCTTTCCCTCTCAGAAGTGTCCTGGTGTGGATGATAGATTACAAGGTCACCCTATCTTTGTGCAGTCTTCAGCAAGTTATTTGGTTTAGGAACCTGTCACCACACAAATGATTGATAGAGAGTCATAGGCTGTGGCACTATTTTTAAAAATGACTAGTCTACTAGTTTTGTGAAAGTTGACAATATGGCAGCCTACAACTAAGGGATTATATTAAGCATAGATTCAGAGAACTAGAGAATTTTTGAGCTGACATTAAAGATAATTTGACTCAGTGGGGTTTTTTTTGAGGTTATTGGACCTTTGAATAGCTGATAAGCACTGTGGGCCTTCTCTCAGGGTGATGCAACCCATACATACACATAAGATTTTCTACATCATTTCAGGGTATTCACAAACCCTCTGAAGCTCATCAGGGGACCCAGATTAAGAAGTCTTGGTCTAACTCATATTACAAATGAAGAAATTGAGATTTAGAGAGGTTAAATGATCTGTCAAAAAGCAGAATGGGTTAGAAGGAGAAATATACTTAGAGTCCCTTGATTTCTATTCAGTGCTTTTTTTTTCATGGTCTCCCTTATTTTGCCAGACTCTTAGTCTTGTTACGTTAGTGAGAAGTTAAAGCTATAGAAGAGATTTCTGAGTGAGATGTTATTAAGATTTTGGAATATTCTACTTTTTAAAAGCAAAGCATGGGTTGGCTCTTTCTCAATGACTACTTGGATCGTTTATGGAGTTCTCATTAATATCTATGCTACAATACCTGATGGTCAGCCTTTTTGCTGAATGAACACTAGAAAAGCTCATGTCCCAACTTACTTGCTGCCACACTTTTATATACTTCCCCTGCTCTGGCCACCAGAAGTGTTTGCTCTTCCCTTCAGCAATGTGTCCTTTTAGTCTTGTTTTCACTCATCTTAATTTCCTTTGCCTAAATATTCCTACTCATCATTAAGATGTTTTAAATGGTAAATTCATTTTCTCTTTATAGTCTTCCTAACACCTATAGCAGAGGTGGTAGCTCTTTCCTTCTGCCTCCGTAATGCTTGGAGGGATTTCTATTATGACACAGGATGTACTGCATTGATTGCTTTATTTACCTCTCTTTCCTACCTCATAACCCAACAACTAAATTATGAACTTTGCAAGGGCTGAGACAGTATCTAACTCAGGTTTGCGTACTGGCAACTGGGCCAGTGTTTAGCACATAGAATATCCTCCAAATATTTGTTGAATGACATGAACAAATAAATACTCATAAGATGTTTTTCTGCATCCCATTTAGCAAATGAAATCTAAGTAAGGAATAGGACGTGCTTTCCTTGCTTTCCTAGGGCTCACTGTTCATTGCTTTAGCTTTCTTCGGTTTTACAGGTCAAAGCAGCATCTTACAGACCCGACAGTCCTTTTTCTCTTTCTTTAGGATTAAGTCAGAAAAAACTTCACACATTAGCTTTACCTGCACTGCTTACGGTCACAATTTTGGAGGGAGTTAAAAATATTCGCGGATAAATTGCTGTGCGTCCCAGAGGGGAAACACATGAGGTCCTGGCCAGATTTCTATGGCCTGGGGCACCACAAAAGACCTTTTTTTCCTTTTCCCAGGTATCGTGTCAAAAAGAGTTTGCTAAGGAGCCAAAATCTTCATCTGTTTATGGCTTTATAGCCGATGAAAAATGCAGGATCATTAGAAACTAATTACTGGTTTCATGGCAATATTTATCACAAAAGCTAATTTGATGTTCCAGAAGTCACTTTGGGGGCTAGCTGAGCCCATTACTAAGAAGTATTATAAAGCTGTCTTTTTCTTCTTTTTAAAGTTATGCAACTATTTCACTAACAAACTGAAACCAATTGGGGAAGACAATAGACCAGCATGGCCTGACATCTCAATGGTTTCCATCTGGCCTATATAATTTCTGAAATAGTTTGTTTCAAAAGCATTCCTTTCTACTTAGAGGAAGATGTTTTAAAGGTTCATATATGGAAAATTCAATTGAGTATGCCTTTTTGTGTATCCTGAACAATTGATTATTTTAAAATGCAATTAAATAGCTTACACAAAAGACATAAGGATGTATTCAAATAGGATCACAAGTCTTAAATTTCAAGATCTCTGAACTCTTTGCTGACTCCTAGGTTTTCTCACTATAGCTTTTGCCTTCTTTATATATGTTGTTGCCTTCTGAATGTGAAACTATTTGCATTTGTACTTTATTCACTTATTCATTCAATGAACAGGTGCTGGTGATACAAAGGCTTGTATTTCACGGATTATATTTAGTTTTGGAGAGAAGATGTATGAGAAAAATTATAAAATAAAATGCAGACATCAAAAATAGACTTTAAATCAAAAAAGGTTAGAAGAAACAAAGAAGAAATTTTATATTAATACAGGTTCAATACAGCAAGAAGATATAACAGTTATAGATATTTACACACCTAATGACAGATCATCAAAATATATGAAGCAAAAACTGACAGAATTGAAGGGAGAAATAGACAGTTCTACAATAATAGTTGGAGACTTCAATAACCAACTCTGAATAATGGAGAAAACAACCAGACAGAAGATGAGTAAGGAAGTAGAGGACTTAAACAGCACAATAAATCAACTATGTCTAACAGACATATACAGAACACTCTATCTAACAACATTAGCATGCACATTCTTCTCAAATGCATATGGGACATTTTCCAAAATAGACCATATGTTAGGCCACAAATTTAATCTTGATAGATTAAAAAAAGTAGATATCATACAAAATATCTTCCCCAATCACAACAGGATGAATTAGAAATGAATAAAAGAAGTAAACTGGAAAATTCACAAAATTGTGGAAATTAGACAATGAACACTTAAATAACCAATGGATTAAAGAAGAAATCACAAATGAAATTAAAAGATACTTACAGATGAATGAAGATGAAAACACAAAATACTGAAACCTATGGGACACAGCAAAAGTGGTGCTAAGGGGGAAATTTATAGCTATAAATACTTACATTAAGAAAATAAGAAAGATCTCAAATCAACAACCTAACTTTACAACTTAAGGAACTAGAAAAAGAAGAACAAACTGAACCCAAAGCTAGCAGAAGGAAGGAAACAATAAAGATTAGAGTAGAGATAAATGAAATAGAGAATAGAAAAACAATAGAGAAAATCAATGAAACCGAAAGTTGGTTCTTTGGAAAGGTCAATAAAATAGACAAATCTGTACTATACGGACTAAGGAAAAAAGAGAGAAGACTCAAATTACTGAAATCAGAAATGAAGGTGGGGCCATTACTACGGATCCTACAGAAATAAAGATACTCCAAGCAAAGAAAACTATACACTGACATCCCTTATGAACACTGATGTAAAAATCTTCAACAAAATACTAGAAAACTGAATTTAGCATCATAATTAAAGGATTATACACTATGACCAAGTGGGATTTATTCCTGGAACACAAGGATGGTTCAACATACAAAAATCAATCAATGTAATAAACCACATTAATAGAACAAAGGAAAAGAAAAAACACATGATCATCTCAGTTGATGCAGAAAAAGCATTCGACAAAATTCAATACTTTGCCATGATAAAAACACTCAACAAACGAATAATAGAAGGAAACTACCTCAACATGATAAAAGCCATATATGAAAAACCTACACTAAACATCATACTCGGTGAAAGACTGAAAGCTTTTCCTCTAAGCCCAGGAACAAGGCAAGGATGTCAACTTTGCCAAGTCTATTCAACAAGGTGCTGGAAGTTCTCAATGGAGCAATTAGGCAAGAAAGAGAAATGAAATTCATCCAAATTGGAAAGAAAGAAGTAAAATTATTTCTGTTTGCAGATAATATGATCTTATAAATAGAAAATCCTAAAGATTCCACCAAAAAAAAAAACCTGTTAAAACTAATAAATTAATTCAGCAGCATAGCAAGATACAAAGTCAATATACAAAAATCAGTTGCACTTCTGTTAGTTCATACACTAACAATGAACAATCTGAAAAGGAAATTATGAAAACAGTTCCATTTACAATAGCATGAAAAAGAATACAATACTTAATAATTAATTTAATCATTTAATTTAATTTAAAATAATTTAATTTAATCTAGGGGGTGAAAGATTTGCACAATGAAAACCATAAAACATTGCTGAAAGAAATTAAAGAACCCATAAATAAATGGAAACACATTCCATTTTCATGGATTGGAAGACTTAATATTGTTAACGTGTTGATACTACCCAAAGCAATCTACATATTGAATGCAATCCCTATCAAAATCCCAATGATTTTTTTTGCAGAAACAGAAAAAAAAAATACTAAAATTCACATGGAATCTCAAGGGATCTCAAATAGCCAAAACAATCCTGAAAAAAGAAGAACAAACCAAAGGACTCATACTTCTTGATTTTAAAACTTACTGCAAAGCTATGATAATCAAAACAGCATGGAACTGGTGTAAAGACAGGTACATAGACCAATGGAATAGAATAGAGCCTAGGAATAAATCCTTGTATATATTGTCAAATGATTTTTGACAGCAGTGCCAAGACTACTCAATAGGTAAAGGACAGTTCTTTCAACAAATGGTGCTGGGAAAACTGGATATCCACATGTAAAAGAATGAAGTTGGACCATTATTTAACACCGTATACCAAAATTAATTCAAAATGGATCAAAGACCTAAAAGTAAGACCCCAAACAATTAAACGCTTAGAAGAAAACACAGGGCAAAAGTTTCACAACACTGGATTTAGCAATGATTTCTTGAATATGACACCAAAGGCACAGGCAACAAAAGGAAAAAATAGACAAATTGGACTTCAGGAAAATTTAAAAATTTTGGTGCATCAAAAGACACTATCAACAGAGGAAGAAAGCAACCCACAGAATGGAAGAAAATATTTGCAAATCGTTTATCTGATAAGGGACTAACATCCAGAATAGATAGAGAACCCCCAAAACTCAACAACAAAAAAACAAACAATGGATAGGCAAAATGTGGTATATTTATACAATGGAATATTAGTCAGCCTTAAAAAGGAAGGAAATTCTGCAATATGCTACAACATGCATGAACCTTGAGGGCATTATGCTAAGAAAGTCGAATGGCGGCTGCCAGGGACTGGGGGGAAGGACGAATGGGCAGTTATTGTTTCATAGGTACAGAGTTTCAGTTGTACAAGATGAAAAGAGTCATAGAGATGGATGGTGGTGATGGTTGCACAACATTGTGAATGTATTTAGTAACCACTGAACAGTACACTTAAATATGGTTAGGATGATAAATTTTATGTTCTGTGTATTTTACAATAAAAAAATTGAAAAAATTAAAATGCAGAAGACATCCCTGGACTCATAAAAGTTCAGTGAAGGGAAAGAATACTGAAGTTGGAGGTAGAAAGCTTGGGTTTGAAGCTTGACTCCACCTCTACCCTGAGCCTCAATGTCTACATCTGTAAAATGGGATAATAAAATTACTCTAATGACCTCAGGGCTGTTGTGAGGACTCAAAGAGATCTGAGAGAATTTTGTAAAGTGGAAAACTTGTATCATTATCATAATCTTCTCCTCCTTGGTCTAGTCTTGTTACCTCTTAAGCTCACAGGTATGGTCCAGAAGGGGTCAGAGAAGGCTTCTTGAAGGAGATGAAAGTGAGTTGGATCGGGAAAGACAGTCAGGATAGGGAGAGTGAGAAGTTTACCAGACGCAGGGTTAGTGCCTTATAGATTTTATAAGGGAAAAACCCACTCTACATTTCCATATTATACTGGAAGAAAAATCTGTGGCTACTAGTTATAATTATTTGCCTTCTTGGTTTGGGCACTAATGCAAATTTACAGGATCTCGTACTTCCTACCTTTCCCAGAAGATTTTCTTTTTACATATCTATGCGTGCTATTAATGAACTTGGCAAGGACCTGCCCATAGTAAGACTGTTGCAAATCTATTTTCCTAAGGAAAGGCCTGGCTAGAGATGCCTAGATTTTCTCATATGATGCCTTATGATGCTCCTGGGTCTCTCTCTGTCTGTCCTTAAATTTTGATTTTGTATTGTTGCATCTGTTGACACCAGAGATGAGCACGAGATGAGGAAAGAGGATGACCTGGGTCCCTCTTCTGGATTTGTCTGGATTTATCACCAACCACTTATGTGTTCTTGGGCAGACGATCCAATCTCTCTGGATCTACTACTAATAAATGGGTGTGAGATTAGGGGACTTCTAGGCTTTCTTCCAGGTCCCAAACTATATAAGTCATTGTTAAGAATCATTATTTGGGTTAAAAGACATCCTAGGAGAGTTTATTTTAACAAAAAATATTGAAGTTGCTATACCTTTCCTCTGACATTAAGGGGCTTTAGATGTTCACAAGTAAAACCTCGGAGGTCAGGACCCATGTCTTACCATCTTATACCCCCCGTTGTGCCCAGCATGGTGCACTGCACTTAGCAAACACTATGTCTATTGCTGGTTGGATAAAAGAGCAACTTTCCTTCCAAAAGGAGCTGTGTTTTCTACAAAAAGAAATGTTTGTGTCATGCTTTGGAGAGACCGGTCATTGTGAAGGGCTCTTTCTCACATTAGAAGCAGCTTTAAATACAATGTATAGTGGCTGTAACCCAACCTGGGACATTAAATTCCTTGACAGCAGGGGCCATACTTTATTCATTTTTGCCCACTCCACAGTGCCTAGCACAGGGCTTTGCAAATGGAAGGTTCTTAGTTAATCTCTATTCACTTGATTTCAGTTGACTCTATAAAAGCCATTTATTTTCGTCCAATCACTCTCTCCATTTATTCAGTCAACGTTGCAAATATGTAAAAAAGTTTTACAAACTTCTGTTTCACTTGTCAAAATACATTGGTAGCATGTAGGTTTCCAATAACAGTTATCTTGTATAGACACCCTGTTCTTTTTAAAACCACTCCTCTTTCTATTACTTCCCTGATCACAGGGAAAAGAGGAAGAAAAAAAAATCCTATCGCTAAACCATCCCCTGAGAGCACGACAAGTTCGGGTTGCCATGAAAAGGAGCTAGAATGGAGCACAAAGGAGGAGGAAGGCAATTGCTGTTAGATTTGCTGTCTTATTCCTGTTAACTTGGGGACCAAACCCTCTGCACTGATTTGTTTTCAGATCCAAGCACCCATGGTGCAGGGAGAGAGTGGTCCTCTCGACAATATCCAAGGAGAGCCCCCATGAAATGGACATCTCTCCCTGTGCCCTCGACACTGTGTTTGCTTCTTGCATCTATAAACAGTGGATGGGCGAAATGCAATTGAGAGAGAGGAACAGAGACCCCATATCTTTCAAAAAGGACACATTCTTGTGTCCCTCCTCCTCCACCTCAACATGATTCCTTCCTGTAAACCCATCTCTGTGAAGAGCAGCACCAGGTGCCCAGTTATGAATACCAGAAGCCAGAAGCCCTCCTCCACTCCTCCTTCTCCTCAAATCCCACATGCAGTCAGTCCTCAAATCCAGGAGATTTCAGCTCCGAAATATTTCTCAAACCCCTCCCTTCTTTCCCAAGGCTTTTACGGTCTAACTCCATCCTACCTTTCCAGCCTGGCCTCCCACCACTGTGCCCTTGAGCTATGGTTTGCAGCTTTGCTTTTTCATGACTTCTGCCTTAGTGCATGGTCTCTCTTTCTGCAAGGCCAACTCTTCTTGTCTTGAGGAGCTCATCCTATCATCTTCTTCAGACTCTCCTCTAGTGTGAAGATTTTCCAGCCCATCTCGGCTGCAGACTTTCACAGTTGCATGCTCCCTTAGCACCCCCATGCATCATTCTGCCACAGCACTAAACACATTGCATGCAATTATTTTTAAATGGCTCTCTGTGTCCCTGATGTAAATGGAAGCTCCTAGAGGTGGGGTCTATGACTCCATATCTCTATCCCCATGAACGCAACAGGAGCCTTTCACATAATCACTAAATCAATCAATGCTTGGTGAATAAATGATTTGGGGATGAGGAGGAAGTGGGGGATATGAATGAACAGAAATTAAATTAGAGAAACTATGGCTGGAGGAGAGGAGGTGTTTCTTCTTCAGTGAACTGTGGATAATTTTTTTTTAAGTTAAAAAAAACGTAATGGTGGCCCGTGGTTAGCATGGAGGGTAAAGAGGGAGGCAGACGTGTAATATTCTTTCAGAGAAGGCAGAGCCCCCAGACCTATTCACAAGACACCTAATGCTGAGAAAGAGAGGAGAAGCAAAACTTCTTATTTTTCTTGCAAATACTTGTTTTTCTTTCTTTTTCTATAGACTTTGCCATTTGGAGGACACTCGTTAATCTGCAAAGCAAGCCCCCTTTCCAGGCCATTAGTGCCAGGAAGATGTGAAATAGCAGCCAGCCTGGGCCATTAGTGCCATGGTCATTTAAAACACCAGCCCGCACAGGTTATTAGCAAGCCAGGGCAATTTGAGTGAACAACCTGTCCATGCAATTAATGCCAAGGTAATTTAAAGTGCCACACCATTGCAGGCCTGTCAATTAGCAAGGTGTCTTCCATTTTACAAATGGGGTATGTGACTCCTTGGGCACATTCAGGGCCTTCCTTAGGGGCAGAGAAGAGTCTGACCGTTGCACAGCTCTCATGCACTATCCGTGTGGTTGGTACTCCTGACTTCAAGCAGGTTTCTGGACTACAGACCTGTGGGTGGATGTTGAACCACAAATCTTAGAGATGCTGGCTTCTGTGCCCGGTGGCATCCCGTACAAAGTGTAAGATCCTTCCCCACAGCATCAGAGCACATATTGTGATGCAGATTCCACTCCCCCAGACACTCTGGGGGAGACAGAGCATGATTCACAGCTCCTGCGGTGGCCCCAGAGAGTGCCAGTGTGTGTCAGCTGCCCGGGTATCACATAGACCAGCCACACTCTTGGCACGCCAGAGGGGGTTGGGTGCCATCTCCCATTTTCTGCAAAACCCAGTCTAGAAGCACAGATGAGCTCTGTGTTCTGGGATGTTCCTGAAGAGATTAGTGCTGCTGTCTGTCACAGACATCATGATTGAATCAGGGAAGTTTGGGGAAGGCGCAGGGGAGGGCCGGCTGGCTCAAGTGAGTGCTGCCTGCCTCCAAGGGAAGTTTTCAGGCGGCTTATCGGGAGCTGGCTCGCAGAAACTCGGCCCTTCCAGGTCGGCTGCGGAATGCAGGGTCAGGAACCATAAACTGCAGTGTGAGATGAGGGCTGTCAGTTTAGCGGAAGGCAGAAAGCATCAATTATTTTTATGAGGTGCTCTGACCTTGTAGGATAGCCAAAACAACTTTGCAGGCCCTAAAACATTCTTAACTTACTTACTATCATTCTAATAATCATTCAGTATGTACAAAGCTCTTTTGCTGAAATACATCCTGCATAGTCTTTTATTAGTTACCATGATTAATCATTCCCATTCAGCAGTGGAGTTTAATCCATTAATTTGAAAACACTTGTCAAACACATGTTCCGGCAACGCACTAGGAACTCTGCAATGGAGTGAAATAGGAAGGGTCTCTGTCTTCAGCAGTTTACAATCTTATTAGATTTCTCTGTCAAATCCTCTGTGGCATTCATCCTAAGTACAGATAAATCGCACAGATTTCAGAAGAAAAGTGTCCAACAAAGTCAGCAGAATTCAGGAAAGAATGACAAGAATTTAAGTCAAGGGATTAAACTAGAGAATAAAGATGGGGCTGCAAAATGATTCTGTGGTGGCTTGAAATACGATATGAAGCAAATTTAATTTTTCCAAGATCTCTTGAAAGCCTAGATCCAGTCCTCTGATCCTTGGCTACAGCTATTCCAGAATGTTCTGTGGCAGGAAGGAAATAAGATGAATTCCCAGACACAGGGAACTTCCAATGGGGAAACTGAAGTATTCCAGCAATAAGTTTGGTTTTAACTGATATTTTCCACGTATTAGAGAGATTTACTAAGTATTCACCCATAGATAGATCCTTTAGACTATTTGCTGTAAACAATAAGAATCTTATTCTACTAGGTCATTATGAAGACAAATGAGCTCATGAAAACTTTGTTCTCTAATTGTCCTAGCTATTCTCTTCTATTTGCTAAAATCCTTCAACGACAGGATCAAATTACTTCCCCTCCCTGAAAGTTTCCTAAATCCTCTTCTAGGAACCCATATTACTTTGTAATTTTGTTATAGCAGTTATTTCTTTCTATCTTGTGTTACATCCTAGATTTGTGGAAACCAGACAGATTAAGATGTTCATTCCTGTTTTATCCATAACCACAGAATCCTACAAAAGTTCCAATGTTTTTCAGCATCTACATTTCTCAGACTGCCTCTTTCAGCCAGAAATACAACAAAACTTTGTCAAAAAAAATTCTTTTGGCTTCTCATAAAGTCGTTTTATTTAGTTTCCAAACAAACCAAAGCAGAGAGAAGAGGTGACCACAAGTTAATCCATCCACTCAAGAGCTGGGAACCCCAAATCCCTGGCTCCAGCCAGTGGGAGCTGCAGACAGGGCCAAGGTCTGGGTCCTTCAGTTCACCATGGTCCCCCAGGCCTGCCCCACCTGGGCAACGAGCACAAGTGGGGCCCTCCTGGCCCCAGGGCCAGGGAGAATGGACCCCGGTCTCCGAGGGACACAGACAATAGGCGCCCCCCCCCCCCGGCTTTCTATTTAGACTCTATAATCTATACTTGTAGTTGATTCCAAATGTTTCCACTTTTAATTATAACTTTCATGAGGGCTGTGATAGGATTTCTCCTCTTTTATTTCCTCACAGTATTCCTAGCAGTATGCTCTACACATATTACTTATTCAAGAAATTTCTGTAATACTGAGTTGAATCTGCTTTATTTCTGTAACTTGTATATTAAATGTGCTAAGCTCAACAGAGGACAAACAGGAAATGGATTTATTTTTCCTTAACCCTCACTTCCTGACATCTTTGGGCAAATATCTCTTCACTGTGTCTTTGTATGTTCTCTGAGAGAACTCGTCTTCAAAGTCACTTTCTGTTATAGGAAAAGTCCCATTGAGATAGTTAAGATTCACTTTTAGTTATTAAAAAGTCCAGTCCAGTCATATTTAAAATTTTTAAAGACAAACACTGTATGATCTCACTTACATATGGAATCTAAAAAAAAAACTAAACTCACAGAAACAGTGAACAGATTGGTGGTTGCAAGAGGAGTGGGGTGGAGAAATTGGATGAAGGGGGTCAAAAGGTACAAATTTCCAGTTATAAGGTAAATAAGTCCCGGGGATGTATAGTCACAGCATGGTGACTGCAGTGTATTGCATATTTCAAAGTTACTAAGAGAGTAAATCTTAAAAGTTCTTATCACAAGAAAAACAAATTTGTAACTGTGTGTAACTATGTAAAATTTGTAACTTAAGATGTTAACTACGCTTATTGTGGTGATCATTTTACGTATATCAAATCACTATATCGTACACCTTAAACATATATACTGTTATATGTCGATCATATCTCAATAAAACTGGAAAAAAGTAACATTTCAATTTGACATCCAGTTAAAAATTTCTCACCTCTCCTTTTGGACCTAATCCATGGTTGGGGGACCTGCAATGGGTCTTTGGTACTTTAACCTAAATTCTGAGACAATAGAAGTCCCATCCTACTTCTTAATACACTATAACCCAAATGGAGAAGGAAGAGACATCTTGGGCAAATAATGTAATGTACTTAGGTCTACTTGCTTTCTATGGACAAAAACCAAGATTAAGGTTTAATTGTAGTATTTTCAATTGTTAAATTCTTCATGGGTTTATAATGTGCTGATGACTATATCAACCTTTAAGACTTTAATCACCCAAATCCAAACATTTTTTCAGCACAGAGTAGAAGTACTCTTTGCAGGGAAGAGGCTAATAAAACTTTTGCTTTGCATTCTGAATTTAGAATTAGCATCTGACAATCCCTTTGGAATTATAACTCTTGCATTGTTACACACTAAATAGCTACACTTGTCTTGTTAATAAAATCACAGTAATTGAGTAGCATTTTCATTAAGACAGGAGTGTGGTTCATTTTGCAGACAGATGAAAAAACAACCTGGAGATTCCATAGAAACTTTGTTTTTCCATTCAGGTTGTGCAGAACCCATATTAATGGGAAATTTGTTTCGAACAAACTTATTAGAAAGTCATATCTCATCGCCCCCTCTGAGGTCAGCACTCCATGAGTCCCTGCCTCGGGGGTTATCAGGTGTTCTTCAGTTTCCGGGCTGCCTCATTAGCTGGCAAAGTGGCTGCACATATCTATGTTAGAGACCACTCAACTTTCCCAAGTACATAGGTGGAACTGCCCCAGATCTAACAGTATCCTGGAGTAGAGGTGGACCAACAGACAGAGCTTCACTGAAGATGTTCTTCCTACTACACTGCATGATTTAAGACACCCCATACGTGCACACCAAGCAAACTGCATCATAAATATCCAATAAAGCCCAATGTGGAATCCAGAATCCAGGTTTGGTATGGATTCTTTCTCTATGAGAAGTAGCAGGATGAGCTACCTGATCTACAAGGGTGGTAATCAGGAGTAGATATAGCCATAGGTGTGCTCCTGAGTCCATCTTCTGAGGTATGCTTGAACTCCATGTGCGTTCTCTGGACACTTGTATCTAGTAACGAGACTGAGTTCTTACACTTATGTGGCGGGGTATGGATAAAGACAGTGGAGCATCTTGGCAAGCTGTCCACATGTAGACAAGTGCTCTCTGGCCCTGAAGTGTGGGGAAGGATGAGGGGTAAGCAGCACCTTTGTGTCCAAATAGGAGCCCTCATATATATTTGCACAGACTCTCAACTTAAAGTAAAATTAGGCAAATGTAAAAGGAAACTAGGTGGTAGGCCAGTTAATATTTCAATAGAGACTAAAATACCATTCCAGGACTCTAACATTTTGCTTCTTTGAGCCATAGATGTCATCAGGATATTAGGCAGCATTGGCCGAGCTGGGGACCCAATATAGCACTAAGCAATAGGGGAAATTTAACACAAATGTAAGTTATAGTTCCTACCCTCCAGAACCTCAAAATCTGTCTGTTCTTTTACTATTTACTTGGCAAATATTTATTTGGTATCATGATAGGTCCTGAAGGGACGAAGAAAGACAAATTCACTAGATCCCACTTTCATGGTGTGATGGAAAGACCTTTGGGGTCAAACAGGCCTGGATTTGAATTGTGTCACTGCACTTACCGTCCCTGTGGTCTTTGGTAAATTAGTCACCCTCTCTGAGTCTCAGGAGCTTCAACTCTAGTAAAGAGGTGAGGCCCACATTTTGAATTTGGTGAGGATTAGATGAGACCAGGCATACAAAATGCCTAGCTTGGTGCCTGGTGTATAGTAGGTGTGTCATAGATCTGATTATCTAGGGAACAGACTCTAAAGTTCTGCCATTGGCATGAAGAGGCGTGCTGGGGAGAGCTCTCCAAGGAAGTCCTATAGGAAGGCATGATTGGGCTGAGAGAGGAGCTGACCTGCAACAGAGGGCTCAGCCATCTCATGAGGAGCTCCAGAGCTGGATGGCCCTTCAGAGACATCCTGAGTCAAGGGTGCAGGGCCCTTCCTTTGTTGCCTTGCACTGACTTCCTGTCTCCAGGGAGGAGGTGTAAGCTTGAGCGAGGCAGCAGAGGGCAGTGCCTGGGGAGGAATACAGGTGCAAGTGGTCAGCAGGCAATATACCCTACGGCTGGGGGATGCGAGAGCCGTCCACCTAAAGGCGGGATCTTGGTGGAGCACGATAGCATCCACGGGACGTGCTCTATAAATGTGAGCTCATTCCTCTCTTCTACGTAATTTAAGATGTCTATAGCTCAGTGGAGGTGATGAGGCACGAGTACGAACAGTACTAAGTACCTAGTGTCATAGAAGAAGCACAGACACAATGGTATGGAGGTTCAGAGAAATGAAAGGGGGCTTTTAACTGTGATCCCTCCCAGAAGGCTTGAGTAATATACCCTTGAAACACGAAAAACAGCCTAAGAAAGTACTTCTTCCTGTGTGGCACAGACTGGGAGTGCTGAGTGATTTCAGAGGAAAGGGAGCTCAGGAAGGGCCAAAGAAGTTAGTTAGAAGTTTTTTGGGCATGTCTCTGTGGATCGACTCACAAGAATACTTGGTCACACTCAGTAACAATGAAGATCCTGGATCCAGTAGGACCTGCTGGCTCCGAATTTGGAATATGCATTTTATAAGCCCCCTAGACAATTCTGATATGCCCTGAAAGTTTGGGGAACCCTGATTTGCAGCTTCAACCCATCTCAGTCGCACCCATTCTTTAAAGCTCAGACTAGGTCCTGTCTTGTTAATTTGCTGAGCCTTTGTGGCAATCAAGGTGCTGTACTCAAACATAGCAATACTGCAGGTTCTCTGCCCTCAGGGGCTCATGATCTAATAGGAGGGCAGGAATGAAAATAAATCACGTGGAGTAAAGATTGACAAGTGCTGTTCCATGGGAGGATGGCTTTAGAGCCACACGGGTCTGAGTTATAATTCACCAGTTTGCTAGCAGTGTGGTTTGGGCAAGATACAGAACAGGAGTAGGGGATTGCTTTGGATAATAGATGAATCTCCTATTCCTCTTGGATAGAGGGAAAGAAATATTTCTAAATTCCCTTTGTCTCACTTGCAAGTACTAAAACTTGCAGACGTGTAAAGTTTTTAAGATTAAATTGCACAGCCCAGAACACTTTCTTCCCACCCAAGTAGGCACGTAGCTCCCAATTAATCTCCCAATCTATTCTGAGCACCCACCTACAGCATAAAATCGCTGATGGCCACCAGCAATCTACATGGCACTCATCATATTCCTTTTCTCCTGCTGCCTTTGAAGGGGCCCAGTGCCCATCAGACCACTCAAGGAAGGATCACCATTGCTACCATGGTCAGCCCAGGTGCTTCTAGAGCTGTGGACCTCAGCAAGCGAGAAGCCAGATCCATGCAGATGAAGAGAAAGGATGGCCTGCTCCTGTTTCTGGGTCTCTGTTCCTTGGGCCCAAGGAAACTTTTCTTATGCTCAGAGTCTCAGAGTTTCCCATGAACAACTTCTGGTATTTACTTTTGCCTGAAATTTGAAAGACTCAGAATCACAGTTCTGTCCATTTCTAGCTATCATACATCTAAGCATGGGACTCCAATCTTGTCCAGGGGGCAGGTAGGAAATAGTGACTGGATCATTCCTCATTGTCCTCTTCTCTCCTCAGCTAAAATGCATTTCCAGAAGCAGCAGTCTTTTTTGATGCCGTCCCCTCCAATGCCCCACGCCCCCACTCCCTACTCCTTGGAGCAAGAGTGTCCCAGGAAATCTTTATTCCAGCAGAACCTCTGCCTCACTTTTGTGCTGCTAAAACATCCATTGAGGCACTTTCTATAAACCATACGGATGGTCTGCTGAAAGATGGACTCCATCTCCAGTGAATCAGAAACTGCTCAAATTTTACAGTAACAGATTCTCTGGTTTCTATCATTCTTATAATGCTTTGCAATATTCCGGGGCCAATTCAAAACTCCAGGTACCTGTCCTTCCCTCCCTCCAGCTGTTATGGCAAGGGAGACACTCGCCACTATAGTCTAGGAAGTTGGACCTGAGCAATAAGGTAGTGGCCATGGTGGAGGTCTAGTCTCACCTATCACAGGTGGCTTTGTGGATCACAACTTTTTTATTTGTTACAGTAGTAAGGATAGGAGTGGATGAGGAAAAGTTTGTAAGGTTATGGGGAATTTATGCGTAGGCAAACTATGAAGCAGTAGCAATAATCATCACAAAAGCTAACATTTACTGAGTGGTTATTATGAGAAAAATACAGTCCTAAATGCAGATTAAATGAGATAATAGATGATCTCATTAACCTCCCTACAATGTAAGAGACAAGTATTATCATACTCCTTTCCCCAAAGGACTGCAGATTCCATGGATGCAGGCACCTTGTTTATCTTGTTTCCTGTTGTACCCCTGGGACTGAGATGAGCACCTGGCTCATAGGTACCCAAATGGTTTTTGTTAACTGAATAAAAAATCATTCATGTCTTCTAGATGAGGAACCTAATACCAGAGAATTTAAGTGACTTGAATCTAAGCAGCCTGACTCAAAGTCTAGTGCGCTAAGCCACTCACTAGACTACTCTACAAGTTCTTTTGAGATTGAGAGGTGAGTAGAGGGCTGAGAAGTGTGTGATAAGGTTTTAGAACAGCTGGTATGTAGAATAAGAGAGGAGGGTGGCTCAAGAAAAATGAAAAGATTGCCATAGATTTGAAAGCCCAACAGATATCACTGTCACTGACAATTAGCAGTGGTGAAAGAGACAGCGGTTCATTTAGAGTTCCACTGGTCAGCCCTTAGAAGAGGTAGGCCTCTGTGTGTGTGTGTGTGTGTGTGTGTGTGTGTGTGTGTGTCTGGGTTGAGAGGGAGGGAGTGGGAGGTGAGGGAAACTAGTTTGTTAGGTTAATGGAATAACAGACAAACAAGCTTCCTAACAGAGCTCTCTGGAAACCAAAATATAAAGTTGATTATGTGAGATCTAAGCTCACACAGCTAATCAATGGAAGAGTCAGGATTAAAATATACATCCAAGGACCCCCATCCAGGGTGGAAGATAGCTTTCTTCTTATCATTTTCTCAAGCTGACAATGCATTTCCCAGTCAGACTTGCCCACAGATTGCGTTTTATGTAGAGTTTCTAGTGTTTCAAATGGTAAAATACACAGTCAGTGAAGAGCATGGAGACTCTCCCCTTCTTAGGATGACGTCTTTGTATCTACTCTCAGCACCGGCACAATTTGCTCCATGACTGCAAGCTCGTTGAGGCCAGAAATGGGTTATATTCATCTCTGTACTTCCTCCACAAACAGAATAATTCCTAGTGCACGACAGGTGCTCAATAAGGCATACATTTCATTCCCTTAAATTAGTCCCTGAAGCCAGCTTCAAAGAATCAGTGTCTGGAGGAGAGCTGGGGCCGGGCGTCCCCATCTCTGCTCCTCTAACCCTGTGCGTGGCCTGGGTACTAGCAACAACACTTCGAAGTTTTGAGGTGACCCTGTCTGAGCACACTTACACTCCCCAGCACAATCTCTAGTGGAACACTTACCTAAAGAGTAACTTTCTGCTTCCTACATATCTTATCTTGGGATATTCCTTCCTAAACTTTTGCTGAAGATTTTGTAACCACTCCCCAGAACAGTGGTTCTTCATTCTTTTCTCTCTCCCTGACTCCCACTTTCTTTCTTGATTTTGGTCTTCTCCTCTCTTACCTTATATTCCTGTCCATTTCTCCCCTTCTTTCTCTTCTTCCTGAGGCAGTTCTGGTAAAAGGATGTGAGCTCTACACTTGAGGTCTGACGGCTTGAGTTTCGCTCTGTCTCTTCCTTGTTGTGTGTCTAACAGGAAGTTGTTCCACTTCTTTAAGCTTTATTTTCTTCATCCACTGAACGGGATGGTCCATATAGGTATCCAATTATACCTTCATTACCTACAGAGTTATTGTGAGATTAAATAGGATGATGTTTGTGAAGCTTTGCAAACACGAAGCACAATGTACACATTCGGTATCATTGTTACTTCCCATCTTTATTTATTCTTCTGTGCACTTTTCTCAGAAAGCATCCTTAAGGATATTAGAAAAATACACAAAGAAAGGACAGAAATTAGAACATTCACTAGGGAAAATGCTTAAGATCTCGGAGATAGACTCAGCTCCTCTGAAGGGCTGAGCCCAAGTGAGACTCCTTCTGAAATTTGATCAAGCTATGCACATTTATTTATGGAGCATTTCTTCATAAATTTATTTATACTCAGAAGTCCATTGTGTCCCACATATTTATTAATTATGTCCCACATAATATTGATTTAGTTGAGTTCATAATATCTCTTGTGAGATGAGGAAAGGATGCAAGAAAAAGAACAGAAGGGATGGAAAGTGAGTGAGGAAAAAGGAATAAGAGGTCGTGGATGGTTGGTGTAGAAGCGAAAGAGGAAAAGGGAGAGAAAAGAGTTGGGAAGAATGCTGTAGGCTCTGTGAGCAGCAGTGGCAGGACCATCAGCCAGCAACTGAGAGCAAAAAGTCCCTGGAGCTCGTAAGAAAGCTGACTGAATAAGTGTTGGCTGTGGGCTTTTGGGCTTGTGAAATAGGTTCCACATTCATAGAGTAAAAAGCTCCAGTCTCGTGAGTCTACATTTAAAATAGCTGGAGGCCTCGATTTGTTTGAAATGACCAAGAACTGGGCTGAGGAGCAGGCTGAGGTTCTCTCTATGTAGACAGCTAAGGAATTGTTCAGGCTCTGAGGTCCTCCCTTGCCTCCCACACCCTCCTAGGAGAATTCACAGAGGCTGATACCAGGACACTTCAAGTGTTTACTCCATAAGGGAGCCTCAGCCAGCGGAAGAGAGTTAACAGTCCAACTTCACATGTCTGTTGAATGGAAGGAACGTATAAGGCCGCTGTTTAGGTAAGCAACTAATAATGACTTAAAGAGAAACAAGCCCCATGTGGCCTTGGTGCTTCAATGTGTGATCTGAGGGGGAGCAAAAGACATGCCAGAAAACGAAAATCTGTCCTTTTTGGCCTTCAGAGTTTCCTTTAGTTTCCATTATTAAGAATTCTTCTGTTGAGACTTTTTCCCCCCACAAGGCCTCTGTTGACATGACGGTAGATTACCTTGAAGGGAAAGCACACCTGCCCATGATTACCTATTGCTACTTGAGAATGGTTCACTTTCAAACAGGTGAGCAACATTGCTGGAATTTAAGGAGCTCAGATCCTGGAGCACAGACATTCTGTGAGTTCAAGTCTCAGCTCTAACATGATAAGTTGCAAGACCTTGGGCAATCCACTCCACTTCTTGGGGTCTGATTTTCTCCATCTCTAAAGTGAATCTTAAGTCTGTGGTTCCCTTTGGTTCTCTGGTATCGTCTTGGGAATTGCCTTCTGGTTCTGCCAGTGCTTACAGAGTAGGAGATGACCATCCACTCTGGCTTGTCCCATCGGTGATGAGAATGACGGTTCTACTGCTCTTTCATTTATCACTGTCGATGTCTCAAGGAGAAATGCTTTTGACTTAACAACTGAGAAAACCCAAAATGTCTTTAGATATTAGGACATTATTGATGGTCATTTGTACTATCCCAGGAGTCTGATTAAAAGGATTTTGTTAAGTGATGTTGCATAATATAGTAGGATTCCACATTTTAAAAGTGTATATATTTCCATCTATTTATCGATCTATCTGTCTATCTACTATGTATCTGTCAATCATCCATCTATCAATCATCTATCTACCATCTGTCAGTCATTTATTCATTATCTATCTGTCTATCTATCTATCTATCTACCTGTCTATCATCTATCAATATCTATCTATATATCTATCATCAATCTATCCATCCATCTATTATAATTTCATACTTATTTGTCTCATCATTGTATTAATGTCTGTCTCCCCCACCACATGGTGCTCTTCAAGAGTGCAGGCCGACATCTGTCTCATTCACTCTAAGTCAGCTCTGTTTGGAACTACATAGTTGCTTATAAAATTTTATTGAATGAATGAGTGATCCATGTAAACCCTATTTCCTAGTCCTGGTCTCTCTTCACTCCTAATGTCTCTCTCCTTGTCTGTCCTACTTGCACTGCAATGGCTTTTAAATTTTTTTATTTGTTATTGAGATATAATTCACGTATTGTAAAATTCACCCATTTAAAATGGTTTTTAGTATATTCACAATTGTGCAACCATCACCACTATCTAATTCCAGAACATTTCCATCACCCCAAAAAGAGACCCTGTATCCATCGGCAGTCACTCACCATTCCACTTCTCCCCTGCCCTTGGCAACCACTAATCTACTTCCTGTCTCTATAGATTTGCTTATTTTGGACATTTTAAACTAGTGGAATCATACAATTTGTGGTCTTTTGTATCTGGCTTCTTTTGCTTAGCGTGCTTTCAAAGTTAATCCATGTTGTAGTATGTATCAGTACTCCATTCCCTTTTATGGCTGAATAATGTTTCACTGTATGAATATATACATTTTGTCTATCCATTCATCAATGGAGGGACATCTGAATTGTTTCTCCTTTTTGGCTATTATGTATAATGCAGCTATGAACATCCCTCTACAAGTTTTTGTGTGGACATATGTTTTCAATTCTCTTGGGTATATCCTAGGAATGGAATTGCTGGATAATTGTTTCATTTATTTTCGTAGTTGTTTTTCTTATTTTTATTTTAGTTTACTATTTCTTCTTTCTGTTTTCCTTTGGTTAGAACATTTAGCTGTAGAGATAAGAACCTTAATCATCACCTGATTGTGCCTTGCTGTATGTGTGTGCTAGCTGACTGTAGACTGGGAACATGGACTCACTGAATTATGGAAGTTCTCTTCCACAGGCAGCCATCTATTTCAACCAGGGCTAAACCTGAGTACTGGGAACAACACAGACAAGGCTAGTCATTTCACACTCTACCACTTACACTGTTTCCTCATTTGTTTCCAGAAAGTCTCCATAGAACCATCTTAAAGATGGTTCAGAGTGTCACAGCTCCTTGATGGCACATTTTAATGGAAAGCTCATGGACCAGCCTGACTCCACAGGACAAGGATGTAGATCTTCATTTTTGCATCCTAAAGAGGTGATCTGGAATCTTGAAACTCTTGCTTATCGGAGCAATAATGGAGGAAATCGGGGTGGGTTTGACTGGATGTGCTGATCATCAGAATACTTCTTGGCTGTCAGCAAGTTCAATGTTGTGCTGGGGAATGATAACACTTGATGCCCAGTTAAAAGGTTCCAATCAATGAGAGGAAACTTGTCTATGCAATGGAGAACGTTTCACTGTGTCTGACAGAGGCAAGAGTGCAAAGTCATAAAGAAAAGAACAAACATTTGCTTGCCAATTCCTTGAAAGTTCCCCTTTAAGCCTCAAGATTCCTAGAGCTGGGGGGTGGGGATCTTAGATTCATCAAATAGGTTATTAATGTTTCAAGGATTACAGAATCATAAAAGTTAATATGGAGAGTAGCTATTAAGCCTTCTAATCCCTCAACCTCCAATACCTGCCTCTTCCGCCTTCCTCTCCGCGCGTTCAGGTAGGTTGTCAGGTCTGGTTTAAAATGATGCCTGTGACTGGGCTTCCTCCTTTGCTGCAGGTGTCTCTGGTGAGATTTGACAGGAAGTTGGCCAGAGTGGTTTTCTAAATCAGGGACATGAGAGGCGGAAGTGAGGATGTTCTGGTGTGAAGCTCAACAGTAAGGCAGTACCTGCTGGAGGAGGAACAGCTGGAATGCACAGCTTCAAAGATGTCTTTAGAGGAAGGCAGAGAAATGGACAGTCTTATTTGTTGGGAGCTGGTCCTCCCCTTGGTCATAATTGGAGGAGGTGGCCACCTGTGTGGTTTGATTTGTGATGTGCCTGGAGGCCCTCTGCCTCCTCTCTAGCTTGTGCATGACTATCAGAAGCCCACCATTAGTGATTCTTTTCTGTGGGTTAAAAGATGATTCCCTGTTAAAATGCAAACACTCCTGGGAAAAAGAATACATTAGCCCCGATAATCATTTACCTTGGTATCTATTTAAGCATCAGATCCTTTCCAAATAACAGCTCCTAAGACAAATTTTAATAGGAATAGGGTGGGAGCAGGGTATAGGTGGAAAGGAGAAGTCAGTGTTACAGAAGAAGCACATTCTGTGGAAAGCTTATGTCTCTGGGTAGCAGAAGGTACTTCTTGGGGAGGAGAATTAAACAATATGAAGGGTAAGTCCACACTCACCTTCGGTATCCTACTGACTCTGGCCAGTTCTGTGGTCAGTTCTCAGCCCCTGCACATCATGCCCACTGCGGCCAGCTGGTCCAAGATGCACCCTGAGGTGGACATGAGGGCTGACTCTCTATGCATCCTTCTTTCCTGACCCAGCTGCCCTCTGCCCGGTGCAGAACAGTGCAGACACATCAAAACAACTCTGCATCTCCATTTCGTTTTGAACCCTAAGCAACTTTCCAACTTACTTCACACCACTGATGGTCTGGCAGGAATCTGGGTCTGCAGACAGTCAGAGGCTCTTTATCCCAAAATGCGGCAGACACAATAATGACTGCCGCAAAGACGTCCATCCATGGAGTCCTCATCACCAGAACCCGTGAATAGTTACTTTACCTGGCAAAAGGGACTCCACGGATGTAATTAAGTACTTTGAGATGGGGAGATTATCCTGGATTATCTGGGTGGGCTCAGTGTAATCACAAGCGTTCTTAAAAGCACAGAATTTTTCCCAGCTGTGGTCAGAAAGAGACTTGAGACAGAAGGGTCAGAAAGATGCAAGGATACTGACTTTGGAGATGGAGGAAAGGGGCCACAAATCAAGGAATGTGGAAAAAGGAGAAAAAGGATTCTCCCCTAGAGCTTCCAAAAAGGAACACAGCCCTGCTGATACCTTGATTTTAACCCAGCTAGACTTGTGTTGATTTCTGACCAACGGAACTGTAAGATAATAAATCGTGTTGTTTTGAGTCACTAAGTGTGCGGTAGTTTGTAACAGTAGCAATAGAAACAAAACACCATTATGAAGCTGGAGATGAGTTAATCCCTCCATGTCCATCATCTTGTCCTCCATCACTTGCAAAATAAAGACGCTTTCTCCATCTCCTCCCTCTTAGACATTCGTTCCCATTTAGCTCTCTACTTCCTCACCCAACTCATCCACCAAAACATTTCTACCCTGCCCTTTGAAACCCCTTTCAATGAATAAAAATAGGTACCATGGATTGAACACTTATTTTAATATATTTTTTTACTTTTCATACATTATAAAGCACTTGGGTTTCACACATACAGATAGTGAGGCTTAGAGAGGTAAAGTAACCTGCCCAAGGCCACACCCCAGGGAGTGGTGGGAGTGGGGTTCAAATCCAGCTCCACAGCCTGTATTCTCGGCTTCTATTCCAATGCTTCCCTGATGGCACATCATAGAATAACAGCTCCGCAGGGTATGATTGTGGGTTAGGATGAAACTGGATTCCATGGCCTGCTGTCCAGCTCTAACTTTCTGTTTCCTCACTGCTGTCTGCTGAGGTCCCGGTCACCCCTCGGCCCCCAATTTGTAGATTCTTCTCCACTCTGCAAGTGCGGTCCACTTGGGGCTTTTATTTCTGTGCAGTGGGTCCATCCGGTGTTCCAGCTTCCTAATACTCTTCTCTGGCACCTTTGTTCTCCACCCACATCACTAACCAACCCCAGACAGATCCTTTTCTGAAATGCCAGCCTCCAATCTCCAGCCCTCTGCCCAATCTCCTCCCTCCTTCCAGCTCACCCCCTCCTCTATTCCCTCAACATCTGCTCTTCTCGAAGCCCATCAAGTCCTTGTCCCTCCCTTCTTTCCAAGTCTGTTAGCCTCATCCTGGCTTTACCAGATGCACATTAGAATCATCTCTCTCACCCCAAACTGCTCAACACAGAGACACAAGGGAGGGGGCAGGCGCTGGTGTTAAAACCGCCCCAGGTGACTTTGATGCACAAGCCAAGGTTGAGAACCATAGCTCAAAGGTAACCTGGACTCTTTGGGGAATCCCCTCAACCTCTCTAGCCCTGCCTTCTACTAATGTCTTTCTCTCTTATTTTCACCCTATTGTACTGCAAATGCTCCAAAATCTGGGTAAATCTAACAATCTGCATTTACCATTGTTTTACCAAAGTGAGGAATCTTTACGTTGCAAGTCACAGAAAGCTATTTCAGCCAACCTAGGAACATTTTATTTTATTTTATTATTTTTGTTTTCTCCCCAAAGCCCCAGTAGATAGTTGTATGTCATAGTTGCACATCCTTCTAGTTGCTGTATGTGGGACGCGGCCTCAGCATGGCTGGAGAAGCAATGCATCGGTGTGCGCCCAGGATCCGAACCCTGGGCTGCCAGTAGCGGAGCGCCCGCACTTAACCGCTAAGCCATGGGGCCGGCCCCTAAGAACATTTTAGAAGAAATTTCTTATAAGAAAAGTGCAGGGATGCCTAGAAACAGAGGCTGGAGTACTAAAGGAAGTCAAGGACATCCTCTGTGTCATCTTCTTCATTTCCCTTTCTGCTTCATTCTTCTCTCTTGCTGCAATTTTTTTTTCTCTTTTCCAGTCCTTGTGGTCAGAAGAGGCTACCACCAATAATTTCTGAATTTACAGTTTGAGAAAAGGCGGACTGAGATGAGAGCTTTTAGATCTAGTTTTAAATTTCTGAGAGAGGGATTCTGACACCCCAAGACTGGATCAGGTTCTTGCCCCAGGACCAATCCACCGTGGCCTCTAAAGGTGTGACTTGTGGCGTAAACATGTCTGCCCCCATATAACTCATGTCCCCCCATGAATAGAAGGGACAGGGGTAGCTGCGGTTCTCAGAAACCTGGAAAATGGGAGGGAGAACTGCACAGCCAAAACAACAGCAGGGTTGCTGAATATCCTTGAGGAAATTTACCCAAATATGAGAAGTGGTACCATTGCAAATTTTGTTTTACAGTGTCAGCTGGGTCCTTAACAGTGTCCAACAATCCTTTTATTCATTTGTAGTCAGTAGTTTCTCAGTCACCTAAGCTGATTCTGAGCCCTCCCATAATCTTTCCACCACGTCTTACTTTACAGAATAAGTAAACACTTCTGGGCACAAACTCCTTCTGCTCTCTGTTTCTTCTAGCTGAGAAACTGACCTATGCCCACACCTTCAGTCTCACATGCTCTCTCCTCTTCCTTCCTGCTCTAGCAACCCACCCCTCTAGGATACGTCTTCATCTGTTTTTCCTACAGGTTCTTACCCCTCCACCTGTAACTAAAACCACACTCCACGGTCAAGCCCCTTCTATAAATCTCCCTATGGCCCTAGATCTCTCTTCCTCCCTTCACAGTAAGACTTTCGCCTTCAGATTTTAATTTTCTATTTCATTCTCAATACGCTCAATCTGGCTTCTGCTTGCCTCACCCCTTCTAGCACCAATTCCCAGTAACCTCTCTGGCTAAGGTCACCAGTGACCTCCTAATTACCAAACCCAATGGATGACTTCCAGCCTTTGTCTTAATGTGCCTCTCTGCTGCATTTGACACAATCTTCTAAATGTGTCTCAAATTATTTCTTCTCTCTATCTCCCCGTGGCCATGTCAGGCTTTCTTCGATTCTCCCCTGAACTCTTGGAGTAGTGCCCTTAATGGCTTCCCCGTCTTTAATTTTACCCAAATCTTTCTACTTCCATTGTTTTTCTAAAACAAAATCTGATCAAGCCACTGTCCCATTTAAAATCCTTCCATTGCTCTCCATAGCCCATCAGATGGGTTCAAAATCCTTAGCATGGCATATAAAGCCTTTCATGCCATGGACCCCACCAACCTTTCTAACCACATCTTCTACCCCCTCCCTTCCGTCTCCTGTGTCCACGCATACCTAGCTGCTTGTATGCTGCTAAACAAGCCATGCTCTTGCACGTACTATTCCTTCCACCACTTGGCCCTGGCATAGTTTTACCTCCCAGCTCAAAGACCTTCTCTTTGGTGAAGCCTTTCCTCCCTGCTCCAGGCAGAGTTGACTCTTCTCTTCTTGATTCCCGTGCTCCCTATATGCTTCTCAACTGTAGGGCTTCTCACATTGCATATTTCTGACTTCTTTTTACATCAGCTTTTCCCAAAAGATCACAAGCTCCTCAAGGGCAAAGAAGGGGGTTTAATCATTCTTAGTCAATAAATATGTAATACACGAAGGAATAAATGGGCAGGGGCCACCCTTGGAGACTGGGTTGGAAAGCTGATGAAGCAAGGCAACACTAGTTGACATAGATTGGACCACAAAATTGTAAACAACCTCTATCTTCTACGCTGATATCCCTTATTGATATTTAACCTGTTTGCTTTGGTTGCATATTCTCTGATTCAGGTAAACAGTGCCTCCTTCATAATTGCAACTGCTTCCTTTGATAGCTCATATCAAGGTATTACTCAGTTTCTGCTGGCTTCTATCTCTTTACTTTTCTCCTTAAAATCCAATTTCTAAAAACTAATTGAGGAGTTCACCCACTGAAAGATCTTCATTGATTTATTTTGCCTTCCTTATTTATTAGTGGGACCACTTTCTCCTTGATATTTCTTTTTTTCTCTCTGATGTGCTTGTAAAAGCTCTGCTCCTTCCTTTTAACCCCCATGCATTAGATTACCATAGTCTCTGGGGTTCCTTCTCTCATCTTTTTCTTTCCATCCATTCTGACTCCAGTTGAGAAGGTTTTTGTGTCTTTCCCAAAGTCCCTGTGTCCAGCAAAATTTTCAGATGGTCTTAAACCTTCATGTTGATCCCTGAAGTCGTGACGAGGATTAAGTTTATTGAAAGGTGTAACATATTTAGAAGAATGCCCAGCACAGAGTATAGGTATTCATTCTTTCTACTGTTTCAACTTCACCTCCTCCCTCACTACCTTTTTGCTGTGCAGACTGTGTTCTCAGGTTGGTTAGCATGACTCATTCAGGATTGACTCCTCAAGGCAGAACATTTTTCTAGGCCCTATATGTATAATGACCGGAGGATGAACACGAGTACAAAGAAAAGACAGACCCTGTTTACAAACCTTGGGGGTTATGACAAAAGAGAAACAGAAATGACCTTTTGTCAAGTGCTTACAGGGCTTGGCAGTGTGCTTTATGTGTACATAGTTTATCATCTGTCATTTCTTCCTTATAGCGGTACAGTAAAGGGAAGGTTCTTATCCAATGTCACACAGCAGTAAGTAGCAGAAGTGGAATTGGAAAACAGATTGGCCTGGCTGTAAAGCCCATACCCTTAATCACATGGCTATACTCTGTCCCAAATGAAAGAGTGTTGTTATTATTCTGTGATAGGATGTAAGATAATTGCAAGAAGAAGGAACTGGAGGCAGGCGTATCATTCTTCTAGTGTGAGTGAGAGGTGAGGAGGCCTGGACAACGGGTGGCTGTAAAATTCAGATAAAATCTGAGGTCAGTAACACAGTTTTTGTTTTTGTTTTTGTTTTTTTCAGGGAGGGGATGCAGCAGAAAACACCCAGCATGGGGAGCTTACATTTTATAGTTACTCAGTGAATGTTCGTTGAGTGAATACATGCATGTAAAAATGTAGCTAGGGTGGGGCAGTAACAGCTCTCTGGGAACCCACGCTGGAGTCGGGCTATCAGTCCTCTGGTTCACAGCATGTGCAGGACACCACGGCGGCGGGACATCAGAAGGGGCTAGAGCTAGATGGGGGAGAGAAGGTCAGGGGAACCTGTTGGGGGTTGCCTGCTGTGACTGGCTGCTTGGGAAGGATTTGGGTCATTAGGAGGAGTGGAGCGAGACCATACCCTCCTCTTCCTCCCTCCGTGATGGTGGGCCTGAGGAGGCTTCCTTGATCCTCAAGTCTGCCTCATAAGGTCTGGAGTGAACGCTGAGGGGCAAGTGCCTACCCTGGGCTAACCCACAGGCAGGAGCATGTCTGATCTGCCCAGGATTCAGAGTGACCCATTTGAGGTGACAAGTAACCCAAGTGGGGCCTTGTTAACAAGGGTGACTCTGGGAGCCCTTCTGGAATACAGACTCCTTGCTGTGACCTGAAGACACCTCCGCACTCAGACCTAGGACACACTCCTCCCCACGAGCCTCCTTTCTGTTCTTCAGGTGAGCAAGCTCATTTTTGCCTCAGGCCTTTGCATTTGCTGTTCCGTCTGCTTAAAATTATTTTCTATGGCTCCTAGAAGGTCTGGCTCCTTCGTATAATTCAATTCGCAGCTCCAGTACCTCCTCCCCTGGAGGGCCCTCCTCGCTGCCTCATCGGACACAGTGACCGCCCAGTGCCAGTCTTCGTCAGATCACCCTGTTTTAGGTTCTTTGTAGCATGTGTTGTTATTCAAAATGTCTGGTTCGTTTGCTTGCTTGCTTAATCTGTCTTCCCCGTGAGTCTAAGCTCTAGGGGAGCAGGAGCCTAGTCTGGTTCGTTCACGTGTGGTCCCAGTTCTTAGGGAAGTGACTAGCACAGAGTACGTGCTCCTTAAATATCTCTGGGACACTTGAATGAATCTGAGTCTCACTCTTCATGCACTAAACTCAGCTTCACATGAACACTCAGTCTCTGTTGACATTAAATTTCCCTAGTTTCTGGTTCAAAATAATAGCACGCAGTTTAACAAATATGAAACAATGGAATTTAGTTGAATGCGATGCCAGGAATAGAGTTGGATTTTTGTAAGATCACAGAAGGGAGAGTAACCCACGTGATTTTGAAATACTACAATATGGTTTATTGTAAAGTGAAAAGTGAAAAAAATAGGCCATCGAGCAGCATTTGTATAAATATTATGTTTTCTTATTTCTCCATTTAATGAAGAGAAAAGCCACCTTGATGCTCGTTTGGGGTTCAGCACTTAAAAATTTCAAAACTGAGAATCAGGGAGGGAAATTGAATCCTGCCTATTCATTTGGAAATGTTCCTATGGAGAATTTCCTGTTTGTGTTTTTACTGGTTAGAACACATTTTAGTTCTTTCCTGGAGCAACTTCACTTTCTCTCTTTTTTCTTATTTTAAGGAAACACAATCAACCCAGACAGTGTTTCTCAAATGTCTTAATCAAGCAGCTATCACCAGGAAGGCCCATTCACCCTCACGGTTTTCACCTCCAACCCGCTTCAGAGCAATTCCCTGACTTGTCTTTCTAGCTCCAACTCCTTGTTCTTTTTCTAGTCCCATTTCTTCTCTTGTTTCCAGGACATCTTTATTTCGATGCCTGCCTACACTTTAAATTTAACATACCAAAATAGCCCAGTATCTAATAGCCAGAACCAATACCCCTTATCAAATTCTCAAATGACCCTCAGAAGTTCCAGTATGTCTTAGTCCCTGAGAAGTACGATCTTGGGGTTGCTTTTTACTCCCTTTCCTATAGGAGCATCTTATGAACAGTGTCAAAGGTCTCCAGTCTTTTGTGGGACTGGAGGAGCCCCTAAGGCCCTCCTAGTTTTCCTTGGCTCTCGGCAGGAGGGTGGTGTCCCTAATGGGCTACCGATGTCCGTACTACGTCCCTCAGTGTCCCTTAGTGTCTGCCCCTCCTACCCACAGACCACAGCCTTAGCCTCTGCACCAGGGCCACTGATGGGAATGTTTCTTGTGCCTATGCCGTTCTGCTCCAGCACCACTCTTCTTAGGGGGTAGGCTTATCTTTGCCTCCCAAAGCAGCAGATCTGCCATTAATGGAGATGCTGGCCATAAGATTTCTCAGGGTACAAGTGCCTTGGGTACAAATGTCAATGATCCTGGGCCTGTGGTCCCAACCTTCCCAAGCCCTGACTATTTCAGGAGCACTCAAAGCCAGGTATACACTTTAAACTTATAATTTCTGAAATACTTTACTTTTAAAACTTCTTTAAACAACAAGACTTGCAAACATTTCTTTAAAATAAGCCACTTTTCACTAACAATATCAAGGCCCAGGTTTAATACAAAAAATATGTATTGAAAATCTAGTACATGCAGGCACTCAGCTACAACTTGGGCAGTCCAGGTAGTGAAGAAACCTACAGCTCTGAGGAAGACAAGCACTGATAGAATAATCACATAGGATATGTACTTATAATAGTGATAAGTGCTAAGAAAGGAAAAAGTAAAGTGCTATGAGAGAAAAGAACTCATGTGATTGATCTTATTTAGAAGGCAGAGCCAAGAACTCACTGAGGAAGTAATTTTAAGCTGAAACTTGAAAATTGAGTAGGGGCTAGAGAAGCAAAAATTGAGAGTGTGGGAATAATGCACCGGGTAGGGGAAACTGCATGCAGAGGATTTGAGGAAGAATGAGCTATCTCTATGGGGAACTTAATGAAGGCCAGGGCTGCTTGCGCAGAATGGTAGATATGAGGTGAGGCTGGAGAGGTAGTCAAGGGGACTTTGTAAACCACGTTTGTAATTTATATTTTACTCTATGAACAAATGAAAGCTATTGATGGTATTTAAGCAAGGGAGTGAACGATTATATTTACAATTTGAAAAAGATCTTTCTGGAGAATAGGTTGGAAGGAATAGAGTGTGGAATCAGGCAGACCAGTTAGAAGGTTATTAGAGGAGTCTTAGGTCTCAGGGGAGGTGGTAGATATGGGAAAAAGCAGATTGATTCAAGAGATATTTTGTAGATAACCATGAGGGTCTTCAGCGTTAAAATGTGTGGAGTACAAGATGGTGGTGTCAAAATAAGCCTTGGATTTCTGCCTTGAGTGCTTGGTTGTTTAGAGAGGTCCTTGGGAGGTGTTGGTTAAGATTTGGAGAGGAACAGATTTGGGGGCTGGAGATAAGGAGCTGAATTTGGGGCAGGTTGGGTTTGAGATGTCTTGAATACCAAAGAGAAATGTCATGTTGGCAATTTGCTATACGGATCTGGGGAGGAAATAAAAATTTGGGGACATTGGCAGAAAGATGGTGTTTAAAACCATGGGAGTGGATGAGATTGCCTGGGAAGAGAGGTGAGAAGAGAAGGCTCTGAATATCTGGTTTGTCCTTGTCTACATGTTACTAAATAAGTGGTCAATTTTGTCCATAAATCAACAATTTCTTGTTGAATTGTCCCATTCATCTGGTATCCCTAGGAACTCCTGAGATGATATGGATGCATGAATCAACATTTTCCCATTCCTTCTTGGAAATCACCTTCTAAGCAACGTAGAGAAAGAAAATTAGTTCAACAATCCTTCTCCTTTTTTTGGTGAAACTAGAATATAGATGCAGTCTCTGGACTCCAAAATATATGAAAGAGCTATTAAAAGGAGCTGAGGTGTAGCAGCAGCCATGTGGGAGAAAGCAAAGAGAAGAAACATGGAGACTAGATAGAAGTCCCAATGATAGGTCTCGGAAAGAAAATATTGCTCTGTGGCAAGAGGCTCCTTCCTGGAAAATAAATCTTTCTTCTTTCTGGACCTGGTTTTGTTCAGAGAAGCAGAGGAGTTGGGACCACACAAAGACCCACACAAACGTGCCATATTGGCATGAAACCTCCATTTCAGCAGCAGCAGAAAAGAAAAAGCTTTGGTTTATAAAACCTGCTAACTGGAAGACTACCTTGACTTCTCTCTCACCTACAGGAAACTCCTCAATAGACTTGGTCCAGGGCAATTTAACTCATTCAATAATGAGCAATAAAAATAAATTAGCACAACATTGATATACAGATACCAAAAAAAAACAAGAGAAACAAGTAGCAATAGATAGAAGACCTAGCCAAAATCCGTTACTATAGACTACATAAAAATTATAACTAAACATTTTGCCATGAACTTTTTAAAAAATGAAATAATTGCCTCTATGAAGGAAGATCCCAAAATAAAAATGTGAGAAATCAGGGAAGATATGGTAGGGAGAAGAAGTGTGAGCTAGCAGGAAAGATATACAAGAAAAAACAAAATGTCACAGAAATGAAGGCAAAATTGGAAAGAGCTTAAAAAATTGACACCACTGAACACACAGTAAAGAACATAGAAAATAGAAGGGAGAAAAGCTAACAAAATAAATGGAAACAAAATGGGAGTTTACAAGGAATAAAGAGAAAAAAGATAGATATGGAAGACAAAGGGCAATCTGAAATTCACAAAATTGGAGTCTCTGAGGACAAAAACCCAAGCCATGAAACTTTGAAAACCTGAAAACATAACATAAAATAATATGACAGAACTAAGATTGCTACATAAATCAATATAAATGAGCTTAACTCTCCCACTAAAAAAAAATATTTCCAGCTTCACTTATAAAGAAAAACCTAACTCTGGACAAGACCCTAAAATAAAGTGACTCAAAAAGATTGAAAATAAACTAATGGGCAAAAATATATTGGGCAAATGAAAACAATAAGAAAGCAGGCATAGAGATGTTAACATCAGCCAAGGTAGAATGCTGGCCAAAAGGCATTAATCGAGTCAAAGAAGGGATTTTATAATACTAAAGTATGCACTAATGCAGAATGACAATATCACAGTCATGACGGCTGTTCACTGAATCACTTGATATTCATAAAGCAGAAATAACAGAAAGTAAAGGAGAAAAAGATGGATACACCAAAATAGGAGACATTAAGGGTTTCTCAATGGGACAAAAGTTAAGAAGGACAGTAAAATAAAGCACTTAAAAATAAACAAACACAAGACTTCCATTAGAAAGTTTAAAACTCACTCTTTAACAGCTCATGGATTAATGAGGAAATGAAAACTCAAGTTAGAAAACACTGATAATTAAAGCCTTACAGATCAGAATCTAAGGGATACAGCACAGCAGTGCTGAGAGGAAACTTTATAGCCCTAAATACATAGATCAATCAAAAAGAAAGAATAAAAATAAATCAATTAGGGAGTGGAATCTGAGAGGATGGGGATGTATTCATGGGGATGTATTCATTCCCTATGGATACACACTCAGTCTCCTATCCAACCAGAATGATGTCAAATCCGGTGTACGTATTGAAGTGAGAGCCAGTTTCGCTGTCCCACAGACATTGGCTCAGTGCATAGGTGCATGTTTTTCATTTTGAAATATGTGATAGTGTATCTTTCACCACTTTTTGGAAACATAGGTTTAGGATTAAAAGCGTTAGCTAAACACTTCTCTCCTCCTCTCTCCCCCAGATGAGCATCTCTTTCTCATGCTCATCTCTTTCTCATGGGCATCTCTTTCTCTTTCAGGAAAGAAACGGAACACTCAAAATAGGATAATTTCAGGAAGGTTTATGTATTCAGGTGTGGGCAAGGACAGTGATGTTCAATGTTGGCTGACATTAGAATCACTGGGAAAGCTTGAAAAAATATCTGTGTCCCGGGTCTTTCCTTTTATAGCACTTCGTAACAAGTTATGTTTATTTTATCAATGTCTTTCTTCTCCAAGATTGTAAGTAAGTTTCATGAGAACAGAAACCTCTTCCATTTGGACCCCCAGTGTCTAGATCAGTGCCTGCTCAGTCACTCCAGAAATTTCAATTTAATTGCTCTTAGGTGAAGCCCATAAATTGATATTTTAAAGAACTCCCAGAAATTCTAATAAGCAGTAGGTTTGGGGACCACTGGTATTAGAGGTCCTTGACAGAGAGTACGGGAACCTGGGGCTAACTGCAGACTGGCTGTTGCCACCCTGAAGTTCAAAGGGATCAGCAGAAGGAATGGCCACTGGAACCTGGAAGTGTAGACCAGGCCACCTTGAGAGGAACAGTAACCTTTGATCAAGGGACAAAACTGATTTGAGGCAAAGTTGCAGGGAGAGAGCCTGACCTTGTTTTCCTCCCTCCTTCCACAAGCTGAAGCCAGTTGGAAGTCTTGGCGACAGAATCATTGATGTGGTCACACGGTCAGCCTTCTGGGTCAGTGAGCAGGGTGGAGGAGACTGGAAAGTTCATCTGGAGGAGCAAATGGAAGATATCCGAGCAAAGGTGGAGGCCACTCCCTGATGGGAACTGACGCCATAGTTAATATATTACAACAGTTGGGGAAGACAACTGAAGACAAATGAAATGATGATGATGAGTAGGTTTTTGAGCTGATAGATACCATTATCTGGAGAGATCCTCTAACTTACATGTGTGTCAATGAACAAAAAATAGGACATGAAGGGGCCGGCCCATGGCATAGTGGTTAAGTTTGGCGTGCTCTGCTTCTGTGGCTCAGGTTTGCAGGTTCGGATCCTGGCACAGACCTACACCACTCATCAGCCACACTGTGGCAGTGACCCACATATAAGGTAGAGGAAGACTGGCACAGACATTAGCTCAGGGCTAATCTCCCTCAAGCAAAAGACGAGGAAGATTGGCAACAGATGTTAGCTCAGGGCTGATCTTCCTCAGCAAAAAAAAAAAAAAAAAAAAGAAAAATAGGACTTGAATGAATGGAGATGGGTAGGGGACAGAGAAGTCGGGCTGGACTATCAGAAAAGGTAAACTTCAAAGGCAAAATGCTTTGGACACAGCTTTACAGTGCTGGTGGTCTGTAACCCGCACTTCCTCCTGTCCCAAGGGAAAGGTGGAGAGGAGACTTTCTGCCCCGACTGGCCTCTGCATTAGGCTTCAGGCAGCATCTTATTACCTACAATGCCGTGCTGAACCCAAATGACAGGGCAAGCTCTTTCTGTCTTATGTGTGTTTGTGTGCCTGAAGCATTCTGGACAGGGTCACGCCCTGTTCTGATACGGTTCTCAATAAGGTACTGCTCAACTTGTGGCTTCTCTGAGAATTACAATATTATAATAACGGTTTGAGTGTTACCAGTTTACTTAGGTTTTTGGGGACTGGGAATGACGGGACATCATGGAACACACTATATCTGGTTTATTCAACCATTAAAGGACCATTAAATGAAAGTATGTACACATGTACCTTTGCACCCATCAGCCATATATAACATGCTGCCATAGCTACAACGCAATTCCAGTGTCAATTACCTCGGTCTCCTTACAAATACAGCTAGGAATGGCTAAGGCCGTGGTTCTCAACTGGAGCATGCATCATGAGGACTTGTGGACACACAGACGGATGGGCCCCACCCTAGGGTTTCTGATTCAATGGGTCTGGGGTGGGACCTGAATTTCTGCATTTTTAACAAGCTCTCAGCCGATGCAGAAGCTGCTGGTCTGAGGACCACTGGACTAAAGTATAGAGATATCTCTCTTCTGGGTCTGGTTCTTGGTCAGTCATTCTTCTGCTTCTGTAAACTCTGCTGATTCACACTCTGGTGATCCATGTTAGCTTCATGTGCTCACTGCAATTGCTCTGAGTCCTGGTTTTTTCAGCACAAAGTCTTTATCATTTGAACTTCTTTTACTCTGCTTAGTTCTATTTCTATTAGTTACTACAAGGATTCATTCATTACCAGGGGGTAAAAAGGTATAGTCTTCTCTCCATGTGCATCATTGAACTTTGCCAATTCCAACTGATGACCATCAACAGGATCAACATTTTTCCTCTCCTACAGCAACTCTTGGTGGAGTTACATAAGGCATTAGCTTCAGATGGGCCAAGAAGCATGTTCTGGCTCTACCATTTACTGGCTGTGTAACATTGGATAAATGATTAGGACAATTTCCTCATTGACAAAATGAAAGTATTAATTCCTTCAGAGGGTGGTTGTGAGGCCTCAGTGAGATACGATATGCAGGAGAAAAATGCCTGGTTCAATGAACATTAGCTAATAACGGATCACCCTGGATTTTGGCTAAAAAAGAATAACTTTCAGGGTGAATGTTATCTGAAAAAATTTTCCTTTCTCTCCTAGAAATAATTTACTTTTAATTAATTCTAAGGGCAATGGGTTCTAGAACTCACAGCCTAAAGCTGGCGTTAGAATCTGGGCTCTGCCATTGACTAGCTATGCAACCTTGGGGGTGTACTTAACCTCAGTTTCAGTATCTGTGAAATGGGGATGCAAATAGAACCTTCCTCAGAAAATTATATGAGGATTAATTAATATAATGCATGCATAGGGCTTAGCCCACAGCTGTACATTTCATAAGCACACAATAAATTTTAACTATAAGTATTAGGCTCTAGAGAACAATGGAGTCTGATGAACTAGAACTAGATTTTGTGCTGCAGAAATAATAAATATAAATGATAAATAAAAGATTCATAAAGAGAATGTTTTCAATTTTGTTTTTTCTTTAATACATTTTTAATCTTTGGTGATGGCTATAGTTTGTCTTCAAATCGGTGCAGAAAGAAAAATGGTGCTTATTCTAATAGTTTTTTCCCCTTAGACTCCTGCATTTGAAGAGTGTTTTCAAGTTGAGCTGTGTGGGGAGTTTTAACTTTGTTGAGAGAATCACTGTGCTAAGTATTTCGTAAACACTGTCTCACAACTACCCTCTGCGGCCATTGTTTCAGGTCAATGTTTAAGATTCATAAGGTTGTGCACGTATCATCCATCTTCTAACAGACTGTTCCAAGTTAATATGATAGAATTAAAAGTATGAATGTTTTTTGTGTTCTGCAATTTCCCGCCTTCCATTTGGTCACTCTTTCAACTGAGTGAACACATTGAGAGTTATTATGTGATTCCTTCCCATGTCATCCTATTAAATAACCCATCATGGCGACAGAGCCCGGGGTTTTACTGTTACACTTCTTTACTTAGCAATGGGCTGCACATAAACACACACACATTCTATAGACTTACACACACACAGAAGCGTACACCCTCGTAAGTTTATTCATATTAAATGACTAGAAAGTGTTAAGGGTGCATGGATGAATGTACTGTTTTCTCTACCCACCCTGTCTTGCTTTTAGCACAGTTAAATGTGGTCTGCTACTTGGTTAGCATAATGCTCAACAAGGTCTTGGTGAACAAAAGGAAATTATATTAAATTCTCTACATCTGTGCAATAGCTCAACACTTAAATCTATCCAGGTTTCTCCTCCTTCCCTAAGGTTCCCCTCACAAATTAGAGTCACTGACATGTCTCCACGTTCTGACCATCTCATTGATGAACATAGAAGGCCAATGGGCCTCCTTGCCAATGCCTGGTAGGCCCAACCACTATGACCTAGGACAGGTTTCCGTCTCCTTTGTTTATGAGCTGCCTGAGCCTACGGGGGAGGTCATGACTTTAAAAATATTTTCCCCAGTCTGAACGGTGGGCAGAATCAATCCAGCTTCTCACGAAGAGGCCTGGAGGAGTCATGTTGATGCCGCCTGAGGCTTTGAAGCAGAGTTTGCCTGGCGCAGATGGGCCCCTGGCTCCTGCTTCCCCATAATTGGGCCGGTGGCCGTCTTCTGATGGGGCCACTGTTGTGTTGGGACAAGTGTCGCACCACCCTGATGAGGGATACAAATACATTTGCCACTGGTGAGCCGTTTGTAATTAACGTGTGCTTTGTGGTTTTAATCTTTCTTTACTCTGTAAAGCTATAAAAATTTACAGCGCAATTTTAGAATCAAGGAAAAGCTAAATTGCAGAGCTCAGTCCTTAAAGTTAACCTATTTCACCAGATCGACACTGCACGGAGAGTGTCTGCAGAGGTTCTTCCTGCACTGTCCCCGTTATCTTTTCTCAGTGGTCTTGTTTTTTCCCGTACCCAGAAGTCATTGGAAGCAGGAGAACCATCTCTCTGTCACACAGGCACACACAGTGCCCCGAAGAAAACAAACAATAAAGTACATGGTATATAAAACAAAGAGAGAAAAAGAACCTCTTAGGTAAATACCAGACTACTTATTTTACGATTTTTAAATGTCATTTTTGCTCCAATATTGACTTTTTTATGGAGGATGAATTATAGATCCTGCAGCACTGGGGGACCAAGGTTTCCTTTCTTCAACACAGCTGGTCAAGTTAAGAATTGAAGTCATGGTAATTAGTTAGAAGTTTCTTAGCACCAAGACCAGACTGCTGAGAAAACTCTGCTAGGTGACCCCTCAGGGGAAGACAATGCACGGGGGGAAAGAACCAGAATACGCAACAAAGTAGCACAAAACAACTTCCCAATCTTGTTGCTACAAACAGATGTTGCCGGGGGCACTGGCTTGCAAACCGGCGGCACTGGCTTGCAAGAATGAAATACAATACAATCCTTCATTTGTCTGACCAGGCTTCTCTCTCCAAGAAGGGGTTTCGAGGCAAATTATTTCAGAGTTGCACAGGCTGGTAAAAGGCAGTGGAATTGGAAGCTATCATCCTCTGTGACCTAAGGGCTCAGAAATGATGCTGTGAGAAGTGAAAGGGGTTGAGCTGAGGTCACGGGGAGACCCAGAGCCAGAAATCAGGTCACAGGGAAGGAGGGGGCTGCCAGACTTCTACTAAGAGGTTTCAAGAAACTAGCTAGAGGGAGTGGGTGTGAACTGAGATTTCTGGAGAGAGGTCATGGGAGGCTAAAGGGAAAGAAAGAGAAAACTGAGTTAGTCCCACTCCTGCCCTCCCCCACGATCTTGACTATTCACTTAGTGCCTGCGTAGACAGAGAGTTGCAGGCTTCAAGAAATATAAGTTGAATTAGGGAAATTCAATTTACATAGACAAAAAGAAGTTACTCCAAAGCAATGCAGCTAAGAGCCAGTGGGGGGAAACCCCTTTGTTTTGTTTGTGGAAGGTTGTTTCTGTTTTTTTATTTTAAACTCAGTTGTGTGAATTAACTTGCCCTGTTTTCCAACTTGTTTGTATAGGCAAGTGAGCCTACAAATTTCATGGTGTGTTTTGCCAAAACCATATTATTCTATTCGAAATTAAAGGCAAATACTGCTACAAATTTATAATTACTTAAATCTTGAATTTGTTGCTCTCTGTCTTCCTTAACCCAACTGCTTCTATAACAATGAGTCATTTTGTGTGCAAGCAAGACTACTGAGAATAGCTAACATTTATTGAAAACCTATTGTCTGCCTGGCACTGCATTTGTAACAATAATACTAGCCAACACTTATGGAGTGGCTCTAGGTGTCGGGAATATTTTAATAGGTTTACATCTGTTACATCACTGGATCCTGCAACAACCCTATAATATGGTACTATTATTGCTTTCTCTTTACAGATGAGAAAACCGTGACCCAGTGAAGTTAAATGACTTATCCCAAAATGATGTAGCTGGTGAGTGACAACCAATATTTGAGCCAGATTGTCTGCTTTCAGAGTCTGGGCTCTGAATGGCAACACTAATTTCGTTTCACACTTATAAAGCTCTTTGAAGTAGATAGCTACTATTGCCATCGTTTCTATTTTACACATAAGGAGATTGAGATCCAGAGATGAAATCACTTAGCCAAAATTGCCTAATAAGTGGGAGAGCCCGGATTGATATCCAAACCTGTTTAAATCCCACCTTAACCAGAAGTGGAGCTGTGGTTGGTAGCTTTAGATATGTGCTTTCTAAACATTAACTTACACATGAATCACCAAGGGATATTGTTAAATGCAGGTTCTGGTTCCACAGGCCCAGAGTGGAGCTTAAGATCCTGCATTTCCAACAAGCTCCCAGATGATGTTGCTGGACCAGAGACCACACCGCATGGTAAGTGCTGGGGGCCGTGAAACAGGTGTTTCTCCGCTGCTCCCCCCCACCCCCCATCCACAAGTGTATGTGGAGAGGGCGTCTCTGGGGGTAGTAGCCTGGACGTGACAAATTTAGCTTGAGATTCTGCAATTTAAAGTAAAATCACTATTTTCTTTCCTAGAGCAACGTGGAGACCCATTGAGATTCAGGGGGAGTTTCTTTTCACATGTATAACGAATTATACTCTTTTTAATTTACTGAAATCCATGTGGTTATCAAATTCATCCTAAATGTCATCACTTTCTTCATAAAATATCTACTTAAATTTCTTTTACATACATTCTCTCTTGATTTGCGTTTATGTCCTTTTGTTCTGATCTACCTAATAAACTCAAATTGATCGTCAACCAAAAATTTATAAGACATATCAAATCCAATACTTCATTCAGATTGCTTCTTAATCACCTACTTTTAGGACTAAATATGGAATCTTATTTTGTCCATTTCTCTTCTGTCAGAAGATCCTCCATTTAATTCATTATCTTGAATTTTCTGCATTCTTCTTACCTTCTAACTTAGCTCTGGCTTTCTTTTCTTTTCTCTTTAAGCACCATAACTAGATTCTGAACCTCAAATCTATATGTCAATGTGGCTTACCCAACCCCCTAGAAGGCTATAGTACAATAACCTGGAATTTATGCTTTATGCCAAGCCCCCTCGTCAGCCTCACTTCTACTGCCAACTGAGCTGAAAATTGAAATGCTAGCTCAGTCTGCCGAGTCAGACTCTCTTCTTCTGTTGTGTTATCTAATTCATTACTAACCTTAGCTTGAGTGTTTTGCTTACCCGGGAGCATCTCATAGTGAAGAATTTAAATTTCACATACTATCTCTTTATTCCTTTCCCTCATTGTTCGGACTTATTCAGGGCAACAATTATCTCACTCTGGATACTAATTTTCTCCCCCATTTCACGGCATCTTCCAACAAAGCTCACAGGCACACTACAATCCTTCATTAACTGAAAACATGCAAAGTGCACAAGTCTTTCCAATGGAAAATTCTATGCAAAAGCCAAATGAGGTAAATTGCATTACTTGACACTGCCCTGGGACAGTTTAAACAGTGTTACATATTAATACGCTGCCAAGTCTCAAGATGATGGGAAGATTCTCATCAGAGCCCAAAGCAGTTACTGAAGGAGGGAGACCACCTCGCCACACACAGATGCAGTCCTGCTGATAACCTCTGATGAGAAATACTCAAAACCATTGTTCAAGTGGGGAAAAAATGACAGAACAGGTCAACCCATGTACCCGTAACTATGCACCCCCTTTACTTAGTATCTAATTAATACATTCATGATCTTTATAGCCACACATTTGATTTCATAAACACACCTAGCATAAGTGTAATTGTTTGTACTTGAAATTGTTACTCTTGCTATTTTGTGTGTCTTGCTATATTTTGTCACCTAGAAATACAGTCTCGCCACAATTTATTTTTATTTCTCCAGCCTTAACATGTTTGAATTATAATTATTCTAGGGAGTTTTTTTTTTTTGGTTATGCCTACAGAAATGGGGCAACAGTACCTTAAGACAATCTTAGACAAAAGCTGCAGGATTTTCATCTATCCAAGACTCTGAGGTGTTCCTGGAATAATTTTGATCATTCCTGTCCATTGACTCCTGTCTCCCATAGCTGTAATGTCATCAGTTCCTGATTCAGCTTTTCCTGGACTTTGAATTTCAGACTGCCCTTGAAAAGCTCTGCCCACAAATTGGGGACTCCCAAAACTAATTGCTGAACTCACTGTCCAAGAGGCTGACTTTTCTGGATTACAGAGCAAACATGATCATGTAGACCTCACAATTAAATGTTCATGCTCCTGGACTTGGCTCTGCCCAGGCTCAGTGATTGCAGTGGGTGCAACAACTTGATTATTTTAATAATGGAAAGCACTCCCCAAACTTCAAGACTGGATTGACTTCCTCAATATTAATTTACCTTCATTTATGAAATGTTTATTACATGGTCTTGCTGTGTTGAAACCAAGCTCGTTTGGGTGCATCTTGCCTGTAGGAATAGTCTGAGTGACCGCCAGCCTTGTCCTTCAACCCTCTAAGTAACAGTGGATTCACACCACTGTTCAGCACTTCTGCATATTCAAACCTTGGGAAGGATTCCCAACATCGGAACCTACAGACACATTAAATGCCTTTATGGGGTCAGGAAGAGTGGCCAAGGTTAATGTGCTCTGGTCCCCGATCTCTTTTCATGTGTCTCTTCTCTATTGTGCTGCAAGCATCATGTCTGCAGGAATGCATTGTGACCAGAATACAAATACGAGTCCCACAGCATGTGACTGACAACGTTATTCAGCAAGTAGTCCAAAAGAACGCTAGCCAAGATCTCTAGAGCCCTGGAAAGTCATGAGATCCTAGAGACAATTATCACAATCAATATGTTCCTCCCTCCCGTAGATGGTCATAAAAGTGGTATTTATGAAACCTCGTGGCTGTGGTTTCTGAATCAAGAAAATCCCTTTGTAGAGGTCTCAAAGGGACTGTGAGCCCTGCCCCAAAGAACCCTGTGCCCCTGTCGCCAGAAGCTGTTAATTCCTCCATGTCTCTGAGTTTGGCGGTGACAGGAGAGTGCTGTGTCCTTGCCATCATATACTGGCTGACTTTTTTTCTCTATAGAGGGTCTTCCGTGAGCTTGGGCATCTTGCTGGCTGATGTTCTCTTCACAGAGATGGGTGATGATGGTTAAACCCACAGATGGGCACCCGGGCAACAGTCCCCACTGGGGACACATATATGCAAACACATTAATGTATATATTTAATTGGGTTATAATCTATTGACCATAGATACTAAGGCACTGAGCAAGCAATTAACAAAACAGCTTTGACTAAATATAGTTAGCACTAAATATAGTTGGTTAATTGGTATTTAATATGCTTATTAAATGTCAATTAAGTATCTTTAGCAATGAATTGGTACCTAATTAACTTACTATAGCTATCCTGTTACTTGACATTTGAACAGCTAAATATTCTTTACAAGTTTAATGTTTTAATAAGAAACAAATTATCCATGTATTGCTCATGAATTTTTCAGTTAGTTTAATGAGATTTAAATGTATCTCCCAACTTGGATACATGTTTTTCTTATAATCAACTGGTATTTTATATTTCAGATCGCTTTTAAGCTTGGAGAGCTGATTACATGAGAAGAAAAAGCCGTAGAAGTCAGAAACCCTGTCTTCTAATCTTGGTTCTACCACTGACACCCTGTGTTGTTTTAGACGTGTTATTTGTGTCCTCCAGAGCTTCAATTTCCTCATCCGCTATATGGCGTTGAGAATAAAAGTTGTAATTATTGTAAAAATAAAGTTATGTGAAACATATGAAACCACTTAAGTAAGCAAGATATCCTCTTAAAAACAAGATTAAAAACTCTTAGGAAGGTTGTGTGTAATCATGATATTGACTGAATCTTCATATTTATGTATAAATCCTTAAGATAATTTATTGTTGGAATAGAAATCCAATGGCACCATTTTCTGAATTGTCCCTAAAGTATAACATAAACATGTTTTTATTAAATCCCCAGCTGCAGAGACACCTGGGCTGCTCTTCAAAACACGCAGGCCTTCCTCTTCTGGCTGTTCGCCTCTTCATCTGCTCCTGCTCGCGATCCCATTTACTTTATGAGTCTGAGCATGTAGCAAACTGTGGGTCTTTTACCCAGAAATTGTTGGTTTGTGACTGTGGCCTTGTCTCACTAAATGTTGTCTTTTAAATTTTGTATTTACTTACTTAGTTTACAGTCTTAACTGAGCTCTGTGTTAATTCCACTCTTTCCTTGCATTTGAAGGCTAGTTGAAGATTTATAACCTTAGCAGCTTCCTTATGTCTGCTGGTAGCACACAGCCATGAAAGCATTGTCTTCATTTGCGTTCACTTGTTTTACATCTTCTGCACTCCATAAACAAGGCTTCTTGTATTAAACACTTGCAATAATTTTAGTGCCAATTACTCTATCTTGGTTCACACTAGTACCTTCACACTCATCAAACATTTGCTTTACTTAAGCTATAAATATGACAAATTAAGTAGAAAAGAGGTACTTGCTGTGTCTGCCTTAGAATTTGTTGTTGGGTCTTTTATAAGTGATTTCATGGCTTGCATTTATTCTATTTTTCAAAGTTTTTATGGTTTCCAACTATGCCCATTATTACTGACTAATTTATAGAGGCAGCACTCATCCTTGTCGTAGCAGCTTAACCCAGGTTTGTTTCCAGGGGCAATATACATTGTTGAAGTTAATTGTTCCCTAACCGCTTTTTTCCATATGGCAGAGTGAGTCTCTCTGTAATAGCTTTGGAATGATTTATCCAACATTTGTCATTATCCCTTGGACGTGGCTTGGAAAGTCTCATGGATCTTTGTTGGGCCATAGTGCACAATCTAGTGAGTGTATTGAAACTGCTACCTCGCACCCACCAATTGCCTTAATTTTATCGCTTGCATTGAGATTAGTTTATAATATTTTCTCCACAAGTGAGCCAAATGTTATTATCTTTATTACCATTGTTGATGCTATTGTTATACAGGTGCAAAAATATTCCTATCTCTGCTATTTCTGAATCTTCCCCTGTGGACCTACAGTCAGTGATTAGCACTACATTAGTCATTCATTGACACATACGGAGTTCCCGATTCGTGCTGGAAATGATTGTAGACTTTCGCTTAGAAGTCTAACTTCAGACTGAAGTTAGAAGAGACAGAGGATTGTGTGCTACGTCAAAAGGCTGAGACACTATAGTACAGACTCTAAAGCCAGACTCAGGTCAGAGAGATACAGGCTCTCATCTCTACTCCACTAATGGTGGAAAGTGACCCTTTGCTTCAATTTCTTCATCTGTACATAGGAGAGGAAAAATCATACTTACCTTGTAGGACTGGTGAGGATTACAGGGAGATGGCATGTTTAAAGTACCTAGTATAACGCATTGCAAATGATAAGATCTCAAAAAAAATCAGCTATTATTGAGATAGAATGCTTTTCTAAGGTATCTCAAGATTAAGTATGATTTAAGCAAGTACAAGAACAGGAAGACACTTTTAAAAGTATCCTATGGCTTTATTAACATCCAAGGAAAACAATAATAAATGACAGCGAGTCTGTGTGCTGAGTACGTGTGCTGTATGTCCATGAAAACATTAGCCACCCGAGCACCTGGCCTTTTTATTGGTGCTTCCTTAGTCAACTGAAGAAAAGCAAAGAGAAAAAAAGGAACTTATTTCCCTAGCCTTGTATAATGAACTGTCTCGACTGCATTGTTGAAACACAATGAAGAAGGTTTGATATTTGTAGAACACATCCTGTTTTGAAATCGCTGATGTATGTATTCTAACTTGAGTATATCAGGCCACTAGAACAAAGACATTCCAATTTCCATGTCAAGATGATAACTGGATTATTTAGGTGTCAAAAGTACAAAATGTGCATTAAACCATTTTCTGCTTTGGTATAATGAGATCCTGTATGGGAGATGTATACACACTAGTCCCGCATAAGTCAAACAAATAAATGTGATCTGCACTAGGGCAATGGAGCAGGGCAAGCACTTATGAATCAGACACTTGCATTCAAAGAGAACTGGGCTCACCAAAGCTGACTGCCAAGACAGAGCCTTTGAGTGTGTACCGAAGCTGGCATGTGTCAGTTCATTCACTGGGGTTTTTTACGTTAAAAAGAGGACTACTTTATGAAACAGGCCATCAAGTGGAATCCAAATCACTTCATCACTTTTCACTCTGAGTGTATAGCAGAAAAACACACACATGCACACACTATCCTGGGAGTAATTTTAAAGCAATTCAATGACTGAGTATTGAGCATCTACCGTGGCCAGGCAGGCCCTGTGCTAGGAGCCAAAGGGCCCTGTGCTAGGCTCTGGGGAGCCAGAGATGAAGAAGATAAGCGGTGTGTGGTCTAACAATGGAGACAAAGGCTTATGTATATTCCTTTCCTGCAGTGTGATTCATGCAATACCAAACAAAGGGCTTTGGAAGCACAGAGGAGGTAGCAGGTAATTCTGCTAGGCAGTTGGGGTAGGGGGTACAGAGAAAGAGGGGAGCATGTTGGTGAAGAAAGTATATTATCCAGTTTCTAAAACATAATGTTACTTATATTTCATAATCTACGGAATTTCAACACCAATACCTGGGGAATTTAAACCCTTGGTTTATTCTGCTAAATGTGCAGGCATACTCATCCTTATTGCCAACAAAAGTAACAGTAAGTTACAGTAAAGATTGAAATAGGCTAGAAATGAATCGAAAAGTCATTTTGGTGAAACTCTGTGCTTCTTTCTTCAAATTGGTTGGCTGTTATATCAAAGTGAGTGGTCATTTTGATGTTGACTGAAGGGATTTGCAACTAAGAAATTACCTGGTATCACATGCTTGTTATAATACTAATTTCTCACAACTGCCCTGAAAATTTAATTAGCATTGACATGTATTGACAAGCTCTGACCTTAAGTCTTCTCCTTCTCAAAAATGATCACAATTATTAGTATTATTATTTAAAGAGCAGGTTCACATAGATTATCCAATTCAATCCTCCCGACACCCTGGGGCTTATCAAGTACACGAACTATTCAATAGCATACCTACTTGGCATCTGTTTCCAAATGTTTCCCATCACATCCATTCACCACATTGCCTTCAAGGTATGCTTTCCAAAAGACCGATCTGTTCATGTTGCTCTCTTGCCTAAAAACCTTCAGTGATCCCTAAAGTCTAATAGAATAAAGCCTAGACAGCTTGTCTAAGCATTCAAGACCACTTATGATTTGACACCAGTCTAACTTTCCTGTCTCATGTTCTGGCAATCTTGGTGAGGCTCTCCCATCACACCAACTACTTACCATTCTCTGAGTCTGTCTTGCCCTTCCAGGCACCCACGCCTTTGGACACGCTTCTTTATCCCAAAGCCATCCTGTCTCATTTTCTACCATGTGAACTTGTATTTAAAACCCAGTCTACTTGGTACCTTTGTGAAGCTTTTCCTGACCTCTGTTACCTTTGTGAAGCTTTTCCTGACCTCACTCTTAAAAGTTAATCTAGGGGCCGGCCTGGTGGTGCAGTGGTTAAGTGCACGAGCTCTGCCGCTGGTGCACCACGCACCGCTTGTTAAGCCATGATGTGGCAGCGTCCCATATAAAGTAGAGGAAGATGGGCACGGATGTTAGCCCAGGGCCAATCTTCCTCAAGAAAAAAGGGGAGGATTGGCAAAGGATGTTAGCTCAGGGCTAGTCCTCCCCACAAAAAAAAAAAAAAGTTAATCTGATGCAACCTTAACACGTGAACATATTTCTGTGGAAGCATATGTAATCCCATTGTGTTGTAACTACTCATTTATGAGCATAGCTCTCTCTCCTTAATTGAAATCACCATAAGCATCTCCAGAACAGGGTAATGTCCTTCATCTTTATATGCTCAGTACATATCAGAGGACTTCTTCCAGAAATAGATAGTATATAATCAAGTATCTTTATCCTCGTTTCACAAAAGAAGGATCTGGTACTCAGGGAGGTTTGCAAATTTGCCTGAGGTCGTCTGAGTCGTGAGCAGAAGAGCTAATGCTAGACTCTTGGCCACACTTTACAGTGTCAACTACTCATCATAATGTCTACAGATTTCAGATTTCCTAAGAATCATCATTTATAGATTGATTCTTTTTTTTTTCTTTTTACTTAGCACACAATTATAGCCACTGTGTTAATTTGCTAGGGCTGCCGTAACAAAGTACCACCCGCTAGGTCATGTAGACAACAGAAATTTATTTCCTCACAATTCTGGAGGCTGGAAGTACAAGACCAAGGTATTGGCAGGGTGGTTTCTTCTGAAGCTTCTCCCTCTTGCTTGTAGATGGCCATCTTCTTCCAGTGTCTTCACATGGTCTTCCCTGTGTGTGTGTCTGTGTCCTAATTTCCTCTTCTTATAAGGACACCAGTCAGATAGATTAGGGTCCACTCTAATAACCTCATTTAACTTATCTCTTTAGAGGCCCTATCTCCAAAAACAGTCAAATTCTGGTATTGGAGATTAGCATTTCAACATATAAGTTTTAGGGGGACACAATTCAGCCTGATATGTGGTACCTGATATGTGCCAGACACCTTGGTAAGTGCTAAGCTGGGCAAACTTTGAGGCTGACCCCACTGATGTTCACAAAGTTGGTAACCCATCTCACATGACCCTTTTCACTACTCTCAGGTATTTGTGGTAGGGTAAGGGACATAAGAGAAACTACTGACACAGTCTCCTTGGACAATTAATTAGCCAGAGAAGATTATTTATTCATCTCATTTCCTCCTGGTCACTGTCAACACCTCCAACCCCCTTAGGGTCTTTTGCTTCAGAAAAGTCAAAGATGGTGCCCTGTTCTAAATGCCAGGATCCCTATATTAGAATGTCTTGTCTAATATTTGGATGACAAGAGAACAATGCCACAAACGTGCTTACCACCTTAGTATTTACCGCTTTCCTGATCATTTGTGCTCTGGCTGCAAATGGTTAACACTGTAAAACCAGTGAGGTAAAGAAACCTGCCAAAATTCACAGGGCAAACCAGGGGTGCAGCACAAACTAGAAACCCCTTCCCCTAAGTACGTAAGCCCTTTACTTAATGCTGTGAATCATGGGATAAAAGATTTTAGGTAAAAGTTAGAAAGCTTTCTCTTTATACGTCAAAAGCCAAGATTTCTCATGCTTTTCTGAAGGAAATATATCCTGTAAATGATGACAATATCGGTCACAGCCTTAACGCCCACATAAAAGAGCAATTGTAAGACAGGCACCTTCCTCCAGTCGTCTCTTTGAGTCCCTCGCGTGTCCTGACCACTTTTAAATCACCAAGCTCTTTTTTCTCTATGGCAACAGTGAATCCAGAGGGCCCAAACATCTAAAGCATCTTCTGCCAGGGGCTTCTTCTAACTCAATAAGGATGTTTAAAACTCCTGACAAAGTCTTCTGTCTTTTTCTCCCTTCGTGTTCCCTTTAGCGTCGTCTTTTTCTATTCCCCTCTGTGATGTGAAGTATTACAGAGTCAGAGACACAATGTTACATGAATACTGGAGAACTCAAAGACCAAAGAGGCAATGAGCAAACACCCAACACACCATCTGAAACAATGGAGCACCCGACAAGGTGTTAAGGTCTGACCCTGTCCAGTTGGGTTCAGGGTGCAAAGATTGGGCACAGGGAAATTTTACCAGGGGAATTCAGGCATAAATAAGGCCTATAGTGTTCCAGAAATATGCAGCCATACTCCTTGCACACTGGCTTGACCCTTTCGTGGCTACTTCCATAGCCTTCTTTCCTTTTTTTAATGCGTTCGTTACATTTCAACTTATGTTGAAACATTCTGTTTCTTAACACATGTCTCTACTTTATAAAACATCCTATTTCTCAACAGACTTTGCCACTTCTAGTTGTTTGAAGAAGTCCTTGATTATCCTTTCCTTTTCTCTGCTTTCTATCTTTGTGAGACTACACTTTTCCCCTTGTTGTAGCAGAGGCCACGACCCAGGAATTGGGTGATTGGTTATTGGACCTTCCTGTGTCTGGTTAAGAGAAGATTGGAGGGTGGGGTGGGGGAAGTAAAAATAGAATTTATAAGCTTGATGAGGGCTACTGGCAGGAAACTAACCTGAACAGGGCAAGATATTTACTTATGGATTTTAATATTTTGAAAAGTAATCAGGGACAACAGATACAAAACAAGTGTTCTATAAAGGAAACTGCAACCCAATGTTGAGAATCATCCCAATAGTCTCTCTACCCTTCAATTCCTGGGGCTGAATCTTTCTACTTCCCTCTGCCCAGTTTGAGAAATATCTGACATGGGAATTCATGGGAATTACCACCCATGCCAGATGCCATGGGAATTTATAGGACCTAAGAGGGGACTTACACCTTGCCCAGTGGCTGATAGGTCAGAGGCCGGGGCTACTCCAGGAGAGGAGAAGGTGTTTAAAGGCAGGGGGGGCTTGGGGATGGAGAGAAGGGGCAACAGGAGGAACAAAGAAGCCATCTCTGAGGATCTCTCCTGCCTGGAGGATGTCCACACAGGCGTTTCCAGAAAGCCTGGGCTCAAGGTTCCTTTAAGGTACAAGGGGACATGTTGGCTTGATCAGAGGGAGTATCGCTCCCAATTTTTGCATTCCCCTCTGCCTGCTCCCCCACTCCTCTCTGTTGTTGTATCACTGAAAACATTGACTCGTAAGCTACTTGTGTCTTCTTTGTAGTTCTAGTCCCAGATGTGTTGCAAACACATGTATGATCTTGGACAAGTTATGTTTACCTCTCAGGGCTCTAGTTTCCTCATTTGTAAAACTCAGATGACAATACCTACTTCGCAGTTTTGTTGTGAGCATTAAACAGAACAGCAAAAGGAACAGCTGGTCTGGCGTGCAGTAGGCACTCAAGGTGTGTTTGTTATGGAGAGTAGAGATGGTTCCTCCCAATCCCACCAGCCTACAGCATGTAGGACCATCCTCTGTACATAGTAGGTGCTCAACAAATGTTAAATAAAGCAGGCCATCAAGCTATGCCTTTGGGCTCCACATATAGGAGTTCTCTGTTCCCTGACACTCTGCTTGTCGCTGCCAGATCCCACATACATGCACCCTGCCCTCTGGCCACTGGGAACAGTGTTTAGTTGAACTCGGTTGTGGTTTCATTTCTCTGTGATGTTCCCTCTGCCTGGAGATACTTCCCCTTCTTTACCCAGTTAATTCCACACCCTTTAAAACTCAACTCAAATGTTCCTTCCTCTAGGAAGCTTCCCTGACTCCTGCCTCCCTTTTCTGTGCTGCCACCGCACAAAGGACATCCTGTTGTTCTGGTCAAGGTAATTGTCTTTCTACCCCATTAGCCTGAGGGCACCCCTTGTGCACTATTGTGTCCCCAGGGGCTGAGCAAAGAACTAAAGCACGGAGGGCACCCAGTAAAGGACTTATTTGTTTATTTATTTATTTATTTTTGTGAGGAAGATCAGCCCTGAGCTAACATCCAATGCCAAATCCTCCTCTTTTTGCTGAGGAAGACTGGCCCTGGGCTAACATCCATGCTCATCTTCCTCTACTTTATACGGGACGCCGCCACAGCATGGCCTAACAAGCGGTGCATTGGTGCACGCCCAGGATCCGATCTGGCGAGCCCCGGGCCGCGAAAGTGGAGTGCGTGCACTTAATTGCTGTGCCACTGGGCCGGCCCCAGTAAAGGGCCTTTGATGACCAAATGCAGGGCTGAATGAATGAAAGTTATAATGTGGCTCTTTAATAGTGACAGAGTTTGAGGCACAAGCTGAACTATGTTTCAGTAGATAGGGCCATCACCACAGCCCGCTGACCCTGGAGGGCCTGAAGTTTTTGGCCACAGGAAGGTAGAGAAGGATTCTGGAGAAGAACTCCTCCTTTTCTTACAAACAGGCATCATGCCAGAGTTACTCAGAAAAAAGAAATGTTCAACATCTTGCAAATGGAAGCAACTACAGAAAACGATACTCTCTATTCCACCCAATACTACCTCCCTTAGCATTATGTGTGGGAATAATGGATGTGGCACTGTCAGAGCCAGATGGATGGGTCACTAGGGGATGTGACAGCCTGGCTATGGGTCTGCAAATCCTGGACTATTGGGAGCTACCTAGGGCATACCTTGCTTCCAGGAATCACTGAAAATAGAATGTGACTATTATGATAATCAATTAATAATCAATTAGTTTAGTAATGTTCCCTTGTGGAAAACCTGCTGAAACAATGATGAATCGTGCAGACTCAACCAGGGCCGAAAAATGATAGAGGGGAAAAAAGTAGCTTTGCAGTTTAAACACAAAAAGAAAGAAAGAAAAAAAACTTAGAAACCAAATCCCCAAGCGTGGCTGTCTCTGGAAAATGAATTCCACAGGCACTGACTCCAAGATGTTTTATCGAATGTGCTTTAGACTCGTAGGTGATACATTGTCCCTCAGAGTCATTAAAAGGAACCCAGATAGCTGTAATGCAGCTTAGCTTCCAAGAAGTGCAGACTGTCCACACTTGTACTTCCACACAATATATGGTTATTGTTAGATGTGCACATCCCCACATGCTGCCTGGATGGGGTCTCTTTGTCCTTTATTCAGATGTGGGATAAGGATGCTTTCAGCACAGCAAGATGACAGCTATGCCTCCCCACTCAGAGCAACCACACAGCCCAAGCACGAGACAGAAGCAAAAAGTTCCTTTGTTCCTAGTGCAGTGCTCATCTTTTATCATGCAGGCCCCCAAAGCTAAGGTACTTGCAGACCATTTTAAAATAATTTGGATAATTTCTGAAAAACACAATCTCTGCCAATTTTTTGGCAAGTAACACTGTTAGAAAAGCTTTGTCATCTGTTGTTGTGGACACCATACACTAAAGGCATTTAGGGCTATGCTTAGAAAAAAAAAATCCATGTGGGTCTGTATTTCGTTGAAAACAGAATGGTCATTATCCAGAGACCAGATGACGGCTCCCTTTGTGACACTGCTTTGGGGGTCCAACAAAAACTCTGTCCTTTCTACAAATGACACTGGCCGAGAAATGCTCAAGGGAATGCTACATTGAGACTTCTTAGGCTCCAGGGAGGAGGCTTCGGGAATTTGTGTTCAGGATCCTGAACGTCAAAGCAGGATCTTGCTTCATTTTTTTGGCAGAGAGGGCAGCGAATACTGGTAATTGAAGATTTGCCCAAACGGAAGCCAACAGGGTGGCAAAGTTTATTGATCCCACTGAAGCCCCAGCCCCCAGGGAGTGCCTGATTACATCTTAATGTTTTTCTAATGTGTCTCAGCATCTCAGCAGTCGACATTTCTTTACAGAGAAACCGTGCATGGCGTTGTACATCCTGGGTGGGGATGGTGATTCATGTCCCCTGGAACCTCAGCTTCTTTTGGAGCATCTGAAGAGGCCAATATTTTAAAAAACAGAGAATTTCTGAGTAGAACCCTTTCATTTTACACACTTACTCTCTTCTCCAGTCTGACCTGTCTAGCTACCGTGGTGTGTGGATGTGGGTGATTGTGCACTAAAATGATGACACGAGGGGTCTTTTCCATTCCTGTTATGAGCAATTGCAGAGTAAATAATTTTCACCTTCTATTGCAAAGAATTTTGGTTTCTCATTCACGACATGCCAATTAAAAGAGTCGAACTTAATATGTTTTTACATAAAAGCATATTTAAAGAATTTATTTTAATCATGAAATTATCATCATTATTATTTCCTTGCACTACCCATTTCTGGTGACACTTAAACCAATAACTCTATGGGAGGGACCAGCAGATGTCACTGTAGTTCTGTTCATTCATCTTTTCTCTTGATGGGATTCTAGTTCTATCGTTTTGGGTTTGGCCGATCCCATTTCTTATTTAATCGAAGCCTAATGCATCATAACATTTGTAATTCATGTTGTTGTTATTCTTTCATTGTATGAAGAATTGGATATGTATCTCCACAAACAGAGATGCAAGCTAAAAAGTAGCCCCCACACCCCCAGTGAGGGGTGGAAATCAGAGGCCCTGCTGGACAGACGTGATAAGACACGGGGGCAAAAGAGCAGTGAAGGGCACTCGCGTGCGGACTCTTCCTTCTGATGGACAGTCTCAGGATTAAAGATGGACACACTCCCTCCGTTCTTACGGAGGGCTTCCAGGGAGTGTCAGCCAGAGGACAGTGCTGGGTGTGAGGCAGATTCCCTGTCTGGACTGCCGGGGACTACTCAATAAAGGAGAAGGAGGGCAGGAGTTGGAGTCTTTAGGGATGAAGTCCCTGGGGGTCCAGCATTCTCTGCATTAAGAAAAAAATCACTGCACTCTTGGGTACAAAGAAAGATCCTTCAGGGTCTTGGTTTGGCAGAAAGTATGATACAGTTTCTGGGATGTTCAGTGTTTGAGAGAGAGAGGTTGACCACAAAATCAAGAAAGTAGGACTAGCTACCTGCAGGTGCCCTCCACATTGCACAAAGTAAGTCAATGTCAAACTGAAAAATGAAAAAGGGCTTCTTTTTATAAGTAATTACATTAATCTTTTGAGGAATAGAAAACATCGTGGTACTTATTTGTGGTAACTTTGTGTATAACAGGTGAAGGACATGGATGAACAATTATATGTCACTCTATCATGGAGACTGTGAGGATCACCCAGTAATAAGTAAATGAAGCCCTAGAGCTTGTGAACAAAAAAGCCATCTTAACAGAATGAGCTATCTTTAACATAAGTTATTATATCTTCTCTACTGCCCTAATCATTTAGCACCCCATTAGCAAAAGCTGGGATCTTATAGATTGGTGTCCTTTCTTGATGGACACATTCAATGGAAAGGGTATGTCTGGGGTGAAATCTTTGTGTTCTTACCAACAGCCATCACCAACTTGCCAGGCGGGTGAGGGAGCCACCTTGGAAGCAGCTCCTCCAGCCCCAGTCGAGCCTTCAGATGATGGCAAATCCAGCCAACATCTTGACTGCAACTTCATGAGAAACCCTGAGCTAAAACCATCTGGCTGAGCTGTTCTCAAGCTCCTGACCCACTGAAACTATAAGAGATTATAAATATTTTTTGTTGCTTTAGAGAGCCAGGACTAAAGTGAGGCAAGCCAGGTGCCTAGGGTACAAAACTTAAGGAGGCACTCACTCTCAGGGTCATGTGAGTGCATGATCAGTAGCCACACCCTAGTCCCAGACCTGTTGTTTTAAGTCACTAAATCTTGGGGTAATTTGTTACTAAGCTATAGATAAGTTGTACATTCTTCTTCTTCTCCTCCTCTTCTTCCTTCTTCTTTCTTTGCTCCTTTGTTGAATTGCATGCAGTGAGGCTTATTCTGACCTCCTAGAGGTTTGTCACTTATTTCTCTTCAGGCTTCCTGTTACCAGAAGTTGTGCTGTAACTAACCTCTTAGAGATACCTCCTTTTGATTTAAAGCCCAATACTGTAGTCCTGTATGCCAGTCAATTAATTTAGAAAACAAAAAAGCCACAACCATCAGGCATTTGCTGCTTTTCTAGTATTGATACATGTTAATGGCATCTTTATCAGATACTATCATATCAAGAAGATATTAAAGCCTCTCTCTTACCACAGGTTGTGATAGTAGAGAACATTTTTCATGATGTGAAACAATGGGTTTGTGGTTTAGGACACAGCCTGTAGTCATGGGGGGATGAAGTAATAGCTAAAGTTAATGTAGGTCAATAAGAACCAGAGGCTCTTCAGTAAAGATGGGGTGGGGAGGGCAATGACAAAGACTTTAGTGAGAGGATCAAGGACAAACATCTAATTCAAAATTGTATAGCAGCTAATTTGAGCACTTGCTCATACTTCTTGAACAGATTGACAGACATTACTGTGTGACTTAACCTTTTCTGATCACTTCCAGAATGTATCAACACACTCAACAATGCCAACAATAACAACACACCTCCTCAACCCATTTTTTTTCTGATTTCAGAAGATTCATGGGGATATAGAGTTTTAAATGAAAGACATGCCATTTATTTTATTCTTTTGCCTTTTGGCACGTTTGAATTTCTCTGTATTTTTTTGGTCAAAGATCATGCTTCCACAAACAAAATACAGTTCAGGAGTTCTTTTAGATCCTTTTGCACTACTAAGGTGTTACGGAGTATAGTCAAAATCTTATTCAGACCAATGACTGCTTAGACAATGTAGAGTATAAAAATATTTTTTTCATTAAATACTACTCAGATGTGCTAAGAGTTGGTGAAAATAAAACTGAGGGCACCAGCATGTTCTTTCTCCACTTGAAAGGATTAATACTACCCATGTATTATCAACTCCTAAGACAAAGGAATGTCCTAGCAAACATTGAATTTAATTATAATAATAAAGAAGAAGAAGAAGTAGAAGAAGAAGGAGGAGGCAGAAGAAGAGGAGGAGGAAGAAAAGAATGAGGAGGAGCAGAAGGAAGAGAAAGAAGAAGAAGTAAGAAGGAGGAGGAGGAGGGGGAGGAGAAGAAGAAAAAGAAGAAACAACAGCACCAGCTAACATGGATTAAGCATCAACCATCCAGGCACTGTTCTAAGTGCTTTATGTGTGTTAACTTATTTAATCCTCACAACAAGTCTAGTGAAGGATCCTAGTTTTTTCCACATAATACAAGAGAGGACACTGAGACACACAGAAATTGAGGAATCAGAGATCACATGGAGAATAAGTGGCAGATTCAGGAAGGTTATTCTTGACGTTACCAATGAGACACTGTAAGTCTCCTTAGATGTTCTGTTAATGTCTGTCCCTCAGTACTGTTGTTGAGGTCCTTGAGCGTGGTCACTTCTAGAAGTGATGCCTTAGCACAACTCAATGGCCTGTGGCAGCCGTAACCATAAAGGTCAGAGGAGGGAGATGCAGAAGGACCTTCACTCAGAATGGGCAGAAGAAAGTGAGCTCATCACAAAAATATGTCGACAATAGTTTCAAGCAACATGAGCTGGCTTAGAGAATTTGGTAGTTAACATCAACAAAAATACCATTTTGTTATCAGAGATACTTTTGACTGAGGCAGGGACAGTCAATCTTTTTCTTTAGACCCATAGCTACAGCCACCATCCACAAGGAGTCTTTGTGGGTGACAAACAGCATGGGGAAGAGGTCATTCTTCTAGCCTCTCTGTGTACTTGCATGACAACTTCAGCATCAGCACTTGCACATCTAGAGTGTAAGCTCTGTGAAGGGAGGGACCATCTAATCTTTGGCATCAAACACAGTGTCCAGCACCCAATAACCATTCAAGTATATTGACCTGGGATTTGAGTAGGAAGAATGAGTATATACTCACAGCCAATGAACCACAATGCGTATAAGAAATAACACAGACCTCTGACCCCTAGGCTTTGGTACTGGAAAGGCCTGAGTTCGAGTCCAGGCTCTGCCACTTTCTGGCTGTGCAATTAGAGAAATTACTTAATCATTTTGAACCTCAATTTCCTTACTTATAAAAAGAGAGTAATTGCAATATGTATTTCATGGAGATGTTTTGAAGATGCAATTACGAGGTAAGAGTTAAGAGCATGGACTTTGGAGCCGATGGCATGGGTTTGAATTCTTACTCTGACTCTTAATTAGATACATAACTCTGGGCAAATTGTTTAACTTTGCTGTGCCTCAGTTTCCTCCTCTGTAAAATGGGATAACAATAGTACTTACCTCATGGAGTTTTTGTGAGGAGTAAGTAAATTGGTACACATAACGTGCTTAGAACCATGTCTGGCACATAGCAAGTTCTATTCAAGTGTTCGCTATTATAGTGTAAGTCACAGAATGCTTTTAAAGCTCATGGCACAGTGCCCAGCACACTAAAATGCTCAATAAATGGCTGTTATTGTATATTTTAGTGGTAATAGTCAACATTAGCTGGAAGGAGGGGGGCTGTCTAATGTGAAATGTGAATGTATTGCAAATTGCTACATTGTTGCAACGTGAATCATGCTATTGTCGATTTCCTGTGAGTGACACTCTAAATTCAACTGTTTGCTCATCAAGTGGCTGTTTCCTGGGATTTTTTAGTTTCTTTTACCATCCTATAGTTCTTCTGGCTAATGTCACATGTTGATTTCTCTGTGATGATCAGTCAGTGATGATCAGCGCTGAACCTGAGCCACAGTACAAATATCGTCTATGTTTTATGGGCTACATATTTGGAACTTTAGCGGTACTTATCTAGGGGACTCTTCCGTACAGGCACACATTCTGATTTTATTGTGCCCATTTTTCTCAAACGCTATGTTTTCCTACAGAGCCAATGCTAGCAGAGGTATTACAAAATCAGAACGGTGGGAGACCTTTAGACTCCACAGAAGAGCCTGCAGGGCCAGAACTTTGTCTCCTCTTCTGTCTACCATAGGCAGGAGCAGTTTATTAGGTCCTTGTTCTCAAAGGACTAACTGGACCAGGGCTTTTTCTCAAATGCCAACTGTCCTTTTTGCTCTTGCTGTCTGTCGGAAGGACTCACCCCTGCTTGCTTGTCAGGTGCAGGCTCTTGGCAACCTGGAGACGAGCTCAGTGGAAGCTCGTGTTTCCGACCACGGCATGGCCATCGACAGGAGGGGCTGGCATGTATCACTTCTCGGCAGCCAACCAGGTGATTGCTTCCCCAAAGGTGGGAACAGGTGCTTCTCTTGTCTCTCTACTGTGCCTCTTTTTCTCCAGTCAGGCTGTTTGGTGGGTTGCTCTTTGGTATAATCCACTTAGACAGTGCCTGGCAGGAATTTTATGCCGCTCGGAGGCACCTATGAGAGCTGGTCTTTGCATAGTGGAATAGATCGCTGATCATGCAGCAGCTCTCTTGGCCTGAGAAAACCTTTCCCTCAAGCTAGCCCACATTTATAGAAAGGCCATCAGCAGAATCAGAGAATTTTAAAAACATGTTGAAGCATTGTGATCTAAAATACCATTTTTGAGGGGGAGGAGAAATGTTTTAAATATTTAAAATATTTCCATGCCAGTCATGGAAAACTTTATGTGAATTAACTTGTCAGGGCTATGAGTACAGACCCTGGAGCCACACTGCCAGAACTTGGCCCTTCCTACCTATGGATCCATTGAGGAAACATCTGGGGGGATACATGCTCCAGGAAGAACAGTGGCCTCGTGTTCAGGTGTCATCATTCTGCAGATACTCAGAAGGAAAATTTCCTCCAAGACGACAAGGCAGGGCTGCCTTTGCCCTGACTCCAGTCTTAGACTGACTTCTTCAATGAGGGACCATTGTGGAAGAGGGGACACACACGGGCCTTACTCAAAGTGGAGTCAGAAGGCAGGGTTTACGTGATAAGCTCACCCTTCAAAACCAGGAAGAGATCGGCCTATAAGAATAGCCTGTAAGAATTTTGTAAAGCTCTGAGACTTTCATGATGTCCTGACATGGTGAATGTTTTGATTCTCCATCCATTTCTTCTGAGTGATTTGCAGAAGAGCTTTCAAATGAAGGGGCCTTGTGCTTATGTTCAGGTTTGCCAGGAAGAGGGCTCCTGGGAAGATTGTATCCTATTCTTACTTACTTGTGGTGTGTGGTCCAAGGGACAGAGTGTGATAGCAGCTGTAAAGCAAAGTGGAAGGCTCGTAGAGAGAGGCAGAGGCTCAAGTTCCACAGCAAGAAAAGTGAGTGCAGGCCAGACCCCACAGGATTTCTTGGCACCCACTGTCTCCTGCTTCTTCCTTTTGCTTCATGTTAGTGCTTCCTTTGCCCTAAGGACCAAGCATGCTTAGCTGCCCAAGAGAGGGACCTCACTCCTCTTTTCAGGGAAATTTACTTGATATGAAAAAAAATACACAGACACACAGATGTACACGTATATACTAATTTATCAAAAATATATGTCACTGACATCAGCCGTTTTCTTTCCCAGGGATATTTGCAGTTTTAAAGATTACTAGGTGATAAGAAACAATGCTACACTCGTGGAGCTAGCTCTGGCTGGAGACGTTTCAGGCACCAGTTAAAGGTCTAAGGGGCAACTACTTTATCTGCAGAGGAATTGCAAAGGAAGAGGAAGAAAGACAGGTTGGTTTGGATGAATCCATTCTCTAGGAGGACAAAACTCAGGCCAATACACAGCTGTTGCGTTGAGTTTATCCCCATTGCCCATTGACGTACATTGTTAGACTGGCCTTCCTGGGACCCTTCAAACAGTCCCGCAGATGCTTTTGTCTCTTTTATCTGTAAGGCCAGCCTTGTGTGCAGCTGGGCTGACCATGAAAAACTAAACATCCTTGTCAGATAGTAAATTCCACTCAAGTAGGAACTATACTCATCCTTGAGCATAAATTCTGAATGTTTAGTTCAGAGCTCTGCACCTCATGGTCACTTAATAAATATTTGCTGACTTGTTGACACACTGCTCAGGAAAGATGTGTCCATGAAAATAAGCCCGCCCAGCATTTATCTCTGTGACCTTGGGCCAGTTCTCTAGCCTTTCTGGATTACTGTTTTCACATCTGTAAAAAATACAGTGCTTAACATTTAGTGGGTGCTAACCCTGTACCAGGCATTGAGCTAAGCACTTTACAGTCATCATCTCACTGAGTCCTTAAAATGTATCTATGGAGTATGAACTATTATTACTTTACAGATGAGAAGACTCTGGCATAAAGAAGCCTCAGGTCACTGAGCGGTTGAGTGGCAGAGTGACAACCTGAAGGTAGCAGTCTGGCTTCAGAGCCCATAATTTACTCACCACCCTGTAATAGAGATAATGTAGGTCCTGTGACTAATTTATTTATGCACTTAATCAGCGTATCTCTGGGGAGTGCCCTCTGCTCCAGGTCCCCTAGAGCTGTAGTGTGAATTTGGTAGGAGAAGAGGAGCAAAGCCTCTTGTGTTAGGAATGCCTTTGGCTGCAAGTAACAGAACACCCAACTAACAGTGCTTTGCAGGTGGTGGGCTTTCTGGAAGTGGTGATTCTGCTGTGCATCTCTGGGCATTAACCATCCTTAGAATCTTTAGTTGAAAGGGCTTACTTTCTCAGGTTTTTATAGGGTGGCACCAAAAGCATGGAGAGGTAGAGGCTCTTAGCTTCCCTATGAGCTCTGATTCCTTGCCAAATCCATGCAGGCTACCCAGGTAAGGCCCTTACCTGCTCCCTCCCTCCCCATATGAAATACCTCCTCATGGGTGGGGAACACAGATGCCCTTTGAGTGGTGAAATTGGAGGAGGCTTGGCTCTTTCTATAAGAACTTTCCATTTCCTAGAATGCCTGCAGCCCATTTCTGTGAAACCAGGCCACGAGTAACTAACTAGAAGAGCAATGATTTGAGATTTAAAAAGTTACTATTGGTGGAACCCCCTGATGGTTCCCTTCATTATTTAAAATTAACTTTTTTTTTTTTCTTTTTTTCAGATGAGCGCTTGAAATGGGAGCATGGTGATTAAATGTTTGGCTACTACCAATTGTGAGGGTCTATGTTTTTCGTTTTTTCTCTATTTAATTCTACTAGAGGATCTCCTGAAATGAAGTTAAAATGTCTTTTATGCTCCATTTTTATTGCCAATGATAATTGACTCTCATTGAGGCCCCCACCACCTCACGGGTTTTGCAATAGCCTCCCAGCTTGTCTCTCCCCCTCTAATCTATTCTGTTCTCTATCACCAAATTAATCTTTCGGAAATACTGCTTTCCTCATGTCATTGCTCTGCTCCTAAAGTGTGTCACTCCTTTCTACCCAATGAATAAACTCCAGAATGTTCTGCCAGGCATTCCCATCTCCACCCTCAGGCCCTAGTTGTCCCTTTTTCCCCCATTCTTCCCCAATGAGAACTCATTCCCCCTACTAAGCAGCTCCTTGCACAATTCTACCTCTGCTCCTCTGCTCTGCTCTTCACTTGGAGTTCTCTATCTGTCCATCTTGCTCTCCTATACAACCTATTGGTGAAACCTCTCTTCGACCAGGTAGACTCCTCTGGTCTGTCTTGCCATCCTCAGCAATCTTTCCTCCCTACTCCCAGATATTCTATAGTCCTTATTACCCTGGGACATTTTCACAACTAGTGAGGATTGAGCAAATGCTAAATGAGTTTATTACTTATAGCTCCAGGACTCGACTCTACCATTTTCTCTATTTATCACTCCCAGCAAAATTGATGATTCTTGTTATAACGAACAATTTCAAGGATGGGTTTGAGTCAGATGTACTAACAATGGTAGCCATTGTTAGTTGCTCATCCAACGTCTCCCTTCTTCCTTACTGATGAGCCTCCTATTTTATTCAGTATAGTAATGTGCCCAGTGGTAGTAGTTTAATCTTAAATCTAAGCTAATCAGAACGCTCACACTCCCATTTCTCAGCTTCTGTTACAGCCAGGAGTAGCCATGTGAAGCTGTACTTGTAAGTATGCCAGATGTCTTTAAGAAGGGTTTTGATTCCTGATGAAAGGCACAGTGTTTGAAGAGAAAGCTCATTGATGTTGAACCTTTCACTTCTTCCAGCCTTGAATATCATTAGGATGTTTGGGACCCATATTGACCATTTTGCAACCATAACGAAACAACCCTGAGAATGAAAAGTCAACGCATCGAATATGGTAAACAGAAAGACATGAAGAACCTAGATGCTTGCTGTCTTTATTGAATTACTATGTCAACAAGCAACTGCCTCTCAACTTCCTGTATGTGAGATAATTAAATATCTTTAATACTTAAGCCACTGTTAGTGGGATGTTCTATTACTTGCAGCTGAAAGCATTCCTACAGTGTACAACTATATTCATATTTCCAGCCCTAAACAGTTCATGAACATTGTATATCTAATCAAATGCTTTGAACCACTACAAAAGCAGATGTTGTGATATTTCATAAAAAAAGAAATCTTTAAGAAATTAACATCATATGCACATGCATCTAGGTATACTCCATTTATAGGAGAAATAAACTCTTTCGATGACAAACATTAAAGTACTAATTCATAGTAATAACAATCAATTAAATAATAGGACAATTGAGCAAGAAAAAGACAAAAGAAATAGTAGAAAGAGTGCATTATCCTTCTAACTGGGAAAAAAAAGATACTTTGGCTCACTTTTTTAAATAACCAAATTTTTAGCTATAAATAACCAAATCAATTTACATATTAATTTTATTTTACTATTTCTTAGGGAAACCTCCGTTCCCTGTCTTCATGTTTCCTTGGGAGAGCTTCTGCCAAAGCAACATTCCTAGGCTTTCTTTTCACTCTCATTCATTCTTTGTCATTAAAAGAGTGAGTTGTCAGAAAAGAAAGTTTGAGAGAAGTTTCCAGGTATACTCCACCCAGCCTCTCCCTGGCTTCTCAGTCTCCAGTGGAGCAGCTTGGCCTCTGGCTCTAAATGCCTCTGCTGATCCATGTAGCAAGTTTCATGGTCTTGATCTGCTCCTCTATAGGTGATGCCAGCAGTTTGAATGGACAAGTTCAAATCAAAGGGGATTTATTGGGAAATACAATTTTGGCCATTAGCCAAGTGTGGATCTCCAATTCAACTTTATTAGTAACTAAGTTGATATTTTGATCTACATCAGTCTCTCTCCTGTATCTACTTCTCAACTGGTTTCAAACTTAGGAAGGGAAAAGAAGTTCGTTACTAATTGGTGACCTCAAATGCTGACTTAGAGCTATGAGTGTGGAATTCTCCTGGGATGTTTCTTACTTGAGTGTCAGAAAAACCAATCTTCTCATTTTTGGAATAATAACAATAATATTTTATCTGATTAGTCATTTATTTATTAATTTATTTAGTGATTATTTATTGAGTGTCTATTACACATGCTATAAATGTGCTGAATATACAGTGGTCATCAAAAATAGACATGATTCATACAATAAAAAATTAAATATAAAATTAGACTACTCTGAGTGCTACTAAGGAGAGGAACAGAAGATCACCTTCCATGAAAACAGATAATAAGGGGATTTGATTTAACTGGGGAGATCAAGAAAGGCTTCTCTGAGGAAGCAATACTCAATCTGAGGAATGAATTGGCATTAACTAATTGAGGGGGGCAAGATAGAATATTCTAGGCACACGCAAAGGTCCTGTGATAAGAGGGAGCATGGCAAATACGAGGAAATTAAAGGAGTCTAGAGTAGAGTGAGGAGAAGGAAACAAGTGATATTGTAGATGAGTTTGGAGAGATAGGTGGGGGCCAAGTCATGCAGAACCTTGAAAACCACATTAAGTAAGGAGTTTGGTCTTTATCTTAAGAATAATGGGAAAGCAGTAGGCTTGGCAGGAGGTCAGACACATGATGGTAGCTTGGACTAGGGTGGCAGTGATAGAGACAGAAAAAAGGAGACACGCTGGAGAAATATTTAGAAGATAAACTTGACAGAACATAGTCATGAGTAGGATAGGATGTCAAGGATGATATCTAGGTTTATGGCTTGTATAACTAGATGGATGGGGGATGGCATTTGCTGAGAAAAACCCTTGGAGAAGACCATATTTAGGAGGAAAGATGATGAGTTTGGTTTTGGACCTGATGAGCCTGAGATCAAGCCTTTTAGACATAGAAAAGGAGATCCAGTAGGCAGTTGAAGGTGTGGGTCTTGAGTGCAGATAGGCAGTCTGGGCTAGATATATATATGTATACATGGTAATTGAAGCTGTAAGCTTGGGTGAGCTTCTTTGGGGACAGTTTATAGAAAATACAGCCAAAGACCAAGACCTGCTGGACACTAACATATAATGGTCAGATAGAGGGATATGACCCTGAAAGAGAGAGTAACAGTGAGAAATTATAGAGATAGAAGGAAAACCAGGAGAATACCGCAGAAGCCAGGAGGAAAGGCTTAAAGAAGAGAGTTGTGCTCAACTCTGTGAAACACTGCCAAGATAGGGAAGATGAGAGCTGAAAAATGTTCATTCATTGAATTTAGTCACTGAGACCTTAACAAGAGCATTATTACTGGAGAGATGGGGCAGAAACCCTGTTGGAGTGTGTTGAGTACTGAGTGGGAGGTGGTTAAAAGAGGAAACAAAAGTTTAAGAAAAATTCTTGTAGAAATTTTACTGTGAAGAGCAAGAAAAGAGAGGTAGAACTGAAGTTGGAGAGTATTTTTCAACGTGATTTAAGATGATTTAATAAGTCCACTGGGAAAGGTTTGCTTGGGAAGAAGAGTCTGAGTACATGAAAGAAAAAGAATAATTGTTAGTGTGAGGATCCTAAGAAGATGGGAGGGACTGGGAGGCAAAGTGCAGCCAAAGAACTGACTTCAGGTAGAAGGATGAATGGCTCTTCCATCATAAAAGGAGAGAAAGAAAGCATAGACGTAGATTTGTAGATTTCAGGAGGACAATGCATTCTTGTTGGATGGCCTCAATTTCCTCTGTGAAGTGGATGAGATTATATGCTGAAAGCGAAGGAGAAGCTACGAGTGGGAGAGAGGGAGAATAGAGAAGATTTTCCTACTATCCTTATTTGCAGATGAGAAAACTGAAACTTAGAAGGAATAACTTTCCAAAGGTCACAGGACTGCTAAGACTCTATTTCTTGGCGTGTGGGAAACAAAGTTTGCATTAAGCTTTTGAACTTCCCGCCTTCCCTATCTGTAAAATGGGCGCAATAGTATTTATTCTCCACCTCAGAGCTGGATAGAGTGAATTCATGAAGCAGTGGACTTACATTCTTGAGAGTTTTCAGCGATAAGAGAATTAACTTTCATTATCACAGTTCTGTGCAGGAATGTGGTTTTGTTACAAAGGTATAAACACCTCCAGTTGTTAGGCAGGCAAGGGAAGACAACCAACGAAGCAGAGCTAAGGCCAAGACAGGTGTTGCAAATAGCACTGCAGAGTGATGGTGAGAGGCATCTACTTTTCAAATGGCACCCTGCTTTAAAAAGCAACAGCTTTAAAAAACAACAGCTTCATCCACCCAGGCGTGTAAGTCCAAGTCTCTTCCTCCCAGTTTTCCTCTTTCCCTCAAGGACATCAGGTGTTCAATTCATTTCTTCTTTCGTTTCCTCTCCTCCCTCAGTGACTAATTACAAAACGTCAATTTAAAAAGTAAAGATTTTGGGAGTCCCTAGACCCTTCAAGTGTGAGTATTGTGACATAAAACCCTTTACCTGGAGGTCACAGGTTCAAATCTAGGCTAGGTCAGTGGTAACCACAATACTAATGACTGTCCATCTGTTGACTGTTTCACGGGTTCACGTGAAATGAATTGATGGTTTCAGCTCACTTGCCATCCATGTCAGAATGGGGATGGCCAGACACTGGTTGGCATTCTCAGCACAGAGGCCAAGACCTCAATTGGAAGCCTTACCCCTCTGAGCCTGCCTCCTAGAGAATATATGTATGGGGCAGGGGAGAAAGGGCATGAGTTGCTTGGGAAAAGAGAGAGTGAGCCATTGTCTTATACTTCCACCTTTGGACTACGAAGAAGATACCTCTTTTCAGACAGAAGGAAGAGGTTGCCTTCTCAGTTTGTCATTCACTTTTGAAACTTGATCAAGCAGTGGAGAGAAGACAATTGCTAGTAGTAAATGATGCAGGTAATGTTGTGCAGGGAAAACTGCTCTTGCTCTCTTGACTAAAGAGAAGAGCCAGACTGGAGAGCAGACAGGAAGGGGAATAGAACAGGGAGCACTGGGCATGATATAGGGAGGTAGAGAGACCTCCATTTCCTCTTTGCACACATGAACAATCATGCATGCCTCAAAGGCCCAGGGAAGCAAGCAGTAGGAGGTCCTGTTGTTTCTCTTTTGCCTGATTCTCTCCCAGCTGGCTCCACACTCCCTGCAGGAAGGCAGGGTCTCTGCCCACTGTTGTTGTTAACTCCTGTGGGGTCAACTTCAAGGACAAGTGTGGGCACTTACACACCCCCTCCCACCCCCTACTGAAGTGTGTACTATTTATTACCATCTCTGCCTCCAGGCACTTCCAGACTAGTTTTGGCTGAGGAAACAAACAGGATAGTTTTTTTTTATTTTCAAGAGGGGGCAGTTGAGTTTTAAGCTCCATTTTTTGTTATTTACTACATTGTTCCTATTACCAAAGTCCTTGCCTGAATCCAAGGGCCTTCCTGACTTTGGTCTGAGCCTCTGAATCTTTACCACACTCTCAACAGAATGGAATGTGGTGGGGTCCAAATTTCAGTGGGTCAACATGTGAACGAAGATGAGAAGGTAGTAGTGAAGAACATGGACTCTTCTTTCCAGAAATCTGGTGATGGAAGAGAAGGATAGAGCAACAGGGCAGGGGGAGGGGTTTGCAGGGAGGTTTGTTAGGACGAGGGAGGAATTGTGCATATATTTTCAGTTTGAGAGATGGTAAGAGAGGGAGAATAAAGATGCACGGGACAGAAGGGCAAAAAATTTTTAGACAAGTGCCAGAGAAGGAAAAAGGAAAGGAATCCAGTGCATAGGAGGAGGTGGTATTCCTGAAGACGAGCTTCAGAGGAAGAAATGGTGCCATCATGGATGCATTTCAGACGTGGAGAGGCAAGTCTTGGGCTCTTCATCAATAATGTGCTCCATTTTCTTTGCATGGCGGAAGGCAAGGCTCTTCACTGAGAGGTGGCTGGGAGCCTGAGGAATGTGCCAGAGATTTCTGGGAAAAGGGAAAGAAGGCCACAAGGGAACAGTCATGGAGGGCTGCTGACAGGCTGTGTTCAGATGGATCTGCACCCTCTATCTGAGTATTAGTATCCTCTTTAAAGTCATCCACCAGAGCTTGGCTTCCAGTCACACAGCGGGACTGCTGCTTCACGTTATATGAGGAGGTTTGACGTGAAGATTGGAGAGAAAGCAGACTATAGAAAATCCTGCCCAACATATACATAGAATGGGGAAAAAAAAGCCAAGAGGGGTTGTCAAAAACTTTTCAAAGAACCTTACAAAAAAACTTTTATTTAAGTCAAAACAGCATGGAAAATAATAATATGGCGTTCAAGCTCCATTCTCTCTGTTGGGGGTGATGCTCGAAGAAAAAGAAAAGTGTATTTTGTGGTTGGTCATATTTTAATTGGTCACAAAATGAAGCAAAAGTTTAAAACTAAATGCTAGAAATATCTCCCGTCTGGAACATTCAATTAAAATCTGTGGGGGGGAAAAAAAACCTCAAAATGACAGCCAGACAATAATAACAACAGCAATGATAACAAAAGTCACTGTAAACCTCGCCTTTAGGCAGGCGGATGACATTGAAATGAGTCAAGTGTGTGTGTGTATGTTTTGGGGGCACGGGTGGGGGTCTGGAGTGGGTATCCAGGCCACTCCTAGCTGAAGGCTCAGCCCCAGGCTGAGCTATTAGCATTAATCCCCTGCAAGAGTGTTTTGCACTGAGCCAAAGTCTGATGTGGACAGAATTCATCTCAGGCATCTGAAGTCTTGATTTTCCACGCCCTTTCTTACCCTGTGCAGTTCCTGCTTCCAACCCTTAGGAATATCCAGTGTCTTAACTCATAAAGGATTTGAAATACATTCACACTAGGGTAAAAATAACTGAGGACAGAAAAACTCAGTTACTTATCTCAGGAGTATTAGCACTTTAATAAGACAGGTCTTAGGTAAAATAAACTTTACTGAGCTCTGAAATAGCATCACGTGGATAGAAGCCTATTCTGCTTATTCATAAAAGGCATTTTGGGACCATCCCACACTCCTGCCAGCAAGAAGCCTATGTGGGATAGCTTACAGAATTATTTGAGTCCTGGAAAGAAACTCAGAAATTTTAACATGTTGTATTGATTAAGGTGATGTAAAAATCACCATAATAAAAATGAAGGGTCATTATAGACGAAATGATCTATGAACTCTTTAGCATTTAACATCCACTTCACAATTTTTGTTTTGTTTTGTTTTTTTTCCCTCAAAGGAGAAAATACATGCCTCATAGGAGTGGTTAAAGTGTGCATACACGTATGAGCAATGCGCATGTATGCCCACAGTTTTGGCAAGATCCTTGTGCAGTACATACTCCACCTGAAGTTCCTATGCAGAGTCAGTCCCTGTCACCCTGTCCTCATAGCCACTCCATGAAGAAGGCACTATTATCCCAATATTACAGAAAAGGGAGCCGAGACAGAGAGAGCTTGAGAGACTTGCCCAAGCACACACAGCGTGCGGGTGGTGGAGCTGGGATTTGAACTCACGGGTTCAACAGGGGTACAGTGTCTGAGCTCTACCCGCTCTGCAGACTGGCTTTGAGAACTTGAGATGGACTTCATTCACAGAGGCAGTTGTTTCTGAACTAGGTGTTGAAGAATGAGTCTTCCAGGTTGGATGGGGTGGGTAGGGTTTGGTTAGTCTTCCACACACATGACGGAGCATGGTAGATTTGGGAACTGCAGGAGCTCAGTGAGGTGGGCAGCATAGGGCGGACATGTGGGGGTGGGAGGTGACCACACATCCCACTTAGCCCATGACAGTCTGGGTTTTCATCTGTTTTCCCAGCATAATTACAAATGGCACCTGCTTTTACTCTCAAAGGAGTCTGAGTTTGGCTGGCGTTACATGGTCCCCTCACCTTTGGGGGCCTGTTCACACAGAACCTTGAATGGCATGCTATAGAGTTTGGATTTTATTCTGTGAAGGGGGGAAACATGTCTGATGCCCAGAATTGCTTGTGGAAAGGACAGAAGTGGGAAGGAGACCTGTCCTTATGGTACTAAAGGACTTACTTTGCAGGATTGTTGTGAACATTAAAGGAAATGGATTGAGAACAGCCTGGTATGTAGTGAAATGCTCAGTGTATATTAGGTCCTCTTCTCCCTCTTTTTTTCCTCTTTCTCCTGTCCACCCTCCCCCTCCCCCAACTTCCTCCTCCTCCTTTTTTCTTCTTCTGCGCTTTCTCCTCTCCTAACTTCTCCTGCCTAATCTCCCTTCCTTCGACAGTAAGCACAGTCTGGCGAGTCTTCACAGGGGCAGGTACAGGGATGGTGAACCATCCTTACCTAACTCTATTTCTAAGAAATAGAATCCAAGGAGCACCGAAGGTAGTCTGGAGGTAGAGAGGCAACCCGAGGTACAAAAGATTCCCTGGACCCTGATTCTTGAATTTTAAAAGCTCAACAAACTCAGCTGAAGGCTGTCACACTGGATGCTTATTCAATCTCATCCTGGCAGTAGGAGGGAGAAAAAGCCCAACAACGGAAAGCCCATATTGTAATTCTCACAGCTGGGAATCTGGTCAGGGTCATGGTACCAATATAAACAGCACAAAGCCGGCAGTCTATTATTAATATCTAATAGATCGAGTATCACACATCAGCATCAAACATCAAACACAGTGTGTTTTTGAAGCAGATATCAAATAATGTTTCCACTCTTGATTATGTTCCCTTTGTTCTAGGGCAGTAGAAAAGAAATGACTGAAGCGTCCCTGGTCACATTATTTAGAGAGATGGTAACAGCAGGCCAAACAGTGAGCAGGGGAAGGGCTGGGGAAATGACTATTGATTAAGCACCATCAATGCACCAGGGATGTGGTATACATTACTATAACTCCCAATAGCCATGTGAACAGAGATTGTTATGCCCATTTTACAGATGAAGAAACTGTACCTAGAGATGAAATATTGATAGTTATACCAACAGTGAGTGCTAGAGCTGGGATCCAACTCCAAGTGCTTCCTAAGAACAGCCACATTTTTTGCAAGTACTAACAGTCAAATACATCCATACTTGATTTCATTGTGATGGGCCAGCCTGACATTGGATCTGCTCATGGCTTATCTTCAGGGGACATAGGCACCATGAATTAAAAGTGCTAGAGGGGCCAGCCCCGTGGCATAGCGGTTTGCTCCGCTGCTGGCGGCCCGGATTCGGATCCTGGGCGTGCACCGATGCTCCACTTGTCAGGCCATGCTGTGGCGGCGTCCCACATCGAGTGGAGGAAGATCGGCATGGATGTTAGCTCAGAGCCGGTCTTCCTCAGCAAAAAGAGGAGGACTGACATGGACGTTAGCTCAGGGCAGATCTTCCTCACACACACGCACACAAATAATAATAAAAATGCTGAGAGAGGAGCAGTGAAGCCAAAAATGAGTGGCTCAGGTTGCAAACCTGGAGGGAGTCAGATACTAAGCAAAGTAAATAAGCAAACAATATATTGAAATTGATACTGGTAAGTACTATGGAGAAAAATAAAGCAGGAGAGAGGTAGGGAGTTTGGGGAAAACTTGATTTTATTTGAAATTAATTAATAGTATAAATATTAAATGAAGATCTTTGTTCTTCCAGATTTTAAGCTCCGTGATGCTGTGGGTTGTGTCTATTTTCTTCACCATGGTATTCTTAGTGCCTCTGGCAGTGCCTGGCACACAGTAGGCTTTCAATTAGTATATGCTAAATGAATAAATGAATGACTGTGCACAGGAATTAGGGTTCATGTTTAATGGATTAGACAAATTCACGTGGAGAGTAATCCTTTGGATAGTAAGGTGCAAGGCCCAGAGTCATGATGCTCTTCCTCTAGTCTTGATTTGGTTTTCCAATTCCAAATTCTGAAAGTTCAAGGGTAAAGACTACAAGGAACCGTTAGGAAAGTTAACGTGAATGACAAAAGGATGCAGAAGCAAGAGAGTGAAGTGCCCAGGCTGGGATTCGGGAGCTGGAAAGTTCTTGCTGGTTTTGCTTCTAGGGGACTGGTGCTATGACTTGGGGAATCAATGAATGGACCTAGCCCATCCTATCCCTTTGGTTATGGTTAGGAGAGGTGTTGATTCTGCACAATGGCGCATTCAATTCACATGATCCTTCATCAAGCATGGATTTTTTTCAGTTCACTGGTCCTGTGGCTGACATACTGTATTGCAAATCAAGATACATCCTTGGTAACTACAGGAGACGGATGCAAATCTAAGTCTTTTTGGATGACCAAATTGCCCATTTTCAGGGAGCTTCTTGATCACCTGGTTTCGCTATTACAAGGTTGACTCACGTAAATGGCTAGATTCAGAATACAGCCAGCTACTGAGCTCAATTGTGTAAACAGACTTTCATGCATTGATTCATTACTTGTTAGTTCAAAACAAAAATTAACTGCATTTGGTTAACTTATGTAGATAAATATCAACTACCCATTGCCGTCTTTTCCACTTGCAGAAGGTGGCAATATTAGCATGACAGGACCAGGATAAATTAAGTGAAAACTACACTGCTTCATTGGGTTGCAAAGAACAGAGACATGGCTGGCTGATTCTAGTGAGGTTTAATGCAAGCATTCAGAGAGAAGGAAGGAAGAAAAGAAAATCATTTCAAGTGTCCTACATGCCTCTTGCAGCCCTGGAACCTCGTGGAGAGCTGCAGAGTGAAGTGGCTTTGAATTCTGGTTCTTCTATTTGCAAGCTGTGTGACCTTGGGCAAGGTGCATAACCCTTTTAGTTTGTTCAGCTGTTAAGGGGAAATAATAGTATCTACGCCATAGTGTTGTTGTTAGGATTAAATGTATTAATGCAGGTAAGTCCTCATAGTGCCCGGCATACCTGGTGCCCCTTCTAAGAGCACTGGCTCTCATTACTATTATTGTCATTATTCAGCTCATCCAGCTTCCGGCATCAACGTTATGACCCACCAGCAGCTCTGGCTGTTCTATTGTCATAGCTTTAGAAGTAGACGTCCCCTCTTTGTCACTCAACCACATTTGGAACTCAGTCGAACTTGACTTTGACTCAGCGTCTCCTCTCACCACTTCTTTATTTCTCTAGTCAGTTCCCTTCCCCACTCTGTGCAATGGAACCTTCTCTTCCGGCCATCCTTCCTCTCCCTCTACTCTTAGCAAACACACACACACACACACCACGAACACCACAAACACCAAACAAACAAACACAATTATCCCGTCACTTCTCAGAGAAACCAAAAGGAATCAGGAAGGAATTCCTTGAAGTTCTTGCCGGTAGATCTACAAAACTACCTGAATCTGTCACCAACTCGCCTGCTGTAATGTCAAGGGAAGTGTGCTTCCTGCCTCGGACAGACCCTCACTGTGCTCTGAATCCCATCCCCTCCTACCTCTGACAAAACTTATTCTACTACTTCTCCTGTTTTTCAACTGCCTTGCTTTCCAGGATTATTCCTATATACAAGTTCAAACTTCTTTCATCTTTAAAAATCTCCCCCGTTCATCTCTCTCCTTCTTTTTCAGAAAACATCTCGACATCCATGTGGATGAGCTGTCTCCATCCCTTCTCCCACCCTGACCCCAGTCAACGCTTGACCTCTGTAGTTTCACCTCCACCTTGCCACCCGACCCAAACTGCCCTCATAAAGTCACCAGTGATGTGGATTTTGCTAAATCCAGTGGACTCCATTGGGTAGCATCCAAACTATTTGACTACCCTGTCCTTCCAGAAAAACATGGCTTCCTTGATGCTGGTCTCCTGATCTTCCTCCTACTTCTCCAGCTGCTTATCAGTCCCCTTTGCCAGTTCATCTTCTCCTTTGGGAAATTTTAAATTTCTCTAATCATTTACTTCTTTCCACCTCCACTGCCACTACCTCAGTCCAAAGCATTGACTTCTTCCACCTCCACTACTCAATAGGCCTTTGAATACTCTTGGCACCACATCTCTTCAGATGCATGCACTGCAGGGACCACCCGTCTACCTGAATTCCTTTAATGGCCTCCCAGTATGATTGGAATAAAATAAGGTAATAGTCATGATCTTTTTTGTGGCCCAGAAATCTCTTCATGTTCTCCACGGCCTCCCTCTCCAGTTTCATCTTATGCCCCTCTATCCCTCACTTTCTGCTCCTGACACATTGGCTTTCTCTTTGTCTCTCAGATGATCTTTTTTTTTTTTTTTCCCCCAGCATTAAGGCCTTTGGGTGAGCTCGTCCCTTGGTCTGAATGCTCCTGCCCTACTCTTTGCTGCATACCTGCTTATCTTTCAGGAGCAAAACTTCCTCAGGAAAGTTTCCCAGAATGCCTGAGGACTAGGATGAGTCTTTCTGCTACAGGCTTTTGTGGTACAGTGTACTTCTTCATAATCGTTATTACAATTGACTATGTGTAGTTTTGGTTTAATATCTCTCTCTGCTGCTAGTTTGTAAGTCCATGAGAACTTATTCAAGACTCTCTATTTCACCACTGGGCTCTCAGCATCTAGAACAGTACTCGGACCATGTGGAATAAAGGAATGAGAGAAAAAAAACCAACTTCAATTTTCAAAACCATTATTCCCAAGGTAAATTTGCAAAGCTGTTGTATAATATCAATATACTTCTAAGGTTTAAGCTCAAGGCCCCTGCCTTCCCTAACCTCTTCATCATCTCAACTCCTCTTTCCAACTGAGTTCAAAACTCTTTGTCCAGATGTCTACTGTCACTGCCACCTCTGTAAGTCCTGTTTTGAGTACAGGCATACCTCATTTTATTGCACTTCACTTTATTGCGCTTCACAAATATTGCTTTTTTATAAGACCCTCTACCAGCAAAAAGATTGACTCACTGAAGGCTCAGATGACAGTTAGCATTTTTTAGCAATAGAGTATTTTTGCGTGTGTGAGGAAGATTAGCCCTGAGGTAACATCTGTTGCCAATCTTCCTCTTTTTGCTGAGGAAGACTGGCCCTGAGCTAACATTTGTGCTCATCTTCCTCTATTTTATATATGGGATGCAGCCACAGCATGGCTTGATGAGCATAGGTCCACGCCCAGGATCCAAACCTGTGAACCCCAGGCCACTGCAGCAGAGCGTGCGAACTTAATCTAACCACTACGCCACTGAGCTGGCCCCTGGGTTCCTTTTTTAATTAACATTTTTATTATGGGAATTTTCAAAATAAACAGAACTATGTAGTTAATAATTATCAACACTTAGTTATTCTTGTTTTATCTAATTTCCTTACTTTATTTTTGAGTATTATAAGGCAAATTCCAGACTTCATATAATTTCACCGTTTAACACTTCAGTGTGAATCTCTAATACTGAAAACTTTTAAAAAACATAACTAAAATGTCATTATCATACATAACAATTCTAAGAGTGAATCTTCAATTTCATCTAATACTTAGTCCACATTTGGTTTTCTCTGTCTCAAAAGTGTCTTTTTATGGTAAGCTTCTTTGAGTTAGAATCCAAAGTCTACATATTGTATTTGATTTATATATACAGATTTTTAAAAATTAGGAACATATTGTGCAAGCTATTGTGTAAGTTACCTTTTTAATTTAACAACATATTCTGCACATTTTCCCATGTATTAAAGATTTTTCTTCAATGATTCTAAAGTCTGTACAATATTCCATACTTTCTATATCCACATCTTATTATTGGACATTTAGCTTATTTTCAATTATATCACCCATGAGTAAGGCTTTGATGTACATACATGAGACATGACTCATGAAAAGTAGAAAACCTGGGCTCAAGATGAGTAAGAATACTTGTTAGATTTTTGATATTGCCAAATTGCTCTACAAAAAGGGTACACCAATTTACCTTCACATGAGCAGTGTATCCCTTGCAAACACTAGGTATTATTGAAAACTTATTAATTTTACTCAAATCAATAGGCAAAATAATATTTTGTTATTGTTTTGATTTGCTGTCCTCTGTGTGGTTAAATATGGATTCAGATGTTTAATAGCCTTTTAGATTGCCTTGGAAATTTTCGTGTTCATATTCTTTGTTCATTTTTCTGATTTGTTTTACATTTTATTATTGATTTGTGAGGGTTTTTGTTTTTTTTAAACTTTATCCAGGCTGTGTTATGGATGTTGAAGTACTGTATTTTTGGAGTTTGTTGTTTGCTCTTTCTAGAATTATGTTTTATTCTTCCCTATCATAACCTTAATCGATGCTAATTTTTAATCCTTGTTCCTTACAAATTCTTAAGTGTGTCAGCTTCTCTCTCATATCACAGTGCTGCAACTCTGACTGAACTTCTCAACAGCTCTTCCTTCTGACTGATTTTGTTTTAAGTCTCCACTCTCTTTTCCAGTCCACTGTGAGGGCTGCTGCCTAATGAATATATCTGTAACGACTTTCATCATCTTGTTTCTCCATGCATGACTCAAAAGTGGCTCTTCATAACATATCAGGTGAAATCTAAAGTCCTCAACCCACCATTTAGTAACATCCACAAGTTGACTTAAACTCTCTTTTCTAAACTTATTTGTGATTCTTTTTGCACGGGGGCCATCCATGGTGGCCTGGATGATGTTCTCACTCTCCCCATCACACATCTCTTCTGACCATGTTCTCGCTCATCCTCCTTCTCAAAGCTCACTCCAAACCAAACTTCTCCATCTTCAAGGTCCATCTTCAAATCCCATCTGCCCGGTGAAGTCTTCTGTGAGTTGCCTCAGCCCAGAGATCTTTTCTTCCTCCATCTCTCTAAATTCTCTCTCTCTCTTTTTTTTTTTTGTGAGGAAGATCAGCCCTGAGCTAACATCCATGCTAATCGTCCTCTTTTTGCTGAGGAAGACGGGCCCTGAGCTAACATCTATTGCCAATCCTCCTCCTTTTTTTCCCCCACAGCCCCAGTAGATAGTTGTATGTCATAGTTGCACATCCTTCTAGTTGCTGTATGTGGGATGCGGCCTCAGCATGCCCGGACAAGCGGTGCGTCAGTGCGCACCCAGGATCCAAACCCGGGCCACCAGTAGCGGAGCGCGCACACCCAACCGCTAAGCCACGGGGACGGACCCATCTCTCTAAATTCTTACGGTCAGCTCCATATGTCTTTTAGCACCTCCTAATTGTTCAACTATTTAATTTTGGTTTCCTCAATAAAAGAAACTGTGATTCCCTCTTTGAGAACAGGTGCTGTGTCATCTTCTTTTGGTTCTTCTATAGTCCATGGACTCATCCAAGGTTTGGACACTTACCAACAACAAATTCTTAATGGGGAGGTGGCACTACTCACTTGCCAAGAGCAGAATAGGAACTGTTGAATCATTTTCCTGGTAGTGATAAATGGTCACAGACACCTTTAATCATTAATCCTGTCTTCCTTTTGACTAGTTTCATACGTATAAACCGTGAGTGATTGGATTACATCTTCATTCAGCAGGAGTGGAATAAATTTTTATCTGTACACAAAGCTGACTCACTGAAAGCAATTTAGTGGTCTCAGTAGATGGACCTGCTATATTTAAAGGCAGCCAACAGATGGGGAGTGTCCCTCTCTTAGCCAGGGGAGGGGAAAATATGAGATTCAATCTATTTCTTTAAAATCTGAATGACAAACCCAAGATGATGTTCATAGAAGCTGTATTCCTATTGGTAGGAAAAAAAGACAGATAAATTCAGCCTTCATTTAATAAAAGTTAAGCATGCAAGTAAAAAAGGGAATTCATTTCTTTATGCTCACATCGAAGAAAAACATTGAAAGTCAAGAGAGTATGTCCAATGGTTTTGCAAAGATGTGCCGCCTGGGGACCTTTACAATCAATGTTGTCCGCAGAAAGTCACTGTCTTTGCTACAGTGAAGGGCAAATCATCTCCCAGTTGGTCTGCTTTTCAAGATTCCATGATGAACTCTACTCCTGGAAATGTCTGAATCAAAACAGAATCTTAAGGAGTCTAACTCTAAATACAAACTTCAGGTATGAGATAATCACTCTGGCTGTATGGCAGGTTTTCGAAGACATTCTTAGAATGGTATATTTTATCAAAGCAGGTGTTTTGTTCACTGACGTATCGTAAGTGCCTAGGAAAGTGCTTGGCAGTTAGTGCCCAATAAATATTTGTTGAGTTTAACTTAATTGAATTATTCTTAAATTTTGGATCCTATGGTTGGATGGGTACACGTGGCTACGTGTGTAAATGTGTCTGAATAGAGAGAAAGAAAAAGCAAAAGCACGTGCTTGCTCCTTGTGCTATAATGTTCCAGATAACAACATCTACTAATGATAATGGTGTTTTCAGTTTACAAAGTTCTTTCACCATTCGTTCATTCATTTGGTTAATATTTATTGGATGCCTATTACATACCAGGCAGTGTGGTGGATATCAGGGGTAAGGACATGGTACCTGTCTGTATGTGTTTACAGTCTAGGTGGGAAAAATAGGCAGATAAATAGACTGTTAAAGTGCAGATGGCAGATATAGAGGTAGTCATAGGGGGCTTCAGGACAGCTACCCAGTCATAGGGGGTCAGGGATGGCTTTCTCAAGGAGGTGCTGCTCAAGCTGAGACTGAAGAGGGAGGCCCACTCTAGGGACTGGCCCAGAGGGAAAAGAAAAATGTATGTCAACTCTCCTGCCTAAAAAAGATCCTTGTCTCACTCTTTTCTCAAGCATCTGCCCCCACATACTCCCCACTGGCGGTGAGATGGGGCCAGTCCGACACAGGATAGGTGGGTCCCAAGTAAACTGCTAAAACCCTTGTTGATGTGGAGCTCCCGGCCCTGGGCAGGGGAGGACACTGGCTGAGTGTCCCTCCTTATGTATGCAGTCTGTCATCACCTCCCCACCCGCGGCTTGCCCAGTGCTCCAGTCCAGTGGCCATGGCCTTCAGGACTCTGCGGCACGCTGGTGGGCAGTGCCACTGCACCTGCCCAAGCACCACCCCGTGGGTTCTCAGGTCCCCTGCTGCTGTTGCTTCTTCAAACAAATCATTTGTTCCTGGTCCCAGCCTCCTGAGTGGGTGCAAGCAGGCCAGCATCACTAGGGAGACTCGCATCCTTTTCTCTATTTCTGGAAGAGTGGGAAGAATCATGCACTGTGTTAAGCTCATCCACCTGGACTTGAGAAGCCCAGAGGTCTTTCCTGGGTTCCCCTCCCCTCAAGGGGCAGCTGAGGCTCTCTTGTGCCCTCTTGTGTCAGCTTCCATCTGTATGTGGTCCGTGGTTTACTGTCTGTGGAGTTAAGGAAATATAATAATCAGGGCCATTATCTAATGCGTACCTATCTAGTGAGTACTGTGTGCGAGGGACTTTGCCATCATAACCTCTCGTGATATTCAGAACCCTGCAAAGTAACTACTAGTATTAGCTGAGAAAACTGAGAGTTAGAGAAGTTTAATAATGGGTCCAGGCTCATACTAAGTTGTGGACTTAGGATTCAAATTTTGGTGCGTCTCGCTCCAAAGCCATGGTCTTTCTAGAATGTCATGTGACTACCCATCCACCCCCCCCATCATACTCTTAATGCCTTATTTCCCGGGCACCCATCTAATGGAAACCTTCAATTTTTGTATCACGCATCTTCCTGTAGTGGCAGGAAAGAGATTTCTGCCTCCAGATCATCTTATTCAGCCCCCTGACCCACAGTGCAAACAACTCCAGAATGTCCGGCACTCTCTCATGGTCAGGAGTATGTGACCTCTTCTCCCGTCTCCTAACTCTTAGAAACAGTGGCAAATGATAGCTTCATAATGCCTTTAAGGCTTTGGGTTTATTGTTAAATGGCTGTGATATACCAGCCACTGGGAATACAAAGATAAGAGATAAATCTTGCCCTCAAGTCAGGTAAGAGAACAAGACTCAAGGTCAAATAATGGCAATGTGGCACAGAAAATGCAACAATAAGATTGTGGATAAGGAACAGCGATAAGAAAGAGGCAAGATGAACTCTGCTCAGGGAGTTGAGGATAATTCACTAAGAAGGTGATGCTTGGGCCAGGTCATGAAGCATGGGCAGGAGTTTGGGGGTAAATAAGGGAGGGACAGGACATTGGAGACAGAGGGAGCTAGAGTCAATCTCAGGGTCCTATCCTGGCATGTCCAACATTCCTTGTGTGTGCAAGGATAAGATACTTGGCCCCTCTGGGTCTCAGTCTCTTTACAAGGAAAATATGTTACAATAGCTACCGACAAATATTCAGTAGGTCCTTTCTGGCTTTGAATGTATGATGCTACATCAGAAAAACCTGGGCCAGTGTTCTTGCTTCCTCAGATGAGCATGGAACTCCTTAGTTCTAACATTCTCTGCGGAGGGAAAGGCATGCACCCTTTGAAGTGTCCAGGAGCCCATTTAGTAAATGAACGCTGGAGCTACTGTGGGATTGCCTCACAGCTTGCAGCTGTCATCAGCTTAGCCTCCTCCTAGAGACACACTCACACCCGGCTGCCCAGCAGCCAGCTCAGAGAAAGGGGCTAATTGTCTTCCCATTTCTTCCTCTGATTATAGGGATTCTGTTAATGATGAATGTGGGAAATGCAGCATTTCAAAAGGAAGGACAATTTAGTGTTTTTAAGTAGCATTCCTGTATCTAATTGTAAAAGTAACACATATTCATTGTAGAAAATGTTGAAAAGTAGTAAGGAAGAAAATATTACTGGTCAGTTCTTTACTAAGAGATAATTACGTCCATATTCTGTTCTTCATGCACGTGTTTTAGAAAAAGAGAGAGAATAATAGTGTGCTATACATACTCTTTGTAATCTATCTTTTTCACTTAATAGTATGATGAAAGTATATAATTAGTACTCTTCTGGGGCATTATTTTCAATGACTTTATAATATTCTCAACATTACATGGCTTATTCCTGGTTTATTTAACCAGTCTTCTATCACTGGGCATGGAGATTGTTTTTGAATTTTTCACAACTGTAAACAACACTGTGGCGAACATCTTGTAGCTAAATCTTTGTGCACATAAATGATTACTGTAATCCCAGGAAGGGTATTAAGCAGGTAGACTGGATTTAGAAATAAGCCTTCTGCAAGGCTACAGGAACAGCAGCTTTGAAGAGTTCTCTCCCTGGTTATATGTGCTTAGAATGACTGGCCAACCCTAGACCATGGCTCCCCCTGCTGAGCTGTGTTGGTCCTGCCACATGGCACCTCCCCGTGTGCTCTGAACCCCTGCCAAGGGGCTGGGGCCTCCCAGCTGAGAGCCACCCCTCAGGGTGGGACAGGACCATGGGGAGGAGGAGGAGAGGGCTCTCAGCAATTTTTCATGACACCAGGCTTCTGTTCCTTGCTGTGGGTAATTAAAAATAGACCCCCACCCAGGCCACATCTTTAGCCTAAAATGTACTGTGGGTGGATTTTGAAATTGGTTCCTGAGGGACAGGGTGAAGCCCAGCCCTCCAGGACATCTAAACTAGGAGGAGAGAGGGCTCCAAAAGTGTTGTGTGGAGATGGGCCCTCTGCAGACTGTGCTCGGCTAGATGACCTCATAGGTCCTTCCCATCTGTAATTCTGGTGATTATTGGATCCGATTTTAGAATGTGACCAGACTCAGAACACAAACATTTAACAACTAAACCAGCCCCTGTGGAGTTACAGACACATTCTCATTCTCTGTATTTTCAGCCTGAAATCCATCTCTGTTGTCTCCGATATTTGGGCAGGCCACATTCCTTCCTTGGTTTCCTTGGCTGGGGGAAGCTCTGTCTTCCTGAGGTGGTGGTAGAAGCACATTCTAGAGCCCACTTTGCCCAGGAGATGGGGCTTCCTATTGCAGTCCTGCCAGAACATGAAGGAGAGAATGAATCCACACCCCTCCAACACCACCTTTTATTAACTGGCTTCCATATAACTGGGGCACTTGGGACGGGGCCACAGACTTCCTGCTTCTCCCTCTGGGGGCTTAATATGCATCCTCAGCTTTTTTTTCACTTGGAGTGAAAACAATCGGCACAGCAGGAACACAGATCTGGTTATGAGATGGTGATGAGGCTACGATATTTTGCTATAGGTCTGGCCTTCATTTGTCCAAACCTTATTCAACACATTTTATCACTAGAATGGGATACACTCATTTATTTATCTTTAAAATCTTTGCAGGCAAGAATCTTTATCTAACTTGTTTACCACAATATCCTCAAGCATGTAGTATGCCCTCAATAAATATTTGTTAAATGAATGAATGACTGAAGCATCTGCTATGGCAAGGTACTGTTCTAGGTGCCAGGAAGCAACATGGTATAATGGCAAGGCCAGTGGATTTGCAGTCATGCAGTTCTGGGTTCGGATCTACGTTCTGGCCTCCGTTTTCTTTTCTGAAAAATGGGACTCACAATGCCCACCTCATAGGGAGGTTGTGATGATTAAATCCGCTGGTCAGATGCCTAGCCCAGCACCGGGGCTCAGCAGGTGCTGAGTGAGTCCTTATCATCTTTCTCCTTTTGCACCTTCTGGACTGTGCATCTCCCTGAGGACTGAGCCAGGCTGGGTAGATGCTCGAGAAAGGAGGTCTGGCTGTTTCTACGTTCCGCCGTGGCTGCCTTGTACCTGGTGGAGGAAACTGGCTGTGCCTACACGAAGTCATCAATCTCTTTTCAGGCCACACACCTGGAACTGGGAACTGGAAGGCATCGCCTCCAGTGGCAGCTGGTTCGTCTTATAGCTACAGCCCAGACACACGGAGAATTTAGAGAAGAGAGGAGAAGGGGGTTTTCGTCTCTCTCCATGAAAAAAGAGTGAAGCTTCACTTTTATTCTGTACGCTAGCATATTGGCTTGGCAACTGAGGTGTTCCTTTTATAGCATTGCTTTGCATAAGACTGCATGATTCCAACTTACAGTACACCAGAGTTTGATTATATTCAAAAGTCAAACACGGAAGATATCCATTGTCCACATCAGAGAAGAAGGATAAACAGCAGCATGAATTACAATTTTATGTACACTAATATGCCCCCAAACCAATTGCTTATATGCTTAAATAAAAAGCTCTGCACCGAGTACCAGCCATTAGCAAAGGCAAGCTGATGACATTTCAGGAGAAAGTCTGAACTTCCCAAGTCTTATATTCACACCAGAAACCTAAGTTGAAATATTTTCATGTGATAACATTTCTGATACAGGCAAAATAATTTAAACAAATAATTAGCCTTGAGAATAAACGTGTACACAAAAGCACAGTGAATGAATTTACTAATTGTTCTTCCCTGCTGTGGACATTGCTCAAAGTTGAATTTCAAGCTATTACATAAATATAAACTACTGTACCAGGCCACAAAACTGGAGGACTCACCATTAGTCATTAATGTTGCCTTAAAAACAAACTCAAGCTCTCAGAGTGAAAATGTGTTCACCTAGACAGACATTATTTTAAAAATAAAGCAAGTCTGAGATGATAAACTGGTCTTTGAGTCTTTGGGAAAAAACACACATACACAAGAGATTTGTGGGTTTTAATGCCCTATGTAAATATCAGACAGGCAACATTTACCTTATTCGAAATTCTCCATTAGCTGAATAGGAATGAATTTGGTCTGTCCTGACCATGTGGTCAAGTGTGTCCACCCTCCCTCTCCATCCCACTCCTTGCTGAAATGGAATCAAAATGTGAACTAAAGTGCCTTTTGTATTAGATATTCTCTATATGTGATGGAGGCAGCTCCCTTTTCCTCCCTGTCCTCCTCTTCATCTTCGTCTTTTCCTCCTCCTTTAATTCCTACAGAAGCAGTGTTTTCTGGATTTGCCTAGAAAGCTGCAAGCTATAGAAACTGTAAAAGAGAAACTCTTCTCATGTTTTCCCAGCCTAGGAACAAAAGTGGGATATTCAAGGGTTAGATAAATTCCTGGCAGAACTGTTGGGTGTTTCCTTAAACAGAACAACAACAAAAAAACATCTTTGTATCCCTCTGGGTGATTGTTTTTTAATATGGCTCCAAAAGATTGTTATTTCTAATTTTTATATTTTATATTCAATAAGACTACACCTATAAACAATGCACTTTAAAGTAAACCTGCTCATATCAACAATAGATCATTTATATCTCTGACTTTGGTGTCATAAGGGACCACATATAGATTAGCATCAATTCATAAAATGGAACACTCAGACACCCATCACGTGGTGGGGTTTTCTTTCCTCTCATCTACACTTTATAATGTGATTGACTGAGCTATAGTATTATGGTCTGATCTCAATAGGCACAATTGCAAATAATAGGAAGCCCTAGGATTCTGGATGGGCTGCAGCGACGGACATTCTAGAGGAGAGAAAGGAGGTGGTGAGTGGTCTAACAAAGGGGGTTCAAATGCTAAAACTTATTTGGAAAAACTGCTTTATCATATTTCACTGGGTGGGAGGGCAAAGACCACCGAGAAGCAAGGACAGTAGCAGCTCTTGTCCAGCCAGAGCAAATATCCATAATCTCCAAAGTGTCATGTTCCTAAATACAGTGGCCTTGCTCCATGGTGTGGTTAGGGCAGGGAAGGGGGCAGTGTAATGATGTAATTTTACGGGCTTCACGCAGGGTCCTCTCTCCCCACCAACACGAGGTTTATATTTAAACGTTTGTTCACCTCCCCGCCACCATTGACTGAGCGCAGAGGAGGAGAGGAGACTGGAGGAGAGGAGGAGGAGGGGGCCTCTTGTCACTCAGGTCAGTCTTTGCTGGTGGCAGCGTTGATGAGGTCATGATCTCTGCAATTTTGTTTGTCTAGACAATACATTTCTGATGATTTGGGTAATTTCAGCAGAAATGAGGTGCCTATGTGCGTGGGAGGAGGCTGGGGAGGGGAAGAAGTGGGCGGTGGGGGGAGGGGATCTGGCTTTGAGGGGACAAAGGACACAGAAAAAAGATGGGAGAGGCAGGCAAGCCAAGGTATTTTTCCATCTTTATATTTTGCTCAGGGCCATCCAAGTCCACCAGTGCAAGCTCTGGCTCCCCTGAGATCTACTGGAGAGAAATTTCTACAGGCAGAAAATCTAAGCAGTGAGGGCTTCTCTCAGCCCCACGCAGCTGAGAGCAGAGAGCGCATGCTGCAGAGGGGACCTGTGGGAGGAAGATGTCCTGGGGGCTCAGCTTGGACAGTCCCCTCAAAAGGGGTGTCAGGGCTGCGTTTGCTGCTGTCTGATGATTCCTTCTGTTCTGCACTCAGGATCCCGGAGGAATGGCTGGGTGCCCAGGTGCCCTGTCTTCTCCCTGCCTTTGGATCCCAGCTCAGTCATTTCCCACCTGTGTGACCTTGGGACAGAGTTTTCGACATTTCTGTATCTCAATTTTCTCGTCTGTAAAGTGGGGATAGTAACAGGACCTACCTTACAGACCTGCTATAAAGACTCAATGAGATAATCAATAGAAAGCACTAGAACAGTGTCTGGTACCAAGTGTCATAAATGTTAGCTAAAATCCCAATTGCTTTCCCCTCCAAAGAATGTAGAATTCGCTCTTGCATCCAGGAGAAGAACAAATCAGAACTGCCTTGAATTTTTTTCCTGGAATGGTTTCCAGAATGATTTGGCTTCTGGAGAGGGAATTATAAGGCAGCTGAACTTCTCTGGTTCTGTCTTCGACTCATTATCGTGCAGGAGTAACACAGGTTAATCGCATAGCTAATTAAGAGATAACGTTAATGGAATCTGAGTTGGTGCCCTGATAAAGCCGAGCCCTGGCAGATAAACGCTGAGGTGGAGCCAAGCCATTCATTTGAGGAGCAGCAGGGCTCCTATCAGGGCACCAACTCTGGTTCCATTAAAGTTATTGATATTACACCCCAATCTAAAATTGTAAGAAAATTCAATGAGTCTTTTTTTCTGTTTCTTTTTTCTGAGGCAGCCCAGGATTAGTGGGACCGGTTGAACAAACGCAACGTTAGCTAGGTAATATGAGCGCCTATAATTGAACAACACACTTAATAATGAATTAACGAATAAATGAATGAATGAACATTAAAGAAATTCATTCAGAGCAAACACGGCTGCAATTAATAAGCTGCCATTTGCAGGGGACATTGACAGAGCATCCAGCAGAACCGATCCCTCCCTGAATTGATCAGTTGTTTTTTTCAGGGCTTTGCCTCCGAGCAAATCAATGAAGAACCTGAAGTACCGTTTCTACATTTCTCCTTGTCTCCTTGCAGTTCACTGGATAAAAGGGTTTTGGAGATTTCCTGTCCTCCTTGCTTTAATAAGTTCTCTCTTGGCTTCTTTAATTGTTGCTGTTTTTTCTACCTTTCCCGGGGAATAATGATCAATTACTGCATTCAGCAAGCTGATGGCTGACAAATTCTATTTGACATAATGCAGCCATAAAGGAAGAGCCATCATACTAACTACATGGCATGGCTGCTTCGTAGGCAGCAGTTGGGATTATGTTGTACCCTCCACGAGGGCTTGGGCATTCAGCAATTAGCCAAGTGCATTTCTGAGAGCCACTGACAGCCTAAAAGATAACCTGACACCAGCTCAGGACAACAGCTTCAGAACGCTGTTGTCTCTGGTCTTGGATTTGGTGACATCCTCGCTGACTGCGTCCTCACAACTTCCCACACGCAGGCCGCTCTTGCCCCTTGCCTCTGCTCCCTCTCTTGGGGCAAATTCCCTTCAGAGTCAATAAGCTCCAACAAAGGCCTTCGACAGGGTGGGGGGAATCAGTCACTGAAGCAAGGCGACTTTGCTTGGTGTTCCTGTGCTGAGAATGTTAAATACCAATTCCATCATGAGGCGTAAACACGGGGCCGTCTGAGAAGCACAAGTCAGTAAAATACAGACTCGTCCACGGTCCAGGCATAACTACAAGTCGCTCTGAACTGTCTGTCCAAATGCCAACTCTGCCACTTTCATAAACCTTGAGCTCTCTCAGCCTTGGGATAATGTCCCTAAAATCCAGTGCCTGGAACATGTCAACGCTCCACAAAGGGCGCTTCCTGCTGTTACTGTAGCTGGTATTGCCGTTATGGTCAGATGTGGTATTTTATGGTCCAGACCCAAATGAAGGCAGATCCAAATTCCAAAGGATTGTAAAGTGAGAGGAGAAGGGAGCTAACCCATCTCAGTGATGAACTCAGCTAACAGGCAGATTCACTCTTGACTGCTTGATTCTGACATCCCGTATTATGATTTCAAGTGGGAGTGAATTTAAATTCAGGGAAAGTTCTGTCAAGTTTTCAGCTACGTAAATTAAAAATAAGTTGAAAATCAAACATTCACGTACTTTTGTGCTCTTTAAAATGCCCATTTATTGAATCTCAGAAGCAGATACATTCCTTTCAGCAATTTGCCAAATAAATCTGAACACACCTGAGACACTGAAACTCAGGCGAAAATTCTTTTTTTGCTTCTGAAATTTTAAGCAGAAATTTTACAATAAGTTTAGATGTCACAATTGTGTCACTATATAGGAAGGTCTATCATGGAGCCTTATAAACACTTGATCATACTATTTATTTCAATTGTCTCATTAAACAAGCAACTCATAAGTATGTAAGTATGCGATAACAAAAATAGTCTACGAGAACTACATACAAAAGGTCCTCATCGTAGGAAAAGGAACTGGCAAAGTAAAGAAACTCACAATTAAGAATTAAATCTCTAAAATCTACACACAAAGCTAACCGAAGTTTTATGGAGATGCTGACCTACCGTGCCTATGTACTAAAGAGTAAATTCTATTCTGTTCAGTCCTTGGTAAATACACACAATCTCCATGTTGAGCTAACTCTAATTACGACAATGTCAATATGAGGTACGTGCCCAAGAACACAGAATAACTAGTGGACATGAGAATTTTCTTGATGTTTTTATTGGGGGATAGGATATCAGGGAACAGAACTTGTGTTTTTGAACCCCAAACAAGCCCGTTCCCCTCTGTGTACGTCCCTTCACATCTTGTTTCCATTTGGAACAAGGATGCTATACATAGATGCTACGGCAGATGCTATACAAGAATGACTATGTGGGCAAACAGAAACATCTGACTTCGTTAGAATGTACAAGACACAACAGAGTCTGAGGGAACCTTGCTCCTGACCTACCCCATCTTGCCGTGAGGAATCAAGGTTCTACTTTCTGTTGTTCTCTGAAATCTTCATTATACCCAGATTTGCCTCAGTCTCCTGCCTTAGCCCGTCTCTCTTTTTCACACCTTGACTTCTACAATATGTTACACACCATCTGTATTCTTTCACCTAATTCTTTGTGATTCCTTTCAACTGGTTTTTATTTACTTCATGAGGGCAGAAACAGTTCCATTTATTTCTCCCTGTTTCCTGAGCCAGGTGCGCAGTCTCTAGCATATAGAAGGTGTTTCTAAAAGTGTTTATTGAATTGAATTATTGAGTGTGGGCCTCTGATTATCCCTTCTCATTCCTATTGTGCTTGTCTCCCCTGGGGTTTTTAATAAAATGGCTCTTAAAGATTACCCTTTCCTAACTCATTATACACTTTTGCATATCTTTCAGGTGGTCAACATCTTTGGGGTCTCAAAGATGTTCTCCTGGGGTCTCAAAGATGTTCTCAGCTCCTAGGGATGGGGCCCTTGCTCTTCTCTTCCTCCCACATTTTCTCACTGAAAAATTGCCTCTGTATCCTCTGCTCAACAAACCACTCGAGTGGCTTGTAGGCCAACCTTGCTTTCGCCTGTGCCCACCATGAGTGTGAAACGATAAGACACTGAAACCCTAATCTGCTACAGCCATGGAGGATTTTAACAGTGACTCACAGGGGACACCATGGACTCAATGTTTCTGCTCAATGGGGGATACGTTTTGAGACTTGGTTCTTGCTGGAAGTTATTCTTCCAACAGAAGGAGCAATATAGATCCATCTTCACTCAGGACAGCTCACAGGTCATCCACAAAGTAGACAGAAACCATTCTCGTTGATACTTATCTGGCAGCAGGTATTGTGAAGTAGGCGTTGGAGAAAAGCAAATGCTCTTTAGCAATAAATTTGTGTAGTTCCTGCGTTTTTACTGAAAAATCATGCATGCTACCCAATCATTTTCTGCAAATAGCCCTGAGTGTCTATATCAAGACAGAATCCAGTCAGAAAAACAGACCTTGCATCAGTTCAATAGAGGGACTTTTATATGGGGTACTGGTTACAAAGGTGTTGGAAGAATAGAAAAACAAAAATAAAAAACAGGTGGCAGGGGGCTGGTCCCACGGCCTAGGGGTTAAGTTCAGCGCACTCTACTTCAGTGGCCTGGGTTTGGTTCCCAGGCGCGGACCTACACCCATCCTCAGCAGCCATGCTGTGGTGGTGACCCACATGCAAAGTAGAGGAAGATTGGCACAGATGTTAGCTCAGGGTGAATCTTCCTCAACAAAAAACAAAATGAAAAAACAGGTGGCAGGAGGCAAACCGGGGATTTATAACAGCAGGAAGCCTCTAGGGCTTGAAGGTCTGAGGGAGGCAGTGGTGTTTTGAGAGCCCAGAGTTCCATGACAATTGGAGTCACAGGGGGAGGGTCTGTCCCAAGAATCTGGGACCACAGTGGAGATGGCAGAAATGCCACCCAAGGCAGAAAGAGAGGGAAGAAATACCTTGGATTCCCTTCCTCCCACTCTAAACGACCCAGAGTAATTTAGAACCCAGTATGCCCGGTGCTTTGCCATAATTCCAGTGCAGATTCTATGGGCTAAAAACTATATGGGACACATTCAAGAGGTTTAGAAGCACTTGGACATGTGAGAAGAAAATAAATCTCAACCACATCAGAACAAAGACTAGTCTTACCCACAGCCATCTATGAGGTTTTTTGTTAGCTATTTCTTTTATAAAGAATAAATGAAACTTGATAACAGATCTCCAGTATAGAATCATTTATGATTTCCTGCACGTAATTATACTTTATGATTTACCGTGCATAGTTCTCACTTCATAGCATATGTTCAGTCATGTCAATTAATGTTTTTATTGTCTTCATAAAGTCTGGCATTGAAGGATTCTTCCAGGTATTGTCACAGATAGATATTTGAGTAGGGTGGTCCCTTCTTGACCATTATAGGAATAATATTGGTGCCCAACTTAGACAAATAGGATGTGGCCTTTGTGACATTTATTTTTGACTGGAAAAGCTACAAGTTACACAACCACGGACATATTTCCCACTTCTTATCTTTTAGCGCAGGTCATCTCTAACGTTTCCTTTCATTAGACAAGACAAGTGGAAAATTTTTTTATTGTCTCAAAAAATCTCATCCAACCTTCCACCAAAATCTGAAACACCAGACTGTTTTTATTCCTCTGGAGTACCTAGGTCTTCTTCTAGTTCCCTTCTTTCTTTCTCTCACTCGTTCATCTTCTTCCTTGAACATTTTTCACTCTTATGACTAAGTCCCTAACCCAGTAGGGGCTGAACTTTTACTATTTTTCCTCCAGAAATTTCCTTTCCTTTTCACTAGTCAATTAGAAGAGAGTGTCATCCCTTATCAACCAAACCCCAATCCTACTCTTCAATTTAGAGTTTCTGTTTTTGTCCTGGCTGTTCACACTCCTTCCTGCTCTCCCTCTCCCTCCCACCTCCTCCCTTGGGCCCCAGTCCCTGGTCTGCTCATGACCTCCACCCAGGGAGTACCTCTGACTTGCTCTGTCCCTCACTGCCTTTCTCTGCGGCAAAGCCCCAACTTCTTCACATGCTCCAGATGCCTCCTGCCTCCAGCCCAATCTCTACCCTACACAAGTTCTTGAAACTTACTCTGTTCACAGAGTAGAGGGAAAATATCCCATCCTCTCAAGAGTCACTGAGGAAAATCTCCTTCTAATTTCTTTGAGAAATATTGACAAATCAACATGTTCATCATATGCAGTATTTTGAATAAGCAACCTTAATGGCTTTGTTTCAACCACACTTCATTTCATAAAACAGAAGCTGTTCATGACCTCCCTTCTGCTCTTCCCCTCTCCTGACCCCATAGCAAGCAACTTCCCCACAGTACAAATCAGAGCAGCAAATCCAGGTTAAAGCAAGCTCTGTGGCAATCCAGAGCCTTACACCAGACCCCAAACTCCTCCAAACCCCAATCCCGGTAGCCGAGGAAGGGGGATGCCCATCATTTCAAGGGCGGGGACCCTCTGTGGAGATTTCTCAGCCTCTCCTCTTAATGAGTTTAACTCCAGAGATGGGCAGCTAGAGCATTCCCGCTGAGCATAATTACCACGATGGGGCACCTGGGGAGAGATTGCCATGAAGATAACTGGGTCTCAGGCTATTTACCACTTTACAGATGAGAGTAAGGTGGTGACTTGGAAAAATGAGGTCTGGTTCGGATAAGAAGACTGCTATGCTTCATTTTCCTCCCTCCTGTAGAAGCGTAAACTGTTGTGTTTCTAATTGATGTGCATGAGCCCAGGGCAGAATATGGATTCAGGTGAGAAATCATAGGATCCCAAGACTGGATGGGACTGGAGGGGTCATCCTGTCCACCCCCAGCCTGCAGGCAGGACTGCTGACAAACCATCTCGGAAGGAGGGCTCGCCACACTTTTCATCATGACCTCGGGAGGACTGAACACACAGATAACCACAGGCTACCTGGGCACTGACTCACACTACAAAGGACTGTTTGGATGTGTTTATTCTGGCTCTCCTTGCTTAAAAGCCGTACTCAGGGTCAGGGGCAGGTCCCTAACATGAGCAGCTTAGAGCAGCATACTGAAATGTCAACAACTCACCCGGCAGCATGAATAACGCTGAAAAACACACAGGAAAAATATATCGAAATCATCTTGTGCAAATTCACACCTCACTGAGGAGCTGAAAGAGAAGAGTGATCGCTTAACCACTGTCAAACTCTAACTGTGAGAGGCAGGGTGGGATGGGTCTTCTGCTTTCCCCAAAGAAAAAGCCCATTGAGGACCTACAACAGGGAATGGTGGAGGGGGGATTTGATGGCAGTCCTGAGGCCATTTAGAAGCTGATATTCAGATGCCTGCAGAAAGCAATCTGCTAAGTGCAGGTCGAAAGATGTAGGGAGTTTGGGAACTGCAATCCCTTTTCTGGCTTTAGTGCCTCCCTTGCTCATATAAACGTAACAACACTGAGAGGTTGGGTTTAGGATCTAATGTAAGTGAACCAAGGGGGGCGGGTCCTGGGAACTGGCAGAGGGAATCAGCAATTCCATGCTGCTGCTCAGACTAGACAGCATCCACCAAGAAGCCTGGACACATTCCCAAGATGCCAAGGTACAAGGGAAAGTGGTAGGGCAAGTAGGCTCTGCTCCCTGCAAAGAACACAATTGGAGCTTCCTCTCTGGACTGTCCACACCTGGAGCCATTGGATTTCACATGTCTTTGAAGACTTTGGAGGAGATCGAGGAATCCATCCTCTCGGCTGGAGGTCGACAAACTATAGCCTGTTGCTTATTTTGGTATAGTCCACAAACAAAGAATGATTTTTATAGGGTTGAAGAAGAAGAAGGGGTAGGAGGAGGAGGAGAAGAAGAAGAATGAGAAACATAGACCATATCTGGCCCACAAAGCCTAAATTATCTACTGTCTGGCCCTTTATAGAAAAAGTTTGCTGACTCCTGCTCTAGGCCACTGGTTCTCAAATTTCCCTGTTCATAGAAACCACTTAGGGCAGTTATTAAACATTCGGATTACCTCCTTCAGGCAGCTGACATAGCAGATTTTGGACTGGTCCCCCAGTGTCTGTATTCTAACAACAACAAAAGATTATTCTATTGTAGGTGAGCATAAGATGACCTTACGTATCTTCCCTTTCAATTAATCAGTAAGTACGTATTTTACAATTTCCATGTGGCCAGCTCTCTGCTGAGTGTGGTGGGAGACACAACTGGTGGAAGATAACTTACCCCACTCCACCAGAGGATTTGCAATCTAGTTAGGGAGAGGAAAGCTTCTCAAATGAAACTACTAGAGATGAGTCAGGGACAAGTTGTATGGGGCTGATTCCACATGAACTGGGATTTTGGGTGCAAGGCCACCATGCATGGCTGTGGTCACTCTCGTTGCAATTAGTGTGGAATGGAGTGTTTGAGAAAGAATCAGCAAGGTTTGGGATGTGGGGAAGGTATCAATTGCAAAGGCACAGAACTAGAAGGGACTTTTGGAAAGAAAGATAGGAAAGTGTGGGCAGAGAGCAGAATGACCTGACCACTGAGGACAGTCTGGAGGGCGGAACCAATGGGCTTCCTCTTCACAGCAAGAACTACTCAGAAGAGTAGCTTGTCCTCCTTCCTCTTCTTCTTCAAGTCTTGTTAGATCCTAAGCCACAGTAATCAGAATTCTAGATCTTTCTACCTAAAACTATTTTTTCCTTTTCTCACATCCTCCCCGCCTGCATCCACCTATACTCTCTAAGCTCCTATCTCACTGAGATTTTTTTCTTTATGCGTTACTAATTTATGCCTCTGTTTCTTTGCAAAAGCTATTCTTGTAGACTAGTAGACTAGATTGTTCTTTCCATATCACCTTCTTGTATATAAAGAAAATTCTGTCTCATTTCTCAAGACCCAATCCAAGCATTATATTTTTCATGAAGCAAAACTTTACCCAATCTCTTCCCTTCCTAAACAGAGCTAAGCAATTTTTCATTTTGCACCAGTCCGGTACCTTGAACAAAGCAAAAGGATAGGGCTTGCACTGTATTAGAATTATTTGTCTTCATTTCTATCTATCTCCTATACAAGACTATGAGCTCTTTGAGGTCAAAAACAGTGTTAATCCATTTTCATTTCCATGGTGCCTACAATAGTGCACCTAGTAGTGGGCAGTAAACATTTCCTCAATGGATGACTGAATGATTCATGAGCAGGGAATTTTCAGTTTGTGGAGGCTGCTAAACATCAGAGGAACGTGGCCTTGTTGATACTATCAATGAGACAGATACAGGTTCTTAAACAGGGAGTGTCTTTATGATTCCATTTTAGGTAACTAATAAAGAAAATATTAATGGAAAGTAGGAGTTTAAAGATGATTTGTTGAATAGGTAGGAAGTCTGGAGAGTCTCCCTGGAGGAATATAATGTCTTACTTCTTTGATAATAACCCCCTGGTGTCTTAGCATCTTTAAATTCAATAACCATCTGCAGAAGAAGATCATGGGTGAGATCTGAGCTAAGCAGCGTCCTACATGGTGTGTCTCAGCTGGGGCATCTGCTATTTGATAACCAGAGCATTCATATGGCACATCAGAAAACCTCCTGGTGCCTGGAAGGCCAGGATAAACAAAAAATAATAACTTTAATATCACCTACAGTTCTAATCTCAGGAATTTTGTTAAATTACAACTTGAAACTGCTTACAATGGCAAGTGGTTTTGTCAGGGGTGTGGGTATTGTTTGGTGGGGATGTGGCAGAGCCAACTATCTGAACCCCAAAGATATCCAGCCAGGGCTTATATTTCCCTGACTCCTCACGTCTACATGGGGCTAAATGACAAATGCAATCTAATGGAATGGGAACAGTGTGTCACTTCCAGGCCAAGAAAGTTAAGTAACTACGTGCCTTCCCAATACTCTCTCTGCTTCTACAGGGCCTGGATTAAAGTTTGGAAGCATCTCGAGGTGGGAGAAGCCTGGATCCCTGTGTCAAGGCTTGGAAAAGGGCCCCCCAGGAAAACTGCCAGAAGGAATATCCATAGTGGTCTTTTCTATAAGGGAGAAATAAACTTTTGTTGTGTTAATCCTCTGAGATTTGAGGTTGCTCGTTACAACAGTTGGCCTGTCTTTATTAATTCAGGGTAGGAGGCTAGATTTCCAGGAGATTTTCAGGGAGCAGCTACTTACAGCCTAAATTATCATTTGTGGCAGGGCACAAGTGGGGCAGGAAGAATTCTGAGTGGTCTTGGGGCAGATACAAATATAGGAGGAACCTAGGCCAGCAGTCCTTTTTCCCCCATTGATTTTTGCTGGGGGCGGGCAGCCTTTGACTCATTGATTTTAGCTGCTGATTAAGTCATGTTCTCCAGTCTGTCAGCAGTCACTTCATTTCCTTTCATCTCAGGTTTTCACCTGCTTGAAGCTCCACAACAATCAGGATCTAGAGTTTGCAACTGAATGTTTCAGAAGGGCTTTAAAAATGGCCCCCTTCCCTGCATGGCAGTGTTCATCCTAGTCTCTTCCTGCCTCCTCCAAGACAATCGTTCTCGGGGCTGTTGCCTGTGAGGCAGAGGAAAATGCTAAAGCTGGAGGCAGCCGATCTTCACCGAGCCTACAGCAGGGCAGAGTTCCATCTGGAGGAAGCAGGTGACCTAGTGGGAGTTACCTCTAGACCGAAATGCTCCTTTCTCTTCCACAGAACGAGCTGTGAAGATACCCAAGACCCAAAGCAAGCTTTACAGCAAACAGGAACCAAAGAGCATACGGCAGGTGGTAGCTCAGATGCCAAAGCAAACCTCATTCCGGTTGAAGAGGGGGCACAAAAATAGAATCTGATATGGCCCAGAGTGCTTGCAGTGGGAAAGAAGATTCTAAACCTCAGGACCGATCTGTAAGAGAGAGGGAGGTGGAAATATTCTCTCCCTCTTTCTCTCGCTCGCATCTGTGGTTGCTTAAACAAACAAACAGAACAAGATGGCTGCTGACGGATGGCTAGCTCCTGAACACCGGCTGACACACCTACGTGCCAGGTTTGCCCAGCTGTACAGATGCCACAGCTGATCCGTCTGTCAAGGGTGCCACACACCGCTGCTGATCAATCTGCACATGTCAATTACTTGATTTAGAGCGGGCTGGAGATGGCGCGCAGAGCAGGGAGGAAATTGCTCTTGGGTGCTTCTCTGTGCCCCTGCTCTGCTCTGCCCCCTCGAGGAGAGACTGAGGGATGGTGAGGGCCAACCCCTGCCTGCACCGCGCCATCTTGCATGTAATGCCGGAGGACAATGTTTGGCGCCACCTCCGCCCCGCCTCCCAGGAGAGCCTCGAGAATCAAAACAGATTGGAAGCTTTGGATAGACAGGAAATTGGGCTCCCCTTTTTGGCAGATGCAAATTCTGTCACCAGGCTGGGGGAAAGCAGGCCGTTGTGCATCCTTGTTAGAATTTCTGACACGGATAGAAATTCGTTTTGTGCCCTCTTTTCCCTTCCTCCCTAGGATAATAGGCACACCAGAATGTTAACTTCCTGCATAGAGGGCTGGAATCTGCTATCCTCTCTTCTCAAGGAGGTCAACTCTCTTGGTATCCCTGCCCCAGACAAGCTGATGGTGGAGTGGGTCGGGGAGTGGCCAGTGTAGCACTGGGGTGTGTGTGTGTGTTACGCACAAATAATGTTTAGTCAACATGTCTTCTGGATTTTTCCTTACCAGTAGCCATCTGAGGGACTCCCAGCAAATAAGAGAAGCCCCAGGTCCAAATGGCAGCCTGTGGAACGAAGAAACCCCGGAAGTCATAGCTTATGCTTTTGGGCCATCTGAGCGGCACACCCAGTGTACATTTCCAGGGCTCTCGTCTTCTCTCCTAACCAAATTCTGGACAGCAAATGCAGAGGTCTTCTGGTCTTTCTCAAACCCAGCTCTCCTCTTCACTCCCTAAGCATTGGTTCATGCATCTTACCTACAGCCTGGAGCCTGGCCTGCCCTCCCTTCATAATCTCCTCTCTGATCACTTTAGCCAGAGGGACCTCTCCCTTCCCTTGGTGGAGATTATTATCTGAATATTTCATTTACTTCTGCTGTACACCGTATGGTTTGTGAACTCCTCTAGACAATTAGTGCAGGGGGTGTTAGCACTCTGTCTTGTACATTCTGGCATCCCTACGCAGTGGCAATAACAGTGCTATTCAACCATTAGGCTTGAAATAAATTTTGCCTAAAATAATGAGTTCTCAGGAAGCAGCAACTTGAAGCTTTGCCCCTGCAAACTATATGCTTCAGAAAAAATATTAACCACAAAGACCCCTCCATATATCCCATCCTCCTCCCTCTCAAAGCTTCCTTAAGGACCAGAAAGTCCTGTTGACTGATAAATCCCACAGTACTTCACTGGCCATTGCCCTGCCTGCCACGAAACTATCAGAAACTTCCTTCATTTGATTTCATTTGTCACAGGCTCCAAAGCTAGAATCACTCATTGTTAAGTTTTGGTTTTCAGGCTCATGCATAAGTATTTTCATTTGTGTCCTTTTCCATCTGACTCTTTAAACTAATCCTTCTTGACTTCAGATCTTTGCACAAACCTTCCGTGTCATCATCAGGGAGCTCTGGGCCCAGAGCAAAGGTAGAAGGCAAAAAGCCCCAAATCTGCACGTTTTATTTCATTGGTACATGTATTTAATCCATCTGCAAACTGTTCATTGGATAGCACTGCAGCCTTCTCTCTCTGGGAACACTAAGGTATGTGTATTCAACAGTGGAAAATAAACATAAGATTTTATTACAAAGTGCCACTGCCGCTCCTGGCATGAGTAATTTGTGCACCTGCATTTTTAAAATGTTTCAAAGTTTTTCCCCTTGGTGGATTCCGTGGTAACACACATTAGCTTCCTGGCTGTCACAGCCTGGTTCTTGTAGGCTCCTGTCACTTCTGCCCATGCTATCCAGAAGTCATTGTTTTCAGAGCAGAATGCAAGCAAACGTGATGACCGCCCATGGAAGCCTTTGAGAGAGCAGTTTCCTGTTTTGTCCTGATAAATGCCTTCCTCTCAAGAATTAGCAAAAGTGTGAAGTGTTAATCCCAAGTGCCAAAGGATGGGGGACAGATCATCAAGGGAGGAATTAAGGTCAGGACCTGTCCTACTAAGTTGTAGGAATGGTTTCTGGAGATGAATGCAGAGTTGATCCCCTCTGCCATGCTCTTTACCTCTCAGTCTCCTTTTTCTTAAGCACAGAAACCAAGTCACTTGCAGCTCATCACTCATGCTCCTCAGCAAATAAGGTAACCCAGTATAAACCGGGTGGAACTGAAACACCCAGTCAGTGAGAGAACCTGGAAAATGATATGGATGCATTGGAAAGGGAGAGTGCTATTATTCAGAATGGGGTACAGCATCCTGGCTTTCTTCTATTTCTTCCTTCCCCTTCTTTTGCAATGATTCTGATTTTTGCAGGTGTCTAAAGTCAGTCTGTGTGCACAGTACTAACTAACAATTTCCCCTGCGATATCTGTAATCTCCTAGAAATGTTCGTTGATTCCTTCCAATGTCCCCCACAACAACCCAGAAGGCTGGCAGTTCCAAGTCATCTTAGGCAAGTTAATACTTTCTTAAAGTCATATTGCAGTATATTGCACACTTCTCCCTCGAACAGCAGATCTCAGAGGATGATGATAATGACCCAGTGCTACAGCAACTTGATCGTTAGCGTCTCTGTCTCTATAAACAACATCAGGCAGATAACTTGATCTAAAGAGTATTTATTTATCTGTCCAATGCTGCAAATGGAGACAGAGGGAGCTCCATTGATGGAATCGCTGGGTGTGAAATCTTCATTGTTCAGTGTGATCGAGAGCAATGGAATGCTTGTTTCATTTAAATAATACTGAGTTTTCAAACACTGCATACCATCTGCCTTGGAAGCCGCCTGGCCCAGGCGCAGAATTGAATGCATGTGGCATTTTGAATGGTTTAAATGCAAATTTGTTCTGGTTTTAGTTCAAGGTGTAGTAGAGTAGTAGATGTTGTTTTCACTTCCAAGGACCAAGTCCCTTATTCTTGTGGTGGATGAGGCTTCTGTTGGCTGACTGTTCGTCTCTGAGCTTGACTGTCCAGGAGAATAATTTTAATATGATTCCCTCTTGGAAGAATAAGAAGAATCCCACTTTGATATCCTCTATGATTTTGCACACCAATGCTTATAGTCAAGTCATAAGTTTAAATTCAAGGCAAGATTTCTCCAAGAATCCCCTAGAACTTTCTAACTGGTAAGTCTCACCTTAAATAAATGCATGAACCTTGTCCAAAAGCAAAAACTCTTTGAATTATAACTAAAACCACATACTCGCATACATGTGCATGCATCCGTGCACACACGTTTATTTGAAGAGAAATCATAGACTACTTTTGACATAGTTATCTGGGTTTTTTGGTGCCTAAGTAGCTCATGAAATGTTACTCTATGTAAAGAATACTAGAAGCAGATTTGGTAACAACTGAGGAAATGGTTGCCACATGCAGCCGTGTTGTACATTGAGTAGCACTTGATAAACATACCTTGACTTGGATTCAATATCGCTCAGGCTCTGTCCGCAGTTTTAGGCAAAGAGGCTGTTTGAATTAATTATCTCATTGATTCAGGATGAGGATGCTGTATTAGGATAAGTGACTCTGTTAAAATGAACCCTACAATTTCAGTGCCTTCACATAATAAAGGTATCTTGTTCCTCCCATTACAGTCTTATATGATTTGGGGGGTGATGAGAGGCTCTGCACCATGAAGTCATCCAGAGATCCAGGCTCCTTCCAACTTTTGTCACCTCCATCTTCACCATGTGGTCTCCAAGGTAACCACAGAAAATAAAAGAGAGAAAAGAGAATGTGGAGCATATGTACCCACTCTTGACTGCCTTGGTCCCAAAGCTCCTCCTCAATATAAAAGGGCTGGGGAATGGAAGCTCGCCTGTGCCAGGGAGGGGGCCAGTCTCTGCCATGGATAGCTTTGCCGTTATTATCTGGATATTTTATGTGAAAATATCCAGCTCCAGTCACAGATAATTGTTCCAGTTCCCTTCTCCTCATCATGTCTTGGTGTTGGTGGAAGGAACACTTGCAGAAGGCCCATGTTCCTGAAGTTTTTGTTCATGGGCACAAATCTGATGCCCTACACAAGACCAAGGGCCTCAAGATGCATTGTTAGGAATAGAGCTGTTTATAACTGTTATGTCCACACACACGCCTGAGGTGTTCTTCAATCAGCCTCAACCACGTTAGTCTGGTTTAGTTATTCTTTAGAGTAGCAAAACTTCTTTCATTTGCAATCTGAAAAAAGGCACTATAAAATTAGGCTATAAATATTATTTTATTATACAGTTGTTTTTGTTTGTTTGTTTGTTTTTTGTGAGGAAGACCAGCCCTGAGCTAACATCCACTCCAATCCTCCTCTTTTTGCTGAGGAAGACCGGCCCTGAGCTAACATCTATTGCCAATCCTCCTCCTTTTTTTTTTCCCCCAAAGCCCCAGTAGATAGTTGTATGTCATAGTTGCACATCCTTCTAGTTGCTGTATGTGGGACGCAGCCTCAGCATGGCTGGAGAAGTGGTGCGTTGGTGTGCGCCCGGGATCCGAACCTGGGCCACCAGTAGCGGAGCGCGCGCACTTAACCGCTAAGCCACGGGGCCGGCCCGTATACAGTTTTAAAGTCATTGTATTTTGAAGCATGATAGTAGCATATAATACCTAAATCTTTCCCATTGCCCATTATTTAAGTACTTAAACTTGTTTTTGACATAACTGCTTCTAACACAATGCTTCTGACATATTGGGCCTACATTATCAAAATGTTGATAATATGACATTTTTTCAGGCATTCTAAAATATTTCTTATATTTGTGACTTGTCCTATCTTTAGAATTGTGATTGGAAACAATAGAATAATGAAATTACTTCAAGAGTTTTGTTACATGGGATTTGGACCACTTGGAATAGAAGCTACATTGTTCATGGCTCTAGTTTGATGTGTTTATATGCGTCTACTCTCTTGTGCCTGAAATAAATTTGCTGTAGTCTTTGTCTCTACTCTATTCTAAACATACTGTACAAACAAGGGCCTACTTCTCAGGAGAATCACCAAGCCAAGGATGTCATGTTCCATCTCTATGATGAAATCCAGATTTGTCATTAAAAGGCGATTCTTCATTTCCAAGAGCTGAATATAAATGATGCTTTAAAAGATTTTAGCTAATGAAATTTAGCCTCCTCTTCCCCCAAAAAAGAAGAATTTAGGAATATACTCTGGAACTTAGCCCAGAGTATTTTATTTGGTCAAAATACATGTGTTTTCTTTTACTCCATGATCTTGCCTGAGAATATTTTGTTGTGTAGAGGTTAGTGAACAAATGTTGATAGCCTTGTTGAGCTCAAGAATACTTCCTGCTTGGGTGCCTGATTTATTTCCAGGCCTTCTGGCTTGTTAAGCATAACCTGGGTGGTTTCTGGCTGCTCTAGTTGAGGAAGCTGTCCCTGGAATGGGGTTGTCATTCTACAACCTTTGCATCAGCCCAGCCATCAGTGCGGCAGTTTCACTCTCTACTTTGCAGCCCTTTTCTTCATCTTCTTTGAAGCCATTTGTGCAAGAAGAGAGGAAAGAGATGTTTCTTTCTCTCCAACATTTCTATGAGTTTAGGCTGATTTTTCAGTCTGGACTCTGCTTTGGCAGTTTCTAGGTTTTGAGGGGTTTTAAAGACTCTTTCCCAACTCACCAACTAGTCCTTGTAGACTTCAGGGTTGTTGTTGTTTTTTTTTTTTTTTTGTCTTTTTGGTGAGGAAGACTGGCCCCTGAGCTAACATCTCTTGCCAATCCTCCTCTTTTTGCTGAGGAAGATTGTCGCTGAGCTAACATCTGTGCCCGTCTTCCTCCACTTTGTATGTGGGACGCCACCACAGTATGGCTTGTTGAATGGTGCATCGCTCTGCGTCCAGGATTTGAACCTGTGAACCCCGGGCCACCAAAGTGGAGTGTGCGAACTAAACCACTACACCACCTGGCCAGCCCCCTTGTAGACTTCAGTTTTTTTCAAGCCTCCTCAGTCAGTTCCCCATAAACTTTCAAGTATGAAAAAGCTCACTTTACTCTCTTATTTTTGTTCCCATTGCTTGGATGAGCCACAGTGGGCGCAGGTTGCCTCTGTGGACTGGCCAAGGAGAACTGGATGAATGGAACTCTCTCACTCCATTAAATATAGCTGTCCTTGGATAACCAAAGCCTCAAATAGATGTGCTAGCCCCATGCAAAGGGAGGTTCCACAGTGGAAACTTCCAGACCTTCAGGAGATGCAATAATTGCAGTGGTCTGGGAGAGGCATCCACTTTCCTTCCCTATGGGATGCTGGGGGCCAGGCATCAAACATCTTTTTGTGTTGTATTTCTTTACTTGCCTAGAGACTCCAGTGTGACTTGGGAAGTTCAATTTCAAACCATCCCACACATTTCTCACCTTCAAGACTAGGAGTGGAGAAATCAGACCCATGGTTTCATCAGGATGATGATAAAGTAGAATGAGCTGACAAAGGTGGTTTCTACGTGCCCATGGCTTCTCAATGTGAGGAATACAGATGAGGTGTCTGTTAGACTAACGTGGTGGTCTCCAGGGTGCCCAATGGTCCATGCCATGGCTCTGCAAAAAAAAAAAAAACAGCCCATGGGGAGACAAACAGCGGTGACCCACACCCCAGAGGGGCCTAATCTCAAGACGAGGCTGTGGGGCTCACCCTCGATGCTAACTTGGATGAAGGAAGGAACTGAATGACATTCACAACCCAAACTGATTCCATTTCATCATTTTGTACACATACATTTATGATGTGCTATATGTTATATATAATTTACTAAAGCATGCTTTTAAAAATAGATTTGAGGAGCGTGGAGACCCCAGAAGTGTATGTTATTGTACTGGGCTTGAGTTTCTCTTTCCCTCCCACAGGGGACCTCTGAGGGTCTATTTGAGGGCATGAATATGGAAAATTCAGCTCCAGCTCCCCCACCCCACTCCCCAAACAGCACTGCAGAACTACGCTAAGCTCTTGTGGTTTTGAAAGAACAGATGCAAGAGACAAAATAAGTATAAAAGGAATTTGGGGAATGGGTCCTAAGAATCACCATATTTCCTATCACTCTCAGAAAATGCATCTCTTTTCTGGGGTACTGTACATCTGTGTGGCTCCAAACCACCAATTATTTTTCCAAGCAACATAATTACAGCCTTCTCCTGAAAGTGCCAAACACTCAAATAAAATACAGCTTCAGAAATTCTCACTTAAGTTAATTGGTTCCAATTACTCAGACCTACTTTGGCCCCCCAAAACCCATGAAAGCCAAGTTTTTTTCTCACCTGGTTCACTTTTTCCAGAGAAAGAAAGAAAGGAGGAAAGAAAGAAGGGAGGAGGGCCGGCCCTGTGGCTTAGCGGTTAAGTGCGCGCGCTCTGATGCTGGCGGCCCGGGTTCAGATCCCGGGAGCGCCCCGAGGCACCACTTCTCCGTCCAACGCGAGGCCGAGTCCCACGTACAGCAACTAGAAGGATGTGAACCTATGACGTACAACTATCTACTGGGGCTTTGGGGGGAAAAAACTGAATAAATAAAATCTTAAAAAAAAAAAAAAAAAAAAGAAAGAAGGGAGGAAAGAAAAGAGAGTTACACCTGAATTCTACATATTTAATTAGAACCCAACCTAACCAGGACAGGAAGTATCATTGAAGGAGGCAAGGAGAAGACGGTCCCAGTGTACATCTGCATCCCTTTGTCTGTATGGGCACTGAGAGGCCACACGTGTCACAGGCCTTCTTCTTGAACCACTTTGAATGTAATCTGTTGGGTTTGGTTTGCTGAATGTACATGCATGTCAAAGATTGTGGGCATGGATTATTTATAAGATGTTCACTTCCAATTAGCACTGCTTAAAACGTGAGCTTCAACTTGGCAAACGCAGCAGTGGCAGCAGTCTGTTCTGAGAAGGTTGGGCAGGTGGGGGGGGTAGTAAGTGGGGCTCTTGCTGAGCAATTGTGTGAACGTTAGCTAAGGTAACATTGGAAGTAGCGCTGTTTGTGAACAGATTCTTATCCAGATGAACAACACTGTAAATGACATGATAAAAGGCATGTAAGGGCACACTTTCGAAGGGCAGCCCTGGGAGCAATGCATACAGGCCCAGAGACCATTAGGTCATTCAGGCCCATTGCTCCTCAAGTGCTCGCTTGGAGAATTGACTGTGTCTCTAAATTTAAGATCTCTGTCTGCCTCAGTGGAAACTCCATTTTATAACTTGATGGAGACTCACAGATATTGGCTTCTAATTCCAAGACTTGGAATGGTAGGAAGAGCTATGGGGAAAATCAGTTTAATTTACCCATTTTAACCAAATCTAATTAACCAAGTTTAATTAACCCATTTGCTGAGGTTAATGAAACCCTCATTAACTTGAGTCAGAAGGTGAATGAAAAGGAGGGCCTTTTAAGCTCAGATCCCTAATAGCCTCCATACCTCAGGGGCCGTGAATGTGTCAAAGGCAGAGCACTGAGCTTCAGACTTTTTCCTAGGAAAGGAGTCGAGGGGCATTCTGAACAAGGAGACAAGACAGGAAAGGTAGCCAGCACTCTAGTCCCTCCTAAAGTTATTGAAAGCCCGAATTTGTTATTTAGTCTAAAGCACAGGGAGTTCTAGGAATCAAGGACATATTCCACTAAAATTGGAACAGGAGGCTCCAATGCCAAATGGATTGACTTGGGTCCATCCACACTGCCTAGTAGCTGACCTGCTGCTCTGTGTTATGAGAGAGCCTCCTTCTCAGTCAAGGGTACTTGTGAGGCAGCCATAAAAGACCCAGAGCTATGATCCTCCTGCCTGGAGTTTAGCACCAGTGCAGTGAACTGACAAGCTCAGTTTGTTTTAATTGCCAGGTGTCACTGTCATAAAACTCCCCTTCATCTGGCATTGGCTGAGAGCCCCATCAGCTGACTCAGCTCAGAGGGTTTGAACACCACCAAGGCTGGTACTCTTTCCTCCTTTGCAATGGTGTTTCTTTAGGGTTCCTTAGGCTTTCTGACCCTTGGGGGACAGTTAGCTGCCTAAGCTTGTCCTAGCAGGAAGGTGGCTTGTTTTTTTTCTGAATGTCAAGTTTGTTCCCAGGAGATAAAGAATGGGAAAGATCTTTGCACACATGCAGAAGGAAAGGGCTAAATAGAAGCCTTCTGCAGTCAGAGAAGAGTCTTTCAGGACATGAGGAGCTTGCGATCTCCAGAGGGCAGAGTATCAGGAAACCACTGGAGTCTTTTCTTCTAGACTCAGAAGATGGTGAGGTCAGCTCAGGAATTACCTGGGCAAGAGAAGAGGTTTATTTGGGTGCACCACACATCACTGCATGCAATGGGCTCAAAAATCTAGGGTTGAGAGTGGAGGGGCCCAAACTGGCATTAGATGTACTTTCTCCCTTGCTTAAAGCTGTTGCTTCCAATCAAACCCTCTATGTCAGTGACCTTGAGGTAAAAGAGCAGAAATGCAAAGCGAAGCATTTCTGTACTTTAAAGGGATACATTCAGAGCCAGCCCTGATAGCCTAGTGGTTAAAGTTTGGCAAGCTCTTCTTCGGCAGCCCGGGGTTCAGTTCCCAGGCATGGAACCACACTACTCATCTGTCAGTTGCCATGCTGTGGCAGCGGCTCACATAGAAGAACTAGAAGAACTTACAACTATACACAACTACATACTGGGGCTTTAGGGGGAAAAAAGGAAGAAAAAAGGAAGAAGATTGGCAACAGAAGTTAGCTTAGGGTGAATCTTATCCTGCAAAAAAATAAATAAAAATAAACAAAGAGATACATTCAGCAAGCTCCCACCTCCTTCAATCCTTTGTTAGAAGAATGTGCCAAATGCCAAATCAGGATTTTATTCCTGATTCACCAAACAGGGAAGGGAAAAAGGCAGCTGAGTGCTATGAGAAGGATTTCCATAGGGCAGAACAACGTCAATAGGAAAACACAGTAACAAGATTTGGGTCAGATTTACAACAGGAGCAGAACTTTATTGATTATTTTGAGTCTTTTTCAAAAGAGTTTTCCTGGGACTTTAGAAAAACAATGAAAAGGCATCACTTATTCACTTATGGGTAGAGATGGCACTTTCTTTTTCTAAGTTAAAAAAAAAAAAGTATAATAAAATTCGACATTATTTAACATGGAAAATATTTGGGGAGATGTTTTCCTAAAAATTACCTAGTCTTTCAGAAAGCACTCTTGTCCTACAATGTCTCAAGTTTTCGCCATCTGTCTCATCCATTATCCAGATAAATGTCTCCAGATAACTTTTAGCCATCATTCTTAAGCAAAAGTGGTTTAGGTGTACCAGAATTGAAATAATTCTATGCTACTGATTGAGCTGATAAAGTGGTGCTCCTTGTGGGGTCCTCTTTGTATTCTCCCTAGAGGGTCAGCATGGCCAAGAATTCTTTCATGAAACAAATACTTGTTACTGCACTGGGGACACTAAAGAGTTAAAGCCATGGATTTTGCTCGCAGGGAGAGATGAATTCAGTTAGTGAAATAAGACCAACACACACAAAAATGTTGATAAGACTAGAAGTCCCCACACATTGCCAACTACCAGCAAGTCAAGTCAGTGTTGACTTCATTATTCAAATCAGCACCAGACTGAGCACTTTTTAGAAGTCTGATATTACTGAAGGCAATGAAACACAGGAAAGTGTCAAGCACCAAATGACCATCCCAGAGGGGCCTTAGAGATGATCTATGTCCTCACCTGGTGGTGCTGATCCCAGAACTGAGGCCTGTGAGGGTAACTGACATGCTCAAGGCCACAGAGCTTCTAGGTAACAGGGCTGAGCTCAAACACACATTTCCTGATTCCAATTCCAGAGTTCTTATTTAACTTCATAATTAAAAGTTCTTCTTCCCCTTGGCGTTCCCTCGTGACTTTCCTTCACGTGCTGGAAGAGCACTGGAATGTGTGACAAGACACGAAGTCCAGTCTTAGCTTTGCGATGTGTGTCTAGGTAAGTCGCAAGACTTCTCTAGATTTCAGATTCCTCATCTGTAAAATGAGGTGGTTAGGCTTTTCCAGTGCTCTCTACACTTCTCCATCAAAATACCCCTCATGGCAGAGCAGAGTGGATGGTAAGTGGGGGTAGAAGTTTGGAGGTGTGGCAATAAGCGATCCACTGTAAGCGAGAAACATGCTTGAAGTATTGGAATTTGTCTGTCTTTATAATAATTTATGTGACTTCTGCGTTTTACTTAATATTATATCTGTGTTTGTTTCAATGTGAAAATAATGTTTGAAATTTCTTACCATCGATTAAAGTTGATTTGCCAAGGAGGGCCTGTTTCTCCTGGGATACAAGGACTAGGAGGTTTTCTGAGGCCATTGCTTTCCTCATTGATTCCATGTTCTATATCTGTGTTTCTGATTGCACCACACGCTCCTACTCCTGGTAGCTCTCTCACCATAATACTCCACGGATCTCCAGAAAGCCTGGTTGTTGGAAAGAGCTCCTGAAGGGAAAATTAGCACCATAAGTAGAGAGTCTAGAAAGGGACACAGACATTTACCAGATGGAAACAGGAAGGCTGCTCTTCTAGAAAAGTTACGAAGAGTAGCTCACCAACTTGGCCTCTATCTGAAGGAGATCTGTTTCTGTGTCTAGTCCAATTTTGATCCTTTGCCTCAAATCTTTTCTGGAAAGAGGTGGGCTATGATTACGTATTTGGATTTAGGAGGAACTAGATTAAACATCTTTGAAAAAGGCAACATTACATCTTATTCAGATACTAATCTTTTGAGTACCTGAGAGTATTTTGCCCTCTAAGTCCACACCAAAGCCAGGGCCAATTTCGAGCTTTGCTTTACTTCACTCAGCTCTCTGATTATGGCTCCCATCACCTTCTGGATCTGTGAGGGTGACCTGGAGCAGAAAGGATAAAGCTGGGTGTACAAAGGGGGATGATTCTCACCCAGTCCCTGGGCAGTTATCAGCAAAGAGAGGGAGGTCAGCCAAATTCCTCATCTGCTACAGCAGCAAAGACCTTCTCCCCAGTGAATTTTCCAGATGGAAAAGTACTCTGGGCTTCTGAGCATTTCCCAGAGGATGAAGTGAATTGGATAAGGGGGAATTTTGCTCTTCTAAGCAATTGAGCCTGCATGAATCAAGCTGCTTGGTGGCATCTCCAAGCACCTTGCACATGGTAGGCACACAAGAATGATTTATCACATGCACACATCCATGCTAATTCTTCACCAAAGAAGAAAAGTGGGCAAGTGGCTTATGAAAAAGAACATTTTATTACAATACAGAATCTTGGCTCAGGTTTAGTTTTCAATCCTGTAGATATTTAGAGAATTACAGATTTAGATTAATTTAGGTTGCAGAATTATAGTTTAACCAAGTGGTTTCAACTCTGGCTGCATATTAGAATCACCTGGCAAGCTTTCTAAAAATACTGATGCCTGGGCCCCACTTCAGAGTAATTGAATTAGAAACTCTGGTGACAGGCCCAGGGATCAGTATTTTTTAAAAAATTCTCCAGGTGATTCTGGGACATGAGATTGTGAATGACTCATCTAACCAGACAGGTGAAGTGGGTTTCCCAGGATCTCACCAGTTTGGGTGCAGAGCTGGTCTCCTCATCCAATCCTGTGCTTTTTCCCACACACCACATCAACCCTCCTTTAGCCCTGTGGCCCGTGGGATAACTCGCACTCTTCCACTGGGAAAAGGGAGCAGTAGTTGACCCACTCACCCCCTGGAAACAAGTGCTTCAGCACCATGGGAATTTTCCTGGTCCTATTTGTGGAAATGGTCCAACCTTGGATGTTTTTTCCAGGAAAGGATATTATGAGCAGGGTCCCTTTGGTAACTGCCTATAAGCATTATTTGTAAGGCATGGGAAGATTCTAGCCCCAAAATATCCCCTTTGCCTTCAGTTTGTTAAGCTGAAATGCATCTCCTAGGAATATTTTGGGGGGTTAAGATATATTAGTTATTAGAATATAAATAAGGCTGTGTGTGACCTCTTCTCTCCCCACTGGTCTAAATGAAGAATTGGAGGTTTGAGTACACAACACAGTGCTTGCCCTCAATGGTTTCACAATACATATGTGGTAAATACCTCTTATTATATTCTTATTACATATAAGAAAACCATGCCAGGCCTTATGTACATTCTCTAATTTAATTATCACCCACACCTAGGAGGTAGTTATTATTATCCCTGTATTAAGGATACACATTCTGAGGCTCACATTCTAATCCTGACGCCTACAAGGTTCAATTAACCTGGAAGATTCTCTGAGCCTTGACTAACTCCTCTGCTTTACATAGGAGGGAAATGGGGCCAAGGGAAGTGGTGTGATTTCCTCAGGGAATATATAAGATATTCAATTGTTTATCAAAGATTCATGTCTTGTAAAAATTAGTATGGGCATAACTTGTTTTACTGCACTTCACAGATATTGCATTTTTTTACAAGACCCTCCACCAGTAAAAAGATTACAACTCATTGAAGGCTCAGATGATGGTTAGCATTTTTTTAGCAATAACATATTTTTTAATTAAGGTATGTACATTGTTTTTTGAGACATAATGCTATTGCACAATTAATAGACTACAGTGTAGTGTAAACATAACTTTTTTTTTTTTTTTTTTTTTGTGAGGAGATCAGCCCTGAGCTAACATCCGCCAATCCTCCTCTTTTTTTGCTGAGGAAGATGGCCCTGGGCTAACATCTGTGCCCATCTTCCTCCACTTTATATGGGACGCCGCCACAGCATGGCTCGCCAAGCAGTGCGTCGTTGCGCGCCCGGGATCCGAACCAGCGAACCCCGGGCCGCCGCAGCGAAGCGCGTGCACCCAACCGCTTGCGCCACCGGGCCAGCCCCTAAACATAACTTTTATATGCACTGGGAAACAAAAAAATTCACGTGACTCATTTGATTGCGATATTCACTTTATTGTGGTGGTCGGGAACCGAACCCACAGTATCTCAGTTTGTTTCAAAATCAGAAAAATAAAGGCCTTTGAGTCTATCAGTTTCGTGTTCAAATCCTGGTCTGACCATTTTCTGGCTATGGAAAAGTTACTTAACCTGCGAGAGCCCCACTTTCAGAAGGAAAGGAGGGAGGAAGGAAAAAAAGGAAGGAATAGAGAGGGAAAAAGAAACAGAGTGGAAGGAGGAATGTAAGGAAGAAGGGAAATAAAGAACAAGAAGGAAAACAAGGGAGGGAGCAAGTACAGGAGGGAGTGGGACATTTGATGGTGAGACGGAGGAGACATGATGAGAGAGGGGCCTTGGTGGGCTGAATCAGTGAGGGTCTAGGACATTTAGGAGCTGATTTCTAAAGGGCATTTTTTTCTGATCCAACATCCCAAGCAGAAGACCAGGACCTGCTGCAAGAAGGAAAAGAAGACTTGACATAAGGGCAAGTAGATGGAAGCAGGGTACAAGTGAGGTTTTCTAGGGAAACAAGGCACAGGAACAGCTGAATTTGTTCCAGAGAAATTCAGTGACAAGAAAGATGTGGGAAAAAAGGCAAATGTTGGGTCAATGAAGGCTCTGAAGGGCTTCTATAGAACTGAATTGAAACATTGTAGGAGTCAAAGGCACGAAACAGAGCATTTTCTGCCAGAACATACTTTTTTGAAGCATCTCCCTAAAAAAAAGTATGTCATGGACTAGCTTTTGAAGAAAGGAGAAGAAAAAAACTGGTCAAAGTGAATGAAAGGAAGTGATAAATCTATTTGTGACCCTCTCCTGAAACAAAGCACATGGAGCTTAATTAGTGCATTTAGCTACCTGACCCGAAGAGCCTCAGATTTAAGCCCACCTTAGGGGCCTCATCGAATTCAGGAGTTCTTGGAAGATGAAAAGCACTTTTTTTTTTTTTTTTTTGTGAGGAGATCAGCCCTGTGCTAACATCCGCCAATCCTCCTCTTTTTTTGCTGAGGAAGACGGCCCTGGGCTAACATCCGTGCCCATCTTCCTCCACTTTATATGGGACGCCGCCACAGCATGGCTTGCCAAGCAGTGCGTCGGTGCGCGCCCGGGATCCGAACCAGCGAACCCCGGGCCGCCGCAGCGGAGCGCGCGCACTTAACCGCTTGCGCCACCGGGCCGGCCCCGAAAAGCACTTTTAAGTGCTGACTCTGACAATCACCATGAGCACTATGAACTCCATGGAGAAAGAAACAAAAACACATGTTCAGTGTGTTATAATATTTATGAGTGCCTTGTTGAAGGCACTACCATCTAAACATAGATAGACATCCATAGTGAAATAAACAAAAGTAAGCAGGGCATGTTGGGAGGTGAAGAGGCACAGGCAGGACCAACAGGATTGTTCTTTAATGTCAGACACTGGACAGGGTAGGAAAAGAAGGCTTTAGGCAGGAGAAAGTGGGAGAGGTGGGAGAGAGGACACATAAGATGTGAGATGTCAAGTGTGAGGCTGAGAAGAGAAAACAAAAGCCACTCTGAGACTCGGCCACGTGAGAAGAAAAGAATTGTGTCACGCTGAAGTAGACGTCGTGAAATTTCTAGAGAAGGGTCATTACCCATGTGTAAAGGCATGAAGTATCGAGTCTTTACTACTGACCTGGGAAAACCATGAAAGAGGAGGCAAATGAGTAATAATGGAAAAGTAGAATGTTACTCCTGGATTGGCATTCTCTCCCTGTCTTTCTCTCTTCATCTTTCTGTGTTTCTGCTGTCTCTGGGGCTGTGTCTCTGACTCTCATCAAAGTTAGCTGAAGTGGCAATAGACAATACACAAAAATTTTAAAAAAGCAAAAAGTGACATCATGAACAAAGGTGGGAACTTGTTTACATGGAATCGTGTCTATTTCTTCTTTTTTCACTTAGGGAGACTTCTAAGATAATGGATGGATCATTCAAAGATTTAGAAAATCATGGACAAAAAGATGAATAAATGGCAGGAGAAGAGATTCTTGTATTTAAATACAATTTTTAATTCCCTTCTTTTTTTTTACTTGGTTTAAGAACATAGCAGTGGGCTGGCCGGTGGCATAGCGGTTAAGTTCGCTCACTCCACTTCCGCAGCCCGGGATTTGCAGGTTTGGATCCTGGTCGTGGACCTATGCACTGCTCATCAAGCCATGCTGTGGCGATCCCATATACAAAATAGAGAAAGATCGGCACAGATGTTAGCTCAGAGCTAATCTTCCTCAGCAAAAAGAGGAGGATTGGCAATGGATGTTAGCTCAGAGCCAGTCTTCCACACAAAAAAAAAAAGAAAAAAAAGAAAAAGAACATAGGAGCATTCCTGAGGTTTACTCATAAATTTTGGGGGAGACTTTAACACCAGTGGCCCGACCCTGCAGAGCAGGGCAAGCATAGGCTGTATGGTATGACCAAAAGAACGTGAAAGTGGAGTTCAAAGTTCTGGCTCTTTTTTCTTTGCTCTTTCTGGAATATTCAGCCTTGACCTGTCACCAGATTCTGGGTTTCATTTCTTCATATTTATATCAGGACTAGTGTATTCCAAAGATCTGCTTCTAAAGATCTATTTTTCTAAATTGGCCTAACATAAGGAGTTTGCTAATAAAAATTTGGAGGTTTGACATTTTAATTATCACCTGATATCTGTTTCAAAAAACTGCTTTCCATTTATTGGCTTCTGAATCCAGAGAAACAGAACTGGTTGTAGTTAAGCCTTATTTTTGCAAACTGCCTGGTCAAGATGTGGTTGAAATTTATACTTCTTTCTAGGCAGCCCCAATATGGTCTTCTTGGAGAGAAGTATGCTTCAAGGCACTCTCCCTTTCCTGTCATAATAAGTGCAAGGAGCCACCCCTCAAGTGCCCCTGGGTCACCCGTTCCTTGGTAACTTGTTGCATTTACATTGGGAAGACAGCAGAGATTGGTGGGTCTAAGAGCTGGGTGCCAGTCTAGGCCTCCCTGCTCACCAGCTGTGTGACTGGGGCAGAATATTTACACTTCTTGAGCCTCAGTTTCTTTATCCACGAAACAAGGATAATAACTGTGCTTCATAGAGTTGTATGCATTATATGCGATAATACATGAAAAACACTTAGCATTATGTCTGATACAGAGTAAAAACAATAAATGTAAACTGTTATTATAGTGTCACTGTCATTAATACAATTACCAGAAAGTTTTTACATAATGAGTAGCCTCAGATTAAATTCTGCTCACTGCTCTGGTGGTTTATGACTCATATGCTTTTTTCCCTCCCCTTTCTGATTCCTACTGCTGGGTAGTTTTTCCTTTTAAAATGTAACAAGCTGAAAATTGTTGAATAACAACAGTTAATTCAGGAGAATTATCTTCTCTCTTTTTTAACACTTTAATTCACTCCACCTACCTTTCCGTGGGGGTCTTCAGGGTTAATTAGGAGCAGCTTTGCACTTGGGTAGTTGGTTAATCACCGAGTAGAATGTTGGAAGAAAGCTACTCAGATGCTTTTCATCTTAGCATCCAATTCCCAGGAAACCTTGGGAAAAAACATTTTACTAGTCTAAGGCCACCTACACTGTTAGGTAATTATTAAAGCTGATTGCATATCAGAGCCTAAATATAGTGTTATAGAATTGTACTTCACTCACCTCCCCTCACAGCAAATAAATCAGAGGCACTGTCATGTATTTTTGAAGAGTAAATCTTGGTGCTAATTAATTATATTAATATCAACATGTTGGTATTGATATAATTAGCACAGTGGATGACACTGATATAATTAGCACAAATATTTACTCTTCAAAAATAAGTGGCAGTGCATATGCATATAATAACCTTAATAATAATACTGAGCGGTTATGGCAGCACTTTCTCTGAGGAGCTTATAAAATACATAAATAACAACTGAAACTTAAACTGCATCAACAGCTTTGATAGCATCATTGAGCAAGGTTGAAGGGGTTTGTGCAGTCAGAAGAAACCCCAGGAATATATCCCAACAGGGGCATTTTTCTCCAAATAGAACTGAATCTCCAAGCTGCTACCAATTGGCCTAAAATTAAGAGATATATCAAATTATAGAATTGAATTGAAATTGAACAGGGATCTTTCTCTTTCTTTATTCTGATTAATGTTCAGCTAGTTTAAAATCACAGTTATTTGTTTTTAAAACAAAACAGAATTGGGCAAAAGCAAGAATGTTGGAGAGTAAGACACAAAATCTATTTGGACATCTCTGTCCCCAGTGTCTTTGATGTAGAAAAAGCAAGGGCACACTGTCAAGGAAATCTGTTCCTGGGTCATGTCTCTTTTGTTTGAGGTTGCAGATTCCACACCTCTTCGCATAATTGTGACAAGAAGAGAGGGTTTGGGAAAAATATGTGTGGTACCATGAGAGGAGAAGGTGGGCATGGTGCCTAATGGTTCCATTGGCACTCTGCAGTCGGGGGCCTATGAGAACCAACTTTCCCACTGTGTGTGTGATGGGAGATATTAATCTCAACCAATTTCTTAGTTCTTTATTTCTGAGTGCAGGCTAATCAAGTTACACATTTTCTTACCATAACAGCTATATTTACAGCCACCGTAGTTTTGAAGCCATTGTAGTACACATTCACAGAAACACACACATACATATCTGCACATACAAGTATACAAACAACACACACAAAACAAAACGTACCCTTGAGTTCAAATGAACCCACTGACGAGCATGCAAGATATGGGCCAAGGGACTTTTAAAGATGTTACATTTTACGAAGCACTGACCTACTGGCAAACATCTGAAAAGTAAGCATGATTTTATGGACTGACAGAAAGGAACATTAGTTATTTTAACCCTCTTTTCCTCTGAGCACTAACTCCTGTAATGGAGCATCCCAGATGTTCTGCTTCTTAGTGCCTCTTTGGATGTGAAGATTGCACAGCAGGAGGCAACATCTGGGGGAAAAAGGAGAGATTGTGAGAAAGACAGAATATTAGTGTGTGTCTGGTTGTGATTCTTGGGTATGTTTCAGAGATTTTTTTTTAAGGCAGCCTCTTTTGCAGATTATCATTTATAATTTCTGGGTGCAATAGCAGAGGAGTTATGTCAATATTTCTTCTTGAGGATCGAATTTTTGAATTTTTAATTTTCTAAAGAAAAGAGGTTTTTCTTGCATCCATGCAGTTCTAGAATTCCAGCTGTAAATTGACCTTCCTCCTTATCATAAACCATATTGTTTTGCAACTTCTTATTTTAGAAAACTGCTTTGGCCCTTCAATAAAGGACTTCATTGTTATCACAGGGAGTTAAGAAGTAGAAAGTCTCGTGAACATCACCGCTCAGAGAGTGCTTGCTTGATTCAGGTTTGAAGTTCAATCCTCATGCTTACGATTGTCTCATTTCATTTTGACATCATAATTGAGACTAATCTCCACCGATTTCCCCCCCACCTCTGTGTTCTTGCTTCCAAGTTTAATAGTTCATTGCAATTTAAACATAGCAGTATTGGAGTAGGTGCTGTCTCAGAGACACACACTGGAATCATTTTGCATTGTAGCCTCAGTTTGTGATGTTTTGCAAAGCAGGTATCCAAAGGCACACGCTGAAATCATTTTGCCAGCATAATCTTGCCTTTTAATAGCTTCCTAACAGGCTATCTGAAGAAACACTCTGGAAACATTTTGCCCTCCTAATTTCATGTTGTAATGACATCAAAATGTCGTAAAGCAATTACCATCCCAAGCACAAAATGATCTTTAGAAGTTACTTTCTCCATAGGCTCATTAACTTCTTTCTAGCTTTAATATCTTGATTGTTTAAAAAAATGTTTAATGCTAATTGAGAGACTTCATTTAAAACTGAATATCATTTATTTAGCACAATCTCTCTTTCTCTCTCTCTCAACCAAATTGCACTAGGATGACAGAACCCTAGATTTATAGATACACATACACCTTTTGACCTCTTCAGTTAAAATTCTAAGTGAAATTGATTTGGTTCAACACAAAAATCAGCATAGCGCATGGATTGCTTTGGGACAAAGGGAACAGTAGATACTGGAGATGTCCTTGGCAGCAAGCACATCCTAAAGGTTCTGCAGTGCCCAAAAATGCTAGTCTGGGTACTCATTATGAATCCTGGAAGAAATGTGAGATGCTTAACTGGAGAAGTTCTACATGATGGCACAACCATCTGACTTCAACTACCCCTATTTCTAATGATTGAGATCTGCCAGGTGTATTTCTTCAAATGAAAACTCTAAATCAAGGGAACAGACAATGACAAATTGGATTCAGCCTCGTTCTGTGATACAGGCTATGATTTGCAGCTGTACCCTCCTAAAACCTCTATAGGAGGAGTACAAGCTTATGTTTTTCTGTGGGCTCTCTGAAATAAATAAGTAATGGCAACCAACCTCAACAACATTTCTCGCATAAGTATAGGAGCCAATTTGCTTGTCCCATATGTGCCAGGTAATATTCATAACTTAACCTTTAACTCTCTGAGAACATTCTTATATGGATAATGGAAGGGTTGGAAATGAGCTCAACTAATTTTCACAAAACAATGCCAAGGATGTCATGGCCTCTCTACTCAAATCAAGAGATTAGATGGCCTCTGACTTTCTCTATAGATTCTCTGTCCATGACTAAACAACACAGTTATGTTCTGCCAAATATTTTTTCCTTTTTAAGATCCCTCAAAGGCAACCTATGGAGCTACCATCAACCAGTTCAATAATTTGCTGGTGGTGGAGAGGCAGAATGATTGGTTCAGATGTTTGAAAATAAAGCTAAAACTGGGAGGAGCTATTTGGTTAATAATAAATAGCAAGAAAGATATATGGATAAAAGTAAGCATCTTAATGATTTACCATTGCTAAGAAGCCAATAGGCTGGTGATCCAATCCGATATCTGCAAATTTGTATAATCCTCAGGGTAAAACAATTTAATGGGCTGTCTCTTTTATAGTTACAAAAGGCCTTTCATGTGATCGATTATACATAAGAGTGCAATAAATGTAACTTTCTTCATACTAATCATATCTAACTTAAATTCTCTTGTTGGTCTTTGGAGTGTACGTAGCATTCCCAATAAAGTTTTTAGTTCTCACTCTTACCAAAAGTTAATCTGCCCAGAACTTCCAAATAAATCTTCAGTACAAGGGATTTTTTTTTACCCACTAAATAAAATTGTTCAAACAATACAGTTTGTTAGAAAATTGCCACCTCCTCCTGTTCCTGCCCCTTCCTCAACACAACAATCCTGCTGCTTCAGTCAGCCAGTGGGCAGTGGGGGGTTGGTTTGATTGTTTTTCTTCTGTTTGGTTTTGTTTGTATTTTGTTGAAAAGGCAGCCTAAAACTGTGTTAACACTGTCACCTGAGGTTAACAAAACTTGGCTAAGAGATGGAGATTTGCAGTCGTCACTTGAGTGACAGTTCTCAAGAGGCCCTCGGATACCCCTAGATTCCTATAAAGCCCAAATTCCCATATGTTTTATTATACGTTTAATTGGTTTGCTCCTCTATGGAACCGGAAAGTAAAATGAAACTGCTTATCATGTGCCACTTAAGTTAGGGGTAAAGGTCACATAGACTCTAAAAGTCAGTGTGAAAAATAAGAAATGACCACATTCCCCGAATTGCCTTAGTCTACCATCTGATGCTTGACTATGAGTTAGTTGATTCAATAAATATTTTTTTAGCTAATATTAAGTACTAGAAACTGTTCTAGGTGCTGTTGACACAGTCATGAGTAAGAATTAACTCTGTATTTGCTTCAAAGAGTAGAATGAACTTTAAGGCATTCCCTTGTTCCTACACATACACTATATACAAGTCGTTTCAAAGTATGAAGCATCTCAAGATATAAAGGACCGGACTGAAGAAAAGAATAGGAAAAGGCAGTGGGTATTTTTCTTCAAGCTTCCAAGAAGAAAATGAAAGTTTTCTGAGAAAGGAGATTTCTTAAGGTCGCAGTTGGGGGATTAGTTACTCCCTTGAGGATTAATTTTGGGGCTGCACATCCTGAGAAAGTTACATGTATGTGAAAATTTAGGAAAATCTAGGCCTAACCACTAAAATACAAGATGGGAGAGTTTGTGTGTGTGTGTGTAATTTGCCTGAGAGTATCTAAGAAAACATATTCTGAAGGCTCACTTGTTGCTGCCTGCTTCATGATTTTGGCCTCTCAAATGTGGTTTGCTAAAGAAATCAAGCTGCCAGCAAAGTACAGCAAATTGGAAAAATGAACTGGAACATCATAATCTGCTTCAGCTCTAGCAAAGAAAAAGACATCTGGTAGACCACTTGGAAGCCAGCCAATGATGAAGACTTCAATTAAAAAAAAGAACATGTCCTCAGGAGAGCATCTCTGAGCTCTAGAAGTTAAAAGTCCAGTGTGCTACTTGAAAGCCAACTACTAGAGAAAAGTCATTTTCAAATAAAGAAAGACAGAGTGAGCAGGCCTTGAACTCTTCCAAGAAACCTCTTCCTACGTGTACTGTCCTAACTGATGACTTAATAGGAGCTGGAGGTACCACTACCCAATGCTGAAAATAGGCTATCAGACAGGAATTGAAACTGTAGGTCTGCCAATAATATTTATGGGGAAACTCATATGTTAGCACAAGGTATAGGGGGAGCCATGGTGTAGCTGAGAGTATTCTGGACTAGCAGTTGACAGACCTGGGTTCCAGTTCCAACTCTGTCACTTTTGATTGGTGAACCTCAGGCAAAAGACTTCATCCTTGTAGGTCTGCATTTTCCCAGCTGAAAAATGGGGATACCGAAACCTAGTTCATAGAAATAAGGAGAGGAGTACATGAAATATTCTGTGGAAAGGCACTTAATAAAATGCCTGGCATATAGTAAGTCTACAATAAGTTAGTTAAATAAAATAAACCAGACAGAAGAGGAAAATCATCTTTGCCAAGAATCAGATATTAGTTTTCGTATTAGAGAAATGGAATCTGATATAAACAGCATCTGTGAAATAAACACCCTGACTCACAAGATAGTGTTGCATTTTCCTGAAAGATGGATCATGTGGCTATGGAAGAGATAAAACAATTTTGTAGAGTCCCAGAAACAGGCTCAATAACTGAACAGAGAAACAATTGGACACCAAGGCATTGAATCTCCACTCGGGAAAAGGAATCAGCGGTCAGTGTTAGCAAAGTAATGAGGGTTCTTTAAACTGAAGTTTCACAGAAATTCTCAAAAGACATACAGTCCACTTACTAGTTTCTTGGTATATTGATAACAGAGTGTTTTTGTTAATTAATATTCTTGATATCAAATTTCTAACAAGAGCATTTCTATGTTGTAGTTATTCCCAGAAATGCTAGATAACCGTGAAATCAAACACCTTGGTGAATTCAAGAGACCTAGCATGGATTATGTCTCTAAATCCTGAAAAGGTAGTTCTTAAGTGATCCTCAATTAACACCTTACAGGGAATTTGTTCATTGGGCCTTTCTTATTTATTAAGCCCAAACAAAACCCAACACTGCCGAGCCTTTTATATTACTTTATTATACCATTTGCAATTAATCTGTGTATATGTCTTTCTCTTCTGCTAGTCTGAGAGTGTCTTGAGAGTGGAGGTTGTCTCTTATTCCTCTTTAGATCCTCAGTTCCTATCCTGTAAATATATATATTTATATACATATAAAGTTTCAATGAATGAATGAAAGAATGTGTCTCAAACAGTTCACTAGGAGCAATGCCTTTGGGAATGGTATATACAAGCAGTAAGAGCACCAGTGGGGCACCCATTAGGGCTGGGGAAGAAGAGACGAGCTTTAATGGAGGGTGAGTTATGGAAATAAGGCTTGCCTTATACCTCAGAATTCATCTGGGAGGAGCTGGTCCTTACTCACTTTCCCAATTCCAGGCAATCACTTTGTTGGGTTAGTGACCCCAGGAAAGCTAAAGTTCACTAGTAAATACCATCTTCTTATTTTGAAACTGATGGATGAACTCTGAAATGAAGAAAGACAAATGATGACTCCCTGAAGCAATGCCCCCTCCCTTGCTAACAGGGACAGCCAAACCCCCTGCAGATGTGGAGGAATGATCTCTCATTCTCTCTCTCTCAATCTCTCTCTGTCTCTCTCTCTCTCTCCCTCTCAGAGTCAAAGGGATCTGAAGATCTTTCAGGCCTTCAGAAGTGTGAGTAGGTTTTCTGTGAAGCTAGGGACATGTGGATTCCGGGAGAAGTTGAGTCTGTGCCAGAGAACTGGGTCTTTTCAAAGAAAATATTCTCAAAAATGGCAGGAGAGAAGAAACCCAAACCCAAACAAAAATAAACAGCACAGAAAAAATGGAAGAAGCTAATTTTTTGCTGGCTTTGCAACTATATTGAATATAATTGTGAAGAAGAGGAAGAGGAGGAGGAAGTCCACAATCCTTATTCTTCAAGGCCTGCGTAGAAACGCCTTCTTTTGTTACCTTTCTCTTTTGATTTTTAAATGGAGAGGGGCACAGATAATAAGCGAGTCTGCATCATCAGACAAAAGTGTTTACATTTGAGCTGATGTCCTTCTAAATACTCTGCCATTCACTTTCAGTTCAAAGGAGCCGTGTGTGCAGATGCCTTTTCCACGAGAAGGAAAATCAAAAGAGACAATAGAGGCATCGTCCAGCCTTGGTCTTTAACAGCTAAGGATCACCAAAAGCCACCACCTTTCTTGTTGGCCAAGTGCTGGTCCCTTATCCTGGGAGTGGGCAGAAATGTCAGAGGGAAGGGATGAAGATTTTCTAAGGTATCTCATTACCATATCACCTGGGAGATGGCCTTGAAAGTGGAAACCTAAAGCTGTCTCACCCAAAATGCATGTTGGAATCACCTTCAGAAGATCTCAGGAGGGCAGGAGAAATTTTTCACCATGGAATTTTCTTTTTCCATGAACTATATTTTGCCTTATGCCCACACCACCTGCATCGTTAGATAATGGAGAGGAGTCACACAGTCCTGGGATCTAATCCTGGCTTTGCAGTTCACTACCTGCCTCACCTTGGACAAATCGGTTACGTCCTCCAAGACTCTAATCAGTCTTTTGCAAGAATGGAGATTGTACTCCTGTCTCAAAGGTCGCTGGGAGGACTGAATGAGCGAGCCTATGTGGAAGCACCTGGTGAAAACTTAATAAAGATGAGTTCAGTTATTAGCTTGGTCAAGGAGGGTATCTAACAGAGGTCACCTAATCCATGATGCTTGATCCCATGTCATTTTCTTGTGTTAAGAAAATTGTGAGCCCCCAGAACATCAGCTAAGCATGGCAGAGCTATAAAACCCATTGTCATCATGATTTTGGAATTCTCTAGGCTCCTGAAAATAATAATAATAACAACAGTAATAATAATACCCTGCTACTTTAAATAGCTTAAAATGATTTAGGTACTTGCTAAGAACTTTATATAATAATTATAAGTTAAGTGAGTTATTATTTTTGAACACTTGCTCTGTGCCATTGTGAAAAGTGTTTTACCTAACAATAATCATATAAATAATAATAGCTAATATTCATTGGGCACTTAAAATCTGTCCACTTTTACTTGAATTTGTCTGATTTGATCCTCCCACTGGTACAGGAAATTGAGGCTCAGAGAAGGAAATGACATGCTTAAGGCCACACAGCTCCTGTGCAAAGCTGGGATTCCAATTTAAGTCTAACTCCAAAGGGGTGTGCTTTTAATCACTATACCTTACTGCTTCCGTGAGAAATCAGAGTTTTCAGGGGGGAGCAGTTGGGAACATGGAATGTTCTTACAGCCGTAGAATGATTCTGGAAATAAAATGCTGTCTCAGGTCAGCCAGTATCCACTTTGGCCCACTCAGAATTTGGGGGTCTGAATTCCACTTTCCCTCCAATCTGCACCCCCAAAACTAGCCCCTTAATGGTGAAGTGACTACTTCTGAGTCTGAGATTGTTTGTGTCTCTTGATCCAACCCAGAATTAGAAACGCTAGGCTAGTTTTGGACAGACACCCATTCCTACCTCCCAGTCTCAATCAACCAACCTACAGTGGGACTGGGGGTATGTCCTGGGGGGACTTGATTTAAGGAGTAACTTCAGTGATGGCAGAGGTGAAATCACTTATTCTTGTAATTTCCAGGAACTGGAGTAGATGTCCTTTTCCCAAAATACCTCCCCACTGAGTCTGGCACAACCACTTTAACAAGGAAAAAGTCCTTCATTCTACAAGGCAATTGGCCCTGAAAGAGAGGACTTAAATTCATAGCAAGATGGAAATAACTGATGTATTTCTATACTGGAGATTTCTATATTGGGAATAAGGGACTTGTATGCCTAAGGATGGAAAGGAGAAAAAGGATGCACTTAGAGGAGGTCAGAGGTGCCCCAAACAAATGGACTTTTATAGTCCAGTCAAGGACAGAGCCGGCCGTGAATGCAGTGAGTGTGCCAGCCTGCAGTGAATGGCTGGGAGCTGTCTGTGTGCAGGAATGTGGTGGAGGAGTGAAAAGGAAACCAGTAAAGCCTTGTGGTTAAGAACCTGGGCTCTGAAATCAGACAGGCTTTGAATCTCACTTTGCTACTTATAAGCCATGTGTGACCATCACTGAGCCCGTCAACTCCTCCATAAAATGGAGATAATGTGAATACCTCCCTCCCTCTTAGGCTTGTTGTGTCAATTTAAACGAAAAAAAAAATGCATAGAATGCATTTAGTACAACGGCTGGCAAATAGCTAGTGCTTAATATGTCGTTAATAATAATATTAGTTAATATCATTAACTTTCCCTAACCTCCTGATTTTCCCTAATTCAGAGTGAGTAGGGAGGGAATATCATCCTCATGGATTTGGAAATCTAATAAATGTCCTATGAACTGACGCCATGGAGGAATGAGGGATTAGGAGGAGAAGGATGGGGTGTGGGTTTCATTAACCATTGGGCTCTGTTGGCCATGGGGTTTCAGAGGCACTTTTGAGAGCAGCCGCAAGTCCACACACTTTGTTTTCATGAAGGTTCTTAATAGAGGGCACACAGATTTTACCATTTCCACTGGAAACTCAGTCCCTTCTGCTCCCACCCAGCATGTAAGTATTGTCATCCCCATTTGGACCCTAGACAGACTCTGGCAAGAGCCTGAGTGTCTACAGCTGGCCCTCACCTGCTTTGTCCAGGGCCAGCCCCAAATCTACTTGCTTAGGCAAGTCAGCTGGCTGTCAGAGTAGCTTGTTCTTGCCTTGTCCCCATGTCCTGAGAAAATGATCAGATGCCTAAGAGAGTGTGTTACAACTCAGTGCTTTCTCAGCTCCAATAACACCATTTCTGCAAAAGTTGTTCAACCTCAGGGTGATCTTTTCACCAACCTCAATTTCTGCAGGTTGAAGCCTTTCTGTGACACTTGCCAAGCAGGCTGGAAGTCAAGTGGTGTCTCCCTTACAAATTACCCAGAATGCTAGGGGTGATGTGTAGTCCCCGTGCCTGAGCCCATTAGCTCTCTTAGCCAGGGTGATGGAAACCAGGTAGCTGTCTGCTTTCAGTCACACACAGCACTTGTTCGGAGAGCACAGTGCCAGACAGCTGTGGAGAACCTTTCAGAGGAAGAAAGAAATTGTTTTGAAGGAATGAGTAGTACAGCAAGGCTGTGGAGCCTGGAATCACAGGGAGTTTTCTCGTAAAACTGAGAAATACAGCCCCATCCTCCAGAGAGGGGGGCAGCACAGGACCTGATTTATTGCTGTGCCTTTGAGCGCTGTGAGTCGCCATTTAACTTCAGTGGCTATTCCTGGCTGCCCTGTTGCATGTGTTGTTCATCTCCAAGCAGCTTCGTAGTTAACACAGGGAGTTCACGGTGTGTATCTGCCGGGGAAGCAATAGAAGACTTGAGGTGCTAGTTCTTTTTTCTTCTTTCCCTCCACAGTTTCTCCTGTTGCTAATGTACCATCTTTCCCCCGAGCTACCTACTGCTTTAGCCAGCATTGCTTCTTACAAATCCTCCTAACAGGAAAGAGGAGGCATCCAAGAGAGAACCATTTAGGTCCAATCTAATGCTCTATGAGGGCAGGATTGTGGTCTACCCTGTTCATCACTGTGTGTTCAGAGCCTAGAACAGTGCTGAAATCAGAAATAAGAGCTGAATGCAAATTTATAGTGAACTAGGGAAGCTCGAGACTCACTAGTATGAGCTACCAAAAGTTACTAGGACCACATTCCCTCCTGTTATAGACCAATGCCCTGTCTACAGATGTAGATCACTCTCTGTAACAGTTAAGCTTCACTTTAGCTTACTAGGTATGGAAGTTTAAAATGGCAGCAAAATGATATTGTGATTTATAGTAAGAAATATAAATTTGGTCTTCATCTCCCTTCCTGGCATAGAGCTTCTAAAACGCTTAGATTATCCTAAGTGGTGAGAGCATCAAGGTGTCTTTTTTTATGTTAGTGGGTGACTTTGGGGTCTTTTGGTGACCAAAGGATGGGAGCTGGTCACTGGAGGAACCAACCATGTGATTAGAGGATTGGAACTTTTTGACCCTGACTTCCATGGAGGAGAGAGGGGCTTGAGATTGAGTTCAGTCACCAATGGCCAATGATTTAATCAATCATGCCTGTGTGATGCAGTCTCCATAAAAACCCAAAAGGATGGAGTTTGGAGAGCTGCTGGGTTGGTGAAGGCGTGGAGATTCGGGGAGAGTGGCTTACCTGAAGAGGGCATGGAAGCTCCGCACCCTTGACCACATACTAGCCCTATGCATTTTTTCCATCTGGATGTTCATTTTATAATAAACCAGTAATCTAGTAATTAAAAATGTTTCCCTGAGTTCTGTGAGCTACTCTAGCAAATTAATCAACCCAAGGAGGGGGTTGTGGGAACCTCAGATCTATAGTCGGTTGGTCAAAAGCCCAGGAGACAACTTGCATTTGCAGTTGGCATCTGAAGTGGGGGGTGGGCAGTCTTGTGGGACTGAACCCTTCACCTGTGGGATCTGACGCTATCTCCAGAAGGAGTGAGAATTAAGTTGAATTGTAGGACACCCAGCTGATGTCAGAATTGCTGGGTGGTGTGGGGAAAAAAACACATTGGAATTGGTGGCAGAATCAAAATACGTAATATTTGACTGAGCAAATGCTGTGTTATTTCTCAAATTTATGTTATTAGCACCCCTTAAAAACACCTTTGGAAGTTAGCTACCTTATGACTAGTAGGATCTCCTATCTTCCTCCAATTATCACAAAAAATCCCTTTCCTGAATATCACAAGCTCCCTTTCCTTCACTTGAGAGTCAGAGAATGCCCCATTTCCATTGAACTGAAGGGAATTCTTGAAAGGAGTCTTGAGTTATACTCATTTATAAAAGCAAGTCTATAATTGGTGAGTAAAAGAACGAGTTAAGGTCGTCCAGTGTCTCAGGTTAGGTTCCCCAGAAGTAGACCCTGAGATGAAGATTCATGTAAAATTAACATATTAAGGAAGTGCTCCCAGGGCACCTCATAAAGAAATGGGGGAACAGGTTAGGGAAGGGGAGGAAACCAAGTAATATGTGATCTCAGCTGAAAAGGCCAGCACAGGACTACATCTTGATCTCTCTGGGGAATTCTGAAGCCTAAGTTATGCCTCAGAATTGTCCTGCTCTAACACCGGGACTTTCGTACTTCTGTCTACATCAGTCATCGGTTAAGGGATGCCCCAGGGAGGATGTCAATCTGCTTGTTTGTCAATCTCTTGTGAACGTGGGCAAAGCAGGCTCCAGCAGCCTGTGTGGGCCCCCGGAGGAGAACCACAGGTGTGCTATGTGAGCAGGGAGGGTGGGTGTGAGGTACACAGAACAGGATCCAAAGAGATCTGTGTGGAGCACCTGCGTTATACATGGCACACAGCTTCTGGTTGGTGAGCACGCCTCTCCTATCATCCAGCAACACAGCTCTGAGAAAATAACAAAGGACCTTCAAGAAGTCTGACTCTATGGTCTTATTTTCCATAGTACTAGCTATATAAATGCTTTCAGGAGCTCCTTAGGAGTCATTTCAGTGAAATGTTTTGAGGGGCCCTGCTTAAAATTCTCTCCCACTCTTTGCCTAACCCGTTGCCTGAAATCCAACTATTAGATATTCTTTTGCCCTATTTCATCTCATATTAAAATATTTTGTCTGGAAGGGGTAATCCACTAACTTAATCCCAGCCATTACTCCTGTCATGAGGTGTAACTGAACAGATTTGCTAGCCAGTCCCCTTTAAAGAGAATAGGGCTTCACCATGGTCGGACCTGACATTGTGAAAGTGTAATGGGGGAAGTGAGGGTCAGGAAAGTTCTGAGGTTTGGAGTGCTGTCTGGAAGGCAGCCATACAAGGAGGCAAGATATAGGTACCTAATGGGGGCAGGAGAAAGGGGAAGTGAAAGAGAGAGTATTCGGGGAGGGAGCAAGCGGATCATGAGATGACAGAGTGCCAGAGAGAGACAGTACTTTTCCAAATACTTTCAGACCAGTCTATTGGGGGAAAGCTTATCCCACATTTCTGACCCTTCCATTGGCTGGAGGGAACGTATAGTCTTCAGGGAGAGAGAACTTGGGCAAAATAGCTCCAGCCTTCCCCCACATCTCTTCAGAAATTCTCCACTAGGCTTCCAGATTCAGTTAGTTGCCTACGCAATATATAATCTCCTCTTCCTCCTTAATAGGAGAACCTGATTTTGTTGGGTGTGTCAATACTCCCAGTAAAATATTTTCACCTCCCTAGACTCTCTTGCAGTCAGGGGTAGGTAGCCATTTGATTTGGTTCTGGCTATTGAGATGTAAGTCACTGCCTGGGACCTCTGGTAGAGCTTCTTAAAGAAGGGAGACTCAACTGACAAGTATCTTTTTAGCTTTTGCATTTTGCTCTTCCCCTTTTTCCTTCCTGGAGCATAGAAGTGATGACTAGAGGGGAAGCAGCCATCTTGTGTCCATTAAGACAAGAACACAAACTAAGGAGGGAGGGGTAGTGAGGTGAAAGGAACTTGGATGGCTTAGAGTCTCATGGCGCTGCAGGCTCTAACTCTGGATTGCCTACCTCTGGACAATTTGTCAAGTGAGAACAAGACTACCTATTTGGTTAAATGATTCCTCTGGAGTTCTGTTACATGTGTCATTCTAACAGCTGGAAGCAACGGATGGGAGAAGGACCCAGGTATTCCCATTTCAGTTCTTTCTGGGTTCCCTCTCTCTTTGGAAGTGGCCTGTCCTCAGGGTAAACACACCCTTGTTTCTCTTTACACTGAGCTAACTATGCAGGTGCTGCCCCAATTGGCGGTACAGGGGTGTAGTCTGCAGCTTGAGTGGGTGAGTTCAGTTCAGAGGGGAAACTATGAGGAAGCCCAATTGTTGCCACACATCCATGCATTCTGCAATCTCCAAAATAGCTTTTTCAGAGACAAAACTGATATGTTGTTCTCATCTGTCTAACTTCTGTGTTCATCTCTTAATCAGTCCAGAATTTGGAGAAGGATCCCATGAAAAGGTGCTTTGGTGTCCTCATACTCTAGGACTGTTTTGCTGACTGCCAATCCTGGCTAAACAATTTTGTGAACCTTTTTCTCATTAGTCCAGGTAGCCACTGAGAGAGGAATCAAGAGGGAATATGAGGCTTCTTCATGCAGGGACCCCTTGCCCCACACCACACACATACATGCTCAAAGCTCTCACACAAATGTTCTCTCATCCAACAGTTCAAGAGATTTGTCTCCCTAAGAGACGTGTGCTTTACAAGCCTGTATATAGAATCCAGTCCATTTACGGATGGGTGCCTGCCCAGGCGCTCCCTAATTCAGTTCTGTCCCCTCCACTAGATGTGAGTTCCATGAGGGCAGGTCGTGTTCTGCCTTGTTTGCCAGTGTGTGTCCAGTGGGTAGAATGGAGCTTGAATCAGAGTAAGTGCTCAATAGATTTTTTTTTTATGTCTGTTAAATGAATGAATGAATGAAGTCATCTCAAAGTAAGTTAAATTATTGAGCCAGTCTCTATCTAAGTGGAAAGTAATTTTGGATGATTTTCTCTACTTTTCAGTCAGCTCAGCACTGTTCTTTAATGATTCAGTCTCTTGAAAGTAACTTCTAATGGGTTTGGTTATTTTATTTATTCTGTTTTTCTCAATCACAGATAAATTTGCATTCGATTGGACCTAAATGGTTGGCAAAGACCCATCCTTGGCTAAGACCCATGTAACCATAACAAGACAGGCTGAGTTTGGGCACGTTTCCACAGAAGTAAAAATATTTCCCACACATATTCAATTATTCATTTATGGGTGGATTGTTCTACTTGAATATTATGTATATGTTTTAATTTCCTTCTTTTTCCAGCTTTCCAGCGTTTGAGCCTTTCTGCTACTAAATGGTTGTAAGGGTGAAGGAAAGGAGATGCATCTCAAAGTAAAAGTAGCTCCGGTATCCTCAGCTCCTGCCACAGTGAACTCTGAATTCCGATTTCTCCTGCTTCCATGCTTGTCCTATGCTGTTCTCTCTGACTGAAATGCTGTCCTCTCGCTTACCTACATGTGCAAACCCAGTCCCCCCTGACCCCAGTCCAAGGGCTGTTTTCTTCAGGAAAACTTTCTGTAGACAGAGTTAGGTGCTCTCCCATCTCTTCGCTCCCAAAGGCACCAGTTTTGAATGTCTCTTAGTATTTATCACATTTTGATGGAAGTCCATCATAGTGATTGAGCAAATAGACTCTGATCCAGACTCCTTGCGTTCAAATCCCAGCTCTACTACTTAAGGGCTGTACGATCTGAGGCAAATTATCTCTCTCTGCCTCAGTTTCTCATCTGTTAAAAAGAAAGGGATAATAGTAGTACCTACTTCATAGAGTTGTTGGAATTCAATGAGTTATTACATGAAAAAGAGACGCTTAGAATTATGTCCAGCATGTAATCAGTGACCAATAATTATTAGCTCTTTACAAATTATTAGTGTTCTTTTAAGTGTTTGCCTCACTAACTAGATGGTCATCTCTCTCACAGGGCTTGATCTATGAATTTTGCATCTTCCTACTCCCAAATCCTAGAGCAGTATCTGGAAAACAGCTGAGGTTCTATATATGCTGGATCAATGAATAAAAGGTAGCTATTGATTTTGATGTTGAGAGCAACGTGTGAGCATTGTCTGTGAGTGAGTTGGATCTCTTGGAAACTCCTATAAAGGCTATATTCTATAACTGCCTTGGTGGCCATGGGGAAATGGTCTGCTCTAGGCCAGTCCTTCTGGAAAAAGACCAGAGTTCTGAAGTTGGACTAGAGTCACATCCAGGCACCACGCTTCTGGGCCCACTCAGACTCTCACCCTCACTCATGGGTAATGCTGAACTCCAAAGCCACTCCAAGGTAACAAGAGAGATGACTTCATCATGTGGCCCACTGGGGTTGACAGTGTTACTCCATGCATTTACCAAGGCAGTTAATATGTACACATAATCCAGGCTGGTGTTCAGAGGGTCTAGGGTAGGGACTTGCCTCTGCCTATCCTAGTGCTAGCCTTGTAAGTAAACAGAGGAGTTGATTGCTGGTAAACTATATTTCATAGGTTATTCCCCTTCTCCCTGTGGCAGATCTCCATTCTCCCCTTCTTCATTGCCAATAGAACTGTCATTTCCTTTTCAGGTCAATGATATGTTCAGCCTAAGACATCGAATTGGCCCAAGGCACATAGGAAGAAGTGACTGTGTGTTTGTTCTGACCCCTAAGAGCATTGCCTTCTTTCTCTCACCTCTCCGGTCCTTAGTCTGTCTCCACAAGCAGAAATACCCTACTGGGCCCAGAATAAGAGGCACACAGGGCAGACCGGAAACCTACCTAAGTCAAGCTGAGATCAGCACAATCCAGTCAACTTCCTGATTCACACTAGGGCCCAGAGCTCAGAGACCAGCCTAGTTCAGCTGAGTGGCAGTCAAAACCTAGACACACTGCCTTTATCAGAGCCACTCAAAACGACTGCAGGTAAGTGGGAGAGAAATAAATGTTTATCATTGTGGCCCCTGAGATTTTGTGGTTGTTTTTTTTGTTTTTGTTTTTTCGTGAGGAAGATCAGCTCTGAGCTAACATCCGATGCCAATCCTCCCCTTTGTGCTGAGGAAGATTGGCCCTGGGCTAACATCTGTGCCCTTTGTCTTCTACTTTATATGGGACGCCGCCACAGCATGGCTTGACAAGCTGTGCATTGGTCTGCGCCCGGGATCTGAAGCTGGGAACCCCAGGCAGCCGAGACAGAGCGGGCGAACTTAACCGCTGCACCACCGGGCCGGCCCCTGTGGTTATTTTTATGTAGCACTATTAGACTGATACATGAGTAGTTAAGAAAGTGTAGGAAAGGCTGAAACACAGACTAATTTTACCTTCTTTATACTTTTGTCAGAGCTGCCACAAGTTAGGCCAGAAAGTTCTGTGGCCCATAGCTTACAGGACAGGAGAAGATGCAGCCTGCCTCTATTTCCATTTGTGACACACATGAGACTCAGAGGAAACACGCGGAATTCCTCGTGCATATTTTCCCACAGAGGGGAGGAAGAAAGTTGGGAGAATCCCTTCTCAATGGTAAGAGGCATTTGAGATGTCTCAACCAAGTACGACTCGTGCAGGTTGGAAGTGGCACCTTTTGGTTAGTGTCCTGAAGGGGGATTGATTGCTTTAAGCGTTGCGAGTAAAGCTCCAATTCTTCTCCAGGGGCAACGTGGTCCAGTAGAAGGTATAAATCTAAAGGACTGGAATCAATACGATTTGGTTGGAAACCTGCCTCTATCAGGTGTGACCACAGCCAAATTATCTAACTTTGTCGAGACTCAATTTCCTCACCAGCAAATTAGGAGTAGCAATATCCACCTTGCACAGTTATTTTAAGGAGTAAATGAGTTAATGTGTATAGATTCCCTGGTTCATAGTAGATGGTCAATAATAAACAGTAGTTAATTTGTATTATTTTTCACCAAATTTCTCATTTTCCCTTTCTGACATCAAAAGAGTATAATTAACCTAATGATATAATTCAATGATTTCTGATTAAAATTTAGAGGTAACCATGGTAGGATACATCCAGTTTTCCCAACAGTGGACTAACCCCACTCCATTTCGATGGGTTTAACTGGAAAGTGTGAGTGCAACTCCTTCCCCCCCTCACTTTGTGTAACCTGGTGGGAGGGGCGGGCACTGGGGAGGCTGGCAGTAGAGGCCTAAGCTTCCCTAGCATACACAGGATTTTGCCAAGGTAGAGCACAGCATTATTAAGATTAACAGTTTTCAGATGGAGTCAGCCTTTTCAACTAACTCAAGTCAGACTGACTGGTAATGATGTTCATGAGATGCCACTTTCTGCCAAACAGTGAGATGTGGAATTTGTTAAATTAAACCATGTGATGGGTCTGAAACATATTAACTTAATCCATAATGAATGTCATTCCATCCCTTTTAACATGCTTCCCCAATTAAGCTATTTAGGCCTTACATAGCTAAAGAAATTGAGCTGTCCCACTTGTTGCCAATTGGTTAATTCTTTGTTGATGGATAAAAGCTACTAACTGCTTTTGTTTTTAAATCTATCTTTTCTTCAGTAATAGCAATCTTTCAATCAGCTGTTACAAAGAAAATCCTTAATACTCCATAAGCAAATGCTCAAGAAAATCAAATGATTAGGATGATGAATTCAAAGAGGCCCTGTTCAGCCTGCCTGCGCACCTCCAACAGGACCCAGTGTGGCCGCCATTACAGTCAAGGTGCCACATGAAGGACCCACTTGGTCATTTTCATTTTTTAGCCCCGTGTTGGACACACAGTAGACGTTCTGTGTTTATCGGGCTGAACTGAACTGAATTCTGGAAGACTCTTAAGGTTTCTGACAAGTGTTTCTCCACAAGACAAGCATTTCCGGGTTTCAGAATGCCCTTTCCAGACAGAGGAGAATATGATAGAAATTCTCAATAAGAGCAATATGCCTCTATTGCACCCATATCTACGGGGAGTTGGGACAATCCTTACACAGGGAAGAAACCACCACACGTCACAAGTGACTTAGCCATCTTAGGCTGCTCCTGCCTCAGCTACCAAGGTGGATATGATGCATAACAGATAGCCACAGAATGTCCTGGACAATCAGTGTGTTATTTGCCCAAAAATGCCTAGTGCAATCTTGCATAGTGTGGCCTATCAACAGATAATCAGGTGGAATATTTCAGTTTGTAAACCTCACCTTAAATGGTAGAATATACCAATTTAAAGGAAGCTTTTAGACAAAAAGCTGTCCAGGGTAAAATCAGTTCCTCTGATAAGAAACTAATATTTCTTTTGTTTTGTTTCCTTTGGGGCCCACTTTATATGATAAGACATGATCCATCACCAAAGCCTCTCATTACAGGGGAAGGAGCTTGGTGGGGAATTGCAGTGATTTAGACCAGGAATTGACAACTATAGCCTGTGGGCTGGCCTGCTGCCTGTTTTTGTAAATAAAGTTTTATTGTAACGCAGTCATGCCTGTTCATTTATATATTGCCTATGGCTGCTTCTGAGTCACAACGGTGGAGTTAAATAGTTATGACAGAGACCATATATTTCACAAAGCCTAAAATATTTAATATCTGGCCCTTAGAAAAGGTTTGCTGACGTCTGATTTTGATTTTTCAAATATATTTACCCTATTTCTGTCTTCTCTCTGGTAAGACTGTACTTTCGCCCACCCTGTGATGCTGGCTTGCCATATTATAGTGGGCAGAGTGCACGTCTATGCCCTTTGATTTGGAGTTGGCAGTAGACCAAACTCCAGGTTTCTGTCCACTGGCTACTCAATTAAACACAAATCTAAGCACAACTGTGGAAGGTCTTTACAAATGGAATTAAGGTTACAGATCTTAAATCAAAGAGAGTGTCCTAGATTATCCAGGTGAGTCCAATTTAACCATAAGCGCTCTTAAAATTGAAGAAAGTTGTCTAACTGGAGTCCATCAGAGAAGTGTGGCAGAAGAGGAAGGCAGAAAAAATGCAACCCAAGGAGAAGTAGTAGAGACTCAAAGCATGAGAAGGACTTGTTGTGCCCTTGCTGGCTTTGAAGATAGAGGGGAAAGCATGAGAAAGAATGGAGGCAGCCTCTAGGAGCAAAGGTGGGTCCCTGCCTGACAGCCAGGGAAACAGGGACCTCGGTCCTGCAACCACAAGGAACTGAATCTGACCAACAGCCTGAATGAGCTTAGAAGTGGATTCTTCCCCAGAGCCTCTGGTAAGGAGCACAACCTTGTTGATATCTTGATTTTAGCCCTAAAACAACTGTGTCAGACTTCTGACCTACAGGATTGTGAGATAATAAATTTGTGTTATTTTTAAGCAACTAAATTTGTGGTAACTTGTTATGGCATCAACAGAAAGCTAGTATAGTGTTCAGCATCTGACTTGCTTCGGCCAAAGTAATGTTGAGAAACAGGATTCAAGTAGAGGCTTAAATGTGTCAGGGCTTCTACCTTCACCATGAGAAATGTGTTTGAGCTTTTTCCACCACCATAAGAAGCACATGACCTGGCTAACCTGCTTGTCTAGAGATGCTAAGAGACACACAGAGCAGACCTGGACCCAACCTGCAGCTTGGAGTTCAGCCCAGCTGAGCCCAGCCTGGATCAGCCAACCCCCAGGCAACCCACAGAGGCATAAACATTAACATATGATTGTTTTTAAAAGCCACTGAATTTTTAGATGGTTTGTTGTGAAACATTATGGTGGATAAATGATGAACACAGAAATTGGCACCAGAAATGGGTTATTCCCATAACAAAAACCTAAAATATGTGGCAGTGGTTTGGAAACCAGACAGCAATTGATGTACAAACTGCTATAGGCAGCTAGAATAAAATGGCAAAAAACCCAAAAAACCTAATACAGGAGGCTGAAAAATGGGGAAACCATGTTATATAATGGCAAATAATCTGGAAGGTAGATGGTCCACCTAATGAATTTGTAGATCTGAGGGAGGAGAGCTATGCAAAATGGTAAAATCTTTAGCTACGGCCGTGGCTGCATTCGATAAGCTAAGAAAACCCTATTTCTGCAAGCAACATTTTGAGGCAATGTATAAAGTCCAGAAATCTCACTGTTGGAAGTAAAATGGAATCTCATTATCTGAAGGTGTGGCCAGTATGATAGAGACACTGTGAAAAAAATCAAATCCGTGGTGCTGACAGAAATCTATGTCTTTAACATAAAAAACAAATCAGGAATGGCTGTAACACCCTGTATTTGACCAACTAAAGAAATATTATAGTGCCTAGTATATCTTCTCAGATGAACGAAAAGTCTTATAGAAAGATTAGGGCATAGTCCCACAGTCCCCAGCCTCACAGTCTGATGATGCTGAAATATTCATAATTGAGTCTATATATAGAGAAATGCATGTGTTAGAAGTAATTGTGCATGTGTTTTTGGCACATGGAGTTGACTAGAATCAAACACATAGAAAACCCCTGCAGCTTTTGAGAGGCCTATATTGTCAAAAGCACTGCTGGACATGTTACAAAGAGACTGAGATTGTTCAACTTATAAACTGTCCTCTGGGCCCCCAAGTTTCTACAGACAGGAAGCAGTCTGAGGAAGCTTTTCAGCCTTTAAGAGTATATTCTCTATCGGTTTCATCAGAAGTGGCCAAAGAGGATGTTAGAAAAGGAAAGATCTTCCAGAAGGTGCAGCCTAGAGTGATGGAGAACAATCAACACAGGATAGACCCATAGGGAGCAGAACTGGGGCCAGATCAAGGAACATCACTTACCTCCAGGGAAAGGGCACTTGACACCATTTTCTCATTAGAATTTCAGGCTTGCTATGATCACTGGCAGCTATTTGCTTCCCATTCTTCCCATTTCAAAGAGGAGTAATCCTATCTCTGTTCCACTGTTGTGTGTTGGGAGTGTGTGGAGGGAGCATATCACTTGTTTTTTCAGTTCTTTTGTTTTCAAGCAAGAGGAGCTAAACCCAAACTTGAGGTAGTCCATAGGAACCTGGGTTTTGATCCTGATGCCACGATTGGATGACACTTTTAAGGGTCTTAGGATGGGCATCCTTCCACTAACAGCAACCTTAAACTTTGGGTTTGATCTTGCAATTTGTGTTGGTCAATAGAATGTTATGAGAATTAACACAAATGGGAAGTGAAATTTTCTTATATGATTAATCTTATTCTTGTGTGCTTCTGCAGTTGCCATGATAGGAGAATGTCCTGGCTAGCCCACAGGTCCCGGGAAGATGAGAGATACATAAAGCAGACCAGGACCCAAAATGAAGCTTGAAGCTAAGCCCAGCTGAGACCAGCCTGGATCAGCCAACTTCCAGCTGATCCACAGATACCTGAAGGTTGTTTTAATCCACTGGGTTTGGGGAGGTTTGTTATAGTATGATAATAGCAAAAGCTAACAGTCCAGGGATTTCTACACCCCCCTGTTCTCCCAAGAATTTCATCATTATGAACACCAGTGGCGAGTCCTATATATCCTGTTCTTTTTAATATGCTTCCCAATTAGTCGTATAGTTGACAGACCTCTACTTTGGGAGCCAGAAAACCTGGTCTTAAATACCAGCTCTGCTATACACTGGTTATATGACCTTGAGCCTATAAATTAATACTCTCTAAGTCTCAATTACCTCACCTATGATGATAATAATGATAATCATCATAACTTCATAGAGTTTTGTGAGGATGAAATGAGATAGCAATTTGAGGAAACAAAGTGCTGCCTGACGTAAAGCAAAGCCTCAATATGAGTTGAACCTAATAATTGGAATAGGCTACTGGATGACTTCCAAGTTTCTTTCCAAGCCGACAATAGCATGGTATTGAGAGACTCTTGGTCTACAACACAACACCTACTCACTGTTTAATGACAACAAACATTTTTATGTCACTATTTGAGACAATCCACACATTGGGAACATCGCTGGAGGGGTTAACACATTGACTTAAATTTATACTCTCTTGTGAATGACTAACATCAGAGCACGTTTTAATAGATATCCATGGGAAAGGCACAAATTGTTTGAGTTTATGATTGGGTTCCTAGTACATATAAGGTGAGTGTGTGGAAATGACAGAGAACACATCCAGTTAGTTCACAAGCCAAGCAACATTTGTGTAGTGGCTGTAGTCCTAGAGAAAGACACCCAAAGAGTATCTGTTAATTACAGAAAAAGCACCATAACCACTTTCAAGAAAACAGTGCAGTCTAAAGCACCCATCCAAAAAAACCAACAAAAATTGACCCAACAATTTATTTAAATTTATTTTTGAAACACATTTTATATTTCTAAGTACAGTAAAAATCTTTACATACCAAAACCAGAGCTTGAGATTTCTAACCTAAGACCTTTTATTTTTCAATCTTTTTTTTTTTTTTGTGAGGAAGATCAGCCCTGAGCTAACATCCACGCCAATCCTCCTCTTTTTGCTGAGGAAGACTTGCCCTGTGCTAACATCTGTGCCCATCTTCCTCCACTTTATATGGGACACCGCCGCAGCATGACTTGACAAGCGGTGCGTCGGTGCGTGCCCGGGATCCGAACCCGGGCCGCCAGCAGTAGAGCGCATGCACTTAACCGCTATGCCACGGGGCCGGCCCCTATTTTTCAATCTTTTAATTCAATCTTTACTGCTTAAAAATGTGTATAATACATAAATTTGTTTTTTATTGTAGGAAATGAAAATTAGTAAGCTTATTTGTATTTGAGAATTCTGGGTGCTTCTTAGCCTCTGGATCATCATCATAAATGGGAAACCTCATATTCCAAGATTGAGGCCCTAGCAGATACCAGAGGTTGAAATAAATGTCTACTAATTACATTACATACCCTGAAAATGAACTTTTTGATTAAACCCCCAATAGCGACTTATTTTGCTGTAACTCCCCTAAGGTGGAATAGAAATAGAAACAAACAATAACAAATAGAAACATAGTTCAGGTTATTTGAGGATTCTATTCAATTGGGTTTCAGTTAATTACAGTTTGTTGTATTTCCTCACAATGCCATGTTCCTTACCATAACTCTGTCGATTACCAGAGTGGACTATTTCATGCACAATTTATTGCAGAGACAGGCAGTATTTATCAGTTCCGTCCTGGCAAAGAAGAATCATCTGCTTGAAGGCCATCACTCACGCTGCTGTCAGGAGAGTGGTGAAGAGCTGAATAATAAAAGAAAAGAGAAGAGCTCCCACAAATACTGGATCTATGATAACTTCATTAATTTGAGAATTAGGAGACTTTTAAAAATGGGGGGGAAATACCCAACCTTTTAGCAGAACATCTTAGATAAGATAGAGCCCAAGCCTTGGCTCATCCGTCATTGTTTAGAATGAGCTGTCATGCGCTAGACCTTAACCATCACTCTTTTTGTCAAGCCTGGGAGTCAACACAAAAGAAATTGGTTCATGGATGAGAGTACTGAATGTGCATCTGATCACACTTCTTTCAGGTGTTTACCTTCTCACAGTAAGGGATCAATTAAAACCAAATGGAGCAGATTTCTCTGGATATCTGGGTCGGAGACGGAATGCTATGGTTCGGGCAAAGAAGCGTTTAACTGGAGAAGAAAGAAGTTCTTGGCCCGAGCACAAACGGGCCAGGCGTGTATGTCATAAGCTGCAGGATGTAAACACATTCAGCACTGGACACAGAAGGACAAGGACACGAGAGACCGTCCGTCATGTCATTACCTGAAGATCTCACTGGATTATTTATAAACTGACTTGCAGCAGATGTTGTCTTCTTTAACACAAATTCCCCTTCCAGAGCGTTATGCATGAGGCCTAATTGTAAATGCCTATATTGTTTCTTTCCCCTACTGATTTATTGTTCTATAGACATCTACATGGGAACGCAGTGTGGAACTGTGCTGTTTTCTCTATTAATTATTTTCACTCTTTGATTACTAATTTCAGAAGACATACTTTTCACTGTTGACCTCCTCGGGAGTGGATTGTTTTACAAAGAGACTGTATTAGGGAAATGAGTCCCCAGTGAAAGCAGAAGGGCATGAAAACCTTGTGTCTTATTTACATGAACCCAAACCAAGTGTCCCAGTCATTTCCCTCTTAAATCTTTACTCGTAAAGGGAAATGTCATAGATCCAGGAAGAGTGGCTCCGCTGGAGTTATTGCACAATACTGGAGCTATTGTATTAAAATCAAAGTCTGCAAAAAAAAAAAAATCACTAATGTAAGACAATAAGGCACTCACGCGTATCTCTGTACCAAGGATGCACAACCACAAACCACCACGCCGGGCACATAGCAGGTGCTCAGAGATAATGAGTGTCCTTCAAATTTAGAATCTGACATGGTTTCCAAAGTAAGCTGTCAAGATATAATGAGTTAAAATTTGAAAGAGAGGTTGGAATCCTTTTCCAGAGAAAATGTTGAAAGCTTTTGTTCTGTCTTGGGCTTTGGTTGGTCCCTTTGACCAAATGCTGATCTGGATGTGTGATTTCCCACCCACTTGCCCACTGGGAGAGAATCGCAATCCCTGGGGAGCACTCAGGGAAACTGACCCTTTCCACCCCCTCCCTTCACCTCCACTCAAAAAGAGAGTGCACTCTGTACAAGCCAGGCTGAAATGCAGAAGCCAGTGGCCACTGGGGCCATTGTCTTGAGCCCTGGTGGAGAGATAGGGATGGAGATAATGGGGGAGCATTTGTTACCTGTTTCTCACACTGCTGGTCTCTGCTCGGGCCTCACATGTTCCTCAGGAGTCCCTGCTGAACTTGGCAGAAACATGTGAATTCGGATTTAGGAAGGCAGGGACAGACCGTCTAACTCAACACTCTATCCTGTGCAGCAATCCCTTCTACCCCATGTCACTTAAATGACCACCCAGCTTCTGCAGGGATGCCCCCAGGGATGGCAAACACATGCCCTTCTGAATGAGCAGCTCATGCAATTTTGTGAGAGATTTCATAGTTAGGAAATCCTTAAACGTACCAAGGCTCTGTCCAGAGGAGGCTTTGTCACTTTCACCCTTCTGTTCTATCTGCTTTCTGGAGCCACAGAGAGGGAGCTCAACCACTCTTCTGTGTGATAGATTGCATGGATCATTTGATGAGATTGTGCAGGGCTATAGAGCCTTATTTCATTCCTGAGCACAGGGGAGATAGTCACTTTCTGCCCACCATGCCTTGTCCCTCTCAATTTTGTCAAGAGTGGGCGTTGGTCCTCCCATCCTGGGGGTGATGGAACAAGTGAGCCTGGTTGGGGCAGGCAGGCCTGTCCACCACCCGGAGGAAAGAGGAAGAGCACGTAGGAAGTATGGAATTCATCTTCCCTAAAGATCTCAAGTGAATGAATCATGCTGATGTTTGGTGTTTCCCAAACTAACGTTCTTTACTCCACTCCAGTGGAATCATTCCGTTTCAGGTCCTAAGATCTGGTGATTTCCCTGCCATCCAGTTGGTGTGATAGGGTCTTCATTCGTTCTTACATTCATTCAGTTCTTCCTCCAGCATCTATTCTCTGCCACATGTGGAAAAATCATGCCAAAAATATATCCTCAGTACCTGCTAATTTAATAGACCCTCAGTAAAATATTTATTCAGAAAAGCTCGGATGCTGCAGTCTTATTGGAGCAGAAGAGTGGATAGGATCCACAAAGAGTTTTAAACTACTTTTCTGGAGTAAAATATTTGCTTATTCTCACTGTACAATAGAAAAAATAAACAAATGGGACTACATCAAACTAAAAAGCTTCTGCACAGCAAAGGAAACCATCAACAAAACGAAAAGACAACCTAACAATTGGGAGAAGATATTTGCAAACCATAATTCTGATAAGGGCTTAATCTCCAAAATATATAAAGAACTCATGCATCTTACCAACAAAAAAACTACCAACCCAATTAAAAAATGGGCAAAGGACCTGAACAGACATTTCTCCAAAGAAGATATACAGATGGCCAACAGACACATGAAAAGATGTTCAAAATCATTAACTATCAGGGACATGCAAATCAAAACTACGATGAGATATCACCTGACGCCCGTCAGAATGGCTATAATTAACAAGACAGGAAACAACATGTGTTGGAGAGGATGTGGAGAGAAGGGAACTCTCATACACTGCTGGTGGGAGTGCAAACTGGTGCGGCCTCTGTGGAAAACAGTATGGAGATTCCTCAAAAAATCAAGGATAGAACTACCATATGATCCAGCCATCCCACTGCTGGGTATTTACCCAAAGAACTTGAAAACACCAATTTGTAAAGGTACATGCACCCATGTGTTCATTGCAGCGTTATTCACAATAGCCAAGACTTGGAAGCAACCTAAGTGCCCATCAAGGGACGAATGGATAAAGAAGCTGTGGTATATATACACAATGGAATACTACTCAGCCATAAGAAACGATGAAATCCAGCCATTTGTGACAACATGGATGGACATTGAGGGTATAATGCAAAGTGAAATAAGTCAGAGGGAGAAGGTCAAATACCGCATGATTTCCTTCATTAAGTAGTAGATAATAACAACAATAAACAAACACATAGGGACAGAGATTGGATTGGTGGTTACCAGAGGGGAAGGGGGGAGGGAGGAGGGTGAAAGGGATAATTCGGTACATGTGTGTGGTGATGGGTTGTATTTAGTATTTTGGTGGTGAACATGATGTAATCTATGCAGAAATAGAAGTACAATGATGTACACCTGAAATTTTTACAATGTTATAAACCAATGTTACTGCAATAAACAAAAAATTAAAAAAAAAAAAAGAAAAGCTCAGATGCTGCAGTCTTATTGGAGCAGAAGAGTGGATAGGATCCACAAAGAGTTTTAAACTACTTTTCTGGAGTAAAATATTTGCTTATTCTCACTATGCAATATTTAAAAGTGTTTATTTTGAAATAATTATAGATCCGCAAGAAGTTGCACCGATAATATGGAAAGGTCCTGTGTACCCTTCACCCAGTTTCCTCCAATGGTAACATCTTACATAACTATAGTCCAATATCAAAACCAGGAAACTGACATTGGTATGGTCCACAGATCTTATTCAAAATCTCACCAGTTACCTGCACTCTTTTGTGTCACCACACGATTTCTGATTGTATAGCTTTTAGTATATGGCATAAGACTAGTATCTGGCATCTTAGAAGAGCTTACTTAAAACTTTTAGATGAGCAAGCACCTTTCTCCATTTATAGTAGCTTCCTAAATGGGCTAGCTCTCTCAAGTTCTCAGAGTCAGCACACTCTCTCGCTCTTTCTCTTTCTCTCTCTTTTCTGTCTCTTGGGCTCTTCTCTCAAGAACATGGGCAAATAAAGCACTGACTATTGAGTGACAGTGATGATGGGAGATGAGAGGGTCTAGAACTTGTTATTGATAATTAAAACCTATAATTGAATCCAGTTTAAAGAGGTGGAGATGGGGGTAAGGCTATGCAAAGCAAACAGGCTTCAACCTAGAGGCTGAGGAGAACCTAGTTCCCTAATCAGGATAGCAAAAAAGGAGTGTGATGGAGATGGGAGCTGACCCGGACATGTTTAGTATTTCCCAGGAGGTTAGATGTGCTAGGTCACGAGGTTGGGGGCTGGGACAGAGAGCCACATCCCTCACAGAAAAGCAAATCCTACCTCATTGTTTCAGCACTTTGAGTGAGTTCCTTCCTTGCCAAGCTCCCTGATCAGGAGGATCTCAAAAGATTCTGGCACTGGAGGGAGAAGCAGGAGGCAGTGGGGGAGTCTTCCCAGCCAAAACCTACTTCAATTGATCAGCCAGCCTCTGAATAGCAGCTTTTGACATCTCAGTGGGTTGTGAGGGAGGTGTGGTCATCACAAATGAAATGGACCACAGGGGGTGGAGGAGACCTCTGCAGGGCCCCTAATCAATTACTAAAAACACAGAGAGGGTCCAAGGAAAATGAGTGAAGGAGACAGATGCATGCTGACACTCAGTGGTATCTCTGGGCACCAAAGCAGAAGTTGGGGGATTTTCAACTTAACAGAGGACCGGGGTGATTGTTTTCTTTCATCAGTCGTTGCCCTCAGAAAACAAAACAGAAACCAGAAGAGAAACATTGCCTATGGAAAAAAAAATACGTATAGAGGCAGAAAAGGATGAAATAGGAGGAATGGAATTCTGCTTTTATGAAATAATTTAAATAGTCCTGAATGCCCAGAGGACCTAGGCACTATGTTATGTGTTACAGAGAGGTTGGTGTCTCCCAAAGGGGATATGAAATGGGAGATGAATATTATTAATCATCCTTATTTGCTATATGTTAGGAAACTGAGGTAAAGTGAAAATGAGTGATTTTACCTCCTGATTCACATGCTGTGGCAGCCACAGAGCTGGGATTGACAGACAAAAGCTGATGCCTGCACAGCAGACTGGTGGGGTTCATGCTGCTGAATGCAACAATGCCAGGGAACCCAACAGGCACATGGCAGAGGCTGGTCGCCTTCTACCTGAAGAACCCTGTAGGTGTGGCTGGTGACTCCCATCCTAGGTCGTGTCCACAAGCAGATCACCTGCTTGGCCCAGGCTGGCCCCAGTTCACTTTCAGTGACCCTGAGGGATTGGGTTGATATTGAACCTCATTGATCAAACTGAGGTTATGGAGAACAGACTAGAATATCAGATTCATTTGGACAGGAACTGTGTTTTTAGTTCACTTCTATATCCCCAGGACCTAGACCAATGCCTTGGGGTTCAATCCATATTTGTGGGATCATATTGATTGCTTCATTGGGGCTGAGCAGTGACAGGCACCAGGAATGGAGAGATGACTAAGTCAGCCATTCCCAATGTAGTCCTGTGAAATATTAATGGGTATTCTGAAGGGGTGGGGAGAAGGGAGTTCTCTGTCCAAATAAATACGGGAAGTGCTAAGTTTAGCTTTATAGTGGAAGGATTTCTCGTAGCCTTTAGTAAGTGAATCTAGTTTGTAGATTTCCTAGATGAGGATAGGTTTGCATCATTTCCCAAGTATAACTGATGGCGAAAGTCTCCTCTCCTCCCTACACACACCTTTACAGTGTATATTGCTAGTGGTGTTTGTTCCTTGGAAAAATCATAGTTCCTGCCCTTAAGTAGCTCACAATCTCTTGGTGGTCACTTCCAGCCAAGACCTGCCAAGCAATAACAGCTTTCCATGCCCATTGGTTTTGGCAATGATTGGAATCACTGTAAAACTATGGCTGCCACTTATTGTATCTCAAGGCATTTTTGCCCACCTGGACCCTACATAGTGCTTACTTGCCACTTGATAGGCCTCCACCTCAATTCCCTCCATTGGGCAGCCTGGGACACATTGGTCAAGTCGATCTCCTCAAAGAGAGTCAGTTCTAACTCTAAGCATAAGATTACAACCTGACATCAAAAGTTGAGATAGAGTCAGAAACCTTGAAGCTAGTTCCATTCTGAGTAATTCTGACCCAGTAACACAAAGTCTAAATCCTGCCACCATGCACATCATAGACGCAGAGATGAATAACAAAGAAAACTACTCTTTCCACCCCACAGCCAGAATGTGCCTTCATAAGATGGAGCCCAGAATTGTTAACATGTGGTGTGCAGAGTCCCCACATCGCAGCCTCTGTCTCACACACGGAGGGCTGTGCATTCTCTCAGGCAGTGGGCTCTACCCTTGCTGCAGTCCGAATAAATCACCAGTGCCCTTACTGAAGGGAGTTAATTGCATTTGGAAATACTCCAGGTACTGGGGTTTGTTTGGTCAAAGATGTGGACAAGGGTAGTGTAACACATGCACCCACTTTCATGAAATACACGTTAAGAATAACGGGGCCCATGTTACCTAATTTATAATGGATACCACACACACTTCTCCCTGCGTTCCTTTCCAAGCGAAGAATGTGAGAGGAACCATGGCAGTATTTTTCTTTTAGGTATAACAGTCTGTCAGTATCAAATTCTCTCAGTCAGTGGGGAGCAAATAGTGTTGATTTACTGAAAATCTGGGATTATGTCTGCTCTGTGGTGAGCGTAGATTTAAGAGAGGAGAGGTAAGGGGTCTCCAAAAGGTGAAGAAAAACACAAATGAAAGCTAGCAAGGAAAAAATAGCTTGACAGTTAAGATACAGTGCAGCCACTGTCAACATCTTCTAGAAAGAAAAGCCTAGAAATGAACACACACACATACACAGGAACGCGCACGTATGCCAGCTTCAAGCCCCAAGTACTGGAAGGTTGGCAATCTTTTCAATTAACCCCGTTCTCTTCAGGGCATTACAGATGTGTCAATGAAGGCTTAAATACTGTCACGTTTCACATTGAAGAGAAATTGTGACAACAGACACGAAGTTTTGTTTTGGTTGTTAAGAACTGGCTTTAAAAAAAGACTCGTGAGGATTGAAGAGGGAATTCTTTCCTTCCAGAGCCCTCTGACGCTTGACTACATTCCTGGACCTTTTGGTCACCAACATTTCATTATCCTGATCATATCCCTGTTCCTGCTCCTTCTCTCCTTTGCCTCCAAATAACTGTTACCCTGTGTTATTTCACCCCAGGGATGGTCCACAGAAGTGCCTCAGAGTTTCTGTTTTCCCCCGTCTTCTTTTCTCTTCCTCCTCTTAGTCCTGTTTGAAATGGAATACGATAACCAAATGGGATTTAAATGTGGAGAGGGAAGAAACCAACCCTGGGACAGTACTTGAGAGCTTTTGAGAAGGAATTTTGGCTCCTTTCCCCTCTCTGGGACAGGGCAAAGGCTGGTAAGGACAGGGTGACGTAAGTGGTGGCCAGTGGCCAGGTGAGTGCTGTTCATAATTTCACCCAGTACCCCTCCCTGACCCCCACCAGCCCCAAGAGGTGCCTCTGGACTTCAGGACAGTTGGCAGGTGAGCAGTACCATCGTGGGTCCCAGCAACGTCACTGTGGGTCAGCAACTCTAGAAGAATCTGACGAGAAGGCAGGGGCTGAGGATGGCAGCTGCAAGGGGTTAGAAATGGTATTTGTGAAGGTCTCCGGTAGCTACAGAGGAGAGACATGTCAAGGATGGGTGAGAGGGCACACTTAGTAACCCCCATTGCTGTGGCCACCAAGAGACATGGACATTGCTGGTGTGTCTCAAAGCTAGAAAAGAGGGAAGAGGAAGAAGAGGAAAAAGGAGGAAAGAGGGAAAATAATAGTAAAGAAGATGCCACCAGCATTAAGTAATTCTGGAAAAGAATACAGAGTTATCCATTTGTGAAAGAAATGCCATATATCTCTTTATTCTTTTAATCATAAATCCTTAATCTCCATACTTGGGATTCTTGTGTTGTTTTGCTAACTGGACTCTCTCTCCTTTTTTTTTGTTTTTGTTTTTTTTTTGCAGAGGAAGATTCACCCTGAGCTAATATCCACCACCAATCTTCCTCTTTTTTTTTTTGTTTGAGGAAGATTAGCCCTGAGCTAACACCCATGCCAATCCTCCTCTGTTTTGTATGTGGATTGCTGCCACAGCATGGCTGATGAGTAGTGTAGGTCCGCACCCAGGATACAAAACCACAAACCCAGCCACTGAAGCGGAGCACACAAACTGAACCACTATGCCACGAGGCCAGCACCTGTACTCTCTTAACTTGTGATTCTCCAAGGTTAGGATGGAGGCCGTCTGTGAAGGAGTGTGGATCCTGCTGCTCCGGCTGCAAGACCACCAGTGGGTTGAGTGGCCCTACGTCCTAGCTTGCCTGGGACAATCCTGAGTTATGCCTCTTGTTCCTGAGTGATTATTAATAACACTCCCTTTCACTCTTTAAAGTGTCCTGGCTTTCATGATGAATTATATGGCCAGCCTACATATAGGCAAATTCAGGGCTTCTTTTAACAGGGCTATCAACCACTTCCCTTTGTAGAGAATAAAAACTGCCCGAAAAGAGTTAAGAGCAAAATGAAACGCCAAGACGAAGAATAACTCCTTCAAGATCACTTCTCTTTCTCAGAGACAAGAGCAGTTAGACCTCAGAAGAGGCCCCCATTCATGCATCCTTGGGCCCCATTTGGACAGTATTTCTTTCTTTCTTTCTTCTTTTTTTTTTTTTTTTTTTGGCACATAGATCCAGCTATTCAATGGCACAAGAACCTGGTGGTGACCAGTGTGGTTCACAAAGCAGCGTGACAACGACAAGTGTAATAGTGAGACCCACATAATAGCGGGCCCAGCAATGGGACTCACCAGGGAGTGCAGGCTCTGGGCGCTGGGGAGGGCCCTTTAAAAATTTAGCCTTAAGGGCGTCTTTCACTTTATTATCAAGACCCAGAAAGAATGCTGGAGACTCTGAAAGAAAACAACGGGCAACTCCTCTCAGATTCTCCAGTCCCGCTCCTGCAACAAAGCCTGCCTCTTTTACATTTCAAAAGAGGCTGCTTTCTCTTTAAAAAGTAAGAGCTACTTGGTCTGATGCGGCTGCCTTTATCAACCATGAAGTTCCCAGCAAGGTGCTGTTAGTGCCTGATTAAACCTCATACCAACCCGTGTCCCCCATGGTAACCCAGAAGACATCCGCTGAGACTGCTTCAGTTTAATTGCCCTGGCTCTCTGTGATGGCCGGATTTCTTGTCTCTCAAGGCCTGGAATGGAAACCCATGTGATCAGATGAACTATCCGGGTGTCTTGACAGATCTGAAATATGAATATGGAGATGGCATTGTGCTCTGCAGTGACTTCTGAAACCCCAATGGTAACATATGATCTGCCACTGAAACGATTTCAGGAGTGTGTGATTCGCATAAAACTCATTTTCTAGTGGAACACTAATTATTAATAAATCAGACCAAAAAGGGGAAAAGTGCATGTAAATAAATACATATAAGATTTACATATGTATACCTGTGTATAAGATATGCATATGTATATATGTTTATGTATATGTATACATATTTATACATATCTATCTATATGTGTAAATATGTAGGACTCCATTTGAACGATGTCTCTTTATTTATACCTGTCTTTGGATTCTTGCTTTTTTGGAGATTAATAGGATAATAATAACTTGTATTTACAAAGCACCATACTGCAAGGAATTCAAACCCTGAAAATATCTGGTTTATTCTCTCACTTCTACAACGAATGAGGAAATAGAGGGTGCCATATCCTCTATTTCCTAGAGAGGGAAACCAAGAAACTGATGGAGGCAGCAATGAGTAAGAATCAGGACCAGCAATCCCTCGGGATCTGCATCACATTCCTGCTCTATCAGAAGGAGGCATGCAAGGAAGAAATCGGACAAGACACCCTAACAAACCCCAGGGTCACTGGATTCCTCATAAAACTGCCCTTCCTTCTGGAAAGACATCAAAAGCAATGGTGCTGGCCCTAGGGGACCGAGGGGTCCCTTAAGAAACACTACAGAGCAAAGATTCTTGACTCTCCTCCTCAAACTCCCTTTTAGCAATTGCTCCTCCCCACTACCTTCCACTTCAGACTCTCTGCTCCAAGATTTTTAATCTACCAAAGAAAGTTGGTAGTGGGCTCCAGTAACAGCTTGAGATTGACTAATCATTCCCACAAATCGCTGTGATGACAATGACATCTTTCTCATTCACATAAATTATCCATCCTCAGCACATGGACTTGCTATATTTCTAGCCTATTTCTAGCCAAATCAAAGAAATTTTACTGATTTCTTCTGCAGCCTTATTCTGAGTAAATATGTAATTTCCATTAGGCTTTTTGAAATATGTAAAATCTATAGACTCATATTACTACTTTCAGGACCTCTAGGTGTTTGGGGATCCCTTCCTGGGAATCACTCCGATGCCCAAAATGAGTTTGAAGATGAAAATTATTGCTAAAGGGAAAAGAACTGTTGGTGTAACAAGATATTTAAAAGCAAAATTTTTTCCCACCTGGGTTGGTGAGGGCCAAGCAACTGAGAAAGGGGTGTTTTCAAAATGAGAGGAACTGCTAAAGCAAAATGTGTAAAGTTGAGACGTGAGGCAAAAAGGGAAGAGTGTTAGCTTATAAGAGAAGAGGTCTCCATTGTGTTAAGTTGTTCCGTCAGAAATGACATTTCCATTCAGTTGGGCAATTTTCTGGCCTCTGCAAACTTTGTTAGTTTTTTGGCAATTATCCCAAGGAGACCTAAAGAAAGGCAGGTTATAATTCCACAACTTACATGCATAGCGTGACAGAAATGAAGGAAGTTGTGCATGACTTTTTATTAATTAACGTATTTTTTCCTCAGTGCAATAAGGAAGGAAATTGTAAATTTGTAATCAGTCAGGTCTCTACATTTTCCAAGAATGGCTGGGATTTTTTTCTCCAACTTGGGTAAAAAGTCAATATGTTGCACTCTGTGCAAATCCTGACTTGGTTCCTACATTTCTCAAATAAGTTTTCAGAAATAGTTATAAATCTCTTTTTATATTTATTATTAATTCATTTTGAGGAGTGTTCTTTATTCTAAAACTCCAAGATCTGTTTGAAAGTTTCCTGAGTCTAGGGTTTCATGGAGAAAGGCCACCTGGGAACCAAATTCCACCAGTTGTCTGGTGGTGTCTGAGTGCAGGCCCTCAGCCAGAATATTCTACCATGTCTACAATGAGCACTGTTTTGGGTCCTTTCTGCAGAGAACATTTATGGACACCCTTCCTCCAACACTATAAGGACTAGTTCCTAGAAAGTGGACAGAAGCACCTAGTCACCCTGGTAATAAAGCCAATCACTTTGTTAATAAGCAGAAAGGAGACAATCAGTATTACTTATTTCCACTAACTAATTAATGCAAATAAGGACAGCTAATAGGCAAAATTTTGACTCTATTTCATTTTTAGAGTTTCTCCACCCCCAATGTAAATGTAAAAGGCTCCTGAATTGAGTATCTTATCATTTTGGTTCCCTGATGGATTACCCAGAATCAGATTCGCATTTCCCCAAAAGAGAAGCCTCTTAAAAACAGCCATTGCTCTACATGGATATCAAATAAATGTCTCCTGTAGGGGGTGCAGTGGACGCAGGAACTGCTTCCTGGAGAGGAAGCCTTCAGGAGTAGCACGAAACTAAGGAAAGGAAATGGGTATTCCTTACAGTCAAGTCTCTGTGGCCAGGGAGGTGTCTCCCCAGGGAAGTGATGGGAACCCCACGACTAGAAACATTTAGGAGGCCTGGCTGGAGCTATGGAAAACTAACCATAGGGAACAATCATGCCCTGGCAGGGGATAGAGGAGACAAGTTTAAGAAGTCCTTCCCGCTCTAATTTCTAAGAATCTGATTAGACTACAGAGAAAAAAAAGTAAGAAAATTTGAAACAGGGAAAAAAAAAAGGACCAAAAGCCAGAAGAGAGAGTAATGTAATAATGTTAAGGCACATAGTTAGAATATGCACTGGTAAACCCCTAATCCTCATCCAGCCACTGTCCCATCCCGGCTGCCATGGAAGAGTGGATGTCATGAGAGAAAGCAGGCAGGGAGCTGAACACCAGAGGGGCTGAAGGGAGGCCCTCTGAACTTACTTTGAATAACACTGGGAACTTGAGAGCCTTTGTCTAAACAAAGTGCTGAAAGAAAGGAAACCTGTGATGGAGCAGCAGCTAAGCTTCCTTTCCTGGTGGAGTTTGGCGATTCCTTCTCACTTGTAATCAGTGCAATCCTGTGTGAACAGTCTACTTTCCTTGGCAGATGTCTGGGCTTAAGCTTTGGGGTCGCTTTTTTTTTCCTCAGGAATGTCAGAGATATCACAATGACGCGATTCCCCTGATTTTTAGAATGCATAGTCATAGATAATCTGAATATCCAGGGTGCTAGCTATTTCACTCCCCTGCTTTATTAAACTCAATGTAAATCAGCCCAGATTAAATATTTAAGTCATAGAGTATTGCAGCATGAATAAGCAAGGCCCACATACTTATAATTGAGTGTGTGTATTTGTGTGTGTCAAGAACAGTTGACATTTCCATACTTAACAATTTTTTTAAACTTGTCAAAAGAACTGTGACCTGAATTAAGAGTGAACCAGGTTCCAAACAGGCACTTTTCCTGTCCATCTACAGACAGAGGAAATAGTTTCCCTACAGAAAGGAATCACTTGAAAGCTATTAGGCCAGACCCTGCTGCAGCTCAGATTTCCTTTCTTTTACTCCTTTGATGAACAACTCATATGGAGATTCAAGCGTCTTGTGCCTGGTTTAAATTTAAGCTGCTGCTGACTTTAGTGGAAAACTTTCATAAACTCAACTCAGGCTTTCTTCCTTTCTCCCACCACTGTCAACCAATTTCTGATACGTCCTTGGATATTCATCTTGAGTCATTCACGTCATCGACATGACAGAAAACAAATTTTTCCCCAAGAGAGACTGAATTCACTCTGCGCCTCTCTTCTGGAACTCTGAGCGCTGCCATTCTCCTTCTGCAGCAGGTGGAGCGTGAGGCAGAGGTGGAGGACAACCAGATGCAGGAAGGCGAAATGAAACAGGAGTGATGCTTTCAGCCAACTGCTAGAGATGGCATATCTCTGTGGCAGAGTTATTACCAGAACAATGCCACGTGGATCCCATCCAGTACTCAAGCAAGAGGCCGTAGTTTCTGTGCACCAAAGCCTTTCTTCAGGAATAAGCTGGAGAGAGAGCATAGTTTTAAAGAAAAGGCTTTGCCTTCGAAACAGGGCTCTTTCTTCTGGTCACTTGAGAATAGTGTTCTGAATGGATTTCCCCTCCTCTTTGCTGGGCTCTTTGGTGAGAGTTGAGAAGCTGGGATGCCCAGAACATTTTGTTCAGGAACCTGCACTGCCTTCAGGATTGTGTAGTGAAAAACAAGAGCCTTGGAATCAATCCAGCCTGGATTTGAAGCCCAGCTCTGCCACTTAAGTGGGTAACTAGGAGCAAGTAACTTAAGTCTTCCTGGTCCTCAGTTTATCTGTGAATTTGAGATATCATCCTCAATTTATGGGTACTTGTGAGGATTAAATAAGATTACATTTCAAAATTCTCTGTCTTTGCTTCATTCTTTCTCTCTGACCCTATGCTCTTGTTGATAACTCTGCAAATTCTCCTGGCCCTACGTAACTAAAACAATTGTGTCCAGTCCAAGGATGGAGGATCCAAGAAAATCCCTAGGGTATGTGGGGCCCAAGGCAAATTACACCGTGTGTCCCCACTCCCAACATGTTTACAAAGACACAATCAGATTTAAGTGAATTTCAAGGGAGGTTTTGAATTGAAGATGAATATATCACCAAAGGAAAAGTCTAAGGAATATGTGTGGAAGCATTAAAAGCAGTGCAGCCTCAGGATGGCAGTGTGGGGAGCTGTGCCATGCCTGTCATGGACTTTTCATCATCCGTTACCCTACCCCCAACAGCACTGATCCCCAGACAGTTCCTGCATTATGCTCAGCATTTGCTCACTGCTGCAGTACACAAGGCACCCCCTGGCCCAGAGTGACCACACTTACTGGCCAAAACCTCCAGGAGTGACTGACAGAAATACTTCTCTCTTGCACCAATGAGAGTTGCAGAACTTCAGGAGGCTCATTTGCTACAGTTCCTGTTAAAAATGTGGCTGTAAATGAGACAAGGGGATTTTTGATGGGGCACATCTGACAGATGGCTACCCACACACCCACTTCAATTAAAAATATATAATCCATTTAAAAAAACTTACAGGATGAACTACATAGCTGAAGCTTCATCTTGAAAGTAGGCTACTGGTGTAAAATGGTGCATTAGTGTCCTATGGCTGCTATAACAACCGTAGTGGCTTAAAATAACACAAATTTATTCTCTTACAGATCTGGAGGCCAGAAGTCCACAATCAATTTCACCAGACTAAAGTCAAGGTTGACCTCTTGACTCCAGGGCTGGTTCCTTCCAGAGGCTCCAGGGCGAGAAGCTTTTCTTTGCCTCTTCCAGCTTTTTGTGGCTCTATGGGTTCCTTGGCTTGTGGCCGCATTTCTCCAGTGTCTGCCTCTGTGGTCACATTGTCTTCTCCTCTTCAGTAGTCAAGTCTCCCTCTGCCTCCTTTTTATGAAGACACTTGTGATGACATTTAGGACCCACCAGCATAATCCAGGATAATCCCCCCATGTCAAGATTCTTAATTTAATCACATCTGCCAAGTCCTTTTCGCCATATGAGGTAACATTCATAGATTACAGGGATTAGGACGTGAATGTCTTTGGGGACCATTATTCAGCCTACCACGAGTGGGACCCCCCTTTCATTAACAACCGCCAGCAGCTGCCTTGTTAGACTGTGTTCTTTGCCTAGTTGAATAGAAAAACAATTCTTTGGCACCCTAATTTTTTTTTTCCATTTTAAATCTATAATAGAGCTACAAGACCAGTAGATTACAGGAGCGTCATTTCCTGCAACTACCGTTGTCTTCGCCATCTCCAGAAAGGAGCTTAGAAGTGGCTTCTGAAGATATTAAGAATCTAAGACCTTACTCTCCTCTATGTAGAATTACCGTAGGCAAACATCACAGTCATTTTCCATCATATAAAAATTGATGAAGTGCTCCAGATCTGGCAAGAAAGTGTATGCTTTTCCTAAATATATATCGCCTTAAGGGACAGAGAGTGGCATTGAAGCTAGGAATGGTTGCCCAGTTGAAAAACAGGCGGTTGGAAGGGAACAGCTATTTAAAAGTCACTTTGATATGACCTATTCCCCAAACAATTCATCTCAGGGTCACAGCCATTGTTGCTAGGTGGCACAACATTTATTACTATAGTGTCCTGGGCTCTTTAGATTGGTAGCAGACACAACTATTCCTCAGAGCATGAGCAAAGTTGATAATGCCCTCTTACCCTAGGCAAGCTGAACTTCATCTGCCAAGATACTGGTTGACATTATGGCTTTGCAACACCTATCATTGTCTGTCACCTCCCAAGATAAACTCTCTTGGGACTGGTTTCTCTGGGCACCAGCCACTGATGCCGTTTTATTCAATCTCTTTTGTAGCCTAGCTCTTGGGTCCCTGACACTGCCTGGCTTGCTCAGTTTGGTCACATGCTCAAAGCTAAATTCACAGACCTCCAGACCTCATAGTGTGATGGGATAGGAAACAATCAGAGGACCTGGACAGAGTAAGACTGTCAGAGAAACTGCAAATCAGCAAAAGAATGAAAGCCCCTTGACCCCGAGCTCATCTGCCACGTATTTAATTCCACATTCTTGCCAAGCCCTGAAAACCCAGGCTGGGGAGACTTGGGAGCGGCGTGGGGTTATACAGTCTAGGAGAGCGCAGAGGTGAAAGGCCTGGCGGGTTGCCACTCACTCAGTCCACTCTCTGAGAAGGAACCAGGTGGGGGATGGGACACTGTGAGCCGTGAGGATAGTCTTGGACACAAACCTTAGGGGCTGCGGGAATGTCTGGGTGACCAGCCGCCAGTTGTACTATACTGATTTTATTTGCTTGTTACTCTTCCAGCTGGCTCCAGACCAGAGGAAGCAAATGAGGCTTTAGCTGTTCTTTGGGGTTCTGATCTCAGGGCTACATTAAGGAGATCCAGACATTTGGGATGAAATGAGCCTGTAAGATCCTGGGTGGGTCTTCATTTCCATATTCCAGGGTCAAATTGAAAATAGGCCGGGTCTGGAAAAGTTTGTTTTAGGAAATGCCAGAAGGACCTTCATAATAGAGCTCCACCTACTTCTCCAGCCTCATTTCCACTCCTTCCACTCAACCCCACCTCTGCAGATCCTCCCTCCACCCCGCTCCACACACACACTTTTAGTTCCAGGAAGTCGGAGGATAGACTTTCAGTTTCTCTTCACAGCTCTTAACTCTCCCATCTTTCTCATGTAGTTCAAATCTCACCATCTCTTTGATTCTTTTCTGGTTTTCCTAATCTGAATTAGTTTACCCTCTCTAGATCTCCCTTAGCATCCCTCATATCATTTATTATATGAGATGCTAAAATAATTTATTGATCCTTCCTACTAGGCCAAAAAGTGTTTGCAGGTAGAAATTCTGTCATTATATTCCCAGTCTGGTACATGGTCCTGATTTGATCAATGTTTGGTGAGAAGATGGCATTCTTATATTAGACATTTGTTTGTGGTACAGACTTGGGCCGTGGACTTTTGGTCCTGGTGCCAGAGTGTATGTGACGGATGCCCTAGAAGGAACACGTATGAAGCCTCAGGGCTTCATGCATTTTTTTTAAAGAAAAGGGCCTCAACTGAATTTTTAAAATTTCAGTTGCTATGATATATTCTTTTGGGGAAGGTAAAGCCAGAGATGCAAGATAAGCCGCAAGGTCATGGCATATACTCCTAGCACAGGAAACTTGGCCAACTTGGAGATGCCAGCAGGAATTCCACCCACTATAAGTGCTCCATACTGAATGCACCTATGCCAACCCATCAAATCTCTCCTTGGGAAGACTAAGAATGTCAAACAAAGCTTAGAGATAATAATGTTCTGAAATATTCCATGTAGAATATTGGATTGCAATTGGAAGTGACATGTGTCACTTCTGGGCCAAAGCATAGAAAAGTAGGCATGAATTCTCCAAACACATGCTTCCTTGCTGTGGTGATCGTGGAGGACTCGTGTTGAGATGGCAGAGTAAGAGGATCAAAGCAGCCTGGATCCCTGAGTCACTGCATGGAGAATAGCTGCCTTGGAGAGTTGCCCCAACCCACAGTGGAGTTTGCATGAGTGAAATTTAAATGTTTGTTGACATAAGCCACTGAGCTTTGGGGTGGCAAATGGCCTGTCCTGACTACAGCAGGCAAGTTGTTCTAAAACACTTTCTTGCATACTTATGAACCAGCACTACTCAGTGTCAGAAGCATTAGAGGTGATTGTAACGTTCATCGGTCGACAGTCTCTTCTCCTTCATGGTAATCAGTATGCACCTTTCCTTGAGGGCCCAAGGAACCTGGCAGGCCGAAAGGCTCAAGGCGAATTCAGTGAGTGTGTTGTGGAAAGTTCAGAGGAGATACACTGACATATGGGCTATAAACATCTGTGCACCTTCCTTACACAAATTCTTGAATTACAGCCTCACAAATCAGTCATCAGATGGCAGGGTCAGAGACAATGGAGGGTAGTGATAGGATCAGACATTTAACACTTTTGGATATCTTGTCAGAGGCCTTTAAAAGGCCTTAGCCTTGACATCATTATTTGACCTCTTACATGCGTTCATTACTTAATGCTTAATAAATGCCTAATAATTACAAATTCTTATTTGGTGTAGAGATGTTTTCTTGGCCAGGCTCCAGAATACGTCCATTCTGTGTGGATATTGGTCAGCATTCACGGGCCACTATTTACTGATTCAAATGCCAGATCTCCAAATAGAGCGTGTTCAACAGAGTTTGAAAGAACAAATTCATTGCACTCCTATCTTACCTCACCTTAGATCTTGCAAACACTGAATTCACTAGCCTGAGCCAGAGAAAGTAATTACCTTTTAAGTAAACCACTACCTGGTTGTCTACATCATGCGCCATCAGAAATATTCTAGAATTTTTTTTCTTCAGAAATAAGTAATTATCATACAGACCTAGAAGGGAAAATGAGTTTGATTTGCAAACAACCTTAAAATACACAGTCCTCTCTCTCTTCTCTAACTCTCTGTAAGCACCATGAGGCATTTTCTATTAAAAATTTCAGCTCTGCTTCTTATCACCTTTGCCCTCTTCTCTGCTCTGACGTTAAATTCAGGAGATGGTTTCCCTGGGGAATATAGATCCTAGTGCCACGTGATCTGGCCTAAAGGGTAGTATGACAGATCGAAAGAAAAGGAGATGCTAACCTTGCTTTCTCCCATCCACGTGCGCACCTCCCCACTGAATGCCAGGCCCTTGCAGTGAGTGAGGTTCAACAATCTCAGTCATACCCGCTAGTTCATGTGATTCGGTCCTGGGCAAGGCTGATTCTGAACTGGGCAGGGAACACGGAGTTAGCAAAAAATTTCTGGTATTTGAAAGGGACTGGTGAAAAATATATGTTTTTAAACGGCTTTTGTTGTTTTTATCTGTTTTTACTACAGAATTAATACTTGCTCATTATGGTAAAGTAAAAAACATATAGAAAATTGAAAAGAAAGAAAAATCATTTTTCAATCTAACCACAAAGATATTGCTATTAATATGTTGGTTTGAAACTCTCTCTCTAAATGCATACGTGTGTGTGTGCGCGCACGCGCATGTGTATGAATTCATGTGTATTCAAGTGTAATTATTTATCTATAATTATATATACTTAATATTATCTTCATAACAATATTAATTATTTTAAGAAACCAGAATTTCTATTCTGGAGGCAACTGTATAAATAAAAACAATAAATACAATACAATTAGGAAAATATCTTGATACATAGCTGAGTTGGACAGTGTGACACCAAAGTCGTGACTGGCAATAGACAAATAGATCGACAAGATGGCTGAACTGCGGGTACTCAGAGGTTAGAGATGGAGCTGTAAAAATGGCAGAAGAAGGGGCCAGCCTGGTGGTGTAGTGGTTAAGTGTGCGTGCTCCAATTCGGCGACCTAAGTTTCACAGGTTCGGATCCTGGGCGTGCACTGACGCACCACTTGTCAAGCCATGCTGTGACAGTGTCCCATATAAAGTAGAGGAAGATGGGCACAGATGTTAGCCCAGGGCCAATTTTCCTCAGCAAAAAGAGGAGGATTGCCAATGGATGTTAGCTGAGGGCTGATCTTCCTCACAAAAAAAAAAAATGGCAGAAGGACATTTTTAGACATTTTAGGAAAATCTAACATTCATTTGGATTTTTCTTTTATGTGGAACTGAAATGTAATCTTTCTCACTATTTCCCCAAATCCCCAGTGCCTTCAGGGATGCTGTCTGGAAGACATCAAGGAAAGGTGCTTCTAGAGGGATGTGCTGGGTTATAAACTCCAGATAGAACAGACAAGGACAAGATTACCCACTGACCTACTTCAGTAAAAGCATCAGCTCAGAGCCAGAAGAAATGAAGAAAACAGTAAGTTGCCACCCTCGATTTCATGAATGCCTGGACCTTGCGAAGAGTATCTCTAGAGAGATTAGGAGAAAGGGAGAGAATGTGGAATGGGGTTGGAGTGAACTTAATGTGAATTCCAAAGGGTAAGGTGGGTTGTCCTTCATCTAGATTACACACAGATAGTTTTAAAAAGTGGTATCATGTTATTTCTATTTCACACTATGGATTTTCACGTAACAGATATTTCAAGGCCATCCGTGAAAATAGATACCCATAAACATCATCATGTTAATGTGGCTGTGAGAGGGATTGGCTAGCTAGTTATGATAGAGGTTACTAGTATTCATCAATACCTGGTTCTCTCTCCTAGGTATATGCAGGGCCCCACTTCACACCCCCTTGCAGTTGGGCATGGCTATGTGACTAATTGTGAGCAGAAGCAACAAATGCTGCTTCTTGGCTGAAGGAGCAAAAAGACCACGTGAATCTCCAGTTTCCCTCTTCACCATCTTAGTAATCATAGAAGAGGTCTTGCTTTGAGATGATGGTGCCACAAGATGAGAGTGGTTTGGACTGCTCAGTCGTCACATGGAGGACAGCTGCCTGTAATGTCATCCAGACTTTATGTGGGCAGGAAATACATTTTTGTTGGTTAAGCCACTGAGATGTTTGATGTTGTTACTGCAGCATTAGTAAGCTTACCCTGACTAATATATTGGTCACCAAATCCATTTCCTCCTTTTCCTGAGCGCTCAGCCAGGTTACCTTTCCCAACCTTCCTCGATGTTGTGACTGAATTTTAGGCAATGGATTGATAGTAGAAGCTATACATGTTACTTTGGAGATGAAATGAGTAAGAAGTGGGTGTACCTTCTCTCCTCTTTTTCTCTTTCTGCTGATGACCGTGAAGCCTAAGAGATGAAGGAGCCCTAAGTTTGAAAAGATATGGATCCTTGAAATACTGCTTGGAGGAGAGCTGCCCACCATTCAGAAATACTCGTGCCAGCTTTTATGTGAGTGAAAATAACTTTTTTTATCATGTTTGAGCCATTGCACATTTTTGGTGTTGTTTACAACAGCAGCTAGCATTACCTTAACTTTAAAAGAAATTGGTGTGTTGAAGTGGAGCGCTTCCATAACCAAAACCTAAAGTATATGTCATCTGATTTAGTGGTGAAATGGCAGACGGCAAGAAAACCAGCAGTCTAGAAGGCTGAGTAGTACTCCATTACACATTGGCAAAACATTTGGTAAAACTGTTGCCTGCAATAACTTGGAAGGCTGACCATGTCCATACCAAGACTGTTAACTCAGGGAAACTGTTGGAAAGAATCAGTATAAGTATGTGATGGCTACTGTAATCTGATTTTAACAAGGTTTTATAAGAAAAAGATATGCTGGGCTGGCCCCGTGGCTTAGCGGTTAAGTGCACGCGCTCCGCTGCTGGCGGCCCGGGTTCGGATCCCGAACCGACGCACTGCTTCTCCGGCCATGCTGAGGCCGCGTCCCACATACAGCAACTAGAAGGATGTGCAGCTATGACATACAACTATCTACTGGGGCTTTGGGGGGAAAAAAATTTAAGAAAAAGATATGCTGAGGCAAGAACTGGCTAGTTTTTTGTGTGTGTGTGTGAGGAAGATCAGCCCTCAGCTAACATCTGATGCCAATTCTCCTCTTTTTGTTGAGGAAGATTGGTCCTGGGCTAAGACCTGTGCCCAACTTCCTCTACTTTATATGGGACGCCGCCACAGCATGGTTTGACAAGCAGTGCATCTGTCCAAGCCCGGGATCCGAACCTGTGAACCCTAGGCCACCGAAGCGGAGCGTGTGCAGTTACCCGCTGTGCCACCGGGCCGGCCCCAAGAGCTGGCTAGTTTTTAAGCAGAGATGAAAGACTCCTGAGAGTTCATTTTGGACTTAATGGGCCAGAGAATTAAATTTCTATCATGTGGACATTTTGGGTTTGTTTTTTACAACAGCTATCCTTAATTTAATATGGCTGTATAGTATTTTATTGTATGAATACATCACAATTCGTTTAAACCAACCCTTATTAATGAACAATTGGGATGTTTCCAGCTGTTTTGCCATTGTAAATGCCCTACTTTTAATCATCCTGATACTATAGCTTTGTCAATTTGTATGATTATTTTCTTACAATTTATTCTTGTAATCGAAAGTGTAGGGTTAAAGAATATGGACATTTTAAATTTGATGTATTTTGCTCAAGTGTCCATAACTAAATTTACCTCTTTCTGAAATCCCGCCAGCATAGCCTCAGTAAAGGCATTATCAATATTTTTATCTTTAAAATAAGTGAGCAAAAATGTGATGTCTCATTGTTTTCCTTGTTATTAGTGAGGTCTAACACAATTTCACATGTTTATTTATTCACTTATGTGCACTTCTCTTTTGAGATTTCTGTTGTCTTTATAAGGACTCAGTTTAGTTTGGCTGAGACTGATCTACTTTCTGCCTGTTTTTCCATTGTAAGTAAAAATAGCACCCAATTTCACACCCAAAGTACCTTGGTTTGGGCAATAGATTACATGGTCATGCTAGATATAACCCCTTAGTGTGGCAATTTGTTGCTCTTTTCCCCCAGTTGTCATTTGTCAAATTTAAAGTTTGATCAAATTTTTGTATTACATTTTGTCCATTTTTTCTTTGTGCTTTCCAGCTTCAGTATCATGTTTTGAAAAATTTTCCTCACTCTGAGGTTTTAGAAATAGCCACCCAGGTTTTCTTGTATTAGCTTATGATTTCATTATTTACATGGCAGTACAACATTCCTCCCTCACCTTTTCAGACTTTACTCAAAAGTCACCTTTTCCATTTAAATTGCATCCCACACCCACCTATTGGGGAAGCACTAACTCTCTGTTTTATTTTCCTCCACACCACTTATCACTGTGTAACCTACTACATATCTCACTTATTTAATGGTCTTATCGTCTCTCCCCCTCCCCATTAGGATGTAAGCCCCATAAGGGTGGGAATTTTTGTCTTTTTTGTTAACTATTTTATCTCTAGGAGCTAGACCAGGGCGTGGTGTCTTGTAAGTGTTCAACAAAACACTCATTGAATGAATGAAATTAAATTTTCAATCCACCTGAAATTTATTTTGTTGTAAGATGTAAAGTTAGCACTCAGCTTACTTTGTCTTTCCCTTATTGAATTCAAATCCCCTTTAGCATATACTGACACTGTATATTAATACTGTCTGTTCTGTTCTGTTAATCAGTCTCTATTCCTTCACCAGCATCACATTTAAATATATGTATGTGTATATATATATATGCAGCATTAATCTATTTCAAAATGTCTTGTAGGAAAAATTCTTCAATAACCTTCTTTACTCTTTAGTTTTTCTTATCTTTATTCTCAAATATTTACTCTGATAGATAAAACTTAGAACTATTTGTCATGTTCTCATAGATTGGGAAATGGGATTGGGATAATGTTTAAAGCATAGATTGATGTAAGGAAAATTTACATCTCTATAGTGCTGAGCTCTCTTGCATAAGTTAAGGCGTGAATCTCCATTTTTCAAGTTTCTTTGTATTGGTGATGGTGACATTAGCTGCTGAAACAGGTAACTTCTAAATGCAATCGTTTAACACAAAAAGTCCAAACAGAGGTTCAAGGGACTACATTCTGCTCCATAATTCAGAGATCAAAGCTTCTTCCATGTTTTTATCCTGCCTCTCTCCTCCCATGCTTTAGAAATATTTGTCAGCAGATGGGGAAAAAAAGGTGAAGAAGATGTACTTGTTTCTTAACCACTTCAGCCCCAAGTAGACACATATTATTCCCACCTTTTGTCCTTACCAATGCTCTAAAGAAATAAAAGAAAAAAAAAATCAGAGGAATTAGATCTGGAAAGGAAAAGACAAAGCAGATATTATTTGTACGTGATAGGATCTTCTATACAGAAAAAAAAGATAAGGAATCCATAGACTTTACAGCTATAGGTTGCTCGATTTGAGATGGATTTATAAGAATCAGTAACATTTTTTTCTACATCAGTAAAACTAAATAGAAAACGTACCAGAAATTAGCTTTCATAATAGCAAAAACAAAACAAAATAAAACCAAAAAACCCACAAAACTACACTGAACACAAGAATACCAGCAAATACAAAAGATCTCTATGGAGATGTTCTTTATTTAAATGATAATTACTGCCTTTTAATTGGAGTGTTTAGCCCATTTACATTTAATAAAGTCATCACTATGCTGTTTGTTTTCTGTTTGGCCAATGTGTTCATTGTTCATTTCTTTTCCTACTTTTCCTGCCTTCTTTGGATTAATTGATTATTTTTAGGATTCATTTTATCTCCACCATTGACTTGTTAGCTATATATCTTTGTTTATTTTTTTAGCGTTTGGTCTAGGCTTTACAATACGCATCTTTAACATATCATACTCTACCTATAAATAATATCATACTGCAAGTATACTTTTATTTTCACCTTCCCATCATAGTGTTATTGTTTGCATATAACTTACTTCTCTATATGTTATAAATCCTACAATTAATTTTTTTGTGTGTGTGAGGAAGATTAGCCCTGAGCTAATATCTATTGCCAGTCCTCCTCTTTTTGCTGAGGAAGATTGGCCCCAGGATAACATCCGTGCCCATCTTCCTCTACTTTCTATGTGGAACGCCTGCCACAGCATGGCCCAATAAGCAGTGCATAGGTCCGCACCCGGGATCTGAACCCGCGAACCCTGCCGGGCTGCCAAAGTGGAGCGTGTGAACCTAACCACCACACCACCAGGCCAACCCCTTCATTTTTTTTTTTTTCTAAAAAAGTAATTATTTATTAATGCTTATGGGTTCATAGGTCAGCTGGGCAGTACTTCTGATCTGGGCTGGGCTGGTTGATTTCAGATGGGCTCATTTTTACAACTGTCATTAGCTAACAGGGCAGCTGGGGTCAGCAGGGGACCTGGCTGATCTAGGATGGCTTCAATTTGGATGACTTGTCTCTGTTCCACATGGTATTTCATCCCCCAGCAGGTGGACTGAGGTTTATTGTTCTCCTGGCAGAAGTAACATTCCAAGAGGGGAAGGGGAAATGTTCAAGGACTCTTGAGGCCTAGGCTTGTAACTGGCACACTGTCAACTCTGTTGAATTCTGCTGGTTAAAGCACATATCAAAGAGTAGGAAAATAAACTCCACTTCTTGGGAGTAGAAGCTCCAAACACACATTGCAAAGGGGAGGGTGAAAAATTGAGGCTATTTTTACAATCAATCTTCTACAATCCCTTTAAATTTCTATATATAGATATAGATATTTATGTGTAGATGTACTTTTAAAATGTAAATCTAATACAAAATGTAAAAATTCATATACATGAAGTATATGTATATGTGTCTATGTGTTTTTATATAAACATATATTATCATTATATAAAATATAGTACAATATAAGTATGTAATTATGTAATGAGTAACAAATATTACGTATAATAGAATAATTATTATAATTCTGAATTTATTTCACACCCTATCAGAACTATTCTTCATTTTATTAAGTAATGTTTGAAAATACTATTCTAGTGGTGCAAAATATCTAATTGTGTAGATAAACTGTAATATTTTTGGCTGTATTTGAGTCACTGTAATTTATTTCATTCAGGTTTTGAAACACGTTCACTCTGTTTTAATTCACTATAGTAAAAAAAACCAGTGAGCAATAAATTCTCTTCAAAATAGAATTAAATAATTTTTTAACAGTGATAAACTAAATGCAATGATCAAAAATAATTTAGAAAAATATAAAATATTAAATAAAGAATTTCATTGGCATCATTCTTTATCTGAAAAGTCAATTATCTTTTGAAGAAAGTAAAAAACAAGAAAAAAGTATTTCATATTTCCCACATATATAGTATCTCTTTGGTTCTTTCCTCCCTTATGTAGATCCAAGTTTCTATCTGGGGTCTTTTATTCCAGCCTAAAGAACTTCCTTTAACCTTTCTTGTAGTGTAGATTTCTTAATAATTCTTTCAGCCTATGTTATCTGAAAATATCTTTATTTCACCTTCATTTTCAAAGAATAATTTTTCTGGATAAAGAATTCTAGGTTGATAAAATTTTTCTTTAACCTTTTAAATATGTCATTTCACTGTCTTCTACTTTCATTTTGACCAAAAGTGTATGGTTTTCTTATGTGTGTCCCTGTCCATGTAGGTATCTTTTTTTCTTTTTTTTTTACTGGTTATGTTGAAACTTTTCTTTATATCACTGGGTTTTCAGATATTTGTTTATGATGTGTCTTTACATTTTTAAAAAATATTTATCCTCCTTGGTGTTCCTTGAATTTCTTGGTTGTTTGAATTTATAGTTTTCATTAGATTTGAATTTTTTTTCAGCCATTATTTCTTCAAATATATTTTCTGTGCTTTTCTCATTCCTCTTCTGCTGGGACTTCAGTTTCTTGTGTATTGTGCCACTTGATACTGTCCCACAGGTCACTGAGGCTTTATTCAAGTTTCTCACTCTTTTTTCTTTATATTTCATTTTGCATCATTTCCATTGCTATGTTTTAAGTTCACTGATCTGTTATTATGTAGTGTCTATAAATTCCATTTAGTGAAATTTTCCTTTCACATGTTGTATTTTTATTCTCTAGAATTTTTATTTGTTGTTTTCCTCATATGTTCCATTTCTTTCTTCTTTATGTAATGCTTTAAGTCCTCATACACATTTTTAATTTTGATTTTAAAATCCTTTTCTGATAATTCCATCAACTCTGTCATTTCTAGATTTGTTTCTACAATTGATTTTTTTTCTCCTCATTATGGGTTATAATTTCCTGCTCCATCTCATATCTTGCACCTTTTGATCAGATGACACATTATGAATATTATGTGTTATTCAGCGTTATTGAGTGTTTGGATTGTTTTGTTCTGTTTTAAAGAGGGTTTAAATCTTATAAGAGAGACAGTTAAGTTACTTGTCTTAATCCTGTGAGATTTGTTTTTAAGTTTTTTGAGAACAAGTCTAGAGTAGCTTTTGTGATTTGCTTTTTCTCTTCTTCAGCTTTTACTATAAATTTTGTTTATTTTTCTCTTCATTCATGGTTTTATTGAAAAAACTTTAGATGGATAGAAAAGTTGAGAGAATAGTACAATGAACAACCACATATATTCACTGCCTAGATACACCAATTATTAAAATTCTGCCATGTTTGATTAATCTATAATATTCTGTATTTATTTAGTTTGTTCTTACTATTTAGAATATGTATATTTTGTCGTTTTTTATATTTTGTATTTTTCTAAGTGTCACTTTTATGTCTTTATATACTTGCTCAAAACTATCAAAATTGCCATATTTCTTCATCTATTCCCCGAAAAAAAAGGGAAAAGGCACACATTTACACACTTATGCACTTTTCTTCCTGCCACTCACTTCCTTCACTTCCTAGTGTGTGTGTGTGTGCATGTGTGTGCATGTTTTGCTTGCTGTGAATTTCCTATCCATATCTATTATATTCAAATTATTACTTTTATATCGTATATATAGATAGATAAATATCTCTCTCTATATCTGTATGTATCTATATATCCAGAGATTTAACACTTAATTTAACACTGAATTTTTGTTTTGTAATCACAAGGATCACACTTACTTAAACTTAGATTGATGTTTACAACAGGGTCTGTCATCCATGGATTCCAAAGGAAGCCATGGATTAATTCCTATAGATTTCTGAATAACCTAAAATATTATGTACATTTCTATTGTGTATGTAGTATGTGCATTTTTTTCTGAGAAGGTCCATGTTTTCCTCAGAATCTCCCAGGGGTTAAGAACAAAGGAATTAATTGATCCGTATTCACTAACAGTTCTTTAATACCATAACTTCCCTATTCTTTTGGGTTCATCTTTCTCATTGCTGGAATACTTCTGCGAATGACCTTTTCCACAAATTTTTCACTAGTGATATACTTCCCAAATTCTTGCTCTTTTGAGTATGCTTATCTTTTGCCTTTACAAAAATAACGACTTGACTGTTTATGGAATACTTGGCCATAAACTTTCTTCCTTAAAATTCTCTAGTACCGCTAATGTGAATTCTGGACTAGCTTGATGATTTCTATTGTTGGTTACATATATCTTCTGGCTGAATGTTTGGAATAATAGATTTCATTTGCTGAGTACTTATTATAGACTAAGTACTTCTGCAAGGATTTCTGCCTGCCATCCTATGATAATCTTATAAGTTATATACTACTTGTCCAACATTCAAGCAATGCAATTTGAACTCCTGTGGTGTGACTGCAGTGTTAAGCAGCGCTATACTGATTTGAAGGATTGTTTTTCTTTTTGTCCTTAAAGTTCTGTACCTTTGCTTGAATAGACCTCAGGGTTTGACAAATATTTATTCATTTTGCTTGTTGTAGTGAGCCTTTGCAAACTGCATATTCCTCTTTTTGTGTTTTTGTTTATCCTTGCTGACTTCTTCAGGGCCATAAACTATATGCTAAATCTTCATTGTTGGATTTCCATAGCTATCATCTTTGCTCTAATTATTTTCGTTCCTCTGTCATTCTCTCTTCATTCTCAGTGATTTTCTCAAGATGGTTCTTTACTGATTCAATTTTTCTAGCCTCAATTCTGTTTTGATTCTTTTACTGTAGTTTTAGTTCTATAATAACATTATTTTTCTCCTTAGTTTTTTTACTTACCTGTGGCAGGTCCCTTTTAATTTTGTTACCTTCTCCAATTTCTTGTTTAATAGGTTCATTTATCCTTTCCTTCTCTTGGGAGTGTGATGGAGTTGTATATTCTTTTATTATGTTTTCTGCTGGAAAATTTACTTCAAATTATGCTTTTTTATTCTTTTTAAAAAATTTTTTTTTTATTGTAGTAACATTGGTTTATAACGTTATATAAATTTCAGGTGTACATCATTATATTTTGATTTCTGCATTGATTACATCATGTTCACCACCCAAAGACTAATTACAATCCATCATCACACACATGTGCCTAAGCATCCCTTTCGCCCTCCTCCCTCCTTCCTCCTCCCTCCCGCTCTGGTAACCACCAATCCAATCTCTGTCTCTATGTGTTTGTTTATTGTTGTTTTTATCTTCCACTTATGAGTGAGATCATTCAGTATTTGACTTTCTCCCTTTGACTTATTTCGCTTAGCATAATACCCTCAAGGTCCATCCATGTTGTCACAAATGGCTGCATTTCATCATTTCTTATGGCTGAGTAGTATTCCATTGCGTATATATACCACATCTTCTTTATGCATTCGTCCATTGATGGGCATCTAGGTTGCTTCCAAGTCTTGACTATTGTGAATAATGCTGCAGTGAACATAGGGGTGCATGTATCTTTACACACTTGTGTTTTCAGGTTCTTTGGATAAATACTCAGCAGTGGAATAGCTGGGTTGTATGGTGGTTCTCTTCTTAATTTATTGAGGAATCTCCATACTGTTTTCCATAGTGGCTGCACCAGTTTGCACTCCCGCCAGCAGTGTATGCGAGTTCCCTTCTTTCCACATCCTCTCCAACGCTTGTTGTTTCCTGTCTTGTTAATTACAGACATTCTGACAGGAGTGAGGTGATATCTCATTGTAGTTTTGATTTGCATTTCCCTGATAGTTAATGATGTTGAACATTTTTTCATGTGCCTGTTGCCCATCTGTATATCTTCTTTGGAGAAATGTCTGTTCAGATCTTTTGCCCAGTTTTCAATTGTGTTGTTAGTTTTTTTGTTGTTGAGATGTCTGAGTTCTTTATATATTTTGTATATTAACCCCTTATCAGGTGTATGGTTTGCAATTATCTTTTCCCAATTGTTAGGATGTCTTTTCATTTTGTTGATGGTTTCCTTTGCTGTGCAGAAGATTTTTAGTTTGATGTAGTCCCATTTGTTTATTTTTTCTATTGTTTCCCTTGTCCAGTCAGACATGGTACTTGAAAATATACTGCTAAGAATGTTGTTGAAGAGCATACTGCCTATCTTTTCTTCTAGAAGTCTCCTGGGGTCAGGTCTTAAATTTAAGTGTTTAATTCGTTTTGAGTTAATTTTTGTGTATGGTGTAAGATAATGGTCTACTTTTGTTCTTTTGCATGTGGCTGTCCAGTTTTCCCAACACTATTATTGTACGCTCTTAGCTCTCTTGTCGAAAATTGGCTGTCTATAGATGTCTGGGTTTATTTCTGCACTCACTACTCTGTTCCATTGATCTGTGCATCTGTTTTTGTGCCAGGACCATGCTGTTTTGGTTACCATATATTTGTAGTATATTTTAAAATCAAGGAGTGTGATACTTCCAGCTTTGTTCTTTTTTCTCAGGATTGCTTTGACTATTCGAGGTCTTTTGTTGTTCCATATAAATTTTAGGATTCTTTGTTCTACATCTGTGAAAAGTGTTGTTGGAATTTTAATAGGGATTACGTTGAATCTGTAGACTGCTTTAGGAAGTATGGACATTTTAACTATGTTAGTTCTTCCAATCCAAGAGCATGGAATATCTTTCCATTTCTTTGTGTCTTCTTCAATTTCTTTCGACAACGTTTTATAGTTTTCAGTGTACAGATCTTTCACCTCTTTGGTTAAGTTTATTCCTAGGTATTTTACTCTTTTTGTCGCAATTGTAAATGAGATTGTATTCTTAATTTCTCTTTTTGCTACTTCGTTGTTAGTGTATAGAAATGCAACTGATTTTTATATGTTGATTTTGTATCCTGAAACTTTACCATATTCATTTATTATTTTTAAAAGTTTTTTGGTGGATTCTTTAGAGTTTTCTATATGTAAAATCATGTCATCTGCAAATAGTGATAGTTTCACTTCTTCCTTTCCAATTTGGATCCCTTTTATTTCTTTTTCTTGCCTGATTGCTCTGGCTAGGACTTCCAATACCATGTTAAATAAGAGTGGCGAAAGTGGGCATCCTTCTCTGGTTCCTGTTCTTAGAGGGATAGCTTTCAGTTTTTCACCATTGAGAATGATATTAGCTGTGGGTTTGTCATATATGGCCTTTATTATGTTGAGGTACTTTCCTTCTATACCTATTTTATTCAGTTTTTATCATGAAAGGATGCTGTATCTTGTCAAATGCTTTCTCTGCATTAATTGAAATGATCATTCTTTATTTTGTTAGTGTGGTGTATCGTGTTGACTGATTTGTGGATGTTGAACCATCCCTGCATCTCTGGAATAAATCCCAGTTGATCATGATGTATAACCTTTTTAATGTGTTATTGAATTCAATTTGTTAGTATTTTGTTGAGGATTTTTGCATCGATGTTCATCAGTGATATTGGCCTGTAATTTTATTTTTTTGTGTTGTCCTTGTCTGGTTTTGGTGTCAGGGTACTGTTGGCTTTGTAGAATGAGTTAGGAAGCTTCCCCTCATCTTCAATTTTTTGGAAGGGTTTGAGAAGGATAGGTACTAAGTCTTCTTTGAATGTTTGGTGGAATTCACCAGGGAAGCTGTCTGGTCCTGGACTTTTATTTTTGGGGAGGCTTTTGATTACTGTTTCGATCTCCTTACTGGTGATTGGTCTATTCAAATTCTCTATTTCTTCTTGATTCAGTTTTGTAAGGTTGTATGATTCTAAGAATTTATCCATTTCTTCTAGATTATCCAATTTGTTGGTGTATAGCTTTTCACAGTGTTCTCTTATAATCTTGTGTATTTCTGAGCTGTTCGTTATAATTCCTCTTCTTTCATTTCTGATTTTATTTATTTGAGCCTTCTCTGTTTTTTTCTTGGTGAGTCTAGCTAAAGGTTTGTTGATTTCGTTTATCTTTTCAAAGAACCAGCTCTTGGTTTCATTGATTTTTTTCTATTGTTGTTTTAGTCTCTATTTCATTTATTTCTGCTCTTATTTCCTTCCTTCTACTGATTTGGGGATTTGTTTGTTCTTCTTTTTCAGTTCCTTTAGGTGCACTGTTAGACAGTTTATTTGAGATTTTTCTTTTTTGTTGAGGTAGGTCTGTATTGCTGTAAACTTCCCTCTTAGAACTACTTTTGCTGCATCCCATAAATTTTGGCATGTCGTATTTTCATTTTCATTTGTCTACAGGTGTTTTTTGATTTCTTCATTGACCCAATCATTGTTCAGTAGCATTTTGTTTAATCTACACATATTTGGGGCTTTTCTGATTTTCTTCATGTAGTTTATTTCTGTTTTATACCATTGTGGTCAGAAAAGATGCTTGGTATTATTTCAATCTTAAATTTATTGAGACTTGTTTTGTGGCCTAATATGTGACTGATCCTGGAGAATGTTCCATGTGCATTTGAAAAGAATGTGTATTCTTTGGTTTTTGGATGGAATGTTCTGTATATATCTACTAAGTCCATCTGGTCTAATGTGTTGTTTAAGGCCAATGTTTCCTTATTGATCTTCTGTGTGGATGATCTATCCATTAGCGTAAGTGGAGTGTTAAAGTCTCCTAATATTATCACATTACTGTCTATTTCTCCTTTTATGTCTGTTAATCAATTGCTTTATATATTTAAGTGCTCATATGTTGGGTGCATAGATATTTACAAGTGTTATATCCTCTTGTTGGATTGTTCCCTTTATCATTATATAGTGCCGTTCTTTGTCTCTTGTTACAGTTTTTGTTTTAAAGTCTATTTTGTCTGATATAAGTATTGCTACCCCAGCTTTCTTTTCATTGCCATTTGCATGGAGTATCTTTTTCCATCCCTTCACTTTCAGTTTGTGAGTGTCTTTGGGTCTGAAGTGTGTCTCTTGTATGCAGCATATATACGTGTCTGTTTTTTTATCCAATCAGCCACCCTATGCCTTTTGATTGGAGCATTTAGTCCATTGACATTTAAGGTAGCTATTGATAAGGATGTACTTATTCCCACTTTGTTACTTTTTTTCCAGGTGTTTTAGCAGTTCTTCTCTGTTCCTTTCTTCTTCTCTTGCTCTCTTCTCTTGTGGTTTGCTGCCTTTCTTTAGTATTATGTTTGGGTCCCTTTCTCTTACTTTTTTGTGTATTTATCATAAGTTTCTGGTCTGTGATTACCATGAGATTCATACATAATAACCTACGTATATAGCAATCTATATTAAGTTGGTGGTCTCTTTAGATTGACCTCTTTCTAAAAGCTTTACTCTTTTACTCCCTTCCTCCTATGTTTTATGTTTTTGATATCATATCTAACCTCTTTGTGTGTGTGTATGTATCCATTACCCTCTTATGATGGAAATAGGTAATTTTAGTACTTTTGTCTTTTGACCTTCATAGTATCTTTGTAGGTGGTTGATGTGCTACCCTCACTGTATTTTTGCCTTTACCAGTGATTTTATAGTTTTTTTTTTTTTGAGAATTTTCTTATTCTTATTTGTGGTCTTCTCTTTCCCCCTTAAATAAGTCCTTTTAGCATTTCTTGTAAGACTGGTTTCCTGGTGATAAACTCCTTTAATTTTTGCTTGTCTGGGAAACTCTTTATCTCTCCTTCCATTCTGAATGATAACCTTGCCAGATAGAATATTCTTGGCTGTAGGTTTTTTCCCTTCAGCACTTTAAATGTATCATGCCACTCTCTTCTAGCCTGTAAGGTTTATGCTGAGAAGTCAGCTGATAGCCTTATGGGGTTTCCTTTGTATATAACTTGTTGCCTTTCTCTTGCAGCTTTTAGGGTTCTCTCTTTAGCTTTAGTTCTTGACATTTTAATTATGATATGTCTTAGTGTGGGCCTCTTTGGGTCTATCTTGTTTGGTGTTCTCTGTGCTTCCTGTACCTGGATGTCTATTTCCTTCCTTAGGTTAGGAAAGTTTTCAGTTACTATTTCTTCAAATAGATTCTCTGCCCCTTTGTCTTTCTCTTCTCTTTCTGGGACACCTATAATACAGATGTTAGTGTGCTTGATGTTGTCTCAGAGGTCCCTTAGATTGTCCTTGTTCTTTTTAATTCTTTTTTCTTTTATCTGTTCTGCTTGGGTAATTTCATCTAGTCTTTTGTCCAGCTCGCTGATCCGTTCTTCTGTATCATCTACTCTGCTTTCGAGTTCTTCTAGTGAATTTTTCATTTCCAGTATTGTCTTCTTCATTTCTGATTGGTTCTTTTTTTATATTTTCCAATTCTTTGTTGATGTTCTCACTGAGTTCATCCATTCTTCTCCCAAGATCAGTGAGCATCCTTATGACTTTTTCTTTGAACTCATTGTCAGGTAGATTGCTCATTTCTGTTTCATTTAGTTCTTTTTCTGGGGTTTTGTCCTGTTCCCTTACTTGGAACATATTCCTTTGCCTCATTTTGCCTCTTTCTCTGTGCTTATATCTATGTATCAGGTAGGTCAGCTATGTCTCCTGATCTGGAGAGGTGGCCTTATGTAAGAGATGGCTTATGAAGCCCAGCAGTGTGCTTCCCTCTTGTCACCAGTTCCAAATGTTCCAGGAGTGACCCCTGTGTGGGCTATGTGTGTCCTTTTGTTGAGGCAGGGTTGCTCTTGCTGCAGGTGCCCAGGGAGGAGGCTGGGCCGTCCCCTGGGCCAGCTGGTTGTAATGCTCAGCTGCATGTGGCTGCTATGGACCCTTCAGTCACTTTATTGGATGTGGGGAGCCCCAGCACAGTCGCCTGCAATGTCTAATAGCACATTCCTGTTGCAGTTTTTCTGATAAGTGAGTAGGCCCCCAGCATGGCTCGCTGCTAGGCTCAGGGGCTTACAATTGCTGTAGGCCTCAGGCCTGCAAGGCTCTTGTTAGCTCTCTCCGGATTGCAGCTGAGTGGGGCTGGCCCCAGGCACAGGAGCATCCAATTGTTTCAGGCTTTGGAAGGTAGGGCGGACTCCTTATGTAGCTGTTTGAGAAGCACAAGTCTTCTGCAGCTGACAAGCCCCACCTCCCACAGGGCAGCACACACCATCAACACAGTCCTGCCCCGTGCATGTGCCCTGACCCCCTGAAGTGGACACGGTCGCCCCACTGCAGAGGCCCCACACACTCCCCCAATGCCCCAAACACTCCACCTGCTCCTTGAGCATGGCCCGCCCCACAGAGGTTGACCCACTTGCCCAGCTGCAGGGGATTCAGGCACTCAGCCTATGCAGGCCTACAAGTTGCCCAAGGGCTTGCTGTTGGGTGGGGCCAGTCCCTAGGGCAGGCTGCCTGCCCTGACTAAACTAGATTAAATTGGTGATCTAGTAGGTGGGGCAGACCCTGAGCTAACAGGCCAGGGAAAGAATTCCAATGGCATCTGCCAGCGTCTGTGTCAGCACACCTGTACTAGGTCACAATAATGGCTGCCATCAATGTCTCAGTCCCTGACACCTCTCACCAAGATGTACCGAGAGACTATCAGGTGAGTCTCTTTTCATCAAAGGACTGTGGCCCTTCCTTTCTGGTGATTTTAGGTTGCTTTCTGAAATGGGTGAATTTGTGCGTGGGCCCTTTAAGAGCCAGATTTTTTCTCCTTATGTCCAATAGCTTTTCTGGGGGTATTCCCCATTGTTGTTAATAGCCAGCAAAGCCAGATATTATGACACTCGTCTCCGTTATGCTGAGTCCAAAAGATGCTTATAGCAGTAATGCTCCCCCACTCAGGTCCCCGTCTCTTCCAGGGAAGGCTGTGGACATTTGGATTGCTCCTGGGTGGCCGTGAATCACTGTGGCTTGTGAACGTGGCATTTTTTCTCTCCAGAAAAGAATTTCTGCCTCTTTCACCTCAGTCAGGACTGTCCCTTGTTGTGGGGGTTCTTTTCAGCCAGTTTTCAGTTCTCTTTGAGGGTTAATTGTTCCAAGAGTAGTTGTAAATTTGTTGTGTCTGTGGGAGGAGGTGAGTTCAGAGTCTGCCTATGCTGCCATCTTGACCTCATCCAAATTATGCTTTTTTTCTCTCTCATATCTTTTTTGCACATTAGGCTCATTTTCTCCCTTTTCATCGTATACTTTTTCTAGGTCTCAAGCTTCTGTTTTTATTCTGCATTCTCACCTTTGAGTGGAGATAGGGCCTTGTAGCTCTGAATTTACCATCAATAGAGAGAGAGCGCGGAATCTCCTAAACCCTCATTCCATAGGATTTAATATGGGGGAGCTGGATGTTGTAGATTAAAGTGTCACTTCATTCATTCATTTTCCTGAGGAAGTTGGAGAAGGAGTTAAGATAATGGACAACTTTGGCTATCGAATTTTGATAGACATAAATAGAAACCCCTTCACTGGGGCCAGCACTTGGAGGGAAGAGGGGGCTCTGAGGTTTCTGTTTGTTCAGCAACTACAGTATGAGTGGGGACTTTGGCTGTTCTGAGACCTAATACCTAGGCACGGTCATTTGGTTGGTCAGATATTTTCTCAACTCAATAACTATTATTTGTTGCTGCTGATCTAAGGTTGCAATGTTGTTTCCTAGACGATTGTCTCAAATTTTTCATCTGTATTAACCTTGCCTCTAGATCATTCTCTCAAGCTTGAAAAAACCATGTGGAGCCTGTGAACACTGAAGTTCCATCAGCTTGGTACCAACTGCTGATCCATAGGGAGAAAATGGGCTCCTGGTAATGTGGTCCCATCTTTTTGTGGCCCACTCACGTCTCTGTTCCCACCTTTCCAAGTTGAGAAACATCAGGAACTGACAGAATTGTCTCTACCCATTTCCCTTAATTCTCTGCCATTCTCACAAGTATAGGAATTATATATTGACTCCTGGAATCCTCTTTTAATTTGGTATGGAATTTTCTTTTATATTGTAGCATATCTGGCAGGTATTTCTCAAATCTTGGCAAATACTTACATTTTAGGGGCAAAGGGATGTGATTGAGGGAGATTAATCAGACTGGAGAGTGAGATCAGAGAAGACAAGCAAAGCAAGTATTTTGAGAGGGATAGGATGGTTATTAATATTAAATGCTGCAGAGATAGCAAATAGAATGAGAACTGAGAGGAGCCCATAGGATTTACACAACAGGGAGGCCACTGGTGTAGGTGGAAGAGAGGAAGAAGTTTCACTGGAATGTCTGGGGCAGGGAAAAGGTTGCAGGAGGCTATTAAATAGGTGAAAAATGTGAAATACATGTGAAAAGAATATGTGGCAGAAGAGATGGTCAGTGATCTCTCTGGTCATCATTTCCCTTTCTCATAAAATAAGAAGCTGGAATAGAAATCTCCAAGGTGCCTTCTGCTGTACGGGGCTGCCAAGTTGAAGTAAGAGCTCACTCTCTTTGGTGCAAACTATCCAGGAACTTCTCCATCAAATCTGTAGAAAGAACATCAACTATGAATTACTCTTGCTGAAAATAATTGAAACAGACTCTAATCAAGCCTTTAGATCTAACTTCCAGTGCACAGGAAATATGGGGGGAAAGGACAAGTTAAGATACCAGCAAGGAAACAATAGGTCAAGTCCAGAATGTGGGACGTTTTACAGTACAACAAGTCAATGGCCTCAGAAACAAGCAAGAAAAGGGGAGGTGTAGCCGACACTTACCACACCCCAGCTGAGTTCCCAGCAGCCACAGTGGACTGTTCCTGTCCATGTTGGCAGCGTCCACCAGGGTCACCTGGGGGTCTCTGCTTCTTGGTCCCAGGCCACCTTCTGGTATCACAGGAGTTCACTCAACTCATGAGCAGGGCAGTCCAGAAGTAACCAATGAGGCGTGAGAGTCAGGGGGAACCTCTGGTAGGGAAACTCTGCAATGCATGCTACATCGTTCCTCCGGAGTATCCCCTGCAGAATTAAACCCTAGTCCAGCGATAACCTGCTCATCACTGCATCTTCTCTTTGCCTTTCCCATCTCACTTTTCCTATTCTCTCATTCTTGCTTCCTGCCACCACCTTCCCCCAAAATACCTGCACCCAAGTCCTTATCATAAAGCCTGCTTTTGGGGAAACCCCCCCAAAACACAAGGGAACTATTTGAGTATAAAAGGGTAAACTTACGAGATAAAACACCCAAATGCATCAAATGGACATCGATTAGATCTGGGTTTCAACAAACCAGCTGTAAAATGACGTATTTGAGATAATCCAGGAAATTTGAATACGGACTTGGCATTAGACGATATTAAGGAATTATCGTTAATTTTGTTAGTTGTGAAAACAGTATTATGTTTGTAAGAAAGTGTCTTTATTTGGAGATGCATAAGAGTGAAATTCCTTATGCATAAGGGTCAGAAATCATCTGACATGACGTGAGAGTTTTTTAAAAAGTACTTTAAAGAAACAAACAAAAAGAAAGAAAAAGGAAAGAGAAAATGGATAAAAAAAGGCAAGTGTGGCAAATGTTAATAATTATTCTGGGTGATAAGTATATGAGGGCTCATATTCCTTATGTTGTGTATTTTCAAAATCTTTCACAATGAAAGTTTAGTCTGTCTTTTAGAAGAGAAAAATTTAAATTCTCAGAAAATACTAACTTTGATAGGAGGCAAAATTCCTCAAGGACAGCTTACTTGCAGAGACCTAAGCACAAAAAGCACTTGCATACAACTCTTTCACACAAGACAAAAACAAAGAAAAGACTCTCCTACTGTCTCTGCAAAACGACATCCACTAATTACTCAACTCCTGTCTTCCCTGCTTGCAGCCTCGCCAAGTACCACATTTCTCTCTCTGAAGTATCAGAAACCAAACAAACTCTCCTGAAATCAGCATATTGCATTGCAAGGGGCCAGCCACCGAGAGTCACATGAGCAGTACTCCGAGCACCAGAGCGGGTTTTCAAATATTCTGGCCAAGAATAGTTCCAAGGCAGAGCCGAGGCTCGCCATGCAGCTCACATAAAGAAAATTCCATACATTTTCCACGGGCTGCTTCAAGATACCCACGGAAATAGACCACGGCGTTGCTGAATCAATTCTCGAGACAGAAGGAACCTCCTAAAAAGAAATAGCTCTTGGTCTCCTGCAAGGTGAAATGTGTGCCTCAGATCTGCAAATGAAAGAGTATCACAAACATATGGTTAATGACTCATCCCAAATGGAAAAACAGAGTTTATTATATTTTATGGAGATTTTACATGTTGAAGGTACATCTGTTGCTATTTATGCTGACATGTATGTAGAGATTGGCAGACCAAGTTCTCTGTAGGGATGAGCGAAATCCAAACCAAACCACAGAACTTTCTAACTTGGAGGCTGGCTCCTGGGATGGAAAACGGTTTCCTGATCCCTTGAAACACAGCCCGGCTGAGCAGGGTGACTTGGAGAGGCCCACATCACAGGACTGCACAGTTGGATGAAGCAACAAAAAGTCTGGCTTTGCACAGGGCCTCCAGAGAGAACAGAACAAAGGCAGGAAGCACAAGGGTGCTGGAGAGCTCGGGACCGTCTAACAGCCTTCTCAGTACTCAACGCCTTCTTGCTTCAGGCAAATGAGACCACATCTATTCCGACACAAACACACTGCCCAGAATCAGATGAAAGCCTACTCCCTTTAGATCTGCTAATAACATTCTCTAAGAGGGTGTCCATGTGCTCTGGCAGACATTTTTTTTTCCAGTTGAGTAGCTCTGGTAAATTTGAAGACTTTTCCTCAGTTATTTACATTTCCACAATCTACTACTTTATAGCTCATTGGTCTTTATTTTTGTTCAGTTGCATGATTGTTTAAGATTTGAATGGTGTGTCTCATGTCTGTTTAAGCCCTGTCTTCCTTCCTCTCCCCCTCCCTCCTACCTCCTTTCTTTGCTTGCCGTCTAGTAGAGGAGAAACAACGGGTAAATAAACAACGATACTACAAAGCTGAGGAGACCAGTGCCATGAGAGTGTCGTGGGCAGAACTGTGTCCCCCCCAAATTCATATGTGGAAGCCCTAACCCCTGGTACCTCGGGATGTGACTGTGTTTGGAGATAGGGTCTTTAAAGAAGAAATAAAGTTAAAATGAGGTCATTAGGGAGGGCCCTAATCCAATATAACTGATGTCCTTATAAGAAGAGGAAATTTGGACACAGACAGGTACAGAGGGAAGACTGTGTGAGGACACAGGGAGAAGACAGCCATCTATAAGCCAAGGAGACAGGCCTCAGAAGAAACCAAACATCTAGCTGCCACTTTGATCTCAAACATCTAGCCTCCAGAACTGTGAGAAAATAAATTTTTATTGTTTGAGCCACCCAGTCTGTGGTACTTTGTTATGTCAGCCGAAGCAAATGAATACAAGTCAACCAGACAAAGTGCTATGAGAATCCAAAGGTGGAAGAAAAGACTTAGGTTTGGTGGGATGAAAAAACATCATCTGGAAGAAGGAGAATATTGACTATGGCTTGAGAGATGGGTAGAATCTGCTCCTGCACTAACGGCAAGGCTGAATAAACAGATTCAGAGGCTCAACTTGCTTACACAGACCTGCCCGAGGCCGCATACCAGTCTCCAGTGAGTCCTCCAACATCATCCACGGAGATGTTTTCTCCATTCTTGTGGATGGGGCTCCTCCACAGTACACTGTCCTCACTGTCTGATCCTTTTCAACAGTCAGTTCTACTTTAGATTTAGGTAAACCTACATGCAAATTAAAGTGCTTGTTAACCCCTCACTCACCTGCACATTATTACCACTTAACGTTGGCTGAGGGCCAACTATGGGCCAAACACAAAAACTCATCTCTCCCATGTTAGGTGTCTCAAAAGAAACAAACTAAGAATGAAAATCAGAAACTTAATAGACTATGATACAGTATGAGTGAGACCACATCAGTGAACTCACTATTTGTTTCTAATCATCCTTGGTATAATGGCTGCTGTTGAGTATTATATTACCGGCATACTAAATTAAATTCAGGTTACTTTTAATATTGTCTAAAGTAGTCTCAATTAAATCCACCCCTTCAAGGTCTGCATTATGAAAGTCGAAGAACGTATTACTGATAGTCGTGAAAAATGTATTTAACATTCTTGTAAATATTATCACTCCCTTTTTGGCAGTGGGCAAAATTGCTCCTTCTGCATTTATTCAAATGAGGTCTGGCTTCTTCTCAGCGAAGCTCAGGGAGTTGGGCTGAGAAGTTTCAACAGTGTCAGAAGGTAGGTTTATTCTTCAACCTCTCCTCCCGCCCCTTATTTTTTTGTGAGGAAGATTAGCCCTGCGCTAACATCCAAAGCCAATCCTCCTTTTTTGCTGAGGGAGACTGGCCCTGGGCTAACATCTGTGCTCATCTTCCTCTACTTTATATGGGACGCCACCACAGCATGGCTTGACAAGAGGCATGTCGGTCCATGCCCGGGATCTGAAGCTGTGAACCCCGGGCCGCAGAAACGGAGCATGCAAACTTAACCGCTGCGCCACTGGGCCGGCCCCTTCTCCCCTTGTTTTAAGCCCTCAACTTCAGAAAGAAGATCACAGACGTCATTCAGCCAGAGTCATAAAAAACAACCCAGGCATGGCAGATGCTATTTGTGAAATTTAGGGAGATGCAGCAAGAAGAGACATTCTGGGTCATTAATAAAAAATTGAGTCCAAGCAGCATGAGATAAATATTGGTAGAAATGCACATGTATTTGCTATAATGAAGGCCAAGGACCAAGCCATCCCCTTTTAAGGACTTCAAAACTTCTTTTTATTGTAATTACAAAACTTCATGTGTTAGGTCTAGCTTCCTCCCAAGCACTTTCAATCATCAGAACCTACATGACCACATTCTTGATGAAAGGGGGCACTGAAACAATTATTACAATAACTCAGGCCATGAAATTTTTGTATGAAAGAATCAAACAGTATTGGAAAGGGTAAAGATTCCATTCTGGGGAAGTCAAGAGATCTCATTTCTAGATGTACGTGTGTGTGTATGTGCGTGTACACAGGTTGGAAAAGGGGATAAGGACTATCATACAGGGATTAAGGGCTTTGGAGTCAGACCTGGGTTTGAGTTTGTCCCTGTGTGGTAGGGAGAATAATTTCCCCCCAGTACAAAGAAGAACACATCCTAATCTCTAGAACCTGTGAATATATTACCCTACATGGCAAAAAGAACTTTGCACATATGACTAAGCTAAAAATCTTGAGATTATTTCAGATTATCTAGGTCAGTCCTATCTAATCACAAGAGTCCTTATAAGGGAAAAAGGGGGCAGGCGAGTCAGAGTGAGAGGAGATGTGACAATGGAAGGAGAGCTCAACGAGAGATGAGAGATTTGAAGGGGTTATGCTGCTGGTTTTGAAGATGGAGGAAGAGGCCATGAGCCAAGGAATGCAGGCAGCCTCTAGAAGCTAGAGAAGTCAAGGAAATAAATTCTCCCCTAGAGCCTCCAAAAGAAACCAGCCCTGCCAACCCATTTTAGACTCCTGACCTTCCTGGACCATAAGACAATGCATTTGTGTTGTTTTAAGCCATGAATTTTGTGGTAATTTCTTACAGCAGCAACAGGAAACTAATACATCTTGCTTTAACACTTAGTAAGGGGTACCTTACTCTTGGGTAAGTTACTTAATGAGATTGAGCCTCAGTTTGTGCATCTATAAAAGGTCACGACTACTTATTTTATGGGGTTATACAGTGAGGACTGAATGAGGCCATGCAATATGAAGCATCTAGCCAATGCCTGTTGGGATTATTACTGTCTCTGCCTCTCAGGCTGTGATTGTAGGCCACATCCTCAACATCTCTCTATTTCCACATCCTCATCTGTTGCATATGTAGCTTAAACAACAGAAATTTTTTCCTCTCAGTTCTGGAGGCTAGAAGTCCAAGATCAGAGTGCCAGCGTGGTGGGGTTCTGGTGAGGGCCCTCTTCCTGGCTTACAGACTTAGAAGCTTACCGGCTTGCTGTGTCCTCAAATGGCAGATAGTGAGCTCTAGACTCTTCCTCTTCTTATAAGGATGCTAATCTCATCATGGGGACTCTACTCTTATGACCCCATCTAAACCTAATTAACTCCCAAAGGTCCCACCTCCTAATACCATCCCATTTGGGGGTTAAGGTTTCAACATGCAGTCTGCAACAAGGTCATACCTTCTTCTCAGGGTGGTTGTGAAGATCAAATGAACGAACAATGTAAACAAGAGTATTTAAGGCATGATTCAACTAAGTAAGAGTCATTCTTTTAGCTTTGGCTTAGATAATATCCAGGGACGCTTCACTTCCCTCTCATTTACGGACAAAGCCTTGCTTCCCTACCTGCCCCTGCTCAGAGGGCATTTACCCTCCTCTACTCTAGTCATGAGTTATGAGTCTTCCTCCCTCATGGTCCATGAGCCCCTTGGGGCAGAGCCCTGTCTGATTCATGTTTGCACCTCCAGAACCTCGTTGTGGGTGTTTGCTAGATTTGTAGAAGCCACACGAACATTCTTGTTCTTTGCCACACTCAGTCCCAGGCCCCCTTTCTGCTATTGCTATATGGCTATAACTGTTTTGCTGTAAACCAGTAGTTTTCACCCCTGGTACACACTAAGATCACCTGGGGAGCTTTTAAAAAATTACTAGTGCCCAAGCTCCACCCTGGACCAATTAAATGAGTTCTCTGGGGGTGGGGCCTGGACATCAGTGATTTTTTAAAAGCTCTCCAGCAGATCCCAACATACAGGCAGGGTTGAGAAGCAATCCAAGCTCAGCCAGTCACATCGAACCACTAACTGAACTCAGAGTTCAACATCAGAAGTGAGAGATCATTTATCTATTCTCACCAAATCTGAAACAGTCCTTGTTCTTAAAGACACAGATTCCAACACCATTTTGAGACAAAAGTGAACATTAGAAACTCTACAAATGAGACCAGTGGATGATCTGTAATCAGGGTGAAGGAATAATGGCCCCTGTTTTCTACTGGGTTGTTCAAAATGGTGGTCTGTACCCGGAAGTCTGCTTTGCTGATCAGAGAACTGTAAACATACACCCAAACAAATTATTCCAGACAATGGTGAGAATGCTATTAAATCCATACTTTCATTCTATTTAAAGAAATATTCATCTCTGTTTCTGAATATGATGAGAGTTAACCCTGCCTGCCACGATGTAAGCTAATCACCGGTCCTCGTGAGCCCACTAGGATGCCAGCACCACAGCAGCCCTAGAGAGAGACTACAGGGCACTGAGAAGTCTCCGAAGCCAGGGTGAGGTGAGGTGAGGTGTCCTGAGCCCAGTGTAGAGTTCTCCCTGAGCCCTCCCAGGCCAAGCTGAAACAAACCAAGTCACACACTGCTTTTCTTTTAACATGCGATTTCATTTCAAAGCACTTTTGGTAGTTCTGTTCAGGCATGCTGATAACTGTGACATATTGAGAAAACCATCAGAGTGAAAGTTGGCTAACTTTCATTAATAATGGAACTGAAACTCTTCTATGAATTCCAAGAAATGTCTGCACAACTACTGGAGAAAAAAGTTGTGATATGGAAGCTGAATGGGTTCATAACAATTCCCATTTTTATTTCTAGGTACTGAAATTTGACCAGCGTTCTAGAACAAAGCATATTATTAAAAGCTCAAAAACTAACTATAGCTTGTGGAATAGACTTCACTGCAGATCAGCATTCACTATACTGACAGTAGATTTTTTGTAGGGTGTTTAAGAATCCGTTAAGACAATGAATTTTATATGCTACTATACATTACTACAAAAGAAGTTTAAAATAAAACTGTAATAACCTCAAGAAAATGCTCGGTCTTTAATATCAAGTCATTGAACGATAGCCCCAAGATTGTCATCTATTCTGATATATGGCTCTTTTCTAGCCAGCAGAGGGATATTTATGATCCCCATTAAATATATATGAGTAAATGATACAGATGGCTTGAATGTCAATTAATACACATGAAAATAACCAATAATATATCTTCTTTTTGTAAATGATTATAATTTAACATTCTTGAAATAATTTCATCCTGTTCTTCAAGTTATGCTAATTATGCTTCTCCTGCTTGCTTTTCTTTTATCTATCTGTGTTGCTTGTACACTCACACACACACACTCACAAACTCACATAGCAAGGCAATTACTATCATTTAAATTTATATGAAAACAAAGTCAGCTATAGATGTAGACATATAAAGACTCACTGTGTTCTCTCTAATTATAACAGTCTCTAGTTTTCTTTACCTATTAAGGTAAATATTTAATAAGAAGCACATTTTGTCTATTATATTCCATTTCTTTAATAAAACTTTACCCTCATAAGTTTGGTAATAGGAAGAAAAACATTCTGTATTTTGGGATTCCAAATCATGGCTTATGTAAGTTGTGAAAAATTAGTGCAGTTCAAATAGGAAACATTTGAAGTGTTTTTGATAGATTTCATTTTTTAAAATATGTTTGATAGTGCTTTTATTCTCTGATCAATTTGTACCCTTTTGTATATTTACATTTTTAATGTATAATTTACACATAATAAAATGTGTATACAGTAAGTGTACCACTTTGTGAGTTTTGATGAATGCATACAGCTGTGTAACAAACACTCCAATTAAAATACAGCACATTTCCATCACCCCACTAAGCTTCCTTGTGGCCCTTTGTAGTTAATCTCCCCATCCCTGACCTCTAGATGTAACAACTGACCTGATTTCTATCACTATAACTTATTTTGGCCTATTCTATAACTTCACATAAATGGAATCAGGTAGCATGTGCTCTTTTAATCTGGCTTTTTTTTTTTTTTTGGTGAGGAAGATTGGCCCTGAGCTAATATCTGTTGCCAATCTTCCTCTTTTTGCTTGAGGAAGATTGTTCCTGAGCTAACATCTGTGCCCTTCTTCCTCTATTTTGCATGTGGAATGCTGCCACAGTATGGCTTGATGAGTGGTGCATGCTTCTGCGCCCAGGATCTGAACCTGTGAACTCTGGGCCACTGAAGTGGAGCACATGAACTCAACCACTACACCACCAGGACGGCACCTTAATCTGGCTTCTTTTGCTTGGCATAATGGTGTAATGGTTTGAGATTCATCTGTGTTGTACGTATTAGTTGTTTGTTCCTTTTTATTCCTGAATGTTATTCTATTCCTTAACCTGTTGATGGACATTTGAGTTGTTTCCAGTTGGGGGCCATTATAAATAAAGCTGCTATGAAAATTCTTGTACAAATCTTTTGGAAGACAGATGTAAATATCTTAGTGCTATATATCTAAAGTAACATACTTTATTTGGAGAAATCAAATCAGGATATTTATGTCTCTTAACTGCAAACCTCAGTGCATACTGGGATCTAAATGAGATAGATGGACACGTTAGTCCGTGGTGGGATGCTAGCCAAAATAACGTCCTAGCTCTTCCAGGACTACCTATATGCCTTACTGAGCACCCTTAGCATAAACAGAGTTGACTTAGTTGTATAGTGCCTAGTATAGTGCCTGGTACATAGGAAAAACTCAATGAATTCTTATTGAATTTTAAAAATGCATGCATAGGGGCCGGCACCCTGGCTTAGTGGTTAAGTGCACTTGCTCCGCTACTGGTGGCCCAGGTTTGGATCCCGAGCAAGCACTGATGCACCGCTTGTCCAGCCACGCTGAGGCGGTGTCCCACATAGAGCAACTAGAAGGATGTGCAACTATGACATACAACTATCTACTGGGGCTTTGGGGAGAAAAAGGGAAAAAAAGGAGGAGGATTGGCATGGATGTTAGCTCAGAGCTAATCTTCCTCACAAAAAAAAAAAGAGGAAAAAAATGAATGCATAATTGACTGAATAGATGGATGGATAAATGAATGAGTGAATGACTCCTGAAGTTCCCGATAAGTGAGTACAACTTCCAAGAGGATCATTGCCACTGTGATAAAATCTAGAATGAAGCTTTTCTTTCTCTCATCCAGATAAATATGGTCCTGCCCGCCAAAATTCAGAAAAGAATGAATAACTTTGAACATATCACAGCAATCAAAAACCAAGAATAATACTGGGGTTACTGGGGTGAGTGGGTTGACTGACTTCTCTTGGTGCTGTTTTAAAATCCCCAGAAAGGCTGAGATATTTCCCCAAAGCTGACCTTGCAAAATCCCTGGATACCAAGCTTCTAGGCCTAACTCCTAAGGGTGGTTAGGAGTCAGGCAACATTGCCTCCTCTGGGGGAGGTGTAAAAATAAGACGTCTTCTTGAAAAGACCCAGATACCCTCCAGGACTATCTAATGTTAGGGGGGAATGCTTCTTTCCTGTTCTTAAGGTTTCCTTCCACAGGGAGGGCACATAACACTCCTGGCCTCTTTCCATCCTGTCCCCCACTCTTCCCCTGGGAGGAGGGTGGAATCAATCATGTGAGAATGAGTTGGCAAGAAGAAACTGAGTGTGTTTCCCGGCCTTTTTCTCTCTTCCTTTCCTTGAGAGCTAATTGTCCATAGGAAGCAAGCATTTGCCCTGCTTCTTCAGTCTCCAGTGTTATAGGGAAGGCTCCCAGGTGTTGGAGCTAGTGGTGATCCAGTCTATATGATCCACCTAGAAAATCTAATTCTGGGGCTCTATATTACAAGGCCTTCTTGCCTGAAGATATAAGCCACATTCTCCAGTATCAACATTTGTTGTCAGTGCCATCGAGTTGATTCTGACTCCCAGTGACCCTGTGGACAGCAGACATATATCAGACAATGCTCTGCTGCTATTCATGGGGTTTTCATGGCCAATTATTTCAGAAGTGGGTGGCCAGGTCCTTCTTCCTAGTCTGTCTTGGTCTGGAAGCTCCGCTGAAACCTGTCCACCTTGGGTGACCCTGCTGGTATTTGAAATGCTGGTGGCATAGCTTTTGCCATCACAGCAACATGCAGACGCCACAGTATGACAACCAACAGATGCGTAGTGTGGTTCCCTCACTGGGAGATGAACCTGAGCTGAGGTGGTGAAAGCACAGGATCTTAACCTCTAGACCACCAGGGTTGGCTAAAAAAAACGTAATATTTTTGTCTCTTGTCATACATTTAATCTTATTTCTCAAGTGGTTTAGAACTCAGGTGGGGAAGAAGGTGTTATTTGTTTGGTGTTTTCATACCCCATGGAATCTTAAACCTATTTCTTGCCCCCATCCCTGCATGGCCTCAGAAACCTATCTGGTACATTTTCTTCTTCTTGAAGGGTTCACATTGAATTACTCCAAAAGCATTATGTAACCTGAATATATAAAGTAGTAGTTGCATTACGTGGTAGAAACGCTGAATATTAAATAGTCCAAAAGATTTCTGGTCCAGATTAGGTATTGCCCCTATTGTCACCCCACATACAGAACAGAGGACCTGAGTGTAATCTGTGCTACAGATTAAAAAGTCAGGGACACAGGGAAGGTTATCCAATGAGTCTCGGGAGACAGCAGTTAGACTATCCTACATTTTACAGCTTGTGGTGATGGCTGCATCCCCTTGAATGTGTTTATTCAAGGACTTTTGGTAGAGAAGCAACTCACAGGGGAATTCACACCCTCCCAAAGAAAGCTTGAAATTAGTCTGGGTTTTCCAGATCTAGAATGTCAGCTGAGTCAGGCCTAAGCTTAAGCTTCCAAACCACTTTTTGTGCTCATTTGAAAAGCGGGACATTGAAATGGCTCATTTATTTAGGGGTCCTTCATAGAATATTTTCAGCCAGTTATGATGCTGCTGAGTGATGCTCAGTAAAGGGATAGAGGAAGGACTGTGCTCCCCTCTTTCCATGTGGTCATTTACACGTGGTCATTTCCACTTTTCATATCTGTGGCACCGCCACATTCAGCACTCTCTTTCAGAATGCTAGCTCTGGAAAGACACCATTGCTCCAAGGGCAGGTCTTTGAAGTTGTTAGGGTGAAGGAATGGCTTTAGTTTCTTGTGGTAACCTGGCCTATCCTTACGTTGTAAAATCTCTTTAATGCTGGACACCCACTAACAGCTTTAATGTGATCCCAGACTGACATGCACAGTCTCCATGATGCCTGTCCAAATACCACAGGGAGCTTGGAGGTGAGTCACAGGCCCAAGTGCTGCCACCCTATCAATTCTGGTGTCAATCTTTCTATCCCAAATTCTCATTACTACCATAATCCTTTTAATTTTCCTTACCAGAAGGAGTATATGTTTAAATTCCCTCTTTTGCAATGAACTTAATCTCAGCATTCCCAGCCAAACATTCTCACCACTTTCTTGGATAGTCTAAGTGACACAAATTCCAAGCAAAGAGTGAAAAAACAACTTGGATATTAAAAACATGGGAACAACCAGCCATGTTGGTTTTGACCTGTGACTGAGGTGAGGTGAAGTGGTAATTTTCTTTTTACCCCTCTTTTTCCTTCAAACTCCATCACAAGAACTGCTGACCCAGCTCAGACAAACATATTTGGTCATCTCTGATCCTTTCTCCTTTCCACCTAACAAGCTCTGCTTTGTGACTGCAATTCTGTGCTTGTGCACAAATTTATTCCTTTAAACTCACGCCTGAAGAGTAGCCTGTGTGTGTTAAAACTGCAAAATGGAGCTCATAATGATTTTGCTGCTGCCTTATTCATACCCCTAGCTGCAGGCACGGCATTGAAAACCAATGAAATCAGGCAGTTTTCTTCAACACAGAAATTAAGATGTCGGAATGTTAACAGAGACCCACAGACAGGAGAACAACAGCACTTGTTCATTGTTGGAAAGAGAACACCGCCTTTATGTTTCTTTGATAAATAAAAACGATGCGTGTGTCAGGTGGTGATGGCCTAGGACGTTGTGCGTGCACAACCAAGCGTAACCTACTAGCAAATTCTTTAACACAGAGCTTGCAAGGAAATTTCCAGTGTTCTTCCTCCTTTATCACATTCACAGACTCTTTAGCCCTGACCGCCCTTTTGCCTTTCTGGTGCTGTTTACAAGCTGAAAACGCTTCTAGAAGCCAAAACCCCAACTTTCAAGTAAGGTGTGAAATGCTGTTTCTTGCTTGAGGCTCTCTTTCAACTGCCTTTCTCTTCGAGGAATAATAACAACTCCCTTCAAGAAGGCTCTGGCAGAGACGGTGATGAAGAGAAGTAGATTCTTCTCCCTCAAAGAGGAAATTGAAATTAGCCTAATTAGATTTTCTGGGCACTTAGATACCACAGTGATAGGCGCCATCTAAATACATAGACAGATAGGCAGAGAGCACAGATGTTGTGTGAGACCACTGATTTAGTTCCAAGTCAATACTCTTAATTAACTGCAAACTGTTTAAATATATAACATTCCCAACATGCAGCCAGTAACACCCATACAGAACTCTTCATGTGAGGACCTTAAAGTAGAAACAAAATAGCAATCACATCCAAAAGTAAAAAACAGTAATAATAATTACTTATATTTAATGTAGATACACTGTCTCTAATTCCAGGCCCCCAATGGAATTGCACACTTGGTAGATAATCGTCTCTTGTCCAAAATAGAAATGCAGCCACCACTGAAGAGCAAAACTCAGCTGCAATCTAAAAGATCCTATCTTGTATAGAGGGAGGTTTTTGTTTTTTCAGTTTGTTTGTTTAATGAGCACCTGACCTAACTAAAACGCATCTGATTCCTAGGTTGGCTGGTGCCTAGATGTTGTGGTGTTGGTTGTAGGCTGAGCTCCTGGTCCAAAGTGGAGGTTGGAGGGGAGGCTTATTCCTCACTCGAGGAAGTGACAGTGTGTGCAGCCTGAGCTTAAAGCAAGCCTTAAGAGAGAAGCAGAATGCCTGTGGTTGTCAAGCCACCATCCACTCATATTCGGGAGCCTCTGAGAATCTCCAAGACCACTGTCAATACTCACAGGTGGTATATTCTTTTTTCTAGAAGTTGAAACAACTTGATTTGCTTATAGTCTATTCTCTTATTGGTCATATAAGAAAACTCCACTTAACAAGCATGGTCCCCTCACTTGCTGTTCCAGTAAGTAACCAAAAAGCTTGTAAAAAAAACAAGGATTAGCTCCTCAAGGAACAGATACTGTGACTGGGACTATGAGAAGTTAATAAAACCAGCAAATGTTTGTGAATGCACACCTGAGCAATTAATTGTGCGATTGTAGTAGCACTCTGAATCTCTATTTACTCATATAATGAATATTTATTAAGCATTTATTCTGCATTAAATCCTGGGTATACAGCAACAGACAAAGGACTTACCTGCCCTCGTGGAGTTTACAGAACCATAAAGAAGATAAAGACTAAAGACATAAACACAAGCATTTCTAGTAATGACGGTAGAGTGGAATGGCTACATGAATACTCCCATAGATGATAATTACAAAGTCTATACAAAATATAAAAAACATTTATTTATAGAAATGAGAAAAAATCCACAAGCAGACAGAAGCCAGCAGAGAGTTTACTTTTAAAAAGTTGCAACCGGAAGGGGTAAGACTTGGGAGTTTGCAGTTATCTTGCCTGAAGATGTTGCCAAACCACCCTGGCTGGGCCAAAGGAAAACATCAGTCACCTTACAGGCTCAAAGTGCAGTGAACAGAGTATGGGGGAAACTTTAAGGAGGAATCTGTAAGCAAGAGAATGGCAAAAGGAATGAAGTTCAAAAATCTGAGTATAAATTTTGCCCAAATCACTGGCTGACCACTAAAGTGCGCATCTGTGGGGGAGAATCTGACAGAGACACCAAAAATGCAGGGAATGGCCGGAAAGGCAGCTAGCCTTTAAAGATAGAGCTGTACAAGGTGAGTTCTCTGAATTTTCAGCAGCTGGAACTCATAAGAGAGATATCAACAACTACATACCACAGGGAAGACAAAGTTTTCAGTTTGACTCCAAGCAAATTAACTGCCTAATAAAACAACAACAACAACAACAATGATAAAAATACCCAGAATAATGTGACAGAATCCAGAGTCATTACACTGTGTTTTCTACAATGTTCACTTTTCAAACAAAAATTACTAAACATGCAAAGAAACAGAAAAATGTGACCCAAACTCAGGAAAGTCAATGAAAACTGACTCTAATTGGGCCCAGATGTTGGCCCAATTAGTCATCAAACCAGCTATTATAAAATGTTCAAAGAATTCAAGGAAAATGGTCTGAACGAACGAGCAGTTAGGAAATCTCGATAGAGAAATGAGAACTAAAAAAAATGGAAATTCTAGAGCTCAAAAGCACAATAACTGACATGAAAAATTTACTAGTTGAGTTTAAGGCAGATTGCAGTGTCAGGAGAAAGAATCAATGAATTTAAAAAGAGATTAATAGGAATTAGCCAATCTGAAGAACAAAGAGAAAAAAGATTGAAGAATAATGAACAGAGCATCAGAGATGTATTGGACACTATCAAGAGACACAAAACAGAAATTAGAATGATTTCAAATTGGAATGAGAGAAGATGAGGGCAGAGAAAGAAGCAGGAAAAGTTTTTAAAGTAATAATGGCCTAAAACTTCCCAAATTTTGTGGAAAATATTAACATACAACTCCAGGAAACTCAGCAAACCCCAGGAAGAATAAACCATCATAGTCAAAAGCTGAAAGTCAAAGATAAAGAGAAAATATTTAAAGCAGTTAGAGAAAGATGACATGTTATATGTAGGAGAATAATGATGTGATTAATGGCTGACTTCACATCAGAATAATGAAGGCCATAAGAAATTAGAATGGCATATTTCAACTGCTGAAGAGAGAGAAAAAACTGGCAGCCAAGAATTATGTATCCAAAGAATTTATCTTTATAAATGAAAGAGAAATTAAGGCATTGCCAGATAAACAAAACTAAGATAATTCATTGCCAGCGGAACTGTGCTATTAGAAACACTAAAGGAAGTTTTTGAGGCTGAAGGGAAATGACATCAGGTGGCTACTCAGATTTACAGGAAGAAATTATGACACCCAAAATGGAAATTGTGTGGATAAATAAAAAGAACTAAATATATATACACACATACACAAACACTTTTTCTTTTCTTCTCTTAACTTCTTTAAAAGACACATGGCGGTTTAAGCAAAATTGATAAAACTATCGGGCCGGCCCTGTGGCTTAGCAGTTAAGCGCGTGCGCTCCGCTGCTGGCGGCCCGGGTTCGGATCCCGGGCGTGCACCAAGGCACTGCTTCTCCAGCCATGCTGAGGCCATGTCCCACATACAGCAACGAGAAGGATGTGCAGCTATGACATACAACTATCTACTGGGGCTTTGGGGGAAAAGAAAATAAATAAATAAAAAAAATAAAAAAATAAAAAAATAAACTGATAAAACTATATTGTTGAGTTGAGAATATATATTGATGTCATATTCATACAACCACAGTAACACTAAGAATGGTGGGAGAGGCAAGAAAATAAAAATATACTGTTGCAAGATTACTATGTGTTACTTAAAGGAATTCAATATGAACTCTAAATAATTGGGATAAGTTAAAGATGTATGGTGTAACCTCTAGAACACCCACTATAAAAATGCCACAATTAGCTTGATAGGTAGAAAGCCAATAGAGGAATTAAAGCAAAATATTAAAAAAAATATTTGATCAACACAAAAAAGGTAGGACAGGAGGAACAAACAAGCAAACAGATGAGATGAGACAAAGAAAATATATAGCAAAATGGTATACCTAAAATCAACTGTTTAAGTAACTGCACCAAATTTAAGTTGATTAAATATTCCAATCAAAAGCATGATTTTCAGATTGAATAAAAAAGCAAGAACCAATTAAATACTATCTATAAGAAATATTCTTTAAATACATAGGAACAAATAGGTTAACAGTAAATGGGTTGAAAAAGATATAACACACCAACAGTAAGTACAAAAAAATAGGAGTGGCTACATTAATAGCAGATAAAATAGACTTCAAGATAAGGTATATTACTAGATATAAAGAAGGAAACTTCATAATGGCAAAACATCAAGAAAATATAATAACTATAAATATTTATGCAGCTAATAGAGCTTCAATATAATCAAGTAAATGTTGACAAAGAAATAGATAAATCCACAATCACAGTTAGAGACTTTAACATACTTCTCAGTAATTGATAGACTAGCTGGACCAAAAAAAATGAAATAAAATCATTGAGGATATAGAAGAGCTAAATCAAACTATCGACCACTTTTACCTGATTGTGATTTACAGAACACCATACCCAACAAATGCAGAATACACATTCTTTTAAATTCATATAGCAGGTTCACAAAGGCAGAGCATATGCTGACTAAAACAAGTCAATATATTTCAAAAGATTGCAATCTTACAGAGTGCTTTTTCTGACTACAATGAGATTTAATTATAACTCAACAACAATAAAATCTCAAGAAAACTCCAAATATTTGAAATTAAAAAATTCACTTCTAAATAATCCATAGGGCAAAGTAGAAATCAGGAGAGAAATTTAAAAACATTTTGAACTAAATAATGATGCACAACTTACCAAAATTTGCAGAATGCAACAAAAGTGCTGCTTAGAGGGAAGTTTATAACTCTAAATGCTTATAGTAGAAAAGAAGAAAAATGTAAAATCAAAAACTGAAGCTTCCATTTTAGAAAGCTAGAAAAGGAAGAGCAAATTATGTGCAAAGTAGAAAGGAAGAAATGATAAAGATTAAAAAGGAAAAAATCAAAGAAATAGAAACAAACAACAAGAAAGCTAACCAAAAAAAATCTGGTTCTTTGAAAGAATCAATAAAATTAAAAATCTTCTAGATAGACTGATCAAGAAAAAAATGAGAAAGGACACAAATTACCAATATCAGTAATAAAAAAAGAAGGAGATATTACTACAGGTCCTACAAACATTAAAATGATAATAAGGAAATGTCATAAACAATTTTATGCCAATAATTTCAACAATGTAGATGAAATGGAAAAATTTCTTGAAAGATGCAAATTTCCGGAATAGAGACAAGAAGTAGAAAATCTGAATATCCCTATGTCTAAGAACATTTTTACAAATTAATTATAAAAACCTTCCCACAAGGAGTTTTCCGGGTCCAAATGGCTTTACTGGTGAATTCTATCAAATATTTGAGGAATAAATAATACAAATTTTACAGAAACTCTTTCAAAAAGTACTTCCCAATTCATTTTTTTTTTTTTTTTTTTTGGCCAGTATTACTTTACTACCAAAGCCAGGAAGGAAACTTACAAAAAAAAAAAAAAAAAAGAAACTACAAATCAATATCCCACAAGAATATAGACACAAAAATTCCTTAACAAAATATACCAAGTTAAGTACAACAAAACATAAAAAGAGAAAGCTCTTGAGCAAATGGGATTTAAAGTCTGGTTTAACATTCAATAATCAATGTAATTCGTGTATTTTTAAAAAAAGCAAAAAAAAAAAATGATCATCTCAATAGAAGCACAGAAAACATTTGACAAATTTCAACATCTATTCATAATGAAAACTACAAGAGAAAACTTAAAGGGAGAATAATAGTAATAGGCAAAAACTTCCTCACACTGATAAAACATATTTATAAAAAACCCACAGATAACATCATCAGCATACTAAATGGTAAAGAATTGAATGCCGCCCACTAAAATCAGGAACAAGCAGGAATGTTCACTCTCACTACTTCAGTTTAGCATTGCACTTGAGCTCCTAGACATTGCAATAATAAATGAAAAGATATAAAATTGATTGCAATATTTTCCATTCCCACCAACAGCATATGAGACTCTCAATTGTTCCACATCTTCACCAAAACTTGCTATTGTCCATATTTTTTAACCATTTTAAAGTTTGTATGGTGGTATCTCATTGGGATAACTAGTGATTTTGAGCATCTTTCCATGTGCTTATTAGTCAGCCATAAATGTATATGTTGGAAAGGAGGAAATATGTCTTTATTTGATGATTCTATGATCATGCACATAGAAAATCCTAAAGACTACCAAAAAAAAGTTACTAGGTCTAATAAATGAATTTATCAAGGTCAATGGATTCAAGATCAATATACAAAACCAACTGCATCTGTACATGCTAGCAAAGAATAACTGGAAAATGAAATAAAAATTACAATTCCATTTTACCATAGCATCCAAAACATGAAATACTTAGGGATAAACATAAAATATATGCAAAGCTCTTATAGCTTTTTATCTCTTGAACTCTTGTAAGCACTTTCACACATTAATTATAATACTTTGTCATGCTGTATCATTTATTTGTAATAATTCTGTGGCACAGACCATGTCTCATGATAATCTTATCATCAGTGCCTAGCCCGGAGCCCAATTAAATGAATTAATAAACATCTATGCATATATTATTCTAAAAACACAACATACATACATGAAAGAAAGTTTTGAAAATGGAAAAATGTAGAGAATATATCATCCATAGTCCCTTCATTGTCAATATTTTGAACTGTTTCCTTTCAACCTTTTATTTTTCCTATAGGTGGAGTTTTAGACTTTTTCTCAACACTTTATTCAAATAGTAGTATTTGTTTGTATAATAATGGTCAAATTTCTACCTTACTCATGTTGAAAGTTCCTCTAGTTACAATCTGCTGTTTTGGTTTGCTGAAACAAAATAACATGTGGTCAGCTACCAGAAACCCGAAGGAGGCTGCCTCCATCATAAAAGCAGTGAGTCGGTGTTTAATGCAGTCATTGGGCTGGGCCCTCCACCTCAACCCCTGGCCCCATATTCACGTGTATTGTATTAACTGCGAGGGGATTTGACCTAGGTGTTCTTTTGTAAGACTCTGGCATACCTACTATTTTAACTTACTCATACAAGGGCAAGTTAAAACCAGAAAGCAGGTGACAGAGTGTATGCCCATTATAGGAAAATTTGGGCCATGATCTGAAGATCTCCAATAGACCAGATCGAAACGGCCCTGAAAAACAGTGCTATGCAAAAAAAGTGCCTCAATGCTAAGTAAAATGAGTTCCTTTCCCAATTCCTTGTGCTTCAAGAAATAATTTAGGTCACAGTAGAAACATGAGGTTCAAAAACTATAAACTTTGTACAATGAGAAAAATAAGATTCAAACAGGGAAGTACTTTTCCAGATAGACCAATACAAGTGCTTGTCGGCCACAATAAAAACTCTCAGATAACAGTATCAAACATCCAAGAAATGTCCAAAAGCAGTAACAACAGAAATAAAACTGTAGTCATTAGATGCAACAGACCAATGGGATTGTTGTCTTGGAGCCAAAAACAGAATAAAACCTAGATTGATTGAAATTTCCTATATAAACTCAGAGATACCCAGGCTTTCTGAAGTGATGCCGCAGACAAACACTCATTAGCTGCTGTGAGGAGCAATCCTCCAAAAGCGCTTTCTTTGAAAATTAGAAGCTGTAGTTCCCAACTTGGTGCCTTCACTTCTAACAGAGTGGAGATCTGCCTGGGGAAAACAAAAGGCAGAAGGGTAAGAGAGAATCACAAAATCGCCTAACAACCCTTTGCAAAACTCAATCTTCCAGACACCTGAGAGAAGTGGGCTGTCTGGGCAGAAGTAACCTCTACGTGACACTTTGTATGTCTTCACTGGATGCAAGGAGGAATCAGACAGGAAAGGGAAGGGAAGACTAATTGGATGAAAAAAACCAGCTGAAAAGAGAAAGTGACTATTCTAGAAACTAAGGTACTTGGCCAGCCCTGCACCGGGGTACCCCTCTCAACGCAGAACTGTTAACGACCAGCACCCTCAAGATCCTGCAGGCTCACCACCTCAGGGCAGCCTCTCCTGGTAACCTGGAATGTTCTCCTTCACGTACACTCTACTGGAAACAAGGTTGTTATTCTTTGTCACCCCACCAGATCAGAATGGTTTGTTGCAGTGAATTATTATCTGTAATGATTCTAGGAAAAAGACTACTTGCATTCACTGTCTTCCATCAGCGCCTAGCTCAGATCCCAGCTAAATGAATTAACAAATACATACACATATATAAACCGAAACTTCCTGAGAACTGCAGCTTTTATCTCTTGTTCTCCAGAGCTTAGTGAGATGCCTGGCACCCTGCAATCACTCAATACCTTCTAAATGAAATCAAACTGTGAATCATGCTAAGGCTAACTTTAAACACAGCAAATGACACTATCTTGATTTTACAAAATGGGCCATCACCAAAAAGAAAAATCATACTGCACACTGTTCCTTGGGCAAGGTCATCGGTCAGGATTTTAGAAAATTAGAATATCTTTTCAGAGTAAAGGCAGCTGGACCCAGTCTTAGTGGAGCAGCTTTTGACTCAGTGTCCCCATTATCCTGCAGCAAATTCAAAAGGCCCTGCTTGTGACCCAAAACTCTCACTGTTAGATAAACATAAGACATCTCTTGAGGCAAGCTGGAAGCAGCCACCACTAGGGGCAGACCTCAAAACAGGGTGGGTTGCCACATGTCCTAACAGCAGAAGCTGTCCTTGATTTCACATGTTCTCCAACCACGAAAGGAGAATTAGAGTTTTTTACCATAGCCGACTCCAAAGAAGAGAGACCTGTTAAAAGAACAGGAAAGAAAAGCTAGTGGCATATTTTCAGAACAAGAAAGCAGGTGATTCGCCCTGTATAAATCTTTGTAAGAGAAGAGTACAAGGTGCTGAAAAGGCTTTGGGTGTGAAATAGATTCTTTCCCAGTAGGAAACAAGGCTCCACGCACACAGAGGCTTGAACAAATGGAGAAGATTGCAATTGGTAACAAGAGAGACGTGGGCCAGCTCTAAGTGCTGGTTTCCTCAGCCTCCACAGTGGCCTTGGGGACAGTTAAAGACTTAAAGAATACCCAAGAGGTAACATCTCTACATCTCACCCCAGTTCCACCTTCCAACTTCACCAGACCCCTGGCTGGTGGTCCTGATGGCTCCTTCAAATCTCCCCTTGGGTGGAATGCATTCCTCAGGCTGGGAACCCTCAGAGTCATTGCCCTGCACCTGGCTACCAACCACACCACCACCATAGGCTCCTCTCCCATCAATGGCAGCTCAACTGCTACGATGGCCCCATTTCTGTTGAGCTCCTGTAATTCCACTGGAGACCCTGCTCTTCCCGCCTCTAGTGGAAGGACATTTTTCTCCCAAATTGACAGTCCTTTCAATAGATCTTAAGTTCTCTGGGCCCAAGGTGAACGTGGCTTTTTTAGTTTCCTAAAGTGAGTCTTTATTTGCAGCTTTCCACTGTCATTTGTTGAGGAATTTATTTCAGGAGCTGGGCCGTGGCCTGGTTGGGAATCTTGCTCTAAGCTGTATTACCAGCCTGCTTCCCAGACCTCCACCCTCTGTCGCCAACTATCATACATGTACTTTGATTTCCCTCTCCTTCAGGGTGCTTCTTCCTAACGCACCTCTTTTCCTCCACATTTTTCCTCCTTTCTTACTCTGAAGGACTTGATACTGATATTTAGTCTAACCTAAATTCTTCTTCATTATTTGTCCCAGGGGAAGAAATGGCATGTAGTTGGCACATGTACCACTGCCTCTCTCTCCTCTGGCCATGGCAGACATTGCTGTTCAATCATGGTCTAAATACATCCTCCTTCCCCACCCAGCCAGCCCACTCCTGCCAAGTAGAGAAGATGCACCACATGGAACCTCTTTGTCATTCCTTACAGAGGGCCTCTGTATCTCACTGTTCCTAAGATAGGTTTAGCGTCCAACCCTTGAGCAAAAAGAAGCGTTCTTATCTCCTTGGTTATTTGCAAGAGATATTCAAAAAGAATCTGCGGAATAACAATGTTAGTTTTATGAAGATCCAGCAAGTCAAAAGGTCTGACATGCTTAAGGAGGTCCTATCTGGGGAGAGGGAAGGCTAGGAGACTATCAAAGCCCTTTCCTTAGGAAGACACATTGCTAAGAAAGCCAGAAACATTTGAAAAGTTTGCTCAAATTAGTTCTTCCTGGCCCCCTTTTTTTACCTACCTGAAATGTCTCAGCCAGTCATATTAGGGCAGTGATAAGGCTAGCTTTGCACATCATGGAGATGCCTGCAAAATTATATGATTTAGAGAATTATGGAGCAACAAAGAGGCCTAGAGGTTCTTGAGTCTAACCTTAGAAGAACCTGAAGCCCAGACGAGTGAAGTGACCTGTTGTAGATTTCTAAACCAAGCAGCAGCAGAGCAGGGCCTGAGCAAAGGCCATGTGATCCTGTGGTCAGGTGCATCCCACTGAGCTCAGTCGTCTTCTTCCGTGGACCCACAAAAGTCCCCCATCTTACATTCCCCTTCTACTTTCTGCTGTCAGACATTCTTCAATGAAGGGCACATTTGTGTGGGAGACGGTTGGCGATGACAAAGAAAAAGACCACCCATTGCACATTTTTGTTGATAAATGGCCCTGAAAACGATTAAGGGAAAAATAATATGAGTTTGAGTTTGTGTTTCTTTGATGGAAAGGGAATAAAACTCCAGATAGCAACCTTTTCAGATGAAAAGAAGATGTGATACAAGAAAGTTACACGAAGATAAGACAGAAGAATGATTAGACCTGTGAAGACCACCAACTGGCACCTTATCTGCTAACACAGAAAGTGAGACCAAGGGACTGGGCTCCTCTCACCAACATTTGGGCCCTTTGAAGAAAGACTGAGCACCCACATGGTAACGCACAAGTGAAGGACAACACAGTAATCCCAAGCCAAACCTAGTTCTCTTTCTCCATCTGCTTCAGAGGAGCTCTACCTGATCACTTTGAGGAGATAAAGTGGAACACGTGGCTATGCTATAACCAAAGTTTATCAACATTGCTTATATTGAAATAAAACTTTCTCTTACTTCTTGGTTGAAACCACAACACAAACACAAATGTTTCTTGCTAGTTCTTCCCTTCTTGGGACGGAAGGGAGATCTTGAAGAAAATTATCTGGGTAAATTCAGGTCAAAAGTAGTGCTATCTTTAGTTTTGTATGGGGAATTCATGGGAAAGTGTTTATTTTGTTCCTCTTGAATGATCTAGACAATTTACCAACTTTTCTAATGAAGATTTAAGCACCCAAGGCTCATCTAACAATCCCTTCCCTGAGTCACATCTTTCCTAAATGCCCTGTGGCCCCAGCATTTCCAGAGGTAGTTATGCTGCCTCTCCACTTTGATTTTCCTCTCCACAATTCTGTCCTCATGCACTAAGGCATTTGGTTTTAGGAACACACACACACACACACACACACACACAAGCATGCTCACAGACATACACACACGTATACTTGCACACACAGGCATGCACACAATGTTTATGTGCACGTACACACATGTATACATGCACACATGCACACCCACACACTTCTGCACCTGCCATGCTCTTCAAGGTCTTCTGGTATCTCCCTAACTATCCTCGAGCCCCTCACTGGCTTTCTAAGCTCTGACAAGCCACTTTTCATCACAAATTCTAGTTTCTCAGGGCTTTCAGGCATCCTGAAAATGTAACGATACACTCTCGGTTACTGCAATAAGGATAATAATTTATACATACAGTAGCCTTTTATCCATGAGTGCTTTAACAATGACATATGCTACGGGGACAACACAGAGCAAAACACCTCCCTCTGGTGGCCCTGCCCTTGCAGGGGAGACATCACAATCTCTCATACTTCATGGCAACACCTCATAACCATTTCAGGCAGCAAGTAAGGAAATCTGTCCAGTCAAAACTGCAGAAAGGAATTAGGTAATATAACACTTTTTCTTTCTCTTCTCCAGAAACTCTGAGAAATGCACTGATTCTCAGAATGATCGACCCCCAGACAGTCACCCTGAATTGTTGCCCTTTGCCTGGGGATTACATATTTCCTGGAGCAGTGAATGTTCTTCTTTCCTTGTCTTATTTCCATCAGTACTGTATTTATTTAGAGCATAAGATAAAAATATCTGTATGGCTAGGCTATCAGCCTTTCACATGGAGAGCGTGACTATTCTATATTTGTTTATCTATGATGTAAAGATATTCCTAAGAGACATACCCTTCCTCCATAAAAGGCAACATGTCCAGTCACCAAAAAATTAAAAAGGAGAAGAAAGAAAAGAGGGAGAAAGAGAAGGATGAGGAAGAAGAAGGAGGAGGAGGAGGAGGAAGAAAGAGGAGGAGGAGAAGGGGGAGGAGAAGGAGGAGGAGGAGGAGATGGAGGCAGCCGCTAGTTTTCTCCAGGAAATACCATCCTGGAGGGGGAAAAGCACAAGCTGGGAACAGATCTCGTTTAGATCCTTCCTTTGTGAAACTTTGATCAGGCTATGCTGACCCCCAGTTTCCTCCTTAGTAAGTGAAGATAAGAAAACATATTTCAGGGCCGGCCCCGTGGCTTAGCGGTTGGGTGCGCACGCTCTGCTGCTGGCAGCCCGGGTTCGGATCCCGGGCGCGCACCGACGCACCACGTGTCCAGCCATGCTGAGGCCGCGTCCCACAGACAGCAACTAGAAGGATGTGCAGCTATGACATACAACTATCTACTGGGGCTTTGGGGGAAAAATAAATAATAAAATAAAAAAAAGAAAACACATTTCATATCATCGTTGTGAAGATTAAATAATAATCAAGAAGTGTCTGGCACAAGTAGGCACTCTTATTTCCTGTAAATTCTGAAAACTGAGATGCTTTGTGTTAACAGAGAAGCTACTAGATCTTAGGCCCTTTGCATTTACTGTCTCTTTGAGATGTTTGAAACCTGCTATTGAACTTGTGCTCCTGCATTTAATTGTTCTTGCATTCTCTCTCTCCACCAGTCCTGGCTGTCTGCTGTCAGTGCCAGGCACTGTGCTAGGCACCAGGGACTCCCTAGTGGGAAAGCTCTCTCCCACCCCAGGAGCGTCAGGCTAGACACGAACTGAGCAAGCAGGCAATTCACATGGCACGTTAACAGAGTGGGGCATGGGGTACCGCGGCGCATGTGGAGGGGATACATAGCCCAGTCTTGGGTAGTTGGGAGGAGGGGGTCTAACTGTACCTTGACTATCTTTTCATACCCTTAAATCTGCACCCAAGGAAGTTTCTTTACATTTCTAGGTTTTGAAAATTATTATTTATAAAAGGCAGAGGGTTTAAAAGAGCACAGTAGTAGTTCAGATTTTAGCTAAAAATAATGGCTTGAAGAGAAAATAACCAAATGACCAATCCCAGTAACCAATCCATCTTCCTACAATAAGCTGATCTTGATGAACCTCCCAAGAAGCTCTACAAAGGTCTAAGTCCTAATTAAACCCAACCATTACTCACCTGTGAGAGTCATTAACTTAGCGTGGGCCAGCTGGGAGACATTCATCTTTTAAGACAAAGGGAAGCACCTCTGTGATGATGGGCGTGACCCCGAGGCACCGGAGGTAATTATGGTGGCTTGCTGTCCTTCCCGAGATGCACCTGTTTTTGCCCTCTCTGTTCTCAATCTCTTGATTTCTCTTTCTGGTTCCTTTACTTTCCCACTTTTTTCCCTTTTTCTCTCCCTTTCAACTATGCCTAGAGCCTGCAAATGTTACCAAGAGGCACAAACCATTCTGTTAGCACTCAGGTATAAACAGGTGGTTGACTTCTGTCTTAAAATGTTATCACAGCCTGTTTCAGTAAAGATGACACCAAGAAAATGTTGGTGGGATGCCAGTGACTAGAGCAATGAGCACAGGGCCAACCCAGGAGTATTCCTTTAATGAAAGGAAAATGCACACGGCCTGAGATCTGGTCCCACTGACCTTAAGAGCAAGCACATTAACATTCAACATTCATTCAACAAACAGCTCACTGAGCATTTGTTTGCCAAGTCTTTTCTGGACCCTTGGGACATGGATAAATTAAACATAGCCCCCAGTCTGGTGGGGAGAGAGACATAAAAGTAAATAATTAAAATGGAATGTATTGATACTAAATCTAATCTGGCTACATTCCTGCAGGGAAGGGGAGTGGACAGAGTGGTAATCTGAGCCTTTTCTTCAAGGTCACGCACACTGATTTCTTATGTGGCCTTGGATAAGTCACTTAAAACTGTGCTCCTATAAAATATGGGCAACAATAACTAATCATAGCTGGGTTATGGGAATTACCTTGATAATGAATATGAAAATGAATCATTAGAAGGAAAATGCTATACAAATCCAAGATATTATTGCTGTTATGCTGTCAGTTTGCAAAAACTAATTTATTCATAAAATTCAGATATACACTTTGACTATCCTTAGCAGACAGGTTCTCTCCCTCTTTTTCCTGCCTATCTACATCTGCTGCCCTGCACACCTACTAGGAGAGCCAGCCCATCCACACATGTGAAATGAGGGCCTCCTGTGTGTCCCCTGCTCTGCCAGGCCCTGGAATAGAGTAGAAAAATGAGACAGATGCAGTTTTTATCAAAGAAATGTCTCTTTCCCAACTATGAATGTAAACTGCCCTGTTTTCATATGTTGTGTTTGTTGGGAGGTTTTGTGTTTTTCTTTGGGGCTGCAGTACAGAGGAGAAGGACATGCAGGCCTGGGATTCGCAACCGTCCTCTGGGTGAGAAACTGAAATGACATGAGCTGAGCTGAAGGCTTGGGAAATGTGTCCATGACTGAAGGCTCTGTCTTATCTCTGAGGGCAGGGCACAAGGCCAAGAGCACCCCTGTAGGCTGTGGTGGAATTTCCCCTGAAAGGAATGGACATTCCACCGGGAATCATTCTGGGAAGAGTGTATCCTGGGACAGGAAATGAAGACTCTGAGGTGGGGCTCTGAGTGGAATAAGGAGGAAAACATCCTCCTTGTTCTGCAGCCTGAGGGGCAGGGGAGGGAGAGGCTTGCAGACACTCCAGTGGGCTGTGGGCTTGTGGTTGTAATGCAGGGAGGGCTGTTAACAGACCCAGAAGATGGGGCGCCGCCTATGTACTGGCTCCAAGTCACTGCAATGCACTCCTTGCCCCCAAATCTACAGGAAAATCTCATTACCTGTCAATAGCCTGTTGGGAACTATGGGAAAGGTCTATTGTGGGAAATTAGGGAAAGATGTGTCCACCATTGGAGACAGATGAGCCAAGGGGAGGGCAGTGGTCATCTGTGGAAGATGACAGTGTCCTGCTGAGTGTCAGTTTCTTGAGCCCTGATGATGACAGGCCTGACGAGGGGAAGAAAGACATGCGGAACCCATTCAATGCAGACCTGAGCCGCTCCCTGAAATACATGGGGACACTTTGAGGAGGGGAAAGCAAGCAGAAGCTTGTGCCATCATAGCTGAAATTAAACAGATACTATCTGTCTAACAGGTTATGGTAAAAATGATCAGCAAACCAACCCAATGTACCAAAAAAAAAAAAAGGATGGTGTCCTTTTGCTCCTCAAAGGAAGTTTCAAGGAGGAACTGGACCTAAGAGAAGCTGTGAGGGAAGGGAAGGCGTGGACAGGTGCTGAGGGGAAGCAGGAAGGACTTGGGATGAGGAGAGCGGAAGAATAAAGGCAGGAGGCCGGGGCCAATCTGGAAGCTGTCCTGTGGGCTATAGAGAGAGAAGGCTGCGAGAGACAAAGAGCCTGAGCTGGCAAGAAATGGGGTTGAATATGCCACATGGGGTCAGCCTTTTAAATGAGGTGACTCCATTCTCCATGTTCTCTTAGGCTGTCTGCCTAGGGACAGTGCAATGCAAAAAGGACTCAGTTTCCAGGGAATTCGATCTACATAGAAAGTCAATCAGGAAAATTCAATCTCTTCAGAAACCTCACTTACTCCTCATTAACAGGGGGTTGGGTTTGAATTATGTAGATAATTGCCTGAACTCTCCACTTCATTTTGCCTGTAGATACTTACCCTCTGAGGGGTATTTTGAGGATAAATGGGATACAGGCAGAGTGCTTTGAACTCCTTCAATGAAAAGTAACATATCAATACAGGCCTCATATAATTAAGATGCTTCAAATTGCCAATACATGTATATTTATAACACCCATTATAATCACCGGATAGCTTTTCTTTCCTTTTTTATTTTTTATAAGAAGAAGGCAGGAAAATCTTTTTTTTTTTTTTTTACCACACTGCTTTTGTGCGCTTAACATTAACCTTTCTTTCCAAATGTCATTAGCTGCTAATTAAGATGTTGATTTGCAGATTGTATATCTTGCAATAGAAGTGATTTGTGAAGGCTTTCTAGGTGTTTATCAACCTACACCACTCATATTGGTTTAGCAAGAGCCGGGTGCATTCTAATTTACTGAGCAGTTTCCCAATTCTCCACTTATTTCTGTGTGTGCATAATGAGAAAAAAATGATAAGAGAGGAAAAATGGGAAATACCATAAATAGTTGCTAAAGAAAAATGCCATAGGAAAGAGTTATGGCTCTAAGTGGGTGCTAAAAGAGTGAACAGATTGAATTTATTTTCTCTTTTGAATGGGGTATTTTAAGAAATAAAATTCACACATCAGTTATGTGAGCAGGTGTCTACCTGTATGGATGTGCGCACATACAAACTGGTTATCGAGAGCCAGCAAAAGGAAAACCATGAGTGGATTGTCTGAATTTTCTGGAACACCCAAGCTCTTGTTTTCCAAGGCCGGCCTGCTCCTTTGCCAGGCTCATGCCTTTAAGATTTCCCAAAGAACCTTCTTGCTTCTAAAACCACCGTTAAATCAAAGAAACAAGGGATTATTCAGTTACTGTGAAGGCTTCTGCAACATAGGGGACATTTCCACAGGACTTTTTAATATAATTTATGAATATTTGCTAGCAACATAATTGTCTTTTCTGCTGACATTTTCAAAGCAACACTGTGATTTGTTGGGTCTCTGGAGAGTCCAACTACAAAACTGATAATTATATTAAATATACATAGACAATAAAGAGTGTGTTTACATAACTATGCCCATAAATATCTGATTGAACAGTCATTGTTCTCAAACCCCTTTTAAGCAGCTCTCTAAGGATTCCAGTTCTAATGACATGATGGTTTAAAAGATGTTGCTCAGTCTTGTTCCATATTTAATTAACTTTCCTTTTTTAAACTTGTGATGGCAGAGACAATAACAAACAGCTCTGAAAAGAAGGAGCGCTTTGAAACATGAGCGAGACCTTGTCAAGCTTTGTGCGGCACAGACAGGAGGAGATGGGCGGCGAGTGTGGCTGGTCTGGGACCTCCAGCCTTCCCCTGGGATTCTATTATGAGGCCATTCAGACCTCTCCAATCCCGCACACCTTCTCTCACACACTCACATCTGTGCAGCCATGCCTCATGCACATGTTCCCACATGTAAGCAGCTGCATCTCTAATGATTTCTTCCTCTGAAAAAGAAGACGAAAGCAAATCAAAAAACCAACAAGCCTTGGGAGGCAGAGACAGGGGAGTGTAGTGGAAAGAACAGGGGTCTGGGAGGTCTAGCCACTTAGATCCTGGTCTTGGCTCTGCCATTGCTGTTTGACCTTGAGTAAGTCTCTTAGTTTCCTATTGCTGCTGTAACAAATTGCAAACTTGGTGGCTTAAAACACCACAAGTTAATTATCTTGCAGTTTTGGAGGTCAGAAGCCAGAAATGGGTCTCACAGGGCTAAAATTGAGGTGTGGGCAGAGCTGGTTCCTTCTGCAGGCTCCAGTGGAGAATCTGTTTCCTTACTCTTGCCAGTTTCTAGCAGCCACCCACATTCCTTGGCTCATGGCCCCTTCCTCCATCTGCAAAACCAGCAATGGCCAGTTGAGGCTTGTGCTGCATCACTCTGACACTGACTTTCCTGCCTCCCTTTTATAAGGACCTGTGATTACATTGGACCCACTCAGATAATCCATGCTAGTCCCCCCCATCTCAAGACCCCTAACTTAATCACATCTGCAAAGTCCCTTCTGCCATGTAAATTAACATATTCTCGGGTTCCAGGAATCCGGATATAGACATCTTTGGGGGCCATCGTTCTACCTACCACAGAACATCAACTAATTATCTGTTAACGAGGGAGCCAGTATAAACTAGATTCACTCATCCAACAAATTAAGGTCCAGGTGACACAATAGTAAACATGTTAGACTCAATGCCTATCCCCTACAGAGCTTGCGTATTGAGGGAAAGGTAAGCATTAACCAGAAAAAGTAAGCACAATTTTTCAGATGTGTTAAGGGCTACAAATGGAAGTAGAGAGTATAAGGAGAGTGTTTTACAAAGCCATCTGGCCCGGCTGTAGGTAAGGGGGCAGGAGTAGTCAAAGAAGGCTTCCCTGAGAATGTGACAGTGAAGCAGAGGCATAACAAATGACTTGCAGTTATTTAGCAGGTTGTGTGGGAGGGTGGGACTGGCAGACGGGACTGATGAGGATTTCCAGTCAGAGGGAACAGCCAATGCCCATGCTTAGGCCCTGAGGTGTGGGGTAGAAGACCAAGGAAGTTGGGGGAACTGAGAAGAAGCCCTGGAGCCAGGGAGCACAAGGAGAGTGGTTTGCGATGGGCTGAGAGAGACAACGAGAAGAGAAGTTAACACTTAGCAAGTGGTCAGTGCTCCAAGAGGTTTATTGTAACTGATTTTCATTAACATAGTTACTATTATGATCTTCATTTTGTAGATGATGAAACTGAGGGTCAGAGAATGTAAATGACCTCCCCAAGGTCACCCATTTGGTAGAACCAGGACTTGCACTAGAGTCTGTTCTCATCACTATGCAATGCTGCGTCTCAGGCAGGATTGTAGGACCTTGACCTTTAACCCTTATGCTAAGAGCAATTAGGAGCCATAGAGGACTTTTAAGCACTTTAGAAAGATTATTCTGGGTAATCAACCGGAGGCATCAGGCCAGGGAGGAAATAATAGTTCTCAGGCGAAACAATATTGGCTCAGTCTGAAGTGAGAATAGTATAGGTGGTGAGAAATGGAGAGATTCAGTAAATTTTGAGGGGACAAAATTGACAAGTCTTGCTGATTGAGGTGGGGTGAAAGAAAGAAGGAGGTGTTAAAGATGATGCCTGTGCGTCCGACCAGATCATCTAGAAGGATCCTCAGTTCTATCTTTCTAAAATAAGGGGCTCATGCGAAGCTGTGGACCAGAAAATAAACATATGGTAAGCCCTAAAACCCTGAAGGCCCTTCACACATTAATAAGAAAATGAGCTATGAATGAACAGGTTTGAATGGATTTCAAGTTCTCAGTAAAAATTCAGCAGAATTTCTCCAAGGCAATCCTCCCTTTGCAAGAGATGAATCCTGCTTACCATCTCTGCTATGATTCTGTGTTTGTGCTGAACTCTTTCTAATTGTCATCAATTATGATTCATTTACTTTTAGGTGTCTCGCCTGTCATAATATTATCATTTGTAAGTCTTTTCCTTTGCAGGCTGTGAGAATCTGTTGTGACATCTCAATAAAGCAGGATTCAATCAAGGTGTGAATGAATTGTTAATCTTGTTATAAATAGAAGGTACCATATGTCAGTATGTAAGGGATGTCTCCCTCTTTGTTGAAAACAATGTTAGTGAAACAAAACAAAAGAAGTTTCAGAAATAGCTGGTTCAGCTCACCAAACTTCCAATTATATTATAGCCAATAATTCTTTGCAGCTGATTCAGATTTCTGGGACTAGTATTCACACATATTTATTTAGAATCACCATTTGAAAGAGAAAATTAGCGTCAAGTTTGAACCTCAGAACCCCAGGTATATCCATTCCTCCTGATTTGGACTATGGAGAGAGACTTACAACTCTCTGTCTATGTCCCCAAGAGTCTCACCCTATGAGCCATACAATCAAAACATCTTTTGCCTTCTTCTTTGCATTTTCTACATGGTATGCAGATTTTTAAAATATGGCTAAATTGGTTGAGCTCCAGCCCAAACTAGTTCATGGAAAATATACCCTGAACCTTTTTCTACACATGCACTCTCAGCAGTGAGGGCTCGGGCTCCTTCTCTCCTTGAGCGCATCCTAACTGCCATGCTAAGGCACCTGCGGCAGTGTGTTTTCTGAGGACAGCCTGTGTGTGCTCAGAGGTCCAGCAAATGCCAGAACGAATAAAGCTTAAATTAGCATCCCATCATCTAGAGCTGTTTCTCCTCTGCTCTTTGGAGCCCTCCCCAACACCTCCTCCTCCCCCAATTCCTAAGCCAATCAAAATGTGCTGTGGTCTTGTTCCATTTCTTCAGGGCCTGCTAAGTGACTAGTTTGTTAGTCCAAAATAGTTAGTGGTTAATAATAGTCCCCCACCGCCCCCCAGTGCCCGGTGGCACTGCCACTGAGAATCAATGCAGAAGAGTGGCAAGTGCTTGGATTTTGGAATCAGCTACCTTTGAGCTCAAGTCTTGGCTGCTCTATTCACTCACTGAGTGTCCTGGGCAAGTTGTTTATGTTTTTTGAGATTACAGCCTCACCCGTAAAATAGTGATTCGAACATCCTGAGATTGCTATGAGGATTCAAGAAAACAACGTATGTTCAGCAGCGAGGACAGAAACTGGCTTATTGATTGACAATTGGGTAGAGGCCAGATGCAGCCCCCTGGAGACCCACCTCAGTCATCAGTCACCACTGATGATCTGGAGACCATGATTTTCATTTCCTCCCTCTCTCCAGCTCTCTTTCCTTTCCTCCTTCCCTTCTTTCCTTTTGTCCTTTCCTACCCAACGATTTGTTGAGCTCTTTCTGGGTTCAAAACTATTTGTTTCCTTATTTTCCACTATTGGCAACACAGGGTACAAAGGGCGTTGATGGTGGCACATAACATGAGGAAAGTAGGTGGAAAGCACCATGCCTGGTAAAGTCATTTAGAACAATGACCCTCCTGCCCGCCCTGTCCCTCCAAAATTCATTGTAAACTTGTTTCACAATAGTCATTAGAGACACAAAGGAAGTGTTGATAAGCTCCATGATTCATTCAAGGACCAAGGTTAATTTTTATTTATTCCCAGGTCATCACAAACAGAGGCAGATGGTGGTGGCATTTCCTTCTTGCCGGGAGCTCAGATATTATCTGGATAGATTTCAGCAGGCTTTGTGTCCATTCCCTCTCAGTGTGGGCAGCTTTCCTGGATAGAGCCCCAGCCACCCAAACTACAGACAGATTTGATTTAACTCCGATGACTTGTGGTAAGTAATTGAGGTCACTTGGGCCTGGCTGGAGGGAAGCCAGCCTCACCAAGGAGAAAAGTTGACATTGTTTATCCTTTAGTGGCTCTTGCTTTGGACGATTTATTTTTGGTGACCTATTTAGGCGGTAGCTTACTAAACTGTGGCTATCAGTTTGTTGAAAAGTCATTTTCTCTCAATTTTACCAGTATCAGGTGACTATGGGATGGTTTAAAAAAGTGGCCTGTGGAATCTACTTACACAGAACTATGGGAATGATGATGAAGGGTCATATCCATGGTTAATCCACTCAATTTTCTGCTACACATAGAGGTGGAATACATAGTCTCTCCCTTCCAAGCTTATATTCTAGGTAAAGAGGGCATTCATATTATACTCATGGGGAAAAAAAAACCCAAAAACGAGACTGTAAGGCAGTGTATGGCTAGTGCATTTGTGGGTGGTTTGCAAATGCCAATCAAGCATCCATCCTGCTCCTTTAGGTTGTTAGAAAACTGAAAACAGCACAGGGAAGCAGATGAAGAACAAGATACTACCAGTTTTCCTTCTAACTGGGCAGAACTTGAGGACCCCTTAAAGCAAAGCTACTAGTTGCCCTGAAACCAAGTACGGCTTCCATCTAGCTTCCCCCAAGGAGAGTTGGAAGGGGGACTGGGGAGTTGGGTCTGCACATGAGACACATAATCAGCATGCTGCAGAGAGCATGGATCCTTCTTTGGGCTCAGGGACAAACAGATCAGGGAGCACTAAAGGGAGGCCAGATCCAAGCCCTTGGACGTGGCTCACTCTTGGGTTAATGTGGCTCGGTGGTTGCCACCTTCTCTCCATTTCACCAAGAATGTCACCCCTTTTCTGCAAAGAGGAATAAGTAACAAGGTGAAGAGAAGGGTCAACCCTTATCATGCCAATATTGCTCCTTCCTAGGGGTGGAGCTGAAGTTACCTCGCTATGGAAATGGGAAGCCGAGAATAAGTATTTGCCTTTTGTTGTAACTTAATTTCAGAATATAAAACTAGAGATTAGAAGGCAGCAAGAAAAACTAGCCTTAGAAAGACCAAGACCTGCAACCTGGACATACTCCCTGGGGGCGGCATGCTCTGGCAGTCCAGAATTAAATGTGGTGCTGAGTGGGAGGAAGCCTGGCCTGGTGGGGGTGCATGGTGCCTGGAGCATTTGGTGGGAACTCATCCAAGCAGGCAGCATCAGGGAGGTCCAACCTGGATAACAGGTGCTGTCCAGGCAGCTGGGCCAACTTGGGGGGACAAATTATAGGCAAGCAGGCAATATTCAGAGAACCAAGTAAACCAAGAGGCCAGCAAAATGATGAGCACCTTGGAGGTCTGACACCAAGTACCAGGGTAGTGCCTGGGCTAGGCCGGGCAAGAGGAAGACAGAAACACAACTGTGGAGAAACCGAAGCCCTATGCAGATACTCAAGGTCAAGCTCAGGAAGAGTGGGATAAGGGGAGACCCTATAAAAATCCTGGAGCAACAGGTGGGAAACAAACCAGAAGACAGTTGTCAGAACTGAGGCACCAGGTTTGAGGGCTTTCCAGCAAGAGTAATCTGATAGGAGCTACAAGCACTACTGAATTAAAGGTCCTGATATGTGCTTAGCACAGTTCCTGGCCCCCTTTGAGGACTCAATAAATGTTAGCTTTTATTATTATTTGATTAAAAGGTTCGATTAGCTGGAGTACCAAGTGAAGGCTTTCTATTCAAAATCTATTTTGAATGGAGGAGTCTTTATTCTTATTGACCCAAAAGGGGTGATCAAATCTTTGTGAATCCAGAGGAGAGTTTGTCTCCTGTCAAAGAGGACAATCCTCCATTTACTTCACAAACTCAGAAGCTTTGGATAGTCCATCTAAACCGCATGTCAGTTTCTTCTTTAAGAAGCCAACTTTCAGTCACTATTATATTCTGTATCCTTATGAAATCCATCAAGAAACCTCTATCTGGCTCTTATTGGCTTCTCCATGGCCATCATCTCCACAGCCAGGAACCAAACCTGGCTTCATCTGGCCTAAATTTGTCTTAAAGTATAAGAACCTTAAAGGCAGAAAATATGATTCTGAATATCCATGCCCTGAGGTTGGGGGTGAGGAGACAACCTTCATAAATATTTCCAAAGCAGCTGGTGACAGGTCCTATCAAGTCACCATCACCAATCTTTCTTCTGCCTCCCCGGCATGTTGTAAGGATTAAATCATATGTGTAAATGCCTCATGCAATGCTGGCACCCAGTGTGTGTTAATAAACGATTGATGCATTTCATTTATTTTAAATGTAAGATTTCTAGAACACACCCTATCACTTCCCTACCCCATTTCCACTATCACACAAATAAAAAAAAAAAAATCTGTTCTGCCACGCCACCAACACATCTAATGATTAGCTGATGTTAATAAGAATAATTATTGGAACCTACATGATAGAGTTGTTATGAAGATTAAATGATTTGTTTATGTAAAGGACAGAAAAATGCCTGGCAAGCAGTAAGTACTATATACAAGTGTTAGGTGCTATTAATAGTAGGAGTAGTCATTGTCGTCATCATCATAGTATTTTATATCAGATGCCCCTCTCTACTGCTCATCACCCTGCAGAGCAGAAGGCTAGGTTTCTGAGATGGTTTAGGAAAAGAGAAGGTGGTTCTATTGGCAGGAACGCATCTCCCACCCACAAGATAGGAACCCACCCCTGGTTTCTCCATATCGCCTTCACGTTGTCTGAAACCACTTTCTGGCAACACACCCCACCTACAGCCCCATTTCATTAGATTTATGTTCACATCTATTTACCATTTCAGTGTTCATTTGCCATCTTTAAGGGAAGTAGGGAGATGAAGATAGAATCTGAGAGGCAGGAAATTTTATCTTGAGATACTGAGGATTTACCTAAAGGGACCCTGAAATGATTGCATTGGACTAACTTTGCTAGACTGGTCTAAATCTAATTGTTATTTTCCCACCTCTACCCAGCAGATGGGTGCTCATGAAAATGATCAAGTCAGTTAGTAGAAAGATGATGATGCTACATATTCCCCACACACCTTAGTGTAGCATGAGTGATGTGACCCTGCTACACTGTGTGTGAGCAGTCATACTTTAGCCGTGTCTAAGAACTTTGGCTCATGTCCCCCAAGGGGTGACATTTTAATAACTCTACTAATAAGCATAATATTTTGTAATGCTTCAGGGTTCCTGGAAACAGAGCATGTACACGACAAAACAAAGAAAGTTAAATTAAGGTCCAGAGATTTGTGTGGCTAATGTGCCACTATGTGTTCCAGTATCAATGAAAACACTGTCGGCTATTGTCACACTTTTGGCACTACTGAGTCCTTGCTTTACTTTCCCTGCCTCTCTCCTTGTCACCATCCCCTGAGGCAAGTGGATATCTTTTCCAGGTCCCAGATCAGTCACAACTGTGGGCAGGTCTGCCTAAGCTTGGATGGGACTTAGTATTGAATCATTTTTTCTGTTGTCTGTTGACCTGGGTCAAGGGCCCTGGTTTTGCTCACTGAAGCCAGGAGTCTCCCTTGATATAACTTGGCCCCTCCCCTCTTTCTCCCAGAATCCAGGACCTTGTACCCTGTTATGCCCCCACTCTGATATGCACGTGATGTCTAGGAGTTTGAGCCCCTGTGTTCATTCTCTGAGAACTCCCCAGAGCTGCTGCCCTGCTGGCCACACTTTTCTGCTTTCCATGTGGTCAGTCTGTGTCCTCCTCTGGGTACCCCCTCTGGCCTCCTCAAGGAGCAGTGTGTGTTGCTGGCCTGAACTGAGCCAAGGAATTGCCAGGTCCTTGCACATGGTACGCAAGCAGACCAACATTTTGTCAGTTTCAGTGGGGTCTGCCCTGACCAGAGGGTGGGTCACGCATTTCCTCTTTGACAAAGTTTGCCCAGCACCCAGTAGGTACTAGCACTGTGCTGGGTGCTGGCAATACACTAGGGACAAAACAGCCACTGTCCCTGTCCTCTGCAGGACTTTGATCCAGCTCGCAGGTCAGGGACCGGCTCTAACCCCCTACCCAAGCTTTATCTACACACTGCTGTGAGGTGCACAGGCTGTTTCTTCTATCTGGGCTTGACAACCCAGGAAACTCCTACTGATTTTTCCACGCTACCTCCTCTTTGAAGTGGTCACTGAACTCATGTGTACAGGTGGACCCCTTGCCCCCTGGATTCTCACAGCACCTTTTCAATATCCCGAAGGGGCATTTCTCATGTGGATCGTCACTGTGTGTGGATTCTCTTCTCCTGAACATTCAGTGAGCTCACTGGATGAAAGAAGGTATATCTTATTCAGTTCAGCAATGCTAGTGTCTTGCATGGCACCTAATAGAAAAATGGATGGTAAATAAAATTAACAGCTGTTCCTTAAACTCTTGGTTGTTTCTAGGCTAAAGGAACATTCTGCAAATGAACAGGAACTAAATTTTATTGAGCACCAACTAGGTGGCAGACATTGTGCCGGATGTTTATATCTGTGTTCAATTAAATCTTCCTAACAGCCTTACATGACAGGGACCATTTTCCTCATTTTAGAAAGAAAGCAACTAAAGCCCAGAGACCTTTTCCCATGTCCAAAATCACACAGCAGGACCGGAACCTAGGACTCCACACATTGCCTCCCAGGCACCATCACCTCAGGAACTGACCCGCCATATATCTTCTCTCAGAGCTCACATGGCCCTGAACCTCCTTTCTCTTACAAAAAGAGCCCCAAAGATTTTCTACATTGGCTACATCCATGAGGGAAAATTGACTCAGCTGTACTTAGGAAAAGCATGACCAAATTAATTATAAAGTGGGCACCGTCAGCTCTCCACACCTATCGATAACTGAAACATATAGTTGCTTAAACCGAGGGAGTCCCTTTGGCTTATTACACTTATAACTTCCTGTCAGAGTTCACCTGCTTCGATTTTACCAGAATGTATGAATTGCGTATTTTGTATATTACTTAGCAGGAGCCCACCCTGAGTTCATTTTTCTTCACAGAAGGATAGTCGTAGGGCAGTCAAGAGGTCTTATTTGGTCTTATAAATGATTATCTTTCTCAATGGAATGCCAAATAGGATGCTAATTAATAAACGTTTATAGTTATTCTTCATTTAGGGACATAATTCTAAGTTTGGGCTTTAGCTAATACATCAATATGCATCACATGAATAATTACTGTCTTTTCTTTTTTTCTCTCACATATACTCCTTGATTTTGAATCATGCCTCCACTTAGCTATGAGAGCTGGTGCAAGTTGTCTTGCTTTTCTGAGCCCCACTTTCCTTACTTGTAAAATGGGGAGATCAAGTTTTCCACGGTGGTTGTGTGGATTTAGGGAGACATGTGCAGTTCAGGGGCAAAATTTGTTACCACCTAGCACCAAAATTTCTCATGGGGAGAGAACTTTGTATGAAAATGTTTTGTGAAGCCTCTTGGGGTAGAAACATGTCTGCAAGAGGCCAAGCAACCAAAGTGAGTGTTAATATGCTGTCTATGAGCAAATTGTAAGAACTTGCTTTGGCTGGAAGGAGGGGAAGAGAAGGGAGGTTGGAAAGGTGGAGGAGAGAAAAGGTGTGGATGGTGTGAGGTAGGGCACTCGGTGGGGACAGCCAGGAACTTCCGAGGCAGCTGGTTGAGGACACATCAGGAGCTGGGTGTCCAATGTCCACTGGCAGCTGAGCTGCTGCAATATCAGCCACTCCTCTGTCACCCAACTCACATTCAATCAATCTATTCTTCTTGGAAGTGCCTTTGCAAGAGTGCTATTTGGTGTGGGGAATCCAGATGCCAGCCCTTCCCTTGTTCTCCTGCCCCTGCCTATGTATCTGCTTTCACTGTGCATGAGGCAGACAGGACTCAGCACCCATTTGAGCTCTCCATGATGAATCCACTACCCAGAGCATTAGTGAGTGATGGTCCTTCACTGAAGGTTTTGTGGAGAAGATGGCAGAGGAGGTTCACCTTGCCGGATCTTCAACAAAAACTAAACAAAACCAAACCAACAAAACAAAACTTAGAAATACCATTAGACACTTCTGATCTCTATATTCTTACTTGGTGACCACACAGCTGGGGTCGTTGACTATTCTGGTCCTTTCTTCTCTAATGCAGAGCCCAGTCTTGCTGGCTCCTCCTCAAGAACAAAGCAAATTCCTTTTCTTGTCTTATGTCTAAAAATTTAATTATCATCCTTTGTTGTATATTCAGAGCCTTGGACTCTCACTCTCCAACCCGAGAAGCTTATCAACAGATTTCTTGCTCTAAAATGCAGCATTCTCTGGTACATTGAAATTTCCCCCACTGGTTCCCTATGGAAATTTAAAAGCAGAGCTGACCTTTGTGTCTTTGATATAGTGTGGATCAGAGAGACAGCCTGTGTTAAAGTAGGACCCCAGAGCCAGAGGTGGCAATGCTGGCATGAGGACATAAGGCCCACTCTACTACCTTCTTCCCACCCCTGGATTCCCTGACTACAGAGTAGGGGAGGGAAGGAGAAGGAAGGAGGTCAGATTTGAACTTCCATTGGGCACAGACTAGTCAAAGTGATCTTCTCTCCATCTCAAGAGGCTAAGGGATCAAATTTGATATGACAGCAGTGTGGTGCCTAGTCCATAGTAGGTACTCAATAAATGTATCTCCATTTTTCCCCAGTCATGATTAACATTGCCTTCAGTCTCCACAAGCCTGATTAAAAATTAGCCAAGACAATAGGAAACCCAGGGCCAACCTGTGGTCAAGCTCATTCTCCAGGGGCATCAAGCCGTGCCATCCTGTGGTCAAAGAAACCTCCTTGGAATGAGATTGACATATACAGAAAGCCTTGGGTACATTTTGTTTTCACAAAATAATACTCACCCTGTTGTTTCTTGGAGCTAAATGGCATGATGATTCTCAACGGAATCTTTACAATTCTCTCTGGGAAGTTTGAATGTCTCCTGTAATTTAGTTAAACAGCTTTTAGGTATCACAGAGAAACCTGTTACCCATAGAAGGAAAATGGATCCCTGCACTTGATCCTGGGGACCTCCTAATGTCCATTTGGGGCTTCTTGTGGCCTCTTGTCTCGCTCTTTCCCCAAACTGCAGTGAAGGGACAGTCAATCCAGGAGCTCTCACACTTTTTGCTGCTGCTCTGTTTACTGTTCCTTTATTTACATAGCTAGAGATTCAACATCCTAACATGTTTTGCAAGCTGTCATGACATGAGAAGCTAGTAATCTGCTATATTTTGCTTGCTAACATATTTTTGACATATTTTAGCTTTTGATTATAAGATTGCATCTTTGCCTGCTACCATCTGTCTCAACTCAACGGAACTCTGGCATTTACGAAAACAGTGGGGTGTAGTATTTCTTATATACTTGAACTCTACCAGAAACATGCTATTTTCAGTCAACCAATATGTCATGCTTTCACACGCGAAGTCTGAAATGTCTGATATCTTGTGAGATCTGCCAGGGATAAGGAATATATCTTAGCATCCAATTTGGCTGAGATGAGAAATATATTAATGAGGAGAAAGAAGCAGTACCCAGCTTCTAAACAGAGGTGGCTTTTTATGTGGCTTATATCCTCTTGACTATGCTTATTCCTTTATCACCATGATTAAGACCTTCTTTGGAAATATAACTTCTTTTGGACTTTGCAACCTCCCAGTAGTCAACATTCTTGAAGTATGTTTTTCAGTGTGAAATAGTCATGCACCAACATTTGGCAAAAAGGCATTTTCCTACATGGTGTCCTTTTCTCATTCCTATCTTGCCTCATTAAGGAAAACTGCCCCAGGTTTGACCCGAAGGATTAGCTTGGTTCATGTCTCCGCTGACAACACTAGGACTGTGCAACACAGAGAAACGTGACATTGTATTCAAACAACATGTTGGAGAAAAGGCCAGAAAAATGCACAGGCATAACATGCATTTATTCAACACCAGGTTTAAATGAATTTATTATGCTCCTGGATTACACCCCATAGGCCAAGAAGCTGTCAACTATTGACATTTTCTTTTCTCTCCATGTTCTGAGTTGAGTGTAAATATATTTGTCAAGGGAATATAGTGTATGCTTGGCTCAGTATATGCCCCTTTCAACAGAAGAAAAGCTCTTATTATCTATAATCACAGTCAACATCTTTGTTGCTTTAGGAAAGGAATGGGCTGCTGCTTGGATTTACATATGGATCTAGTACCTTTCCAGATTCAGTTTTGAATACTGTTAACCTTCATTTTGAATATGCATAGCATTAGCCTTTTCTAGTGCAAGACTCCATTGATGATAGAGAAATGATTTTGGTCAGTCTGGTGTGGACCACGTCTAGTTGATTTTCTGCCTTGCAGGATACTGCAAATTGTTCAGGAGCAGCTGACTGCAGGATTTTGGTGCTAAACACATCAACTGAAATCATTACTGTTGAAGAGATCAAAGAGCGAGGTCTTTTGGACATCCAGCTCCAATGTGTTCTGGCTATAAATCGCGTCCATGCTGACCCAGGTCCCAGATACGCTTCCCGACCTGCTTAATGAGGATGGTGGCGACTGTTGAACTGAGAAAGAAGGCTGAAGCTGAGTCTCCAGGTAATTGTGAGTTTCCGGGGTGCAAGGATCTTGTCTTACCTCCTCATTCTTTGTACCTGGCACAGAGCAGGCAAACAACATGTATGTTGAACTAAGATGAACTGAGGACTCTAGTCAAGCTATTAATTCATCAACATGTGCTTAATTGAACTTCTATGTGGTGACATCATTGAGGATGGATTTGAAAAAATACAGAGAGAAGATTTGCCATCCTCGAAAGATTTATAATCCAGCTAGGAAGACAAAACTAGTCTTCAAGGAAGCCGTTAATTGCTAAGCTAGGTTATAAGTGCAATAGGAATTTAGAGAAAGGAGATGGTGGTTCAGATTAGAGTGGGATTTACGGAGGAAGAGGGACTTAGTCTGTGACTGGAAGACTGAGCAGGATTAAGGTAAGTGGAGATGAAGAAGCAAGATTATGTGAAGAGTGGGAATAGATAGAAATGAACCATAAAGGAAAGGAATGGACTAGATATGCAAAGAAGAATGATTTGACTTGACTGATGGAAACAGGTTGAAGCTGGATGAGGTATAAGACTGGTGGGTAGTTGAGCAAGGTTAAAACACTTGAAAGTCAAAGGAATATTCATCATTTTGTGGAAGATAATAGACCAATACTCCAGGTTCTCATAAGTAGGAAATGTGGTAAAAGTGATGTTTTTTAGAAAGACTATAAATGAGTGATAGGGGTGAATCAGAGGGTGAGAGGTCCAATGGAGAAAAAGCAATGATTCTAGAATCAACATAAAAAGAGCCTGGATTAGATAAAGATAATAATACTTAAAGCAATAGCTTTCCCATATAGGGCATCTAATATATTTCAGGTATTTTTAGCCATTGAAGATAATATTGGTAAAAATCCTACAATAACTTGTAAGTACACTTACTCTCAAATTAAAGAAGGAACAAGGAGTTTCAGAAAAGCAAAGTAAGTTGGTCTAGGCTACATAGCTAGTAAGTGGAAGAAAAGAATTTAAATTCCATTTAAACTGTGCCATTTTTCACTACATTATTCTGAGAGTCATTGGTATTTATTGAATGAAAAAGTGATGTGAAATAAGTGTTTCATAAAGATTAACATGGCGGTCATATACAAGAAGGATTAGAGAGGAGAAAGACCAGAGGTAAGCAGATAAAAAAGGGTCTCTCTGGGGTCCTGTCATTGGAAATAGAAAGGAAAGAACAAATATAAGAAATATTGCCAGGCAAGATCATGGGGCCTGGTGACTGATAGTCTAAATTATTGAAAGGCAGAGGAGAAGGAGGACTGTGGGGAAAAGCCCAGGAAGATTGGGTGGTGAGAAGGCCACTGGTGACCTTGGGAACACATTTTCAGTAAAAGATATTGATGGAAGCTAGCCTACAGGTAAGGAAGGAGGGAGTCAGTGGTCAGGAAATGGAGGATGTGGGGGCAGACCACAGATTTGAGAAATCTGGAAGAAAATGAAGGAAATAAATAAAACAGTCTCGTGAGGAGGTTTCAGGGTCAAGAAAAATAATTTTTTTTTTTTTGAAGAGGAGAAACCTGTGCAAGTTTGAAGATAGAGGACAGTAAGCAGATAGGAGGATGATATTAACGGAGCTAGAGAAACAGGGGCCTCTGTACATGGATGGTGTCAAAAAAGTTGGGAGGGGATGGGTCAGAATTGTTGGACTGCCCAATAGAACGTTCTAGAACGAGGAGAATGTTCTATATCTGTGCTATTCCCTACGGTAGCCACTAGCCCTGTGTGGCAACTGAACACGTGAAAGGTTCCTAGTGAGACTGAGGAAGTGAGTTTTTCATTTTGCTTAATTTAAATCTAAATAGCCATATATTTAAACAGCTAGTGGCTACCATGTTGGACAGTGCATGACCCTTAGAGAACCAAAGATTTTGTCTCCTGAAGAAGGGAACTAAATTCCTCCTCTGACTCAGGAAAGGAGAACAGAGAGGAAGACAAACCAAGGATGTTTCATATGCAGGGAAGGAAAAATAAGTTTGCCCCTGCCAGGTGACCTTGATTTTCAATGGTTATGCCTTGGTGATAGCCACATTATTAGATTATTAGATTAAGAGAGCCCACCTGAGTTAAAAGGTATTTGAAATTCACATCCCCATGTAGATGTTGTGGCCTGAACTGTAATCTGCGTTGACCAGATGAACTGAAGACTTGCCAGATCTCATATGGCACTACCAATACTCACCCTCAGTCTGTCTGCAGCTCTTGATCAACATGCTCCTTGTTCATGTGAGAGAGATGGAGAGAACTCTGGTAGGTTCCTTGGGATGAGGACCATTTTTTAAATAGGTTTTCCTGGTGTCTATGTGACAACAAAGCCCTTCGCTGATTTCCTAGCAGAAAAAGGCTTCCACATCTTTCTGCTTCCACATCTCATGGTCATTTTGGATCTGGATATTTTAAAGCCAAAAGGAGGTGATTCCCCTCAGAATGGTTTCACTTAGACATAGTAAAAATTTTCTCCAAGAATTTCCCAGCCAGAGAAAGAGGTGTATGTCCTGCCGTGTATTCTGCAGGTAAACAGAGAGCCCCAAATAGGCATCCATTGTTGCCATGAGATAGCATCACCCATCATCATTTCACCGGCGTGCCCGCCCTGGATCGTGGCGTGTGTTGTTTGGGCTGTTTTGCATAGCCTCCGCAGCTGGGAATTCAAGATGCTATACTTAGGCAGAAGTCCATGAAGGAATTAATTGATATGAGCCAGAAGTTGATTGCCATTTAAGTACTCAGCCTTCACCATTGCCAAGTTTCCCTCTTTGCAGAAAGAACTGAGCCTGCCTGCAAACTGGCTCATTCAGGATGTGAGCACAAGATGGAATTCAACCTTTAATATGCTGCAACACCTGCTTGGAAATAAAGGGGCTCTGTGCTTTTCCCCCCCAAGGAGTTGACAGCTGACTTCATTACAGAGGAATTTGGCGGAGATGGCCGTGGCTACTCCTCAGCCTCCGGAGGCACTCACCCAGGAATGCAGTGCCAACCAGACCTGAGCTTTGGGATTCTGCCAGAACCCCATGCTGGGTCATTTTACCCAAAATCATTCCTCTTCCTTGAACTTTAGGAGTTTTTTACCTTTGGTAGAGCTGCCTCCACACAAGAGAGATGGGAAGAGGCTCTGGCCTGCTGACACTAAGTGGAGAAGCGTTTGCAGGTGTTTTCCAATGGGATCTGGATTTTCAAACTTCCTTTCTCAAGGGTTCTGCAATGTTGCACCCCAACAGGCACAAAGACAGGGCTGCCATGCTCTATGGAGTGGAACTTGAGGGTTCATCAGAGTCCTTGTCCAAGTTCTGGAACAGACCCAGCGCTGCTCCAAGGAGCCTAACCCAGCCTGCGGGGGACTCCTAGAGGCCGTCTCTGGTGCCGCAGCCTTCTGTTTGGGCTGGAACACTGGTTATGCTGATCAGCTTTCAAAGGAGAATGTCAACCCCATCACTTATGTGCACAATTTCCAAAGGATATTAATCTGGCCTCCATTAGCAACATAGAATATAGTATATCTCACTTGCAACAGGAAATATTGCGTTTCTACTATTCATTATCCTTCATCATTAAAAAAAAAAAATCCATCTGAAATCTAAATGTCCAGGAACAGGGGTGGGCTCAGATAGAACATACTCATCTGGTGGATCACTGCTCAACCTGAAGCAACAGAAATATGAAGGCCACAGAGCAACTTCAAAACTGCATAGGATCCTAATTTAAAACAAAGAGCAACTCAAACTTTTATGTACAAAAATCATATAATTATTTTTAAACAAATATTTGAAATAGGCTGGAATGAGAAATAATTGATGCCAAAGGTCAAAACCAGCAATCCAAGCGTCAGACCTGGCCTGAAAGTGTGTCTCATATGGCCCACACGGTAGGGGTCAGCCGAGTTTGAATAAAAAACGGAGTAGGTTGCCAACATTTAGAAATTGGCACATGGCACGTAACCACCCGGATTGCTGGCTTCTCCTGAGACACTGGGCAATCTGGCCGCGGCAGGCTGCTTTCCCTCCAGGCAACAGTTGGGGGCAGGTGATGGGGCATTTGTTGTCCAGGTTGCCAGAGTCCCTACTGGGCCAGATTTCTCACTCATTGAGTTTGTAATCCTGGGCCAGGTGCAAGGGTGGTGGGGTTCTGGGTCATTTTCCCTCCTTCCTCATCTTCCAAAACTTGCTATTGGTTATTATATTACTTCAGAGTTAAAATAATCATTAAATGCCCAGTTGCAAAAAGTAACGTTGAGGGAAGAGTCTGAGGCCCATACCACTTCTCTGCTGCTTGGATGTTATTTTCACGTTTCTAGCCTTAAGTCCAGGGCACTCGCCTGAGAATGTGAGCTCGGCCCAGTGGTTCTCAAACGTGGCTACACCAGAATCACCTGGGGCACTTTTGATGTCCAGCTTGCACTCCAGACCAATTAAATCAGACTCTCGGGAAGTGGGATTCAGGCAATAGTTTTTTAAAGTTCCCCAGGTGATTCCAATGTAAAAAGGTCCTTGAAAAAAATCAGAAAACTTTACACTAGAGCAGTTTCTCAACCTTGGTGCTATTTTCATTTGGGACCTGATAATTCTTTGTTCTGGGGACCAGTCCTGTGGACTGAAGGATGTTTAGAAGCATCTCTGGCCTCTACCCATAGATGCAGTAGCAATTCCCCCAGATGAGAACCACTGCATTAGATGATGAAATTGTGGTCATTTTATTGGCCACTTGCCTGTATACAAGGTCATTGAGAAATTTCTTTTGGAATTAAAAGCTAAGAAAAAAATTTTTCTCTTAAGAAAGTGGTTCATTTTTGTTGTTATTTTTCTTTTACTACCAGGAAGCCCAAAGTCAATGCTAAAATGCATTCAAAACCAAAATTAAAGCACAAATAAGACAACTACTTTAGTGTATTTTCTCCCCTCTGGATGATGCTAATTTTCCTATTAACATTTTGTTAATCTTTAAGTTGCCTTATATTCTGAGGGAATAAGGTAGGAAATAAATATAAAAAAGGTAACAAGCAAAGAGGGAATGACTGTTCCATGCACTGCTCAGTATTTATGACCCAAAGAACAGTTGGTCATAAGGAAGGACCTACTAAATTTGAATTGTCATTGGAGGATCAGCCAGGCATGTGTGGCAAATAAGGGTCAACCCCTTTAGCCTCCAGCTTTGTCTGGGAAGAGGCCGAGCTGTGCGTGTGTTGGAGTCCAATGGCCAGCAGTGTGGTGGCCTCTAGGAGAATGATAAGCAGGAGCTTCTGTTGCTGCCTAAGAATTTCACCTCCTGCTGTTTCCTAGGAGTCTGGGAGGCGATGCTGTTAAGGGCAACCTGGGATCCATCCGTGGACTAACACCGTCTCCTGCTCTCTGTGAGGGAAGAACAGCTTACTTTTAGTAAAATATAACCACTCATTAATAACTTAAGTTTTAAAGCTTTTAAAAAAATCATTATTAAGTGTGGCTATTTCATTTTAAATGCAAAAACCTTGAATAGACCAGAGATCTTAATTTTTTTTAAATAAGTTGAGTATTTTAATTATGAATGTAGTTGCATATTCTTAGCATACTTCATTATTTATGTAGCCGGTGAAAAAGCTTTTTAATTAAATAGCATGCTGGCAATCCATTGTGAAATGTATACATGTAGGTTTTCCTAGCATTAAAAAACTAAACACACACACACACACGAAACATTCTGGCAAGCACACGTACTTTAAGCACTATGAGGTACTTGTTTTGGAATGATCTTAAAATTTGACCAAGCTTTTTTTTTTTTATTGGTAGCAAAAGAAGCAGTATAATTTGCCAGCACTCTGCATGGTTATGTACATTTAATGCATTCAACTAACTTGCAAATAGGGTAGAGCGGTGGTTCTCAAAGTGCAGCCCCCCACACCAGAAGCATCAGCATCACCCGGGAACTTCTTAGAACTGCAAAATTTTGAGCCCCACCCTGGACCAACTGAATTAGCAATTCTGGGCATCGGGTCCCACCCTGTGACGGAACAAGCCTTCCATGTGATCCTGATGCAGGCTAAAGTTTGAGAACCGTGGGGTGAGGATTACGCTTTGTGGTGCCGGTAATCTGGGTTTCAGTGGGGGGGGGGGGGTCCCCTAGTGACAGGTGGTCACAATAAAGTGAATCAGTACACACTTGAGTTTCCCCAGCAAAAAAGTGCTGCAAGAACTCGCACTTGTTTAGGGCTTAAAGATCTGCTTGAGGTCCTCAGTGTTTCAAAGAGGTCAAAAGAGTCATAGTGAGTGAAATATTTTAAACATGATGTGGTTGAAAGTTGTCCATTGTATCAGGTGTATACTTACCAATTTTGACTAAACATGTATATTAGGACTCAGTTTACACATTGCTATTCTCTTCTTTCAAACAAAAAAAAAAAGGCTCTGAAATTAGAGCTCGTATTCATTCACCGTTTTGTGGCAGGCTGTGGTGCCAGCCATCTTCCAGAGACACCCACGCCTGTGTGAAGTCCGATGACCAAGCTGCGTGACCTCCCCTGGCTGGGGGGACCAAGGCCAGGAGGTGGAGTGATTTGGAGAAGACCACACTGGGAGTCAGTGCCAGAGCTAGAACTAACAGCAGCCCGGCTCCCTGCTCTGTGCTTTGTCTTCTGAATGAACAAAGCTGCTTCTTAAGTACACATAAGCCAAACTGCCTCTCAAATTGCAGCCATCTACTTTGAGTTCAGATTTGCACAGCATGACATGAATTGGGCTGCAAATTATGCAGAAAACAGCCATCACATCCATCTGTGATGTCAGAATCCTCCAGTACAATGTGACCTGGTAGTATCTGAGAGAGCAGAAGTATATTGGGTCTGATTCCTTCCCCAGGCAGGATGACAACTCTCCTCCCAGATGCACTGGGCCCAGTGAGAAAAGGTTAAATATGATTGAGGTTACGCCTGTGATATGCTCAAGAGCAGATTTCATTTCCAAGGGTGCAGGCAATTAGGTCTTTTTAATGGTAGAGCAACTAGAAAAAGAAAACACACAAATACACTCATACCTAATGGTAAACTGAATTTATTTCCTCTTGGAAAACAATTCCAGTAATCTCCAGGTTCAGACCGCAGAGTAAACATTAATAACAGTAACATACAGGTTAGTTCAACTGATTCAAGAATTTGGCTGTGTGAAATCATTAAAGAAAACCTTGAACACTCAAAGCCTCAAATGTATCCAGGAAAAAAAAAATTCTTTGACAGTCTACATAACAACTATTGCATATATAGTGATGCTACCTGTCACACTGCAAGGCTTACAAATATATATATGGGCCTTATCCAGCTGTGGGGTTCTGTTCTGGAAGAACATCTCTTCATGGTTTGCAAGAATCTTCAGCAATAAAAAATAGTCTTGGATTTAACCGTTGATATACCAAAAGAGAAATTCTAGGCTTACGTGTAAATAAAAGGAAGTCCAAACATCATCTCATGTGTAACAGAGTTGTTTTCATCTGTCTTCCTTGAAAATACTTTCTCTTAAGCCATTTTGCTCACATTTCTTTTTTAATCTTGCCTGAATAGGGCCCAAGTCCACTTGTCTTTATAAGACCATTTTAGTATCAGACGACATAATACATGTGCAACACTTTATATACAAGGAGTCTATCCGGTGCTCGAAAGTTCAAACACATGAGCATCTCCGGTGCTCGAAAGTTCAAACACATGAACATCCAACAGTTTTGATAATACAAGTTTTATGGTACAATACAATGTTTCTGAATAATATACATTAACAATGAAAGTTTCGTGCAAAGAGTAAAACATGTTCCCTTTTTGTGCCACAAAAGTAATTCTCCTTGAGAGACCATTCTTGCACTAACTGCTGTGTTGGGTCATCGTATGATTCTGTAATAAAAAAGAAAGAGGGGGAAAAAAAAACTTAAGTGATTGTATTTTCATCAGACCAAGTATCTATAAATGCTGATAGGTTTATAGTCACATGAACACTGTGTTTCTGTACCCTGATCAAGAGGTGCTGATGGGGGCCCTGACTCCTCATTGCCCCCACTGAACTGTACCAGGAGGGAGAGGCATGGCCAGGGGCAGAGGTGAGGTGAGGTGATGGGCCCCTACCTTCCTTCTCTCTGTCTCTGCTATGCTTTTCCAGAATACTCTCCCACCTTCCATCATCTCTTCTTATCAAAATAAAACCCATTTTTCAAAGACCAGGGTAGCACTATTTTAATAGTTTTATTTATCTGTGTATTATTTCCATTGATTACAAATGCTTTTGTTCTAATCCTCCTAGATGGTGAATGTCTTAACAGCAGAGGCTCTATCTGTCCCTGAATATAGGCTTTAAAGGCAAGAACTGCCTGGCCAACAATCCACAGGAAGCTTCTCCAGCTCCCTTCCTGGGGGTGGCCTCAGGGCTGTGCCACCTGGCTGAGGAGCAGATTACGGCAGCCTGCAGCCAATCCCCCTCCCCAGCCGAGGCAGCTTTTGTTGTATTTTGGTAGTCTCCTCTCCATCCACACAGCATGTCCCCTTTCTGAGTGACCAACCTGTTTCCATATTGTGAGAGGGCAACTGGGATACCTGGGCAACTTATAACTGCAAGCCAGGCCCTGAGGGTGGAAACTGGGCAGGCAGGCCCCAGACCTGTGCTTGTGGCCTGCGTGGGGGATGGTCACAGACCCACGGGGCATTCATTCCAAGCATAAGCCTGGAGATGGACTGATTTCTACTTTCCCTCCTCTGCACTTCCCCTGAGCCATGTTCTCCCACCTCTCACCTTGTACACCCTCTATCCCTCTGATCAGAACCTTCAGCCTGGCTCAAAATACTACCATTTCCATGCTCATCCCGTCTAAAACTGATTTCGCCCTTCTCTGATTTCCCACTGTACTTTATACTGCTCTTATTGTATGTATCTTAGGTCTTGTCTTCTGGTTATGCAGGCCTGGCTCTCTCCCTATGTCAGTAATTCTGGTGTTCATTCATTTCTTTGTTCCTTCACAAGCATCTGTTGAACACTTGTATCACCACCTGCCACAGCCCACAGCATCACAGTGCTTGGTCAAGAGGATCTGGCCAACAGAATGACTGACTAGCTAGGCAAGGGCTATTGAAGGGAAAAGGAGGTCCCTGCCTTCATGTCTTCCAAGTGTGCACAGTCTAAAGAAGAAAGATGTGTGGGCACATAACGGTAAAGCAACATGGCAGGATTGTATTAGAAATGAACACAGAAATGTCATGACTATACCTCACCCTGCCTAGCCTTTGGGGAAGGCTTTGCAGTGGAGGTAACAAGCAACATTTTAGTTGAGGCTGGAAACATGAGAAGACATTTGGGATGCAGGGAGGGCCCTCCAGACCAAGAGACTCACGTGGGTAAAGGCAAAGAAGCAAGAACGTGCGAGGTATGTTCGTGGACCTGCAACTCACTCAGATCAGTTGGAGTCTTCTAGAGAGTCTTAGAATCAAGAGTACTGATGAGAAATAAAGATGGAGGGTAGTCTGGGGCCAGATTATAAAGAGCCTTCTGTACCTTGCTAAGACTTTGTCTTGTAGGGGAAGAGGAGCTATGGAAGTTTTTTAAACAGAGGGCTTTGTCTTAGAGATCCTTGTTAGCTTTTCATCCTCCACAACCACCAGCAAAATGCCTACTCAGTGAATACGGGCTGAATGACCAGAGGCTTGGCTGCTGACATTTGCCCAGTCAGGGCTGAGAGCGCCAGGGAGGGAGACGGGAGACCTGGGAGGAGGACCCAGGTCTTCTGTTCCCTAGTTCCAACTTAGCCCATTTTTTAAAAAGACTGACAACAAATAATAATAATGAGGAACATTATTTCACCCTTCCTTATTTAAAACATATCTATTTTTTATTAATTCAGTGAAAGATAAGCTGGATTTATTTTTCTTCTTAGTAGTATTAGCCTAAAAGCACATTCAGGAGCAGACTAGTTTTATGCCAACTCTTTTTTCTTTGTACTGATTTTAAATACTTCTGAAAATTATTTTTCACCAATAGATAGACAGGGTAATCAAAATACTGATGAGACTAAAAACTTCCCTTGAAAATCAACACAATCATGATCAGAGAGGTTATAAACAATAAAAAAGTTCAATTGCTCAAAATATATGGTATAGACTTGCTCATACCATTTGCTATCTCAAAGAGTCAAGTTTGATCTTACAGAAAGATTTTTTATTTAAAAAAAAACAAAATAACTAAAAAAAATAAATACAAGTTATGACAATAGTTACCTAAATGATATGACACTGACAGAAGGATGCGTAATTTTTTTTATAACAAAATAAAAAAGAAACCAGTTTAATAACATTATCTTTAAATGTTTAAGTGCTTACAATAGACATTCCACTTTCAATAGGATTCTAGGTTAATCAAAGGAGATATATTGCAATCTCTCCCGTGTTTTTATATGTACTTACATTGAGATATTGCAAAACAAGGACCTAACACAAATTGGCCATAAGAGTTGGCAATAGTTGTGTCTTGGATACTTTCATCCTAAACCAAAGCCATACAAGTCTCTTCAGAGGTGCAAAGAAATGAACAAATACATCTGATTCACCTATTGCAACAGATTGAAGTCGTTACTATAAAGCAGTTATGCTTTGCATATTAAGAGAGAAGAATATAAATCATTTGAGAGAAGAACAAGAGTATGGCTTGTGAAATTCAAGCTTATACAAAAATGAAGAGCACCAATATAAATAATGTCTAAATGGGAAATGCGGCATGAAAAATGGCAAAGGCAGAAAGTCCTCTTGGTGTGGAGATGCCTGCACACCACTGAGATCACTTACTGTCATTTGTTTTTTCTTTCTTTTGCTCCAGCTCAACTGAGGGCTAGGAAAGGGTCCCGCTAGTCATGGCGTCCACCATTGGCAAGGACTCTCAAGGTGGGAAGGGCGCATATTCCTAGATGGTCTTGGGGAATGCGCACACTTGCATTAAAAAAAAAAAAAAAAAAAAGAAACCCAGATGATTCTGATCCAGTCCTCAAAGGCTTGCCCTCGTCACCTTTGAGGATCCTGGGATGTGTCTGTTCCCCATCCCCACACTGTGTTCTGAGTCACTGAAAATACAAATGGCCTAATTTCATCTTCTGAAGGAAGGATGGAGGTCGGAGCTGCACAGGTTATTGGATTGGCTTTCGGGGTTGGAGAGAAGAGATGCGGAGTGTCAGTCTCTAGACTTCACTGAAGATCTTCTGATAAGAGAAACAAGAAGTTGCTTCATAGGAGCCTTCCATGTATTTTGTGTGTTTTTAAAATCATAGACATCATTTCTTTAGAAAGAGAGACAAGAAGTGGGAAAGATGAAAACTAGACAGGAGGGGCACTAAGCACAAAGAGAGGGTGGCTCCGAGCGCGGCTCGCTCCTGCCCTGGCTCCTTGCCATCCCACAGAGCCAGTCCTGAGTCACTGCAGCACAACGTGGATGCACCGAGAGGAGAAAACGCTGCCAGGTCGTCCGCAAGCAGCCTCCTCGTGTAAGAATTTTCTGCTCTTTAGGTCTGGAGGAAACCACTACACTAGAACAAAGCAGTGGGTAATCTCACCAATTTTACACAGCAATTCACAGTCCCCAAAGTACTTTAATGCAATGACAGGTTATGAGAAAAAATATCTGTTCCAATGAAGGGAAAGTGTTTTACATAATTGAGGAGAACATCAGTGCAGCATGGACGGGGGTAGGTGGGTGATGACAGAAAAGGAAGTAGGAAGAGAAGAAAACTTCTGTAATCCCACAGAGAGCCATATTCTACTCTGCAAAAAGCCATCTCTTGGAGACCCCAAGTCTAAGTAACTGAAAATTGCAAACCATTAATCCCAGTTATGAACAGTTGTTTTACACGAGGGGGGTTTGTGTTAAAAAAAAATCAAATCCACAACACACCTTAAAGCTTAGGAGACAATCCATCTAGGTAGATACCGTTATAGCCAGGTTTCAAAAAAACACTCTCTTTACCGTAAAGGGCCCCATTCGGAAAGAGTGCGCTCTATCTTTTTTTCTCTATAAATGTGAAATTAAACTTAGAAAGCTAAAAAACAGATGAGGACCTTATAAATTCCCTTCTAGCACTATGTATTTCTTTTTAAATATGAGATGCCTTTCATTTTACAAGACTGGAATTCTCATTTTGGGCTTGGCATTCTAACAAATGATTAATTCAGCCTCCTCCTTTCTGAGAGCTGACCACATTTACTGGTCAAATGGTTTAATCCTATTTAAAATGCAATCCAAGTAAAATATTTTTAAATAAAAATAAAAACCCACAATCCCCCAAAACTGTTCACCTTGGGCCAGCTATCCCATTTGCCTGCGATCTTGGTGTGAATCTGAATATTTGCACCTATAATAATGATGAAATTAAGCTTTGGAGAAAAGCCAGGGTGAATCTACCTTCCCAGGGTTGAGAAATTAAGTCCCCACCTCCAGAACTTGTGTCCACAGATTGCCCTCACTCGTCCAATACTTTGGCCGAGACCACGTTTCGTCTGTGCTCTGTAACCCTCTCTTGGCATCAGCAAAATGTTAAGTAGTGATGGTAATAAAAATGAAAACTGCGTTTGAATGGAAGTTTTGTGAGATTTGTTGATTCAAAGATGTTAATCACTTTTACCATGACTTGTCTATTTATAGCCCTTAGTCTCCACCAAATTCCGACAAGCTTTTAAAACTAAGAAAAAGAGCCAGCATGCTACTTTAAAAAGGAAAGAAAAAATAAATAAATAATACACGTTCCACTAATTCACTCTGCCATTAGAATCCCGAATTTAAACTGCAGTTGTATTCAATTTAAATGAGATGTTTTCCAACCCGATGAAATAGGAGGCAATTGCGGCTCTGCAACAATGCAAGGCGGGAAGAAATAAAAGAAATATAAAGATTAAATGTGGCTGTTTCTTTCAACAGATGGTGACAGCACCACGGCAGCATGGTCTTTTTTCTTTAGTTGAAGAACGCAAACATCCGTAATCAATCATCACTGATTAACTAATTATATTACCCTCCCTTTTACCACTAGCATTGGACCTTTATCTGTAAACACTATGGATAATCTGTATGCTCTTATTTTTCTAGAAGCATATTCCAGTACACGTGCGGTCGTGCAGTTACAGGCTGCAAACAGAATTCTACATTACCGTCCACCTTAAAGCACTATTGCTTTTTTATTTTTTTTAAACAAAAGCAATTGGTTTCCAACAGGCTGGATAATAAGTCTTTTGACCTGCATTCTTCTTTGACCCATTAAGGTCACCCCTGTGCTCGGGCATATAGCTGACTTAGGAAATGCCTGCAAGTCCCACATTTCATCTCCTGCCCACTCAAAATAAAGCTTTCTTTAAATGTGTCTGTACGGGTCCCTGAAGGCCAAAGAGGCATCCCTGTAGTGGGCAATGGAGGGACAGAAGCTTCTGCCTTTATTAATGAATGCAGACCATTATGAGTCTGGCTGGCTCCTTCCCTGTTCCCAGAAGCATATACTGTACGTGACTTAAAATGCTAGAATATTGACACAAAGCGAGCCGGGCACCCCTAAGGAAAATTACTCCTTGGATATAATGTAGGCTCGTAACAGCTATTAGAGTACAAAATAAAACCCTCCGGGATCAAACTGACATATACCGCATTCTACCTAGTCCTCAAACATTAGAAGAATTTCTTTGTGAAGGCGTTCTCAAGGACAGCATTAAACTGACTTTTGTAGCAATCTGCAACAGCTTTTTGGCTTAGAGCTTTTAGTACTAAATCTCTGGTTTGAATCAATATAAGTACTATATCTTCTACATTAATCAATACATTTGGTTCAATACATGTTCTATTAAATTATACTTTCTAATCAAGATTTTTTCATTTCCACCCTCTCTCTTTTTCATTCCCAACTTCTTTTGTAGTAAAATAGTTTTAAAAGTGTATGCAGCTAATGATGACAGGATACTGGGTTATTTCCCCCACACGTTACAGAAAAAAAACAAGGCAAAGGGCAGCCTTTAAACGTCTTAATAAGGTTAACGGGATATGAACGTAATAAATTAACATTTTCAGAGTCCACACAATTACAAAAGTACTCATAATTTTAAATTAATTAAAAGTAAATTGCTACAGCTCTGAAAGTACCATTAGGAGTGTTCTAAAAATTACACTGAAGACCCAAATCATCCAAAAGTACAAATCAGACCCCATTTTGCCACCCTGAAGTCTCCATTATCCACAAACTATATACTTCCTGGCTGGAGAAATTTTGGGTACTTGTGTTTTCATGGACCTTACCTGGTAAACATCAGGCACATATATGTGAGTAAGTACGTTTTTGTGAGGTATGTTATATTTTAATGAATATTCTTTAAAAGACAATATATAATATTTCCTAAAGTGCTTTGAGAATCTAAAAAACATATTCATATAATAGATTTTCACAGCCAGGGAAGTTGACTCATAATTTTTACTTTGGTAGAATTTACTAAAATGAGGTTCTACTCCTTTATTTTGACATAGCAATGGCATTTCCGAAACTGTCTGTCATGATAGGCTTTTGGTCCTCTCTTTAATGCCATGAGTGAAGCATTTATGATCATGTTTGCACTGACAGAATTTCTTCTTTTATTTTTTCATATGGTAATGTCATCACCATGAACTTACAGAGACACTGATGCATTTTCTTTTGACATTTAACAGTTCACATAGGCTTGGCCTGACATCTCAAAGCATTTTCTGGATGACTCTAAGCTATATTAAAGCAAAAGGTGAAATGGCATCATCAGAAGTGATCAGAAAAATATAAGATATTAAAGACAGAAAAGAACTTTTAGGTTATTTAGTTTGCCCCCTTGCTGGAACAGAATTGTTTTATAAAGTTTATACTCCAGGCCAGTTTTAAATGGTTCTGGTAATGAAGCTCCTATCACATCTCCCATAGGAAATGATTCCTCATTCTAATAGACCTCACTGAACGACATTTTTGTTGTTTATCTCTGGACAGTCATGCTAAATAAGCCTAGAAAAAGGTGGTCTGAGATACCCTGAACCACGTGGACATTGCCACGTTCACGAATTTATGTTCCGAAGACCTTGACCATATATCTGTAGTATAAAGTTCTTCTATCTCCTAACCCAAAAGATGATGTAAGTTATTTCTTAATTATTATAAAAACTAAATAGATTCTAGAAGGCCAGTGGAACTTGCCTTTCAACAGAGTTTCCCAACCTCAGCACTATTGACATGTTGGGCCAGACAATTCTTTGTTCTGGGGGCCTGTCCTGTGCACTGGAGGATGTTTAGGAGTATTCTTCACCTCTATGGACAACATGCCAATGGCACCTTCCCAGTCATGACAACCAGAAATGTCTCTAGACATTGCCAAACAGCCCCTGGTGGGAAAAGCAATCACCTCCAATTGAAGACCACTGCCTTACAGGTTTTGAAAACACATTGAGCTTGCTGTACCATGCTTGAGTATACTACTTAAGTCTTCAGTCTAAGAGGTATCTCCCTCACCAAATTAAAAAAAAAAAAATTATAGCAAAAGGGACACATATATACACATGGAACTATATTACATGGAATTTTAAATACAATCAATGGGTGAGAATGAGCCATTGTCAAGAAATTGTGGAAAAGACTCTTTGAGATATATAACAAATGGCATTCCTTGTGTAAAGAATAGAGTCTCTCCAAAAATGTCCACTCATTCAGCAATTTACTAAGACTTTCCATGTACCATAAATGAACAAAGGTGGTGCATTTTAGTGGCAATTAACCAATATTGCTTTAGGAATATTTGCAATCTAATAAAGTATAAAGGGACCCAAATATTAAACTCTGGAAATCAATATTTAGGGTATGGAAACAACTATCTACTTTGAATGCACTGCAGAGCCACCATCCTTAATTTGCTGGTCTGGATTCAATAGCAGGAGTCAACTATACCTGTAAGTAATGCATCAGAGAATCAAAGAAATGGTTTCAGAGCTGGGAGGGTCCTAGTAGCATCTGTTCCAATATCTCATTTTATAGATGAAGAAATGAGTCTCAGAGAGTTTAAGCCAACTTTCAAGGTCTTACAGCCACTCCAGTGGCTAAGCTGGCTTTGGGCATGAAGCAATTGTTGCGTGGTGCTGGTTGCTGTATTCTAATCCCTGGGCTGAGCCAGCTGCATGGATGACGGATGCTCACCATCATGGCCCTCACCAACTACAGGGAGGACAGTGTGCTATGGGCCTCAGAGAAAGGGTGTCTCACTTCCTGAGAGGCTGTGGGCTTAATTCTCAGAGGAGTCACACTTGCCTGGTGCTGGAGTGATGAGGAGGAGTAGGTTAGACGAGAGTGATGGGCTCCAGAGGGAGAGAGTAAGCATGAGTCAGGCTGAGAGCCACAGAGGGCGGAGACTGTGTAGGACTCCAAGTCATTTGGGGGGCGGAAGATCCATCAGGCTGGGCAGGCAGCTGGGGAGTCAGTTCAAAAAAAGCCTATTTTCACCACAGGTCCTCTTTTTTACAACATCAAACCAAGCTGGGAAAGCCTATGGTGGTTAACAATGTCACAAGAATACCCACCTAATTAGCCTAGCCTTAGCCTAATGTGAGTCTTCAGAAGCCTAAGCAAAGACTAATTTTTAAAATAATGCCATATCCAAATTGTTAATGTAGAACAATTTCTAGTATTTTGACAATTAAACATTTACAGAGAAATAGAACAAGCCATTCTGATCCACCAGCTTCAAAACAACAAAGACTACTGATGAGTCATATGTGGGAAATGTTAACATTGTAGCCATTTCATTTTTTTAGTATGAGCTTAAAAATGATAGTAAAATTTCAGTCACTAGCTGATCTCTATCTGTTTTGCAACCTGACAGGCTAGAAAATTTCCCTTTTTGGAACTGATAATAGCAGGCACTCTCAACTACACTGAGGACAAAAAAGTGCCGAATTGGAAGAATAGGCGAAAAAGAGCAAAATGGCCTCTGGATATGTATTAAAAGTATAAAGTTGATTTTAAAAGAAAACAATGAATTGAGTTACCTGTTTACATGGAGGGAGCCAACATGAAATTTAAATCAAACTGTACAAAACCAGCAAAAGTGAAAGAGAGCCTGGAGCTTAAAGATTCTGGAATTGCAGGATCCCAGCGTATTGTGGGACAGAAGGCTTTGATAGCAATACAGTCTAATAAGATATTCAGGGATTAAGTCAGTGCTTCACAGACAGATGTGTCCATGTGCCAGTTGTTGCTAAGCTTTAATTTTTCCCCCTGTAATGTTTAATTTATCACACTGGTGCTTTCTAAACTAGAACATCTGTAAACAAGGTTAAGAATGACCTCCTTCCAATTTTACATCCGTGAACAGCGCCCCTTCTTCGTGCTCTAATTTTAGATACCTTAAAGATAAATAAATCTGTGGAAGGAAGGAAAAAGGCAGCTTGTCTGACACTGTAATGTGTTCATCTTGGGCAAATACGAATTTTCTCTCTGCCTGGCTCTTGGTGCACACAACCGACTCTTGACTCTCAAGCCATATTCAGGCAACCTCTTCCGAGTCAAATGCAATTAAACAAACTTCTGCTAAATATTTAACAGCCTTGTGTAGTAATTAGTGGCAAATAATGGAGGCTTAAATTGGTAACTGCTCAGAAATGTCCTCTTGCAAACATTACAAATTTTCTGCTCCTCCCTTTTCTCTTAGATTTTCAATCCCAGAAGGTTTTTGGTTTTTTTTTTAAAGGATTTAGTTAGTGAAATTACCCATAGTCACATTCCTTGGCCCAAGAACTTGCAGTCACGTTGGGTTGTTTTACATCAGCTGCAAGATTCAACCAGCATTACTTATTTCCCTTCTGTTTTGAAATCCATTGAAATTTAAAGTTATGTACCTGGAAGCTGTTGGAACAGGGCATTGATTTAGAAACTGACTGGCAGGCTTAGGATTTAAACTCTGGTCCACTAGATTCAAAAGGTCATCTGATTAGAATGGGAGAAGCACAAGGCGTTGTAATTTATATTCAAAGGGTAACCTTTGTAGGGAGAAGGAGGGAGCAAGGACTTTCTGCTTTTCCACTTGATATGAACAAGGATTCCCTTCAACCAAATTCCAATAATTATGAAAAATAGTTTATTGAACTTTGGCAAAAAGCAAACGAAATGCCACTTTCTTATAGCGTATTATTTCTTTTATTAAAAATAGTGCCATACTCTCTAGGAGGTAAACTCACTCGAGTAAGTCAAACATGTTATAAATCATTATAAAAAAATCTTTCCCCATTGTAAGCAACCAAATGCATGTCTACTAGGGCATTTGCTTTAGTAAATATACATAAAAAGAATAAAACTGTGAAAGGACAATGTATTGATTTACATAATTGAACTGTGTTAAGTATGAGTGAGTGTGTGTGGGTGCACACGCACGCATGCATGCACATGTGCATATCCATGCCTAAGCACGTGAGCATGTGCTGTGGAAAGGGGGAAAGAGTTACATACATGCATGGGTTCTACAGGTAAGATCCTTCGTGTTTGCCTTTGATTTTTCTGTCCCTCAGGACTCATGCTCCTGCATGAAGAATGCAATTAGAAGGAGCCTCCAAGTAGCCCTTGTTTTAAATTCTAAGTCTTTTTAAAGTACAAATATTTCACAGGCTCAAATCTATTTGGGTGTATCTCACTTTAAATTAAAAAAAAAAAAATCCTGGTTTGGAGAGAGGAGATAAAATTTCTGCACTCAAGTTTGGTGTTCTTTTTTTACTTGCTTGCTTTCTTTCCTTTCCCCTTTCCCTGCATGTAGAAAGTTTCAAGTCCCTTTTCTTTAATAATCTCTTGCCTCTTCATCCCCTGAAATCATCCCTGTTTATCAGCCAGTTCACACAGGCACAAAGAGAAGAAATCAGGAATGCTTAAGTGTATCTCTTACCCTATACTGAAACTTGTCATGTCTCAAGATGTATTTGTATTCTCTCTTGTCCATCATCTCCACTTGTCTCAGAATCTTTCAGGTCTTAAAATGGTAGAGCTGCCCCCTACTCTCCAGCCAGCCAAGAAGAGCCTCTACTGGTTTCAGAAACCCTCCCTTAAACTGCCCTTCTCCTCCACTTCCGGGGCACCTTTTCTGGCATTGCTCCTAGGTCTCTGTGGGATAGTGTCCCCGCCCCTCACGGTGCACAGAGCTACTAGAAAGGCAGCCCTTTAATTCCCCCACATAAAGATGTGCTGTAGCTATGGTGAGAGTAATCTATAACCCTCACATCCTTATATAATTTGCTACTCCAAGTTAATTTTAATTCATTATGATAAAGCCATATAATTGAAAAAAATAACTCTTTAAAGTGAAGTATTTAACATGATCCTGGAAGAAAGACAGCTTTGACTAACAGAGGGCCAGGCAGCAGGCATGGTGCATACTCATGCAAATTCAAAGGTGGGCTATAAACAAGTACACATAGCAACACTGCCACGCATAAAGGGCCGGGCGACGGGAGGCCTCATTCTAATCAGTCCTCAAAGGAACCTGCCATACAGAAGTGGCACTTATTCTAATTTAAAGCCCTCATGCTTGCTTCAGTGTTGCAAAATTTATAAAAGCATAACTTCATTAAACCGCCTGGCACTTCAAAACAAATGCAAACCAGCCACAACACAGAAGGAGCTGGACAAGAGGAAGAGAAATATTCCCAGAGAGTTGTTAACTCAGATGTTCCAATAAAGTCTGCATTTGGGCGTTTCTCTTTCTGACGACGTGGTTTGCTGTGCAACTTCCCGTCACCAAGGACTTCTGCCACATGGCTCTTCATTTCTGTCATGAGGCCTGTTGCTCCTGTGAGTCTGCTTAATAACACTGAAAATCATTCAAAGTGGTTCGGCATCCACCTCACATGCAGAAACACATCTGGCAGTACCTAAACGAACGCTTTTCAGTGTTCCTTTCCTGGTCTGCAAAGAAGATGGATTCTGAACACACCACTATTACAGTTCCCATTTACTTGGGTATATATTTCAGATTCATGTAAGTTGTTGAAAAACTAACGTGAAAAATTTTTTCCCCTTAACCTCGGTCCTCAAGAAAGAAAGCAATTATATGGGCTAAGTGGAAACAATCTGCTGAATCCATGCACAGCACTGGAGAGAAGTTATTGTCACATCCTAAAACACACACTTTTAAGGAAAATTCTTCTTCTCCCCTGAACCAAAGAATCAAAGAAATGCTACAGTAAAATCACTTCAGGCTAGATTCCTAGCTACAATACAGTTTGTGTCAGAACACACATCATTTCATGCTGAACTGTCAGCACACTTCTCAAAATCATTTTTTTGGAATGCAATGCAAAGACAATCTAGAAGCCTGTATAAAACTCCAAACCTCTGAGAAAGTAGGTGTCACACACAGGTTGTACTCTGCATTGCAATCTTGGGAGAACCCAATAATGAACGACTCTTTCCCTGTTCAGTGTTTCTCATCACCCAAGCTCATATCTGTGCTAAGGTTTTGCTTCTAAGAGAATAGAGTAAGCATTCAAAAATTGTGAAAATGGAAACCCAGGGATGGATAAGAGGAAATGATCTTGGGGTGAAATCTCTTAAGGTGAATCTCTCCAACGGTGATAACAGAAGACTGTTTATCCCAGATATTTTTTCAGAAGGAAATATATATATATTTTTTTTGCTAAGGAAGATTGGCCCTGAGCTACCATCCATGCCCATCCTCCTCTATTTTTCGTATATGGGATGCCGCCACAGCATGGCTTGATAAGCGGTGCCTAGGTCTGTGCCTGGGATCCGAACATGCAAACCCCGGGCCACCGAAGTGGAGCACACGAACTTAACCACTACGCCACCAGGCCGGCCCCTCCAGATATTTTTCAAAATTTTGGAGTGGGGTTCTTGCTGTTGGTCAGAAGAGAGATCTGTCATAGGATACTACGTTGACTACAGGATGGACTGACACAAGAGATGGCAACATTATAGTTGTCACAAAAAAAATGCTGTGTGATGTGATTCATATTATTCCTAGGATAAACAAATATTGAAATTAATTCTCTTTCATCCTCATACATTTGTTTTATGGTGCTAAAAGCTTTTTTACATTCACATAATGCAATATATGGGTGAAGGTAAGTTTGTATTATTTTTCTTCTCCATGAATAAAATAGGACTAATCAGATGGAATGAGGGAGTTAATTCAATTACAGGCAGCCTTCATTATACAATAAAATATGGATTATTGATCTTGTGGAGTTGGCAATGCATGATGCAAATTCAGTGAATGAAACCGGAAGGTCTGAGCTTCAGACTATTTTTAGTCATGCTTAAATCTACCCGAACTCTTTTCACTTTTGAAAAACCACCAAAAGAAAACAATGCTAAGTAATGAAACCCAGTGCTCCAAAAGGGGACAAGTGAGAGGTTAACTCAGAGGACTGAAAGGCAGCCTGAGAAGGCCCCTCCATGGGGGTGGAATCCCCGGTTACTCTCCTATGGTGGAAGAGGAGAAAAGGGAGGCTCTTTTGGCCTGTCTGTGGAGTGGTAAGTGAAAACTTATTTGGTAGACTGAAATTTACTTCATGGGCATCTTGCCACAGATCCACCTGTAATGAGAATGAATGGATTGTTGCGGCTTTGCACTTGTGAGGCGGACTTGTTTGAAATATGCCGCTGGACTGTCCTAGAAAAATCCTTTTGTCTTTCATTTCTTAAAAAACTCAATAATCAACCCTGGTTAGAGAGAAAGCTGCTCTGACTAGGAGGGTCACGTGGAAAGTGAGGCCTACATAGCAAATACTAAAGGAAAAAAAGGTGATCTCTGATTTTCAATGTATATTTACACACCTCAGGTCTGCCTTCCCATTTCCCCTTATAAATCTGCCCCCAGACACGATGGCGTGCTGATTGCTATTTGTACTCCGCTACAAAGTGCAGACCAGCCTGTCTCCTGTATTCCTTATAAACTTCTCCCAGCTCTTCCCTACAGAGTGAACACTGCCTTTTGACCAGGTTCACATCATGCACCTTTTTGTGGGCCACAGCCCAGTGCCCTTCCACATGGCAGCACAAACAAAAGTATGCTCTTCTCTCCTCCATTTTTTTAAGAAGAGTAGAAATGGGTTCTGTGTTTTGGTAGGCACCCCTCCAAAGCACAGGTAAGAGTACCTGTGACATGTTTTCAAAAAAGACTCCAATGAAAGGGAGGAATGAGGGATGCTAAACAATGCTGCACAAAGTTGCAGACTGTTCGGCTACAGTCCAGAAAATGAATCCAATTTTTCATTCTGTCATTATAAATATTTCATTGCAAATGGTACTGATTTTCTGCAACTGTGGTTAAGCAAAGGGTCTCTGTGTGAATATTTAAGAAAAAAATAAAGGAGGAAGACAACGAAGAGGGAGGGGGAATTAAAGGTTAGCAACCAATTAATTTCTTACTTTAAATGTAAAAGATTCTGGGAGAAATTCAACAGTGATGTAGTGTGTGACTCAAAGAAGAAGAAAAAAAAAACATTTACTCTGCTCTTCTTCTGACAGTTTCTCATAAAATATCTGCAGTCCATCTATCTTTTAGTACTCCAGGCTCCTCTGGAGAGCAGAAAATGGCGGTTTAAAGCTCACTTCAGTGCCAGTCTGCGGGAGATTGCTTTCCACAGGACCCCCGCTGATGGAGGCCTAGGGGAAGAGGCCCAGGAGTTATTCAATCAGCCCGAGACTCTGGGGCGGCTGGGGGTCCTTTGAGGGCTGATTATAAAGCTGCCCTCCTGTTGCCTGCCTCGGAACAGAACGAAATGAGCAGCCTCTTGCTGAGCAGATTCTGCAAGAAGGAATTTCACCTGTCATGGAGTTTGTCAGAATTTCAGGATTTATCTTGGTGCAAAATTAATAAAATACCAACCAGGATTTCAGGCTGACTACTCAGCTGTGTCATCTCAAAGTGATCTTTCACCCCAGAAAACCTGGACAGCAAGCACAGCCATTCTTGTCCTACTTTTCCTTTGGAGGGTGAGCGAGACGAGGTGACTAACACCACCCAGACATCAGGATGAGATTTTGAACCAATTACACACAAGGCTGAATTACGTGTGGGTGCTACTGTCTTAATGTGCGACCTCTCACCTCGCCGCTGTAGTTCTAAAGCCTCTTTGGAATAAGCCCGAGTCTGAAGCATAAAAAGGCCATTTCTGCAGTTTATAACACAGTAGGTCCCCTATGGCATCACATCTGTTAAATTCATACACTGGTATTTCAGGCCTGGATTTGATTTATCTTTATAAAAGGAGTACTAACAACAGACTATGTTAAGAGCACATATTGTGAAATATTACAAATTAATCTTGGGTCAGCTGTGAGCAAGGAGGAGCAGTTTCATCTTTTGCTGTAACACAGAGTCCTCCTGTCCTTCCCCCTCTGGGCTCCCAGCAGTGCAGGGGTGGAGAGTGGAAGTGGGGAGGGTAGGAACACAGAGGGAACAGGACAAGGAGGGGACAAACCTCTGCCAGCTCTGGGCTGCAGTGAGTTTGGCCATCTCTGAGGCTCATTGCACTTCAGAAGGTGGCTTGCACCACACAAATCACCACAGTTATTTTAAGTGGCGTTCTGTAAAGCCCAGGGTTTGATCCTTTTGAGCTGAGGCTTGGGCAGCCCCCCGAGGCAATTAGCTCTGGTCCTCAGAGTGGGCGGCATCACATCACAGATGGGGCAGTGTGTGGGGACTGGCTTGGCACTCACACCACTGGCTGGGCCAAGCCGCTGGACAGAGCGGGCAACCATTTCTCAGATTTGACTCTGGACTCTGAACTCAGGTTCAGAAGAGGATTAACCTGAATCGTAATGTACACCTTGTGTTGCATCCCTGGCCTCCCACCACGCTCAGACCATGGGTGCCTCTTACTAATTGGCGATTGGCAGCGCATCCTCGGCTCCCAGAGTCTGCGACTGGTTTAAGGCAATTCCAGCTTCCCTGTCCATTTTCTAATCGACGTTTTCTGAATGAGACATTAAACAACACTGTAATGTGTTCCTTCCAGCTCTTCCCCGAGTTAAATGACAATCCCGTTTTGGAGAGCCACCTTTACAAAGCAGTAGTAGCCCGACAATATTAATACCAAGAGATCTCAGGAAAGAGTGAGTGGGGGGGGGGGGAGAGAGAGAGAGAGAGGAAGCTTGCAAGGGAAGGCACAGATGGTGGGCAGGGACGCAGGGTGCTCTCAGCAGGCTTCAGTGGCGATGCATTAACTCCACAGAGGGATGAGGGCTTCCCACCAGTACTGTCATGAATTATAACTGAGTATGGGAGTGAGGTCTTAGTGCCTGGCTCACAGCAAATAGACTGTTCTATTTTCCTGCACAATCACCTTTCACCCTTATAAACTCAAAGCACAGCAAAGCACACTGCTGATATTTAATGGTATCACAGTAGCCTTTTATGTGTCTAGAAGGCACACACCATCTTAGCAGATGTGCCCAGTGGTGTAAGTCAGATAATTATAAAATTAAGTTTTGGCAATGTGAAAAAGGAAGCCTTTTACGGGCGATTCGGGTTTCCAGTGAGAGATGGTCTTCTGCCAGCTGAGGAGCCACATCAAAGCAAGAGGGGACCACAAAAGAAAGACACCAGCCTCCCAGACACACTGGGAACAAGGGAAAAGCCTCCCTTTTGCAAACTTTCTCCTCCTCTTACTGGAAAGCACTTTCTGCCCAGTTAGTTCCCCCACGCACTCATTCAATGAAGTTATCAATGAAGGAAGCCTGTTATTTTAGGCAGTTTAAAATTTCTCCACTTTTAAAGGACTCTCGTTTACCCTGCCTTTCACTCTCGTTTAAAGTCTCAGAGTTGCTGTTCTAAATGACAGCACCGCGAGCACTGCTTTTAAGCACTATTCATCTCACTCGCCACATCTCAGGCTTTTACAGAACACTGCTCTCTCTCCAATAAGGGAACTTACTCCTTCATAGCTGCAGGGCAGAGCCTGTTACGAGCTGTAGATTCGCTGCAAATATAACAATAAAGGATACAAATGTGAATTCCTCTTAAAATACACGCGTGGCTCTGAAGCTGCCTTGCCTTAGCAAACTCGATCAAGAGCAGCCTATCAATCTTTCTCCAAATGCACAGCAACAGCTCATTTCACGCGGCTGTCCAAGGGATCGCCACATCGATGGATCAGAAGATGCTGGACTGAATTCTTTGCTCATTTCAGGGGATTTATAGTTGAAGTCCATGATTACCATCTCTCTCACTCTGTCACCACAGTTGGATATGGAAGTGGTGTTTTCCAATAAAAGATAAAAGTTTGTAAACACAAAGGGTCTATTCTTGGCATTTTGTCTCTGCTAATGTGAGGAAACTGATCCATGTGTGGCACAAACATCTAAAATAGAAACACATGTAGGAATTCAACGTGCCTCTCTGGAGTGCAGAATGTTCTAGAAATTTGGATTTCCAGCTCTCTCCAAAGGATCTGATTGCAAAGGTGCTGAGACAGAGCTCTGTCTTTACGGGACAATCACGCCTGCAGTGTCTCCTTCCTAATGGAGGCAGATCTTCTGGTGCTGTGGCAGCAGGCTGTCTTGGCGACAGAGAAGACAGCAGGGCCAGCAAAGCCCAGCCAAAGCAGAATGTGGCAGAGGTGATGAACATTTCCAGGGGGTGGAGAGGGAGGAGGCTGCAGAACTGGCCACAGTGCTCTTCAGTACACCCTAGCTGGATGCTCCATAAAGTCGCACTGATGGCAGTTCGGAGATGGCCATCTGTTGTCAACTCTGGGCCAGACAAAAAATAATGTAATGGCAGATCGCTAACAACAGGGCTGTTGGAGGAGGGAATGAGTCCTAGAATGAGGAGGTGGTGCTCCATCTTTTAATAGCGAAAACCAGCCATCGATATGAACATCAAGAAATTAATGGATGGAGAATTTTTAAAAACTGAGCTGGGGTGCTGTAGAAACGATTCAAATGTAAATCAAGTGGTTTTAGTTTACTGCAATTTCCTTTGCTGCCCTTACTTCAGTCATATTAACCACTTGATTCTTGAAAATTTGACTATCAGGACACATGGTGAAGCAGTGAGGGCCAAATTTTGAAAAAGGTGAGCCCAGGTTGTGCCTCCAAGCATGCCCACACAGATTAGGCATTTATTGGTACAAAACGGATAATTGAAAATGCATTTACTCATTTAGTCCAAATGAGCTCTTTGTGACAATCATGCTTATCTATCTTTCTGTAGGCTTGCTTAATTTCTAGATGCAGTTTTATGAAAAAGCCAAATAAAGCTACCTCATCTTTAGATGCATTAAATGCTATAAAATTTTAAACTCTCCTCTTGGCTCAAGCAAAACCCTAGTTTTGTGCTACTGCATAGATGATAAGAAGAGAGAGGGGAGGAGGAAGAGAGAGAATGAATGAATAACAGTCAAACTGAGGTTAGCCATGTCTTATTTCTTTGTCCTATATGATTAACTTTCTGCCTTCAATGGTAAGGCCAATCAATCCTGATTGAATTATCCAATATTAACAGCTGAAAGTGATCAAAAGTAATGGTGAAAACATAGCACCAATCAATAAATCAATGCAAATGATTCGGTTCCTGGAGATCCGATCAAATAAAAGAGATAGATCAATTTAACCACTGAGCAAATTAAGTGGAAGTTGCTGCAGCACCAATTTACTTCAAAGCCCCGCAGGCCCACAAAGCAGAGAAATGAGGCAGTGTAGAAACGGACCAGTTCCAGAACCACATGCTCACTTGACACAATTTATACTCCTGCAAACCTGAGTCTATTCGATGTGTTTAGGGCTGCAATTTTAGCCCTAAGAACAGGATATACACAGAGGTCCAGTGGGTCTAATGAAATGGAGAGCTAAGGTACAAGGCACAGACCACCTAGGAAGAGGCAGAAAATACGCCCCCTACACTGTCCTCCAAAATGATCAATATGGAACTGAGCTATGCAAGCCCAGACATGGGGATGGGCAAATCTTTCCAATCTGGGGGTCCCAAAGGAGGACCACACGATGAGAGGCAAGGCAGGACAGGGTTTTGAGTCTTATAGTTGGGAGTGGGGATAATGAAAGAAATTTCAAGCTCTGTTAGAAATAAAAACAAAACAATTAAAAAATGTAGAAAAGTTGGAAATAGATAAGTAGGGGGGCAAAATAGCTTTAAAGGCACTTCTTCTAGATGTGCTGTGAGTAGCAACACACACTTTTCCATTGCTCCTGTTTGCAAAAGAGGACTTCAGCCTGACTTGGAGAAAAATATGAAAACAAACTAAAATAACCCTTTCCCCGCACCACACCCAGATCCTATCTTGTCTTTTATGGAGGGGCAAGATAAAACTTTTTGTTTTGGCCACCCGTCCTTAATTTGGGGGAGGGAGGAGAAGGGTCAGGTTGTTTCGAAATACATTTCTGAAAGCAAATACAAATATTTAGTTTTATAATTATATGCCAAAAGGAAAAAAGAAAAAAAAAAAAGAGAAGCCCAAGTCTCTTTAATTGCTTGAAAAAGATGAATGTTTAAAAATAAGAATTTTTACCTAAAAACCAATTAACATGAAACTATGTCAAGGTATGATTAATTGGGAAATTATTCCAGTGAACTAGAACAGAGAACTAAAGAAAATTCTGACATGTGTGGAACAGAGATTTTATTTCCAGGTAATGATGAATCTTGATTTTGTTTTCTCGGGTCAGCATTAGGGAGCAGGGAGAGGGCCAGGCAACCGTGTTCTCTCAGGGCCTGTTCCCTTCCACACTCTGCCCTGAGCACTCTGTATCAGCTACTCCCCTGCACTCTCACCAGGACCCTGGGAGTTAGGCATGATGCTGTGTCATCTCCTGCATGCCCATTTTACAGATGATGAAACTGAAGCTCGGAGCCAACAGCTTACAAGTGGCAGTAACCAAAATCAAACTCGGGTGATTCTTCTCTGCCACTCATGCCCTTTCCCTTATACTAAGCTGCCTGTAGAGAATTCAAAGCAAAGTAAAACAAATGAAAAAACCCACAAAAACTATTTCTTTAAAACCATTAATCATTTGAGATTTTATGGATGGCTAACTCTCCCACATCCACAGATACTGGAACCATATCCATCCTTTGAAACCAGCTTGAATGCCTCCCACATGATGGCTTTCTTGATTCTCCCAGCCAGAAGATAAACATCTTCTCTTGGGATACTTACAACAGCTGATTACATATTACCTCATATCATAGTTAATCATATGCATATCTTATCTTTTCTAGTAGGCTGTAAATACAATGTATTTCTAATTATTTTTGATATGTCATAGAGTGCTTGGGACCATGGTGAATTTAAAATGATGAAATTATATTTTTATAAATATTTTAAATTAATAAATGTATTTTCTTACTTAATAACGGCACTAGGATGATAGTACTATATAGTATAGCACTTGTGATTTTGACTATTAACAAGGACTCTTAAATGTCTCATCACATATTATTTAATAATTTGAGACATAAATTTGTATTACATTTATTAAAAGGCTAGTTTACGAAAGTAGCTAAGTTAGCGAGTGACCCAGGGAGCCGCTCTCAGCCACATTTCAACGATGTATTGTCTTTTTTTTTTGTGAGGAAGCTCGGCCCTGAGCTAACATCCGCCAATCCTCCTCTTTTTTTTGCTGAGGGAGACTCGCCCTGGGCTAACATCCGTGCCCATCTTCCTCCACTTGATATGGGACGCCTGCCACAGCATGGCTTGCCAAACGGTGCATCGGTGAGCGCCCGGGATCCGAACCGGTGAACCCCGGGCCGCTGCAGCGGAGTGCGCGCACCCAACCACTTGCACCACCGGGCCGGCCCCTGATGTATTGTTGTCTTATACGTCCCAGCCCATATATAGTAATTCATTTTTCTTTCAGAAATAGGACCATAAAACTTGAGCATTAGTTAAGCTGTAAAAAATGTGCATCAAAATCAGGTGATTTAGTGGGAAAGGGATTTGAGAAGAAAATCAAACAGCTGTAGAGACAATTACATATTTAAACTTGTGATATCTGAAAATCTTGTTGTATCCCTTAGAATGTCAAATGATTATTGTATTTTGAATGTGGAAAACACTGCATTCATGAATTAATGAAGGGAAGGGCTAAGTATCAAAATAATCTTTGATTCAAAAGGAATTGAAATACCAGAATCTCAGAGCCTAGAGTTCATCTAGGCCAATTCCCTCTCCTACTGCTAGAATTCTCTCTATGTCCATTAAATTCAAAACATGTTGCCTGGTGGAACTTTCTATGAGGACACATTGGAAGAGGATGATTTAATCACTGCCATTGAATTGCAGCTTTTCTAGAGGCACCAATTAAACAATAATTACTGTATTGAAAGAAAGTGGCCTATTCAACAGGATTTTTACAAACACACCACTTGCTCACACCTGTACAAACCACTATGGATACAAATATGCATTGTAGGATATTATTCTTGGACCACACCATCCCTCTCTCAAAGCAGCTTCCTTAAATTCTGCAGAAAAAGTTTTGAGGTCTATTAGGAAAACATGTGAAACATTCAACTTATTCATTTGCTTTTAAAATAACAAAATGTTCATTGAGTTGAAATAATGCACTCCTATTCCAAAGCACATCTTCCCTAGCATGCTAGGTGGCCTTTGAAGTATATTAGAATTCCTTGCAAAAATGGGGGAAAAACTCTATCAAAAGAAAAAGACTACATCCTGCTAAGAATTATACATTATATATCTCTGGACTGGCATTTAGAACTTTTGGTCAGAAAGATTTACGGGTCATGTGAAGAACGCCACTTCCACACTGGCAAAAGCTGTGTCCTAGATTGAGTGTTCCATAAAAAAAGAAGTTTTTAATTCTAAAAGGAATTGTGGCCTGTGATGTCCAAAGGCTGATTGGTCAGAGTCTTTTATTTTTTGAAGATGGACAGTGTATAATGGGGAATTATTTGAATTCTGAATGGCTTTGCAGGCAACAATGAAAATAACACACCTGCGTGTGTGTGTGTGTGTGTTGGGTATATAATTTTATACCCAACAAAGCACTTCTCTCCACAAAAAGATACTTTTGTGTTTTTTAACTGGGTATAAACAGTGAAAGAGATGTAAATTACTTTTACGGTCATGAAATCATTTATGCACCATTAAAAGATACACCATAGTTATGTTACCAGGCAATTTTAGAATGCTCATCCTAAACATACCCTATTATTCTCTCTCTGATATAAGAGCCAAATAAACTATATGCTTTCAAAGCTCCAACAGGATTTTAGTTCTTGGGCTTTAGTTCTGTAATGTCTTGTGAAAAGTCCTTCTTTCTGAACTTTAGTGGCATAAAATAGTAGATGAGTTCCAGTGGTATGTCGTGTCAATTTTACAATGTGAAATTATTTTACATACCAAGGCATGAACTACAGTGGGCTGATAAAATGGCTTCATTTTTCTACTCTGTTATTATTTTGGTTACCGATCTTATTTTTATTGCCATCTTAATTTCAGTCGATTTTCCCTCTCATTCTAGAAATTAACAAAATTGTATCATGGTTTGGATACTTATCTTGCCCACTTTCTATATAGGAAATAAAAGAAATCAATATTTTAAAACTACATTAATTCCATCCTCTAAGCACAGGTGTAAAGATAATTTGGGCAATGAAAGCAAATGCACGGGACTGTGAACCCCTAAGGTTAAAATATAAAAATCAAAACACTCTCAAAACTAGAAAAAGTAATGTTAACCCTGATCCATTTTTCTTAATGTCTTGAAACTAAAAGCCACTGTTATTACCAGAGATTTTAGAAAATAGACCTACATAGTTATTCCAATGACTGTGGATATTAGCTTTGTAATAATCATCACATAGTAACTATAAATACCATTCTCATCAAAGGAATGATGCACATTAGTAAGCCTGAGTATTCATATCAAGACCAAATATGTATGATTCTGAGTGATGAGATTGAAAAATGATGCTCACAGCTTTGGATTATAAAATAAGTCTTATTTTGGCCCAGATCACAACTAGAATGAACGAGTCAGAAATATTTTGAGAGCTGTTTGACCTCACAAGATCTTAAAGACTCAGAAAGAGTTGTATGTTTTGTACTATATCTTCTATACCAACAGTTCTCAAAGTGTGGCTCGGGGACCACTGGAGGTCTCCTAGATCCTTTCAGGGGGTCTGTTAGGTCAAGACTATTTTCATAATAACCTTATGACCTTATTTGCCCTTGACACTGTCATTATCTCCTGAGTGTACAGTGGTTTTCTAGAGGCTACTTGACAAGTGATGGTATTATCTTTCTGACAGCTAGTAGTATTCGTGATTGCATATTCTGTGTTTAAAACATTTCTCAATTTTGATTTCTAATATGGAAATAACAATAGATAATAACCCTCATAAATCAAAGCGCTTTGTGGTCCTCAGTCATTTTTAAGTGTAAAGGCATCCCGAGGTCAAAGAGTTCGAGAACCACTGGTCTATACAAATTCTAGAAAAGAGTGAATACTGCACGTTCCATGAAACCCTAAAATACACCATAAAAGAAACCTGGAGTCCTGAAGGATGTGTTTAATTGCTTAGTTTTGTCTGCTCTACAATAGGCCACAGGCTACCACTGCCACAGTGTCGGGTTCTTTTAAGGAAAGATATTGAAGTCTTACTACCAGGTTAGTTGCATTAGAATCTATTAATACAGCACAAAAGTGGAATTTTGTTACAAACTTTTTTTCAAGAACATAAACCCAAATGACTTATCCTTTGATACCTATTGCAATAAGAATATACCTTCAAACAGAAATTTAGGTTATTTTAATAATACATACTTTTAAACCATAGTCTAACTTGATCTATCTTCTATATCCAATTCACAAACAGATGTGACAGAGTAGAACTCTATTTAGAAGTGATAAAAAGTAAGATAATGACTTTAATTTTGGTCCACTGACACATTATGACAATTAAATAGGCTCAAAGATTTTTCATATATTTTTTATTTCACCCCCTTTATTTGCTATTTGTTCACTTATAGAACGATAACTGAGGGTAAACCGTAAATTCCTTATTTTGACACATAATTCACATAAATCTGTCTTCCCCAGAACCCAAGGAGGTACAAAGCTGTCCCAGGGTCCACAGCATGGGATGGGAGACTTAGGAGTGGGTGGGGTTCTGAGTCTCTGCTTCAATCAGATCAGCTCCTCTTCAAATTGTTTAAGGGATTCAATACAAAATAATAATAATAATTCCTCCCCGGACCCTCCATTTTAGACTAAATAATTTTACTATTAATAATAACGCTCATAATAAAAATATAATTTTGAGTTCGAGTCCATTCTCCTCCAAGGGCACCAACAAGATTTAACGAAAATATGTTACTCATATCATTTCATCAGAAAAATATGATATGTATTATACCCATTTGTCAGATGAAGTAATTAAAAAAACCCACAAGAGATCTTTTCCTTTTACAATAAGTAACATTTCTAGGACAGAATCCAGGTCTCTGATTCATATTTTTAACTATCAGTCTATTGTTAAGAATAATTAAACCAACCAAACATTTGTATTATATTTTATAGTTTATATCTTATATTCAGACCTGTTATTTCATTTTTACCTAACAACAACCCCGCAAGTGTTACATTTGTCTATCATTTCTCCATATCTGCAAAGTCACACACCTAGCTAGTGGGACACTCAAGGCTAAACCCAATGTCTTTGGGTGCCAAAATTTTCAACTATAAGGCTATTACTGAGTAAGAATTATTCTATTCCATTAAGCAGAAGAAACACATACTGGACAAGAGTACAGCTTCTTTCTTCTCTCCCCTTCTCCCTTCCAATTTTAAGCCCCTCAGGACAACAATAACCTGGATATCCATCCAGCTTGGAGCGCAGTGGGAACAGAACATGAATAAAACAGGATTTGGGACAATGGGCCATGACAAGCGAGGTGAGTGATCCCATAGTCCAATAAACCTGACCCCTAAGTCTATCACACTGGGTCAGAAGGTCCAATTATAGGTCTGTTCTAGTTCTTTTTATGATTGACAGCAGCCAGAGGCAAAATTACTTTGGTGCCTGTTAATCCAGCCTCTAATTTTCCCTTTGCCCCAATACACACAAAGCATCATGGTGGCCCAAGGTGAGTGATACTGTGAATCCAGATTTAAAAAGCCCTTGTTTCCCATAAGATGAGCAACTGAGTTCAATCCTCATCCTCCTCATGGGGACATTACCTGCAGCTCTGTTTGGAAGAAAAACTTCTGTGGACATTGTGTGCAGTCATAGATCTTGTCTTCTTGTCCATGGGCAGAGAAAATATGCTGCTGCAACTTGTTTGCTTGAACAAACACTGAAATGATAAAAGAATGGTGAACTTGGGGTTATTTTCTTTCTGAAATGCCCTCAGTCGATGACTCCCTGGGAACAGACCCAGACTGAGCAGACTGAATGGGACTCCTTCTGGGTGTGACCACTGCCAGGGACCTGGGGAGAGCTGAGTCACACTTGCGTATGGTTGGGTCTCTGACTTTTGTTGAGATGCACTTTACCGAGCACCTAATTCAACCCAAACAGCTCCAAAGTAAAGGTTTACGGAGGCCCAGCTCCCTATAAATCTTTTAAAAATAAAGCCGAAAATCGTCATATGCACAGCACTCTCTGAACAGAAATGACTCTTGTTTCTCAGCAACCCACAGGTTAAGAAATCACAGATGCCAACACCCTGTTTATTGTATTTGCCTAAAGTTATAGCTAGCAAACAGTTCTCTATTTAAATGTGTTAATGCTAAAAATTATATCCCACAGCTACTCTGGGGCGCTGTCTATAAATGTGAAACAGAACAGCAGGTAAATTCTCTTTGGATACTTTAAGATCAACTCAGCCTACACACCGAATGCAAGGGTTTCAATAATATAAACATGTTCAATTTTAATGACTACAAAACAAGGCCCTAAGACTGTGTAACAGTTTACCTAGGAGACATACTATTAATAATTAAATTGTATATGCCAGAGGCAGTGTTTGGGTTGGCAGAACTGACTTCTGATGGATGCCTGGTGCACTGTGACCTAAAAAAGTTTGTATCTACAATATTAATCTGTATAGGCAGGGAAAGGATTTATTAAAGATGTTGGCATTTGACTTTGACTCCAGTCTAATCATTAAAATTATTCTAATTGCCAGCCAACCTAAAATATTAGAATATTGTTCTTGTGAGTCATACATTTTAATCACATTTCTCATTACCTTAAAAAACTGCTCAGATTTCCTACCCCACCTAACATGCTTTATATTGGAAGGGTTTGTTTTGTTTTTTTTTAATTGTTATTTCTAAAATTACTTCAAGATACACTAAAACAATTCAGGTCTGTCAGCACAGAAAACGCAGGCTGTTCATGATTAATGCATTTTGTCTCTTCCCTACATCAACAAAAAGAAATGGGATTTTTATACAGATTTACAACTAATCTCCATATAACTCAGCACATTTTACGAGGCTTCTGGCCACAACACAAAAGAACTATTTTATTAGGGGGCTTAATCATGAGGAGACCTACGACCCAGTCCTCCTTATGAAGACTTATTACGAGCTTTCATAAAGAACTCAGACTCCCGACTCACTATATCTTAGGATAAATACTACATTATGGTAAAAACATAACACTATGTATTTTTAAATACATATTTGGAAGAATAAAACAATAGCTCCAAAAGACGCAGTGGCCGATGGAATTATTGAACCAAGGAGTGTCACAGGCAAATGAAGGCAGAGCCATCAACACACTCAGGTCCTACTTGTGCCAACTGTGCCATGAACACGGCCCCTCTCTTTTTATTTTATTACAGGACAGAAATCTATAGGCTGAATGCAGTGAAAGTTAATAATCAATGCTTGGAATTTTGCTCTGCAAACAAAGGAGTCAATTTTGAGAGAAGGATATATTTTTATTTTGTTTCACTTTTTCTGACAAATGAGAAGGAAACATAGCCTTGAGAGCCTTGACCACTAAATCTAAGACACATGCAAAATGATCACAAAGGATTTTCCAAAAGAACTTTGCCATTGTTGGGGGAGTACCAGAAATGTGTGTGATTGTATTTCAACCCCTATGGGCTTCAAATTATAGTTTCTGATTTACATTTTTTTCTCTGCTGAAAACTATAACACTATAACATCTACTAAGTTTCTTCGTAAAAGTATAAATTTATATCAACTTCTATTTTTAAAACTGAATTTCACAGGAAATAAATGCCTCATCTAATCCGTTCTCTAGTTCAAAGAATTTCAGGAGGGTTTTAATAATGTCTTTTTATTTCTTATGGGGAATGTTATAAAATTCTTCATGTTGAAATAACAGACATGAGCTGACAACATGGCTGCACTTTTGGTCCCAAGTCTTGTGACGAAAAAGCAGCTCTGGGCAGGCCGTCTTTGCCTTGTGATCTTTGAACACTAAGAGGAGAAAATTGAGCAAAGCATGGATGTCGTTTTCCAAATGGAAAAAGTGCAAACTTCTGAAAGAACTTGAAATGCCTTTTGTTCATCCTGACAGTTAACCTTCCTGCCCATTTGAGCTCTTAAGTAGGCTGCAATCAATAATGCTAATGAGCAGAAACCAAACGTCTTCGCCCCAAATTGAACTGAAGTCATATCTGTAAAAGGCCATAGCAGTGGGAAGTAGGCTTTGGTAGGAAAGACACGATGTGGACATGAAATTCTCCAGAATTTTCCTGAAGTAATCTTCCTACCTGTAAAGCAGACAGGACACTTGAAGGTGCCTCCCATCCCTTCGAAGCTGTGCTCTATCAGGTGGCATTGGAGTTTGGCAGGGGAGTCGAAGGTCTGGCTGCAGAGTTTGCATTCGTGGTTCAGTCCTTCATCTGTTAAGGAACATACATGGACAGAAAAGTTGAAACCTATCATATCTTTAATAGACTAGGGAGTTAACTATAATTTCATACATTAAATTATTTCTATCACCTAATATAAATATGTAATAGTATATATGGTTTACGATTATTTCACACTATTTATGACTGCCTATCAATTTAAAACAATTCTGAAATTTAAAATCCAAACATAATCAGAAGTCAGATTTTATCTTAGGGTAATGCATTTTATAAGCTTTTCAAGTATAATTGGTATATCAATAATGAGGCATCTCCTTTTCTCTAATTATCATGATTTTATGGGCTTTGTATTTCCAAAGTCCTAAAATAAAGCACCCATGGACAAATGGACAGCTTCTTCCTTAGGCTTCTTCTCTGGTTTATCTAGAAGGTTCTAGAAGTTTCTATGCATAACCATACAGTTTTCAGTGGTATTCCCATTGTTACAGGCTTTCTTTTTCTACTTCTAAGATTTTCTGGCAATTTTGAAATATTATTAATGCTTATAGTACCTTATAAATACTCTTTTCTCTGCTTGGTACTCCCAGTTTCCCATGTCTTCTTAATTCATTGCTCCTTGGACTTTGTAAGACAGTTTCAATTTCACCCCCTGATCTAGACTCTGTCTTTCTCCAAAGGCACCTTTATGAGCTCCAGGCTCACTTTTGATTTTTCTTTGATATCTTAGGAACAAGATGGTAGAAAAATATTTTGATGCAATAACAATTGCTATAAAAATGAAGAGTGGATAGAAACAGTTTTATGTTGCCTTTTTCTTCATTAAAATGTTTATGAATTTTAAAATTTAAGGATTATCCTAACTCATTTCAATTTGCAATTATAAGAAATGAAGACCAGCAGCACGAGAACGAACAACCTAACACTTCTTTAGTGCTTACCGTGTTCAGACACTTGTTCTAAGTGCTTACAGATATGAATTCCTTTAATTTAACAATTATTACTATTATTTCCATTTATAGATGAGAAAAATGAGACCCAGAGAGTTTAAGTGACTTTGCTCTGAATCAAAGAGCAATACTTCGTAGAGTCAGAACTTAAACCCAGGCAGTCTGGCCTCAGGGTCCATGATCTTAGCAGATATGCTATGGCATCCACCAGCTATCCCCAAGACTACTTATTAGGATGAGTAAGGGCTAAGAGGCTGCAATTTAACCTGGCTTGTTATCAAGTTATACTTTTATCTTCTATTATTTGCAATGATTAAAAATGCTATTAAGGAATATCTGTGTTGGATATTCTAGGTCTAGAAAATGAAAGACATGTTCACACTGTGGGGCTAACGGGTCTATACTCCAAAATTCTTTCCTTTCATTCAACACAATATGCATGTGTAAGTCCTTCACCAGTTGATATTACTGGCAACACAAAGGCCCAATTACAAAGGGAATTATTATTAGCTAACTAGGAGTAAAATCACTCTATTTGTATTCCTAATCTTTCTTCTCACACAAGTATGAGTCTTTAGAAGCAGAGGATTGGAATTTGTAAAAAGAGAAGCAAAGCACTAATTAAGCCACCCAGTACTGTCTACATTTCACAAGAGATAAAAACCTACTCTGTATTTGGGTGGCACAGTAAATTCCTTGATTATAATTATGTAAGAAGGAGTTTAATTGTGCCTACTGACATGACAAGGGGTTATATAAAAAGCTTTAGGGATTATATAAGATCAAGGGTTTTTCATCTGTTCCTTTCTCTCTCTTTTTTTTCAATCCTAAAGTCACCAAAATTTTTCCAAATTTTAGATATTAAGAAATATAAGAAACACAATTTATTGTAGGGAATTGGGTAAGTTAATCATCAGAAATACTTGCCAAATTTAGATGTTTTCTATTTCCTCAATGCTGTATATCCTTATTTTGACAGTAAGAAGGTAACTAAGAGTTCTAATTTCATCCTTAAATTATGTGTTTTGCACAAGAACCAAGCTATGGCCTATGGGTGTGAGCAGGGATACACATTTGTTCCAGAATTCTTAAACTTGCAATATTTGTGAAGTAACATACGTAGGCCTGGTGGGTTTTCTTGGAGATAATAATTGACTGTTACTCATGAACATAAAGTGAATTATGTAAGTTAGGATGATCTTTAATGTGATATTATCATTCTTGACTCTGAGTATTTTGCTTGGAAAAATAATAGAAGGAAAAATAAATAAGATATATGTGTATGCGTACAAGGAAAATGTCCTCATTAATTTTTATTTATTTCTTATCCAAAGAACAGAAAAGTGCCTCATAAAATGTTAAATAATCCAAGTTTAGTCAAGTGATTTCACAAAAAGATGACACACACTCATAAAGTATTTACGCATTATTAGTGCAGACTTATTTTTCATGAATTCCACATTTTATTTGTGAAGGCACTAACTGACAACAATGACAATACAATAGCACCCAGCATTTTCAAGAACTCTTTACAGTTTAAAAGCATACTGTAATATAGAAAAAATATCTTTTATTTCTAAGTTACATACTGAGGTCTTTTCCAACAAATGACTTTTCCTCCGTATTTGAGAAGAATGGAAAATATATCAGAATTATTACACAGCAAATGGTAGACAAGCAAAAGCCAGTATGCTCCAAGCTAGACTTGAACACACCCACACATTCCTCTTGCCTGCTAACTTCCCTACTCCTTCTCCCGATGCTCATACTTGCTTATTACCACAGGGTCAGTTGGATAATGAACGAGAGAAATGGGGGACCCACAACATTTGTACCACTGGTTAACAGAATTCATTTTGTATTATTTTAATTGAAGAATGGGGGACAGATTGTAATGGAAAACTAATAAAGCTTATTTATAATAAGAATTTTAAAAGTTTATCCTTATTCAGAGTCTCTGTTTAACTCAGCTCTCACACATACTATATTTACACTGCGTGGCTAAGAGTAGCCTCTTAATTTTCAAAGAATTTCTAAAACCCTTAGTATTGGAGGATCTGGCCGAGTTAAGCCCTGTTTCCTTTCAAAACTGAGCTTCTCTCCTTTCTTCTTCCTATCTGGTGTAAGGCAGAACAGTAAGAATAACTCTGGTTTTAATTTAAGATCGATGTTCATGAGGTGGTGCTATCAATACCTTCCATTTCACATGAACTTAAGCTGTAGACTCAGGATTTTTGCCCATGAAGCCACAACTTACATCTTGCCTTGTTTTCTCCCTTCTTCCTTAAAGGTGCCAGAAACTTAAAAAATTCAATGAAAGTAACCATTTCTGCTCTCTGGAAAAGTAGCAGCTGACAGTTAACTGGATAATACAGTCTGACTCATTTATTAAAAAGAGATTCTGAGTCAATTGATTTAATAACCATTACAATATTCCATTAACGATATAATAGGCTAGTGCAGCCCTATTTTTTATTAAGAGTTATAGATGGGATCTATGGATGAAACTTCTAGATTTTTCTTCCTCTTTTTACTTATCTATATTCTCCAGTTTTTCTACAATGAGCGTGATGTGCCTTTGGAGGTTACTTTGAGAATTAGCAAATAAAAAACACTATCCTTCCCATATCCTATTAATAAAGATTGATTACAGCACTGAAATTTTGATAGCCAAAAAGTTAGACAGGAAATGAGCAATATTATGGAGTATAGAAAAACTCCAGTTCTGAACTCAGACTGAAAAGTATTCTAGCCAAATACATGTGAAAGCAGAAATTAGCACAAGAAAAACAAGAAAGAAACATCAGAGTGCAAATTTGTCAACTGAATGAGAAGAAATGGAGCTTTCCGTATAAGCCTCTATCTTTCCAGAACAAACAGAAAACCCCTCTCTGTTGTAAACTGGGGGGCGCGGGGCGGGAGCATGCATGTGGCCAACACTGTGGATCCAATGTCAGCTGAGGCAGGAGTGAAGCTCTCACCACTGAGAATATGTTGGAGGCCAGCAACTTCCTGTCCCGGTCAACCACTTTAAAGCATGACCAAAGATGGTTTGGGCATAATTGAGAAATAATTTCTCATGTATATAACTTCCAGCTAAAATGATTATTTCCATTTGTTAATCTTCATTTAAGTGTGAACATAAATGTAAACAGGAATCAAGTCTACATAGAAGCGACTGATGCTAATGTAAATATTTACTCCAATTTTAAATGTTTCAAAGGAAAGAGTCTGAATATCTAATTGCAATACAACCTCATTGTCTTAGTAGAGAACACGACAATCATTTACAATATTTTGTGCTATAAGAACAAAATCTGTTTGTCTACGGCCAGTTCAAAGGGGAATGATAATTTCTCTCTCTCCAATTTATAAAACCTGGTCCAACACAACTATTAATCAGCCAGTTTTATAACAGAAAAAACAACAGCTACCATTTGGATGCTCAAGCACAACTCCAGTTATAAAGCTCCAACATGGCAATTGTTAGCTGAACACAAGACACTGACATTTCAATATAAGCTTTAAACAAGAGAAACCCTTTAAGCAGCCTCCAGACTGTGCGTCCCATGTTTATACTCCTTTTCCTTCAATAAAAACAAAAATCTAGAGCAGCTACAAGCAAATGTTCAGGGGTTGACTTACATGCAGCTGTTACCCCAGGAATCACTGGGGGCCCCCTTATATCGTCTGATCAACACTGCAGCCATTACTGAGGACCAATTTGTAACGGTTTATAAGTAGAACTCCTTCTCTCATTTACCCTCGAGACTGGCCAGAAGGGTCCTCCAGCCTCTTCCACTGCATAAATCTATAGGCTAAAGTCCAAAGATATAAACCCTTCCTGGTGCATCATCATGTGGCAGGGGCCATACTTAAAAGCTCTGATCTGAGTGGAAGTAAACTCTGCCCTCGGAATCCAAACAGAGGAATCAAATGCCCTGCAGTTGTAATTTTTCCAGTTTGAATGTGTGTACCACTATATCCCTATATATATTTTTAAATCCAAGAAAACTATGCCCTAAAACAATTCCCAACCCCCAACCCTTTACTTGGCTTCTTCTCTTCCCTGAGTTAATTTCCAAGCACACATTTATAAGCTAGGGGTCTGAGGAGTCACAAAGAAAAGCCATACATAACAAAACTTACCCCTCGGCTACGTTGGCTCACCCTAGAAACCAGGAGTAGAAAAATAGGCAGACTGTGCTGTAATTTGCCAGGCACACAGCCATCACATCTTTCCGGGTCCATAGCACTCGGGTCACTATAATTTGTTGTATTATATACTGCACATATATCACAACTGTAACATAAACACACTGAGGTGCTAATTTGGCAACGGAGAGTATTACTTAGGCCTCAAAGTCTGCCAGTAGATTAGTCATTCAGCCCCCAAAGTAAGGAAGAATTTGAGACTCCTGAATATTGTGTGAACCTTTTTTTCACCCTAGTTAAAAAGTTCTGCCCTATTCTTTTGAACAATTCAGCACGAAAATGAATGTTTCCTGAAGATTGACACTAGCACCTTCTTGGATTTTTCTCGCTGAAAATATGGGAACGTCTGCCACTGTCAATATTTCTGTGCCACCCGAGAGAGGAGCATGAGATACAAGAATAAGACTTACAATAAGAGAGAAAGGGTGTTGGGAATCCTAAGAGTAAATGAGCACCAGACTCCTCGACTTGGACTATCCATGCACAAAGTGCTAACCCTTCGGTATCTCAAGAAAAGCAAAATGACATATATCCCATGTATGTACATCCCATGTATCCCATGCTTCTCAGTCAGAATCTTATTTCAAGGAGACCTACAAGGTGCAAGTCTGCATTTAACTCAGTTACAACCTGTTTTTGGCCCATGGTCTAAAAGCTACGATGCTTTTGGACTTTATAAGCAAAGCCACTGATATTGACACTGTTATTTCCTGTCTTGAACTTCTCATTATCAGCAGGGTTGGAGCAGGAAATGATTCAACTGGGGTAGGCTGCATGGTACCCAGCAGATTTTAAAGAGCCCAGGGGCTGCCTAGAGCCCCATAAACATCAGCAGCTTGGAAACTAGCAGGAGGTCCAGGTGGGTCGGGATGGGAGAGTTAGGCAGTGGGATTTTAGATGCTCTGAGATGCAATATCGTCCAATTCCTTGGCTGTTATTATCGGTTGTGGGTAGTAGTTATTAGAATATTCTCATGTCAGAGAAAACATTGGAATGTTGTTCAAACAATAAACAATAAAACAAACAACCCACTAAAAAAGGTGGCTTCCTTCCACCTGTGGAAACTCAGCAACAATATTTTGGCACAAGTGGAGAATTAGGGATTAGTATGTGGACTAATGATATCTTGCAAACCTGACGGGTATGTTGGCACCTCCAGGTCTTCATCCTTTTCTTCTCAACTTTCCTAACCTACACATGGGCCCCAGAGTTGATGCCTCAGAGAAAACATACAGTGCCCAGCCAACAGGTTTAAAGGTAAAAATTTGGCTTTCAAATGTTTTTATTTAAAAAACCAAACATCAGGGCCAGCCCCGTGGCTTAGCGGTTAAGTGCGTGTGCTCCGCTACTGGCGGCCCGGGTTCGGATCCCGGGTGTGCACAGCTTCTCCGGCCATGCTGAGGCCACGTCCGACAGACAGCAACTAGAAGGATGTGCAACTACGATATGCAACTATCTACTGGGGCTTTGGGGAAAAAAGGAGGATTGGCACTAGATGTTAGCTCAGAGCCCGTCTTCCTCAGCAAAAAGAGGAGAATTAGCATGGATGTTAGCTCAGGGCTGATCTTCCTCACAAAAAAAAAAAAACAACAAATATCAGTTTTGGGTAAGGCACTGATAAAATCACTTTGAACTCCCCTCATCCTACTCCCCAAGAACAAACATTCTTAACCAAGAAAAGAAGAAAGTAGTGCATATTTCTTAGTAAAAATATTGTTAGCTCTGAAAAAGGCAAGGGTATGGATTGAGGATTGAGACCAAGTAAGTCTGAAATACATCTTCAAGGTCTATACAGAAATTAGGGTTGCTTTAAAAAAAACAGCTTACTGTTTAAGCTTTGACTTCAGTATATGCTGCTGTATTCCGCTGAAAGGGATCCAGTTTACTTGAAGTCAATTTTTCCCCTTATTTATACTCACTTGAATACAGGAAAGTAACCCTTTTTCTTTCACAAAATTTTCACCACCTAATCTTTAGTGCTGCTCTGTTCTCTGCCTTGACAGCAAGTTTGTGAGCACACAAAGAGTGTAAAAATCCACTTTCATTTCGCACAATAATTAGACATACAATCTGATTGGAAATAGCATGTTTCCAATTCAGTAATGCATTTCAGCTCTTGCTTTGCCTATTAAAGTGTGGTGGGCAGCAGTCCAGGACATCTTAATACCAAGGCAGTGCCAAGAACTAAGTTTGGGGTTATTCATCAATTTGTGCTACAAAGCAAGTTTCAGGAGGGCAAGGGCATTTGTCTGTTTTGCGCATATGCATGCCAAGTACTTCCAACAGGACATGGCTCATAGTTGGGACTCAATAAATATTTATTGAATTTATGGGAAATATATACTTAGCTTGTCCTACATCTAATTTCATCAGAACAAACTGCCGAGACTAACACCCAAACAACATTTATTATTTATCAATTGAGTTTCAAAAGTTTGCTCCATTCCCTTATACATTAAACCCTATGCATATGATAAATTTGGACTAGCCAAATTTACCTTATACCACTTACCTTCATTATTTTCTGAAAAAAGATTAAAAAGCTCTGGCAAAGAAAGCATTAACAAAATAGCTGTCTTATCTGCCAGCTTATCTCCGGCAAAAAACTGATGAGTCAAAATGTATCCTTTATTTCAAGAGGAAAAATGTTATTATGCATTTTATATCTGAAATAAAGAAAAAGAACCATACGAAAGGAGATAATTGCCTTTTATTTGTCCCACGTCACAGAGAAGTCTCTGTATCATATAGCCATGACCCCTAGTTCATGTGTTAAATAATTTTTATTAATAGTTATGTATTCTTATATCACAAAGCCCATTCTTTTAACTAATGGGTTAAATCAGATGTATGCATTTATTATACTCTTGGTTTAAAATTTCTCTTGTTTGATATTAAATATCTACTATTAATGTCCTCACATCTGGGACTTCTGGCACTGGTAGAAGTACAGGTATATTTACCTTCGAGTACTGTACAAAAAACCCCCAAAATTGGTAAAATCGAAAGAGGATAGTTTATGAAGCATAAACTAAATGTAACCTGTTTTAAAGTTAAATCTATTGGGAATGCAACTTTAAGAACTGAGACGACGCAACAGTCAATATTAATTCCACACAGCAGTGGGCTAGCAACTCGAGCCATGCTCTGGACACAGCTCTCATCAGGTGTGTTTTTGTGTTACCGTGTGAGTTGATGGCAAAGCTCAGGGCCTTTTTTTTTTTCCTGTCTTCTTCTTCTTGGCATAAAGCCCCTAGTAATCTGAAGGAGAAAGTCTCCTAACACTGAAAAGCTGTTTATCCTTGCTAGAAAGCATTGCGTGCCACTGCTGATGATTTAAAAACAAAACAAAACAAAGAAAACCCAACTCCAACAAACAAAAGAACTGGAGTGAGGTTCACCAGCTTCTGTAAATGTTATGGATCTTGAAAACCACGGGGTTTTAAGTGCCCACAGATTTATGACAAGAAACTAATTGGGTATTTCCAAAGTTAATTATCCTCCTAAGAAACTTATATTATCTATCATTGATGACTTATTGCAAAGATGACATCTTCCCTCCTAAACTGTGGTGTTGGAATCAGGGTTCACCACTGAAGCACAAGTCATATCTGCAATGAGGCAGGAGGCCGTCAAGTGAGCCAGAATCTCTCAGATTTCCAAGGGACTTGATCCTACTCCTATCACTGTGTCTGTGGCAATACTAAGAAAATCGCTAAGCAGCAATGCAAAAATCACAAAACTGCACAATATTTGCAAATGACTCACATTTTTATTGTTCTATTGGTGTGACCTTAGAAACTTGGCCTTGAAGAATAAAAAAAGGTAATGGTGCAATAAATGCAATAAGATTTCTAAAAACAGTTTATTGGAAATGTGCTGTGAAACTTGAATTCTTCTAATCAAACGATGCCACCCTTAGAGAAATTTTCCTGTGCATTATTAAAGTGATATACTGCAGGACTAGTTAGAGCTCCATAACCTTTAAATTGCCTGATTGTAATTAAGGCCACTAGTTTTATTTAGGAAGGTTCAAGGAGGCTCAATTTAAGTTGGCTTAACTAGTGTGAATTTAATGTCATGCTGCCAGAAGGCAGAGGAGTGCTCTGGCCTGGCTGTTCTGTGGCACACGCAGCTGTGGGGTCATGAATTCTAAATTAAGTCCAGATTTAAAGAAACTACAGATATCAGGAAGTAGCTGGATGTGTGCAAGTATACATCCCCATGTTTGCATACGTGCACCATTCATTCATTCATTCATTCTACCAGCAGTTTCCTAATCTGGGAATCTAAATACATCTGATTATTTATAGTGTGAGTAGAAGGGGTTTATAATTACTCTTAAAGACATAATGATCACTTTCATGGAAAGGCGGGGCTTAAGGCAATGTCCAATTAGCATTAATGTTTTAAAATGGAATGTACATGTAAGAAAGTTGTAAAGGCAGGAATGTTATTTGCATTATAAAAGAAATTCTAAGAAGGAAAATTTACAGTTAGGAATATGAGGAGAAAATAAAGGGTACTATTTGGACAGGCTACTAAACGGAATACTGAGAATAATATATAAATTTCACTGAAAGGGCAGCAAATCAAGGACCAAAAACGAAAGATAAGAGAAAATGAAGGTGCTCAAAGCAGAGACTAAAAGAAGCAAAGGGTAGTAGCAGAAAGAAAACACTTATGGATTTGACCCATGTTCAAAATTTTACCGGATATGAGCTCAAAAACATTCATCTCTGGATGGAATGTTGGCAATTTTCTGTAGCTCTAATGGCAATAATGATAAATGAATTTCTTCACAGCCAAGTGTCTCACGCAGCCAACTACGTTACCCACTATATAATTAATAATAAGCAATTAAAGAGAACAGCCGGTTACAACTATAAGGTGTCAAAGTATATTAGCAAAGGAAAAAACTCCAACAACACACTTAGAAAAATAAATGTACAGTGTGTGAATCTATGTACAGTTTTTTCTTCCAGACTCTATTTTAGATAAAGCTTTTAGGTTTGAAGAAAAATAGAGAATGACATAAAACTACTATAAGGTGATTAGCATCCCTCCAAAAACAAATAACACTCCCAATGCTCAGAGAAATCTGAAAAGTGATATGGGAAACATGATTGTGAGAGCCCGAGAGAGTTGGCTGACCACGATTTGGCGTTATCCTTTTACTAAGAAATATTCTAATAAATACCTCCCCAAATAGTATTTGTTGGCTCAAGTATTTTCAAAGATCCCAGAATATTGTGCTTTTTCATGTAAAATGGAGAAAAAGCAATAAACTAGGAATGTGTAGGGAAAAAGAGAAAGGGTAAATGTTATATGTTTGGCTAAATACTAGAATATTAGATAAAGATTAGAAGGGGATTTGGAGACAATCCAATTAACGATGGGCTTATTTAAAAGATGAGGAAATTGAGACTAGAGATATTAACTAACACACCCATGACAACAAAGTGTTCTGGCCAGTACCGGAATTCAGGGTTCCTGAATCCAATACTATACTGGACCACCAAACTCTCACTTAAAAAAAAGTTTCTTCTCTCTTAAATACAACTTAAGTTGTCAATTAAGCAAAGCAAAAGTTATTGTCTTTCTTGATCTCTTGTTGATATACAAGGAGTTATTTATATTTCCATACTACTCGTTCACTCCTTTGCTCCCTGATGAGACAAAGCCTGAATTTATTTCAATCCACTTCATCCCCTATTTCCTTAACTACTATTATTATTGTCTCTCTTGCCCTTGTGAAAGTGCTCCTCTGCCTTCAGGAGAGCGGAGCCTTAGCTAATATGCAGCACTTGTTGGTAATGGAAAGTTAAATTCCCCTTATCTCCAGATTCTGCAGAACAGCCTGGAACACCATTCTGGGTAAAGAAGCACTTTGGTCTGAGCTGTCAATCTACAAGAAACACTCATGATTATACAACTTATGACGTAGAAGGCATCCATGGCTAAATGCTGATGTTTTCTCTCAATGGCAATAACCCAACGATTTGGTTAAACTGTCACCTGAAGCCCTGTGGAGACTGGGTTTGAGCTCTCCTTTATGGAATTATAATTATTCAGAAACGAAGACTGATTCCTTAATGCTTTTCTGCCTATAGCTAATTATACTTATTTAAGTGCCTGAATCATTCCGTGATATGGTACTAAATCGAGTATTTGGGAAGAAACTGGGACTGCATGCATATTTCTAAGTATATGGCTTACTAAAAAGGTAACACCATATTATGTATGGAAAATAGTTAGCTCGATATGTTCCTAACCTACTTTTCTCTCTTGGGCATCATTCTGGATACACCAGTACATCTTGACACTATATTCTGAAGCCAAGATGTTACTGGCATACCAATGAATCACACTCATTTCTATTTCCTTCTGTCTGTTTCCTGTCAGTCAAGAGCAACATAAGTGAGAGAGTTATCATTTATTGAGATGGCAAAAAAGAAGGAAGAGAGGGAGGGGGAGAGGGACAGAGAGAGAAGAAGGAAGGAAGAAAGAAAGGAAGGAAGGAGGGTCAAAAGATCCATGTTGTAACAAAGATTTCTGTCTTATTTCTTCTTAGCTTGGAAGTATAGTGAGGTAGATATTCCTAGGTGTTTTGTTAGGTCAAAAACCAAAGCTAAAGACTACGAAATGGGCCTAACAAAAACCATGGATTAGTTAATAAGTGTATCTGTTAAATGAAGAACAAGACATAATAATTAAGGATAGCACTTTCTCAGACAGCAATTCCTTATATTACCTTCTACAAAGCTATTAAATATTTCTAAGACTATAATGCCAAATTATAAAGACGCTTTGGGCACAATAAATTTTTAATCCCCTATCTTGATGACAATTTTTCTAAAACCTGATCCAAGCTCATTCAAGATCCATTTTAAAAATTTAAATATTGTATACTGTGTCAATATAAAGAAGGCTGATAATTTCCTAACACAAAAGAAAATCTATTGAAAAAATGTCACTAAAGTATATATCAATGGCTATAAACATTTTATATATTTAAAAGCTCTGCTTTGCCCCTGCATGATATGTGATGCAATCAGCATAGAATTCCTATGCTGTCTTACACAATCTCAGTAGAAATCTGATACTCACAATTATAAAATTTACGCCCTTTCTGAAAGCAAATCATGTTTAGCTCACTTATCAATTTCATTCTTGGTAAAGAAAAGCAAAAAAGTCCAGGATAAAAGGTGACACATGGTGTTGTCTTGTTTCCTACTCTTCCTTTGCTCCTGAAAAGCAGTAGCAATGTTTGACTTCTTAAAGACAGAGATTAGCATGAGTGTTTTTATACTTGACAATGTGGAGAAAAGTAAACACTTGATATAATTTTGTAGGATAGTAACTGTTGGATAAGATACGAGGCAAATAATCTGATATGAACCAGCAATGAAAGTTCTCCTTTCTCTGAATATTGGAGGAAAGATAGTTTAGAAATTAAAACGAGAATGGGTAAACACAGATTAGCACTGTACGAATGTGCAGAAAGGAATAAAGTGGAGTAAATATTTTTAGCATGTTTTCAACCAATCACAATAACTGACTGTGCATAGATACTTATATTTAGAGAAAAATGCCCAGTAACAAGATAAATGTTCTTCCCTGGAATGGGAAGAAAAGTTACCTTAATTAAATATTGGCCCAGCTACTTCAAAGAATTAAAAATAAAACAAGATCTCAGAGAATCAGACATAACTAAGACTTTCTATCACAATACCCTTACGAGTGAGCACGTGATTGATGAGGAAGCGGGAGATTGGCATCTTGGCCCGAATGGTCCATTCTGAGCCTTCTTACGCTACTTAACGGCACCCACATAATAGAACCCACGATACAGGCAGACATCCTCTCAAAAGGGAACAGCATGAGAAAGGAGAGGAATGTAATCACGTAACACACAGAGGATCTAGAATCTGGGCACCTCTCTTTTGCAACGAATATTAGCAATTCCGTCTTAAAGTGATAACAGCAGGGAAATTCCAAGCCAAAGTAGTCACTGTGGCCTTAACTCACCCGATTAGGTCTACATATTACCTCATCTACTGCAAAAGATCATACTTCGTGCTCAGGCCAACACAACTTTTAAGCACAAGAAGTTGAGTGAGGTGTCTACACAATTCAAACTCACGTCCCCCTCTTTTTTTGAAAGCCCCATAAGAAGGAGGCTTTCACCAATGCTAAGACTATTACAATGGTACATTTTCTTCCCATTACCTCTACTTGAGGATGATTATAAATATAACAACTCCTTATATGTATACAGCATTTTACAATTTTCAAAATGTGTGGAGTGGGTTCATATACATTGATTCTCAGTTAATCTGTTCAATAACACAGATTGGTCCAGGTAACCCAAATCCTAGGAAAATCTTGACTGATTTGCTCGAAGTCACATGGGTAGTCACTGGTAGAGCTGGGCTCAAATCTAGTCTAGAGTCCACATTATGGGGAAGAAAAAAAATTAAATTTCAACATGGAACCAAGTTTTTAGTGAAACTATCTATGATACATAGTTCACTGGGTCCCTGTGCTCGGGAGGATAGGAGGCACCCAATAGCTGGTGCTGATAATGTGTGTTTAGGTATGGCAGTGAATGACAACAGGGAGAAAAATTAGAAAAATGTGCTTTCAGCATGGACCTTTCTGATTATCTTAATGGTTTATTTTAGCGCCCTTTTAAGGTTGAAGGCCAAACATGTGATGCTCTTTTTTTTTAAGGTTATTATTCTCGAATTCATCAAGACTGAGTTCAAAACTTGGCACTGAAAAATCTGACTAATTCATGAAGAAATAACATATTTCAATTTTGCTGGTATGGGTAAGAAAACCGATATGATTCATTTTATTAACTAAATCTGTTTTTAAAAACCAAAAAAGTCATTATTTTCAAACTGCGTGAAGCAAGGCAGAATCATTTATTTCCCAACAAATGGTACCAGTTACAAGGCTGTTTTCTCTTCCTCATGTGGAGAGTTTCCCATAGACTGTTAAATATAACTCACTGAGTTGATTTGGAAAATACCAAGAAAACCATATACTGTACAGCTCCAATGACTGGAGTTAACAAAAACAAACCAACCCTCCCTGGCCCCCAGAAATGTAAATAAAAAGTTAGATTTCCCTGTACTACATTTGATTGCATTAATTGATGTTTAAAAAAAATCTGTTGAAAATAAAGCCCAGCAGTAGCATTTTTCTTTCCTAAATCACAATAGCAGCACATTACAAACATTACCAGAAGGTCCCCTGGTACGATTGTAAAGTTCCACTCTGGCAGTAAAATGCAGCCACTATGTGTTCTCCATTTTCAATTCTACCCTCCCAAATATGTAAGAAAGCAGGTCACAAATGCAATTAAGCCTCCTCGCACATTGATTAAATATTAATTTCCAGTGAATGCTCAGAAACTGAATGGTCAGCCACTAAATCTTTTTTAATTTATAAAAAACAAAATCTTATTCTAAAATAAGGTTGGAGATCTGATAGCAAGTAGACCATTACTGAGTCCAATTCTGTAATCTGTCACTTGTCCACTGTCACAAAGTTGCTTCCACAGTGGGAGGAAAATTCCTGACACACATGGCAAGTGCTTGGTAGGTCTAGCATATTAGCAGACATAGACCTCTACCAAAGCCTCACACTGACTTACACTGCAGTACATGGAAGAGACAGTATTTATAAAAGTCATCACAGGCATTACGTGCAAAGCCTCTCTTCCCATGCACCATGGTGGAGAGATTTTAAAAACTCAGGCTTTGGAACCCTGCCACTAACAAGCTGTGTAATCTCCCCTACGTTATTTAACCTCACCTTAGTTGAACCATCTATCCATTGGGGCTATCAAGTTCCTACATCATAAGGCTGAGAAGTGAGACCCATTCAAGATAATCTAGATCAAGAGTCTATCAGTTATTGTTGTTATTAAGCATGAAACAAATGTTTGCTCATTTGTTAAAATATCTTATATCAAGTGTCATTTTACTCTTTAGAGTTCATTTATTCATTTTGTTCCTCTATATTTCTTCCCCTCCACTCCAGAGAGGAAAGAGAGAGAGAAGGAGAAGAAGCAAGAGGCTGTGGGGCGGAGAGGAGCACTGGTTTCAGTGTGTTTAGACTGAAAAGCGAGAGAGGAAGTCAGAGTTCCATAGAAGTTGTTTTCTCCTCTATGTTCAGTTCTGTTAGCTGCCTTAAAGCAGTTTTGGGTCTTGTAGGACTTGAGAAGTAGAATTGAGACAGCAGATCCAAGGGCAGAAACACTGAGACTGCTCAGCGGAATGCTGTTAGTGGGAGTGGGAAAGTCTGCGCGGCCTTCAGGAACGGTGGGCCTGTCTCCCCTGCCCACCCTGCCTCCAGAGCCTAGCAGGGCTGTCAGGAGCAAGAGCAGCATTTGTCAGGCTCCTAGCCATGTGGGATTCTTCGGGCAGATCCAGCAGAGAACTTTTGTTAGTTTTTTAACTTAACCCAGACATTTATGAGGAAATCTCAGCATACGGTAATGATAAAATTTAAAACAATACCCAAAAGATGTTAATGCTGTTAAATTATCCACTTTTGAAAACGTCTTCCTGTCAAGGCATTGCCATAACGATATTGGTTATTTTTTTTTCCCTTCGTCCTCCTCGTCTTCTCCTCTACCCAACTGTGTACGAGTGTGCTTTTGTGTGTATGGGGGGAGGGGAGAATTGTTTAGATAATCTATCAGTGTATTTGTTGAGATGACACAGAACGTTAGTCCAGAAACGAGGAAGCATGGTACAGCTTACATGGAAAAGAACGGTCACACCATTTGCTGTTCCTCAGGCTCAAGTCCCCAGCCAAGTCTCTTCTCCTCACTCAGAATTAATTTCTCCTCTGAACTCCTACCATACTTTATAGGACTCTTAGGGCGTTTATCATAGTCTCCTCCATGGCATAAATACATATTTTATTTCCCCTACAAGATACATTCCTTCTTTATTATCCTCCTTATCACTTACTAGGTCTGTTCTCAAGACAACTGTGTTTTTTCATTATTGTTGAATGAATGAATAGAAGGAAGGAGACAAGGAAGGAACGGAGAGATTGTCCGTGGATTGGGTCCGTGGAAGGGTGGATTGTCTGTCCATCCATGGACTGGGCAGGAGTATATAGCTGGATCTTTCTTTGTATCCCCCCACAATTCAACATGTGGCCAAAGAGATCTTTTCAAATTCATATTGTTCCTCTACCAGGGACCTGCCTCTTGCCTAGCTCTCTTACTTTTGATCAGCCCAAAAGTTAAAAGTAAAAGCAATTGTGTTTTAGCTCTGTCCTCTACATTTATTTCTATCTAAAAAATAATAATATTTTCTCCTTTTCTAGCAAGGCCTACTTACTGTCTGCCAGGGTTCCAGTCAACTTCATTTTCTCTTGACAAGCAGAAAAATGATGCCCAGGCCCTGCCCCATGCATTTTACACTCAGCTGCTATCATTTTCCAGGTATGGATCTCTACTGAGTCTTTCATACAAATTTTTCTTCACTTTACTTTTTTAAGTTTCAAGTAAAAAGAATGGGATAAAAAAAAAAAATTCGTCTTAATAAGTACTTCCAACGCTACTGTAGTCCACTTGTGCCACGCTGTCTTACTATTCACGGGCAATCACAATTTTCTTTCTTTAGAATGCCACTTCATTGTAACCTCTAGAAATCAGAAGATATCAGAAATCACTGAGTTTAGAAAAAATTCTGGGGATTAGTCTGATTTTAAAAACTCAATTAACAGTTGCTAAGGAAAAATACATTTCAAAAATCGAGACGGAAATATCTGCTTTGGGTATCTGCATTATACTAGTCTCTCAAGACCTTCACCCTCTTAACCGAGTGCTGTGATACCTGACCAGCTATTCTAAGTAAAATGGACACCCGAAGTCGGCTGGTGAACAAGGAGCGGACAAGAGGAGGTGCACAGCGCCGTGTGCCAACATGATGCTTTCCCTCACTTGAAGGGGCTACACTGCCAGTTCAGTAGCCTTTGCAACTCTCACTTTCCGAGTCACAGGGTTGGGTCTTCTCATTAGCACTGTAAATTCCCCTCCTCTAAGAAGAGCACAGATGTCAGCGAGTCTGACCCAATATCTGGCTGATCAGATGCTGTTTACTTTCATAAGCCCGAGGTTTTGGTGCATCTTGAGACGAGGCGGTGGGATTCTTCGTGGCCCTCCTTGTTGGGGGGAAGTAACGGAATGCACAACAGGCCCACAGAGGGCCGGGGCCCACAGCCGCAGATCTGTGTTAGGCGAGGGCTGCTGTTTCCCATGGAAAGCTTCCCTAAAGGACAAAGGGTCCAGACTGCTTCTCTGCAAATGCAATCTGCAGGAGGCTCCGGTCCCCTGAAACAACCAGGCAAGCCTTGGCACATCCAGCCCGGGACAAACAGCCCACAACCTTGTCCTCTTTAGAAAACGTTCTTTGTATGGAATTAAATAAATAAATAAGTGCTTGCATACATCTATGCATACATCCATACAAATATGAAATGAATCTCTTTAATAATTTGAAGAAATCATCTCAGCTCATGTATGAGGCAGCCATTAGGGGCCTGTGACAAAGGGGCCTTTGGGTTTTCTCTTTACCTTTGATCTGCATTATGAAATGTTAATGTCCACCCCATCGGAGCCCCTTCCAGAAACACACCCTTTCCTGAAAGGCTTACCCCTGCCCACTGCGACTTCCACTCAGATTCTCCATTTATATTTCAGTACTGACTTTGAGCTCACGCCCAGAAGCACTGACATTTAGAAACAGGGCTAGCCGAACTGCTAAATACAATTTATTGATGATAAAGAGCACAGCCGAGATTAAATTGTGGCAGTTTAATAACAAACACACTCCTAGCTCATGCATCTTGACATTACGCATACACCTAAGGTATGAAACTTCACTCCAAGTGTTTTGTCTACAGTAGGTCATGTGGGGTGGGGGCAGTGTCCACAGAATCTGTAATTTTGTGTTGATTAGGTAGGAAACAACCACCAGCACATATTTTGATATCTCTATTAACAGCCTGTTCATGTCTAACTGCAAAACTTGGTTGCACTTCTTTCACCATCTTTGCCCAAGACAGACCAGTAAACACAATTCCTCTCTCTATAATTAGCCTTTTCTCTGAGGGCCCTGAAGTAAGTCTGCATGCCGTAGATTTAATATCCAGTGCTATATCCATATGTGCTGCCCTTGCCTGGTCCCAGAGCATATAAACTCCCCTATTAGCAGCCTTGACTGCTTAATTATGCAGATTTTTTTTGTACCCGCCTGCCTGTAAAATTACTGTGTCTAACCTTTTTTTTTTCCTCTTTGCACCATGCTGGCCATTCTAATGAAATCGGCGTAGGGGAAAGGGCCTGATTTGCAGTTATGGAGGCTGGATCGCACTGGCAATCTGTCCTTAGTGGGAGTTACAAAAGAAGTCAAATGCCTTCATCTGGTTCTACCCTATCATCCCCAAGGTGATTGAGTTCACTTCCCGATGCTTCCTAAGTTTTCCTCAGGCTGTCCAATCAGCACGTCCACCAGGGAGCCCAGCCTAGCTTGCAACAGTCTCTGTATCTAGTTACAGCCCCACCAGGGACAGTCAACCATCCACCCCCAAGCCTTCAGATGAAAACCTTTTCTAACAAGGCCGCCCAGCGCCAATGAAATAACACACATCTGCATATCCACTGGGTCCCATGTTTCTTGTGCTCATGGATTATGTATCTTGCAGCCTCTAATAAAGAAATGCAGTTCTTTGTTTAATGTTTATCTTGTGCTTGTTAAGCAAATGCTAATGTTGTATCAGAATGCTTTAGTGCTATTTGGGTTTTTGGTGATTTACTACAAGACAATCTGCTGTGAAGTAAATTTAGAGAGAGGGAGAAAAGGGGAAAAATCATTCTGCTTGAAAGGGAGAAAAAGAAAAAGGTTTGACACAAAAATCAAGGAAAAGGGAATGAGATAGCGTGGGGAGAATGAGGAGGTGAGAGAGCGCTCAAGAGACAAAGAGACAGAGAGGCAGACAGAGGGACAGACACACATACACATGCGCAGTGGTGGGGAGGTGGGGGAACAAGCGGGGCCTTATATAAATCCCCTGGCCCCAGGCTGACATACCCACTTCATCACTGGGCAGTTGGAGACTCGAAGCTAGGGAATAAACCCCGTACAATTTCCAAAAGGGATGAGATTATAACTTCCCCTTCAGTGATAGGTAAACAGTGTCCTGAAGGGTAAACAAAAAATAAATAAGCCTTTTTTTGTTGTCTGCCTTTGTGCACTGATGGTTAGCACTGTGCACTGTTATTCACAGACCACAGGGAAGCCCTAAATTTAATTGTTCATGCCTAGTTCTGCTAGAAATAGGCAAAAATAATCAGAACCTCCCTCCTCCCAATTTCAGGGAGAGGTGGGGGCTAGGGGAAAAGAAAAGAGGGTGGCAGCTTGAAAGCTGATGAATGAATGCCCTTGATTTATCCTTTGGCAAGATGGGATACGGATATCCACCGTGCAAACCTTTCCCGCCTGCTCTTCAATGCCTGCAACCCTGTTAGGAAAGAAGATGTCATTTTTGTACTGAGAGATCACATATTTCCACCCTATTCACATTTTTGAGAGGAGAGGTCAAAATGCAATCCTCTGAAAGTAAAATTGGGAGGTCAACATGTTTTATAATTACAGTTAATAAAATTTGTATGAATTGTGAGGATAATGAGGTCTTAGATTTCTGTGTTTTACAATATACAAAGACTGATAAGAGGTAATGATCTCACAATATATACAAATATTAAATCATTATGTTGCACACCTGAAACTAATATGTTATATGTCAATTACATCTCAATAAAAAAAGAGATATAATGATGAAGAGAATAGAAAGGTGAGTAGGATAAATAAGTATTTTGCTCAGGAAGTACACTTGTCACAAATTATAGTCTTTTCTTTTCCCTCCTCTCTGCATTTCACAAAATAAATAAATATCCAAAAGGATGAAAAACTCTAAGTGGATAAATGAAAAGCAAACACCTACCATACGAACACATACTCTGTAAAGTGAAAATTACATCTGCACAGAAGAATGCCATGTTAGCTTTCTTCTTGAGTAAACATCTCTATCCTTAACACACCATAGAAGCTGAGGATAAATTTTGTCTTCATGATTAATACAATTAATTATAAGTACTCTGATTCTTTAGAAATACTTCAGTGATATCACAGAAGTTTCCATTAAAAGGGTGAGCTAATGCTTCAGAAAATCTATGTGTAATATACCTTACTCTTTTCTTTGCTGAACACATTTTTTAAGTGTTCATTTTATCTTTCCTCTGAACATGATTTTCCTTAATAAATTTACTGCTTTCTAATGGTGGTCTATTAACACACAAAGGCTTAACCCAAAGCCCTTTATAGGCCACCGGAAGAGAGTAGAATAGACTGTGAAGGCATCCATTTGCTACGTGAAGAACTGGAAATCTAAAGTCTGGGATTCTCAAGAATACTGCTTCTTAAGTCATCTATGGTTCTCTGCAGAGAGTAAAGCTTAATTATTACCAGTGGGCATGATTTCGGGATGTGCCACTTGTTCTTTGGGGTCTGACCAGGAATCAACTTCCTTCCATGATGTCATTTCACTAAATAATATGATCATGACAGACTTCATTTTGGCTCAAAGCAAATCCTACTGCTGAAAGGTCTCTCTTCGCATTGTCTTAGCCACTTGGTCCCCATTGGGGGCTATTATTAGAATTGGAATTTAATGTATCTCTTTTCCTCTTTAAATTTAACAGAGGGTCAAAAAAGACAGAAAAAGGAAATCAATGGCACATTTCATTAGCTGGCTCTCATACCTATGGCAGGCTGTGAATCATGGGGCTTTGCTATTCAAAAAGTATCACAAAAGATCTCCAAATAATAAATAAGAGCAAAATATGCATGATTGGGTCTGTCCCCTCAGTGACTTATAGGACATTCCATTCTTATATCACTAATTCACACTATACTCCTATGAAGTAGCTATGTTCTGTGCATTATATTCTCCATTATATACTTAAGAAAACAGAAGAACCAAAATATTGAAAAATGTCCCTGAAAGATGAATGTTTAATTCCAGATCTCTCGCTTTCCCCAGGAGTGGTAGAATTCAGGCTACTCAAGAGCCTGGTGCCCATTTAGCCACAGCTTGCTTTAAGGGGGAGCCTGACTCCAGTGGGTTTTGAAAGAGCTTCACCTCACTTTCTCTGCCACAGTAACCTCAGTAATGCTCTATCCATCTGGCCTAGAGACCCAGGCATTCAATGTAGAATGTTTTCAGAGATAAGCCCTTAGGATTTAGGTGTTGAAAAGATTAAAAACTTGAATACAACTACATTTTCACTCTGGAACTTTCATTGACCAGGGTGACCCAAGGGCAATGGGTGACTAGGGAGATGTGACACTGTGGTATACTCCAGAGGCACCAGAGCACTGTAGATTCAACTGCTAAGACTTTTAGGCACTCCATGGAGAACAGAATGTGGTAGTAGTGGCATCACCCAGAAGCCAGGCTAAATGATCCTGGAGCCCTCTGAACTGCTGTTGGAACAGAATCCAGGGTGAGAATAAGACAATGGGTTGCTTGAGGGAGGAAGGGGGCTAGAATGAGAAAATGGGATCCTTGAAGGGTGGTGATTAGAATTAGAAAATGGGTTGCACAGGGTGGGGAGAGATTCCAGTTGAGGGAACTTCTGGGAACTACTGTGTTAAAAAAAACAACTAACAAAAGGCAATCCTTGAAGCTCCATTTAGAATGATATTTAGAGTACATTAAGACCTACACTCAGGAACCATCCTACACACAAATTTTCTAAAACTTGCGGGATGGAAGTTCTACTTTGAATTGGCATAATAAGCTCCAACTAGATCAAACTTCCTGCAGATAAAAACTATAAATCCTGGACAAAACAATAAAAAAAAATTAACCTGAAGGCATTGGCATGTGAATAAAGGCAGGCAGAGTCTGGAGAGAGTCAACACTTAGAAGAAGGGGATAACACAAGATGAATTCCCTATTTTTAAAATAGATTTTAGCTGCATATGGATGCTAATAGTCCAATAGAAAACTATAGTATTTCTGTGGAATTTTGAGCAAGCATAGCCACTAGAGAGTAAGGGGAAAACCCTGGAAAGGAAAGAGCCTGGAGGGGGTGGGGAAAACACAATCTTGTGTAAACTGTGCCCAAATCTCTGGCTGACTTCTGAACCATACAAGTACAGGACTGACTGCAAGCAGCCCAGTTAAGTATTTTTTAAAAACAACAACAAACTACTGAACCAATATTTGAGCTGCAGTCCCAGAGTTAGAGTCTGCAGTTTGAGTCCAATCAAGTCACTTGCCTCCTAAAACAAAAATATCAGCGCTCTTTGAAGAAATATAACAGAATCCAGAGTTATGTACAACATAATATTCACTATGTCTAAGATACAATTCAAAATTACTGGGCATGCAAAGAAAATGGAAAATGTGATGAACTTTCAAGAGAAAAGACAACTCAGATGTTAGAATTAGCATCCAAAGATTTCAAAGCAGCCGTTATAACTATGCTCAATGATGTAAAGAAAAATATACTCCTTGTGAATAAAAACAAGTCAGGGACAAGAATCCTAAATAAGGTACCAAACGGAAATTCTAAAACTGAAAATTGTAATTTATTACATAAAACAATCACTGTATGGGCTTAAAAGCATAATGGATATGATCATGGAGAAAGTCAATGATTGTGAAAACAGATCAATAGAAATAATTCATTCTGAAGAACAAAGAATAAAGTACTGAAAGAAATGAACAGAGCCTCAAGAACTTGAAGGACAATATCAACACATGGGGTAATTGTGGTACCAAGGAGAGGAGCAAGAGAATAAGAAATAATAGTTTAAGAAATAATGGCTGAATATTTCCCAAATTTAGTGACAGACACAACTCTACAGATTCAAGAAGCTCAGCAAACTCCAAGTAAGAGAAGTATAAGAAAACCACATAAATTCAAGATAAAGGGAAAATCTTAAAAGCAGCAAATGAAACAAAATAACATCCAAAAAACGCCACAAAAACATATTATGTAGGGGAAAACAATGCCTCGAATGGCCTCTGACTTCTCACTAGAAACAACACGGCCCAGAAGATAGTGAACCAACACCTTTCAGGGACTGAAAGAAAAAGAAAACTGTCAACCTATAATTCTATATCTAGCAAAAATATCCTTCAAGAAGGAAGGTGAAATAAAAATATCTCTATATAAGAACACAAAGAGAATTTGCTGCTAGCAGATCTGAACTACAAGGAGTGTTTCTTCAGGCTGAAGAGAAATTGGATCCAGATGAAAACTTGGATCTTCAGGAAAGACTGAAGAGCATTAGAAACAGTAAATACCTGGTAAACACACAAAACTATTTTTCCTTTTAATTTCTTTAACTTTAATTTCTTTGCTTTAAAGCAAAAATTACAACATTGTCTTGTGAGGTTTATTATACATGTAGATATAATACCTACGCAATCTATATCATAGATGGATCTATACAGTTACAAAGTTTCTATGTTTTATATAAAGTGGTAAAATATTAACTCTAGGTAGACTGTGAAAAATTAAGGACGCATATTGTAATCCCTAGAACAACCACTAAAATAATCAAGAGGTACAGCTAAAAAGCCTAGCGATAAATTATAATGGAATTCTAAAAAATATTCAAATAATCCAAAAGGAAGCAGGAAAGGAGGAAAAAAATTTAAAAAAATTAAAAAAAAAAAAACAGAGAGGGCAAAGAGCAAACAAATAAGAAATAACAGGCCTAACACCAACCATATTAATAATTAGATTAAGTTATAATGGACTGAACACTAATTAAAGGCAGAGATTGTCAGAAGGAGTAAAAAGGAAACTCCAACTAGATGCTGTCTACAAGAGATGCAATTTAAATATGAAGACTGAGAGATTGAAAGTAAATGGATAGAAAGAATACAGACCACACATAGAATAAGCACAAGAATGCTGGAGTGGCTATATTAATACAGGCTTCAAGACAATATCGCCAGAGATAAAGAAAGATATTTCAAAGTGAAAAATGGGTCATTGATTAGGAAGATATAACAGTCATAAATGTGCATGTATTTAAAAAGAGCTTCAAAATATATAAAGCAAAATTGATAGAATTTAAGGAAAAAATAGACAATTTTACAATCGTAGATGGTTATGTGAACACCTCTCTTAGCAACTGATAGAACAACTAGATGCCCCCATCACTAGTGACACAGACCATCTGAACGACACTATCAACCACCTTGATCTAACTGATAGCTACAGAACATTATACTCAACATCTGCAGATACACATTGTTTTCAAGTGCACACGATACAGTCACCAAGATTGACCATATGTTCACCCATAGAACAAGTGTCAATAAATTTAATAGAATTGAAATCATACACAGCGTGCTAGCTAACAACAATGGAATTAAATTAGAAATTAATAGCAATTGATATCTAGGAAAACTCCAGATATTTGGAAATTTGAAGCACATTTCTAAATAATCCATGGATCAAAAAAGAAATCACAAAGGAAATTAGAATATATTCTGAATTGAAGGGTATTGAAAATTCAACATTTTAAAATTTGTGGGATGCAGCTAAAGCATTTCATAGAAGGAAATTTATAGGTTTAACTGCTTATGTTAGAAAGGAAAAACAAAGTCTAAAACTAGTGACTTAGGTTTTACCTTAAGAAACCAGAAAAAGAAGGACAAATTAAACCTAAAGCCAGAATAAGGAAGGAAATAATAAAGATAATAGAAATCAATGAAATAGAAAGCAAATCATAGGGAAAATTAATGAAATCAAAAGTCAATTCTTTGAGAAGATCAGCAGAATTGATAAACTTATCTAGACTGATCAAGAAGAAAAGAGAACACAAATTACCAATATCAGAAATGAAAGAGTATCACTATTGATCCTACAGATATTTAAGGATAATAAGGGAATATTATGAACAACTTATGCCAAAAAATTTGACACAAAATTAAACAAAAAATCTGAACAGCTTTTTATCTGTTAAATAAATTGAATTCATTAATGAAGGAAGGAAGAAAGGAAGGAAACTAACTCCAGGCTCAGATGGTTTCATCGGTGAATTCCAACAAGGATGTAAGAAAAAAATAACACCAATTTTAAACTCTTTCAGAAAATCTTTTGTGAGGTCAGAATAATTCTAATACCCAAACCTGAAAATGCCCTTATAAAACTTGGAGGATCGGCCTACATCCAGAGTGGATTCATTCAATCATGTTAATATACTAAAAGGGACATTGATGGATCAAAAAAATAAAGGAATGAAAAGTAACTGGAATATTTTACCCTTTCTTATTCTTATCCATGTATCTATTTAATAATAAATAGATCAACCTCTTTAGACTTGAAAACCAATCTGTGCACAAATGCCTTGGGCTCTCTTCTCACTTTTGGAGCACTCTCTCTTCATTAGGCAGGCATATTTACCTCCTGCCTGCAGTAAGATACTGGAGGTGGGGTGTGGGGTAATACAGTAGTCCCCCGTTATCCAAGGAATATGTTCCAAGAACCCCAGGGGATGCCAGAAACCACGGATAGTACCCAACCCTGTATATACTATGTTTTTTCCTATACATACATACCTATGATAAAGTCTAATTTATAAATTAGGCACAGTAAGAGATTAACAACAATAACTAATAATAAAATAGAATAATTATAATATATTGTAATAAAAGTTACCATAGATCTTAGCAACCTCAGCATATGATTTTTTTTTCCTTCTTTGTTAAGTAAAGAACTTCCCCCTTTTCACTTAAGGAAGCACTTGACAGCTTTTCTTTGGCATCTCCAAACTATCAGCATCACTACTCTTGCACTTTGGGCCATTATTAAGTAAAATAAAGGTGACTTGAATACAAGCACTGCAATACTGTGACAGTCAATCTGATAACCAAGACACTACTAAGTGACTAAAGGGCGGATAAAGTACACAGTGTGGATCTGCTGGACAAAGGGATGATTCATGTCCCCAGTGGGACAGAACAGGACGTCAGGAGATTTCATCACGCTACTCAGAATGGCGCGCAATTTCAAACTTATGAATTGCTTATTTCTGGAATTTTCCATTGCATATTTTTGGGCCGTGGTTAACCCCGGAAAGTTTTGGTCAAAAACTTTTTGGAGAAAAACACACAGCAAAACATATACCTCTGTCATTTCACTAAATTTGTTCTCACTTATCCCCTAAAAAAGAAAATAGGGTGAAAGGGAAGAAGGAAAGTTTTTTATATTTTTAGAAGAAATGAAATATCTGCATGTGGAAGTAGGAAGCAAAGAGTATATTAACTATTACTCTTCCTTTCCTTACCATTGTGGAGGAGAGGCAGTGGAGGCACAGCAGTGGCACTGAGAATTATTAGGGGATGGTAATATTTCAAGAAGTTCTACGAAGGAAGCAGAAAAAGTATTCACTAAAAGTTCAGAACGTAGGAGATTTAAAGAATGGAGGAGCTTATAACGGGAATGTCAGAGTGACAGAAATCCCTGTGTCCCTCCCATGGCCATCCCAAGTGCCTGGCTTGGGCTGATGGCACAGAAATATCTTCTGGTGAGGGCCAATGGAACTCAGATCTTGCTTTGCATTCTGCCTCCCCCAGTTACAGAACTGTCTCTTCCTGTTACAACTCTCAAAGTAGTGGTCAATGAGCATTTAGTTAGTAATTGTTCAGGTCAAGGTAGAATAACAGAAACCAGATTTACCCTCCTATCTGAAACAAATAAGAAAAAATGGACAAAATATATGAAACTCCTTTTTTCAGACATTGGACATGAGGCAGTGCAGGACGGTGATCTCTGAGGGAGGGAAAACACACGAGGTAAGCCACAAATTGCCCAGCTTACTGTCTAGAGACAGTGTAGGGAGAGGAAACCCAGGATGAACAAGGAGGTCTTCTTGAGCTGACAGCCCAGGGAGGCTAAGCTACAGTTCCTACAGCAGAATTCCAGAGAAGAGAGAACTGTCTAGAGAGAGTACTGAGGATCTGTACAGGGTCCTCCCTGATTCTTAAGCTGAGTGTTGATCACTACATGCACATGAGGAAGTTATGTGAGGCCAGGGAAAATCCCTCCTGAGAGCAACAGAGGGAAAATTCCCCACAGCTCACACAAGGCTCACACAAGTCAGAGTAGAAAACCTCATACTTCAGTATCATCATTGCATTGAGTAGAGTATTCAGAAGGGTAGTATTGCCTCAGTAGTGGGGAAAAATTAGCCCTAAATCTTAGGTTGCTCTGTTCCCACCAAAAAATAAATAAATAAAAGCAAGCCTCTAAAGGATCAAATTATTACCAAGTAAGTTAACTGCTTCCCAGAACAAAGCTCAAGAATATTTATATAAATACAGAAATATCCAGCACCTAACACAAGGTATAAAATTCACAATATCTGACATTCAATAAAAAATTACCAAGCATGCAAAGAAGCAGGAAAATGCAACGAATAAGGCAAAGACAAAAGTCAATCAATAGAACAGATATGGAAATGTCACAGATGATAAAATTAGCAGACAAGGACACTAAAAAAATTATCATAACTATATTCCATGTATTCAAGAGGTGGAAGAAACATTGAGCATACTTAATAGAGGCGTGAAAGGCAGAAAAAGACCCATATTGAACTTTAACAGATGAAAAATACACTGGATGGATTTAACAGCAGATTAGACATCACAGAAGAAAAGACTGTGAATTTAAAGACATAGGAATAAAAACTATCCAAAAATGAAGCACAGAGAGAAAAGGGACTGAAAAAAAAATGAACAAAGCATCAATGAGCTGTGGGACAACTTCAAGCAGCCTAACATATGTATAATTGGAATCCCTGAAGGAGGGAGTACAGAAAAATATTTGAAAAATACGTAATTTTCGAATGACAGACTGTCATGGACATTCAGGTTATTTGAATATGTTATAATTCTCTATATTTTCATGGTTTTAAGCATATATTATTTTCTGAATATGGTAACTAAAAATATATTATATCTGGAAATGCCTAATATTTAAAAATAAGCCCATATTTAAAACCTGGAATCATGTATATTCTACAAATAGACGAGTGGTTTTTAGAATACATTCAAGAGGTAAAATGAAATTCTAATATAAATTTATCTCCTACTTTTTTTGGAACTGAATGTTAATGTATTACTGATGAAGAAGTTAAGAAATTTCTCACAGAGAGAAGGTTTTCTCGCTCTGATTAAGATGAAGGCAGCTTGTGAAAGGGAAGGAAAAAAAAGAAAAAAATTTGGTCATGGGTTGCAGAGAAAAATCAGCAAATTGTGGTATGAGTGATGTTATCAGAGAGAACGGAAACTGCCAAGATTTAGATCACAATGAGAAAAAAGGAAGGGGAAAAAAACCCCATCAGGAATAATATATCACATCATTATGTTGTACACCTTAAACTTATAGAATGTTATATGTCAATTACATCTCAATAAAACTAGAAAAAAATCAGGAACGAGTTTAAAGAATGAGAATAAAACATGGTCCACTCAGGAAGATGTAATTCATATACACTCAGATATTCATAGGTGTTTGGTTTGATCAATATAAAGCACTTGATTTAGGATGAAACTCTATCCACTTCTTCTTAAGCCAGTACTACTTTAAGCAGTCAACATTACACTGACCACCGAAAATATGAACCAGATTTTCCTCTATTTGGGATTAGGACGATAATTAGAGAGATGAACAATAATTATTTGCACTGTGGTCTACTTAAGACAAAGAGGCAAAAGAAGCAAACACTGCTTTTTGCCTCAAAAATTCATGTATACAAATACTGTATGATCTCACTTTGTGGAATCTAAAAAAAACCCAAAAAATCAAACTCATAGAAAAAGAGATCAGACTTGTGATTACCAGAGGCAGGGGGTAGGGGTAGGTGGAAATTGGAGGAGAGTGGACAAAAGGAACAAACTTCCAGTTATAAGATAAAATAAGAACTAGGGATGCAATGTACAACATGATGACTATAGCTAATGCTGCGGTATGACACATAGGAAAGCCGTTAAGAGAGTAAATCCTATGAGTTCTCATCACAAGGAGAAACTTTTTTTCTTTCTTTTCTTTTCATTGTATCTATATGAGAAGATGGATGTTAGCTGTACTTATTGTGGTAATCATTTCACAACATATGTAAATCAAACAATCATGCTGTATGCCTTTAACTTATACAGTGATGTCAATTACTTCTCAATAAAACTGAGGAAAAAAATTTGTCTGTAGACTACATTGTAAGTGGATTGCTGTAAAGCATATTGTATTTTTTTTCTATACACACAGTGGTATCACTGGAGGTTGAAATGTTGAGCCAAGACTCAATTTAAAATAAAATACAGAAATGATAAAGAAAAGGTGTAGGGACAAAGGGAAAAGCAACAATAATAACAAAACCTCCTCACTCAGTTTAAATAATAAAGCTAATATTGTCTAAGTCAAAAAACTTTAGAGCTAGGGTACCTTCATGCAATCTCCTCATTTCCTTGGGGTAAAGAGATTAACCTGGGTTATGAAGCTACTTGGTTTAAGGGAAGGAACTGAAATGCAAGTCTCCCACGTCACAGCACTGAGCCCTATCCACGGAACCCACCAATTTGCTTAAGAGGGAAGGGAGCATGAACCAACTCTATACATTGATTTTACAGAGGACTCCAATGACGGTAAAGTATACATTAACCCTTGTATACTCTTTCTACTATAACCTTTACCTACGTTGACCTAATAAGCTTTCTAAAAGAAACATTAATGCAATATTTAATTACCAATAATTTTGGGTTCTCAGAATTTAAAAACACATTTGAGGGTGCTAGTTTGGAGGACCTCAGCTCTTTTAAAAGATCTATCCATGATAGAAATGATCCCTTCTTTAACCTTTTAATAAATGATTCCCTTTGTGCCTTGTAAGCAACTCAAATTCACTCCATTAATTGTTATGTTCATAAATCATCATTCTAGCATCTTTGAGAGGAACAGTTGAGAGGCTGGGAACCAAGAAATCTGAATCCTGGCCCCAAGTCTGCTTGGGGCTTGGGTAAGTCATGGAACTGTTATGGATCTCAGCTTCCTCCGAAAACAAGAAGAGGACGGAATGCTCTCTCTGTTTCTCTAAATCTCTTACTTTCAACTGTAAGGGTTAGGAAAGCAAGAATCTCTAGAATCTTCTTTTATTTGTAAATATCTTATCTTTTTCTTCCCTTCGCTTTCCCTTTCTGAATGTATCAACAAGTAGAAGGATCTGTGAAAAGACACAGGGTGGCGATGAGCTAAAGTAACTGATATAATTTTTTCTATCTTATTTTTTAATATCAGCTCCAAGATTGATTCTTTGTCAGCTTACTGGCCACTTGGACCTTGCTTCAGAAACTAGGGAATACGTTAGTAAAAGCATCGGTAATCAGACTGTTTGACGAGTAGTGTGGTGAAATGACAAGAGTTGAAGAATTGGGACTGCCTTTATAAATTTATGGTTTAAATACAAGCTAATTTCAGGGGAATCCTTTATTTTTTGCTTTTTTTATTTGTACTGAACTCTTTTCCTTTTTTCTTTTTCTTAACTTTCACTCAGATTTCCTTTCCTGCTTTTGTTGTGTAGATGATTCTCATTTGCTAAGCTACCTTATTTTCAACTGTAGGAACCAATAAATGTCTTAACTATGCCAACAGTGCTCATAACTAGTAAAAATTCTATCCATCCAAGTTATATCAAATAAGAAAAAATATTTTGCTCTAAACAAATTAAATATGCATGTCAAATACACTCATCCAATAGTGTTAACACAGCTTCCAAAGCTCCTATTTTTAAATGATTGCTGTTAGAAAGATGTTACGTGTAAATGCTTCGAGTTACATAAATCCAAGCTATAGTCATCATAACAGGTAGCTGTACTTTATATTGCTAATGGAATTTTCTACTATGGCATTATGTTAAAACATTCAACCAAAATATCCTGAACACCATTTACGAGCATTGTATACAAAGTAGTGTGTCGCTTAATGACGGGGACAGGTTCTGAGAAACATGTTAGGCGATTTCTTTGTTGTGCGAACATCATACAGTGTACTTACACAAACCTAGATGGTATAGCCTACTACACACCTAGGCTATATGGTACTAATCTTATGGGACCATCATCATATACGCGGTCCATCATTGACCAAAGCATTGTTATGCGGTGCACGACTGTATATAAAAATGACTTCAATTAGTTGGTATTATATGTCTACCACTAGTACCTCAAAGAGTATGCACACATCAGATAAGTTATCTGCCTGAGATATGAATTCATCTTCAATACAATATTTAATATCATAAATTCAATAGTTTATACCTCAACGGGTATCCACCCCACGGGAGGGGTGGATTTTCTCCTCTTTTTATTTACAATGAAAATTGAATTTTAACTAGCCCCTGGGCATATGGTAGACAATAATCCATTGTTGAACATTAGTATTAGTATTTATCTAATTTATTGATGAAACAAAATAAGATCTCTGATTCAAATCAAGAGTTTGGCACTCTACATCTTTCAGTTTGTAGAACTGTTTGATTAACAATAAATTTCAAAGGAGTCTATTGATGTTAGGCAAATTTGGTCTAATACTAAGAGATATCAAGACATACCTTATGTTCAATTCATAGTTCAACCTCTCTTCCTAAAATGAAACAGTAAGCAGCAAATCATTTTGAATAGGCTGTGTGTGTGTGTGTGTGTGTTTGTGTGTGTGGTGTATTAAACAAGTTTGATTACAGGTTAACAAGATTGCATCAATTATCTCTTTGGCTATGTGGCATCCAAATAAGTAGGTGCTGCTTCAAGTAATTTAGAATAAAACTGACCAAAAAAGTGAATTTGGGCAAAACTAATATGGGTGTGTGTGTGTGTGTGCGTGCGCGTGCATGAGTATGTATGTAATGGTATCATAAATTTTCTCCAGGGAAATTCTCGAGGATAGATTTAATTTTCAAGATTGCTTTTTTATTATTATGAGTAGAAAGGTATGAATTGGCTGTGATTTTGCTACTGTTTCTAAGGAATGAACTTGCTATTATTCAGTACTAGCTGGTACTTTAAGTTTCAATGTGGATATCAGCCCATATTTTGCAAATGTTTGACCATTACTTGAGTGCAAAATTAGGAAATGGTGTATTCTATCTTACATTCTATTTCTAGTTGTAGCAAGCTTTTGGATATTAGTACAATTTTTACACACTGATCCCCCTTCAATGGCCCTCACCAATATAATTTTTGCCTCTACGTACTTTTTACAGTTAGGAATTTAGATCTTAGGAAGAGCCTCAAGAAGTAGCTGTCCTCCAGCACATCTCATAGGAATAAATAACCTTGTAAACTTGAAAGTAGACTTGACTACCCTGTAAGAGACCACATGAGAACATCCCAGCAATTTTGTCAAACCTCTGAACCTACTTCCAGGTCTCACAAGCAATCCTTGGTTTCTCAGGACCTTTTTTTCCCCAATCAAATCAACCAAAAAATATCCCTCTCTCTTCCCCTAGTCCCCAACTTTGTAGGCTGCAAACACATAAATGAAGTCAGGCTGTTGATCTTATGCTAACATTCTACCCAGTAATTTTACAAATTTAAATGAAGCAATATCTACTCTATTTTCTAGCCCCTCAAATGAATAGTTCATTACACATAAATAGAGGGATTATTAATAACTACATTCTGTTTTTCTATTCCCTCTGTAGTTTCAATTAGTTATGCAGATATTTACTTCCTTCTCTTTACCTGTGTACTATTTAAAAATCTTTATTCAACTGAAGAAGCAGCTCTGTTTGTGAAATAAGTAAAGTGACCCATGAGTAATATTTGCTTCCTGGGGAGTGTTAAAGGGCTAAAGAGGAGCCACGTGCAAATACTCTAGAAACGTCTATTCAAATTGGTAGAAGTCTTTTAATACTTTGAAATTTTCCTACATAGGAGACAAGTTCAATAAGACAAATCTTAGAAGTTAGGCGAAAATTTAGTCCTAACACCTACAGTGATTAGTGTGTATTTGGTATGTCACACAAAATCAAAAATAAAAACAAACCAAAGAATTAAATTATTGTAATTGCTGCACTTGTATTTTTTGGCACTGTAGGAAAGGACATCTCACTCAAGCCTCAAGCAGCGTAAACTGGGATAAGCCATCTGACCTCTAGGACTTAGTGTATTCATTTGGGCCAAGTGACTCACAGGTCTGTTCCAGCTCTAAAAACACTGAGGGTTTGTGTGATTGGCAAGGAATACTTTAACAAAGCTCCAACTGACAAACGTTGCAAAGCTATACTTCAAATACAAAGACACGGGATACTTTCAGTGAGTGAGGGGGCTGGGTGGGCAATTGTAGGAGGAACAAAGTGGAAGGTAAGCTTGGATGAGGTGAGTAATCAGTCTGAAAAGGAGATTTCTATGTGGGTAGATACCAAAACCTTACCATAGCAATAAAGGTCAGATTGATGAAGGCCCTGAACTCTGAAATAGGGGGTTTAGATTTTGGTCTGTAGGCAACAGAGGTGGAATAAGATATAAAGTGGGACAGAGAGTGGGATAAGGAAGCCTGGAGACTCTCCATCAGGGTAACAGCATTGATCACAACAATGGCTAAATTTTATTAAGCACTTGCTGTATGCCAGGCATTTTTCTACATTCTTTACATAATTAACTCATTAAAATAATGGAAACAATAATTACGAGTTAGGTACTAAAATATTCCTTTTGTTAAAAAAGGAAACCGAAAGAAAAGCAGAATTTAGGTAACGTGCCTAACCACAAACACAAAAATATTTTAGAAAAAAGGCCTACTAAAGATGAGACCCAGAATGATCTGGAGAGGAGCTAATAAATATCAATTTGTTTTCAGAAATTTGATTTTTAGGAAAACATTTATTGCATTAAGAAAACATATGTACAGTTTACGTGTGGTAATCATTTATTACAATAAAGTTTTATTTTTGGAAGAAAACATATGCACAGTGTTATCGTCATGTTTGTGAGTTTATCAGAGTGTGTGTTAAAAAAATAAATAAATTTAAAACAAAAAAATTTCATCCAATCCAAAACAGACCTGGTTGTTTGGTCTCTGGAATATCTATGAGGAAAAATGAATAGTGAATTCTTCTAACTATTTAAGGAACAAATGATACCAATTCTCTACAATCTGTTTCAGACAATAAAAGCAGAGGGAACATTTCCTAACACATCTTATGAGGCCAGCATTACCCTAAGACCAAAAGCAGACAAAGACATTACAAGAAAAGAAAAGTACAGACCAATATGTCTCATGAACAGAGATGCAAAAATCCTCAAAAAAATTAGCAAATTGAATCCAACAATGTATACAAAGAATTAAACACTATGACCAAATGGGATTTTTCCAGGCATGTAAGTTAAGTTCATTTGAAAATCAATTAATACAATCCACCACATCAAGAGGCTAAAAAAGAAAAATCATATGATCATGAAGAAAAAACATCTGACAAAATCCAATACCCATTCATGAAAAAAATTCTCACCAAACTATCAATAGAGGGTAATTTTGCCTACTTCATGAAGAACATCTACAAAAACCCTACAGCTAACATCATACAAATGGTAAGAAACTAGAAGCTTTCCCCTTAAGATCTAGAAAGAGGTAAGAATATCCCTTCTCAACATTCCTATTCAACACCATACTGAAAGCCTTGGCTAATATGATAAGATGAGAAAAAGAAATAAAAAGTATACAGATTGGAAAGGAAGAAATAAAACTGCCTTTGTATACAGATGAGATGATTGTCTACGTAGAAAATACAAAAAAAATAACAAAAAATCTCCTGAAAATAATAAGAGATTATAGCAAGTTTGCAGGCTATAAGGTTAAATTTGTAAATATACAAAACTCAACTGCTTTCCTATATACGAGCAATGAGCAATTGGAATTTAAAATTAAAAACACAACACTATTTACATTAGCACCAAAAAAAAAAAAGAAGAATACTTAGGTATAAATCTACCAAAAAATACATCAGACCTATATGAGGAAAACTACAAAATTCTGATAAAAGAAATTTTTAAAAATCTAAATAAATGCAAAGGATAGGAAGACTCAGTATTGTTAAGAAGCCAGTTCTTCCCAACTTGATCTATAGATTCAACACAATCCTAATCAAAATTCCAGCATGTTACTTTATGGATATCAACAAAATGATTTAAAGTCTATACGAAAAGGAAAAGACTCAGAACAGCTAACAAAATATTGAAGAAAAACGAAGTCCAGGAAATGTTGTTACCCAACTTCAAGACTTAATATAAAGATACAGTAATCAAGACAGTGTGTTACTGGTGAAAGAATAGATACATAGATCAATGGAACAAAACAGAGAGCCCAGAAACAGACCCACACAAATACAGTCAACTGATCTTTGACAAATGAGCAATGGAAATCCAAAAGAGAAAGGACAGCCTCTTCAATAAATGGTGCTAAAACAACTGGACATCCACATGCAAAAAAATGAATCTAGACACAGACCCCATACCTTTCAAAAAAGTAACTCAAAAGGGATCATAGACTAAATGTAAAATGCAAAAATAAAATTTCTAGAAGGTAACATAGGAGAAAATCTAGGTACCTGGCATTTGGCAATAAATTTCAGATACAACATTAAAAGCATGACCCATGAAGGAAAAAACTGATAAGTTGTATTTTATTTATATAAAAAATTTCTGCTCTGCTAAAGATAATGTTAAGAGAATGAGAAGATAAGCCATGGACTATGAGAAAATATTTGGAAACACAGGCTCGATAAAGGGACTTGTATCCACAACATACAAAGAAATATTAAGATTCAACAATAAGAAATCAAACAACTCATTTAAAAAGTGGGAAAATAATCTCAACAGACACTCCACCAAAGAAGATATACAGATGGCAAATAAGCACACGAAAAAATGCTCAACATCATTTGTCATTAGTGAATCGCAAATTAAAACAACAATGAGACATCACTGTGTACCTATTAGAATGGCTAAATTTTAAAACACTGACAAAACCAAATGCTGGAAAGAATGTGGAGCAACAGGAATTCTCATTCCTTGCTGGTAGGAATGCAGAATCGTACAGCTATTTTAGAAGACAGTTTGGCAGTTTTTTACAAAGCTAAACATAGTATTAACATATGATTCAACAATCGCTTTCCTACGTATTTACCCAAATGAGCTGAAAACTCACGTCCACACAAAAACCTACACATGGATGTTTACAGCAGCTTTATCCATAATTGCCAAAACTTGGAAGCAACCAAGATGTCCCTCAGTAGATGAATGGATAAACCAACTCTGGTACACTCATACAATGGAATATTATGAAGAAATAAAAAGAAATAAGCTGTCAAACCATCAAAAGACATGGAGGAGCCTTAAATGCATATTACTAAGTGAAAGAAGTCAATCTGAAAAGGCTACATACTATATGATTCCAACTATACAAAATTCTGGAAAAAGCAAAACTACAGAGACAGTAAAAAGATCAATGTTACTAGGGGTTCTGGGAGAGGAGGAGAGGGATGCATAGGTGGAGCACAGGGGATTTTTAGGGCAGTGAAACTATTTAATTAACAACAACGTATTAATATCGGTTCACGAATTGGAACAAATGTACCACATCAATGCAAGATGTTAATAATAGGGGAATCTGGGTGTGGGGTGGGGTGGAGGGAGTGTAATGGAACTCTCTACGCTTTCGGTTCAATTTTTCTATAAACCTAAAACTACTCAAAGAAACAGTCTATTAATTAAAAAAAAATAAAATCCAACCTAATCTAAAACTGATTGTCTTTTTTGGTCTGCGGCATACCTACGTGGAAAAACGAGAGTGTCATCAGAAAAGCTTGGTAGCAACCAGAGAGAATGAGAGGGAAGCAAACACACAGCAGAGAGAAGATTCCTCCTTACTGCTCCTCTGCTTCAATACTGCCCCTTCAATCCACACTGATGCCAGGATGACCCCGTTACAGGAAAATCTGAACACGTCACTCTGTTTCAACTTACTCAAGAAAACTCACAGGCTGCAAGATACAACTCAAACTCCTAGGCATGACACACAAGTAGTAGTCTAGTAAGCTCTACTTCTTGGTAAGGTCTACCCTCAGTCACTTCATTCCATCCACCATATTTACAATTCCCCAGGGGGTTTTGCACAAACAGGAAAGAACTCTGGTCTTGCAACTCGTGCTCATTCTTCAAATGTCAGCTAGGGAGTTCTCTTCCTGAGTGAGTCTTCTCAGGCAGGCAGCTTTCAGATCCTTTTTCCTGCGCTCCAGTTGACCCTGGTACAAAGCCCCATAAGACAAAATACCACACTGTGACATAATTGTTCATTTGCATATCTGGTGCCTCATTTGACCCAAGTTCCTGTGGGGGACCACTATGTTGTATTTGTCTTTATATGCCTAGTGTTCACCATAGAGCCTAGTACATAGTAGGTGTTGAATAAATGCTTGTTGAATAAGCACTAGAAGCTGAATATTCAAGCTCTAATATAGCACCGCCTCTATGGTCATATCCTCTAGCTAGTATTTTAATAGTTCACACTTCTCTAATTCTCAATTGTATATATAGTGAACTCTTGATTATCCACAAGAGGATTATCCACATTGTAGTTTAGTGTAGCAAATCTTACTTTTAACTTCTTGTTGACATCACCAGCTGTTTACTTATGTCCTTCATTGACACTGTCACCAATTTCATCTACTTTTACTCCTGGATGCAGCCAAGAGCCTGGCAGAAGTAGGAAAGAAAGGTATTTTTAAAGAAACAAACATTGATTTGCCTCTCTTTACCTAAGATTGTGGGCTTAAAAATGCAAGAGATCCTGAAGACAGAAAAAAGAGGATACCAGGAGAAGCCTGATAACTCTTTATCCCAAACTACAAATCTCTGAATAGCTTTGAGGATATGTTACTTATCAAATAGTACCATATTTCTATATACTATATATTCTGTGTCTATTATACTGGTGTTTTACAGTTCTTAACTTTTTCAGTTTCTTTGAATTCACCAACTTGATGATCCATTAAAGGGCAGGATGTTTAGGAATAGAACAAGAGCAGGTGTACATGCCTAAAATAATCATATACTAAATATTATCTTCAATTTCAGACTGCTAGTAAAGATAAAAAATAAATACTTTAATCTCAGGCAATTTTTTGTTTTGTTTTATGTTTCCCTGAGTATGTTATATGAAACTATTTTTTAATGTCATTTACATTAAACTCTTGAGCCACTGACTGTGCCTTAGATTCTTCTGAAGGCCCCCAGTAGTGATTCTTCTTTTAAATTTAAAAGCCTAATGAACTCAGATTTTCAAAAGTAGCTAATATTGGGTTGAGGGCCAAACAATATAATGATGCAGAGCTACTTGCATTATTCCTGGAGCTATTTGATTTTGACAAGCCCACATTTGGTAATTAACATGAGAATGCCCCCTTGGGCCGTTCTCCTGTTAGCTAAAATATCTTATAAATTACTGTAATAAAAGGGGAAAAAAAGGAACACGCTGCCTGTCAATGTTTCAACTTATCTAGCAAGAAGAGGAGACAAAGCCCTAATCTGGAAACATACAGATGCCAAATAGGAGCATAAATTCTACCGTCTGCCCCAACATGAGGGAGTCACCTATTCAACAGAGGGACATGCGCATAGCATCTACTAAAGTCCCAAAGTGAAAAGTGTGCTGGTACTTTGCATAGGTAGCATTTTTATATTTCATAATCGTGCTTAGTCAATGACATCACATCATCTTCTAAATGCCAGGTCAGTGGACACAGCAACTGTAATTGAAGAAGCAGCTTCATCATACAAGGTCTCTTGGCAGAGTTTAATAAATAATATCATTTACCAATGATGTAAAATACAGTCTAATTTATTATACTAATCTAGATGAATGTATTAGCATGGCAATAATATAGACTCTGTGTGAATTTGTGGTTAGGAGTCAAATGTCTCTCCTTACTACCTCTGCTCCCATCTGGCTACAAGCTTGTTATCAGCTAAAGGCATTAGAAGTAGACAAATGATCAGGTTTTATAGTTTATTTTCTTGAGGCTAAGATTTAGCAATGATGTAATTCTAATTCTGGCAAATAGAAATAACAATCTGTGACTATTTCCTCAGAATTGACTTTTAAAATTCTTTCAATCCACACTTTTTTCCCGTTTCACCCACATACACATTTAGCAACCTATTATAAACATATAGGCCACCAAAAGATAATATGGCACAATAAGTAATATATTCTTCATAGGTATTGGAGACTATTATGTGTCTAAACATACCTATATTGCTATACTCTGAATATCTGGTAATCAGGTAAAAAAGCATATGCAACAAATGCACTTAAAAATAAACTTTATTTTCTCACACTACAGTTTTACCTACTGTTACCTAACCGACTTGTATTATCATCCATTTATTTTAATCTGGAACATTAACCAATTATTTTGAGTTGACAATAGCTGCTGATTAAACAATAGTTTTCTATGTTCTATTACTTAGGGTCTTTTTTAATACTTCAGTTAAAGGCCTGAGGAAATCAATGGGTATAAAATGTAGGCTTATTGATAAAAATTCTGAGCCTGCAAAAGAATATAGCTCAAAACTAGCTGTGTTAAATCCATAGCAGACATAATTTGCTACTACCGCTGAATTTTAACAGGAACAGATCCAAAATCATGTCAGTGTTCCCATTTTTGTGCCACAGAGTAATGACATTTAATCAGGAATATTACTACACTCTTTTGGTGACAGCTGAGACACAAAACCAGCCAGCTGATGCAATTCCTGTCTTATTGTTGGCGGCCTATAAGCAGCAGCCACAAACAGGAAGCTGACTTACCTTGTGTATATCACCAGAGGAAACTATGCAGAACAAGGTTTACAGATAGACTGTAAATGCAGTCCATCATGTTTCCTAAAGACTTCTGGAATCATCTAGTCTCCACCTCTCCCTGTGGCCAAAGGAAACTTAAAGAAGAAACTGTTCTAGATCTTTTAATTCTGTGGCGCTGCAGTCGCCAGGTGCGAGGCAACATGAGGTTTGCAGAATACAACCGCCATAGCTCTTGCTCAGTTAGATCGATGGCCTATAATTACCTAGGAATTACTTGGACACAAATCAATGGCATATTACGTATCATTCATAATGAGCAGGGTAAGTTTTGCCTGGTCTGTGAATGTCATGATGAAGAAAATATCCCCACCTGCTTCCTCTGCCTGTCCTAACTGCAACTGATTCAGTCTATAAAGACTGGGGAAAGGGGAAGAGGACTTCAGACAGGAAGGGAGTGGGGCTGTGTGCATTCCAACTCTGAAAACAGCCTTCAGAGTAGTGGTTGCAGGTTTTCACTCCACCCGATCTGCACCAAGATTGACATCTCCGAGATAAAAGGCCTGGCATTCCATTAGATGTCATCAGCTTGGCCAGCCTCCTCCTCCGGCCACACCTCAAGGGATCAAGCCACATTTTGATGACATCCATCAAGCTCACGATTCCAGCTCAACAGTTTGCAGCAATTTCTCCATCTTACAGCTATTGCTGAAAGAGGGGTGGGGGGAGGTCCAAGCAAGTGGTGGGGAGGGGCTGCTCCATGCTATTTCATCAAACACTGAACATACAGCCCCATAACTAAGCTGCCACAAACACACCACTCCATCTCGTAATACTTCTTAAAAGTGAAGGAACAGAGCTGGAGTCCTGCTGGATTTCCCTTAGCAACCTGACAGGAGCCCACAAGGTCAGCTAGCAGGAAGCGTAGAAAATTATACAGTGGGGAATTATCAGCTAAATTATTTCACTATACTCAGGATTTTTACTGTTCTTCCCAAGACAGTGGCCTCTTGCTACTCAGATCAGAAACATGAATAAAAGGACAAGAATGACAAAAGGAGGGGGAAAAGAAAGGGAAACATTTTAAACGGCTTATTTATCTTATTTTATTATATATATACATTTCTGGCTTTGTTTTTTGTTTTAATGCAACTCCGTGAGGCTACTGCCCAGGGATCCAATCTGCTTGTTTTCTTTCTCTGGCCATGATGCTTCTTACCCTTTTTGTTTGGGGTGGAAGGACAGTGGGGGCTGGGCCGGAGACTGCCTCACGATCAGGTTTGCTACACCAGCTACAGCAGCAGGAGCACGCATGATTTATCAATTAACAGGTAATGAAAAAAATTCTCTGCAATTAAAGATATGATTTTGCTCAAACAGGAAGCAGCACCATACAACTGTGTACCCCTCTGAGGAATACTCAGCTCCTGTCACTAATGTGGAACACAGCTAATTTTAACAGAGTGTGTGTGGGCCCCTTGGGGGACTCCATGTTGATGAAGGAATATACAGTAGGGAACCCCCAGAGGACCTAGCTGATTGGAGAGCCCCAGGAAAGGTGTAGGGAAATTACATTTCCTGTTTCTTAGGAGAGTTATTAAAGGGAAAGGCAGCTTTAATCACTGAAAGACCAGTTGTTGAATTATTTTTGATTTATATACTAAAACAATACCCTTTATTCCTTGGTTGCTTTTTAATATATATGTCAGCTTAGTCAATATTATATTTCAGTATAACATATAAAGAGCTGTAGGATCTTGTTAAAAATGTGAAGGGTTTTGAAACATTACACAAGATAAAATATATTATTGCCACTCAACCAAAAATCAGAAAAAATTAAAGTAGACAGACAGAAATTTTCTTTTTTTCCTTTCATGTAAATCAACAAGAATTTTTTGTAAAGAAATGCAGCACAAATTTCCTAATGATACAAAAAAAAAAATTGCAGGGTTCCCAATATTCTATTTTTCTGGATATACACACAGTTTCCTTAGAGAGAAAATTTTCATTTGTATGCAATAAATGCAGAAAGGACAGAGTGATTTGTTAAAATTATGTTTATGTCAATTTGTTTAAAATAATTCTATATAGTCAATATTTTGCATCAAAAATAATGAACTTTGGAGATGGAGGAACCCTCAGATCACCTACTTCAACTCTTTCATTTTTCAGGTAAGGAAACAAAGAGTCAGAGAGGCTAAGTATTAACAACAACACAACAACAACAGTCATAATATCTAACATCGGATCGGTATTACACTCTTAGGCACTGCTCTGAGCCCTCTGCATACATGATTTTATTCAATTTTCATAACAGCTTTATGAGGTATTATTATTATTATCAATTATCACTATTATTATTTTAATCTAAGGAGTAGCTCAGGCTTAAAGAGGGTGAGTGACTCACCCTGAGAAGGACAGAGGTAGGATATGGCCCCGGCAGTTTTGACTCTAGAGTCTGTCCTTAACCACTAGGCTATGCTGTCTCTTCTATCACGCACTGATTACAGACATAGGCACTAGATCCCAGATCCCTTGTTTTCAGCTCTAACAATAAAAAAGAAAACTATTTGATATCCATTAGATTACGCTGAAATACTCTCTACGCCAATAGATCACCCTGCCATGCTGAATTTCAAGTAGAAAGTCCCAATACCAATTCTAACTGTGAAATCAACCAGGACACAACAAGTGCATGTCATCAAGGGGACTGAATGTGGTTGTTGGACTGGGGGAATGCAAATGACGTTGGAGAAAATTAGCCAGGAGGCCTAGCTCCTACTGTTGTGACCTCTGACCTCCCAGAAGGATCCTCCTCCTCTCTCTCTAACCCCCAGGTTAAACCGCCCTACACCACAATCCAATCCAAACCTGATTACATCTATAAAAACAAGTGTTCCATTTCTGGTGCTTTTTAAATTTAATTGAAAGACTGTGTCTTCCTAAAACAGCCAAAAACTATAATTGTTCTTGTAAGCATCCTCACTGAAAATTCCTCTGCTTGCCAAAGCAATGTTAAAGAACAATTACAGTGTGCAGCATGAGTGCAATAGCTTCCTTTTAAAACACAGATCCCCCACCCCCAAAAAACCCCCCAAAATTGTGACAGTCTAGCAACTATAAGTGATGGAGAAGGCACCTTCAAATCCTGCCCCACAGTATTACCTCGGGCAAAGGTTTCCTCTTCTGTTAGAATTGGAACATTTGGAAACAGGTTGCCCCTGCAAGCTTTGTTCTTCTTTCTTTGGAGTGTTCCTCTGACAGTTCCTAACTGCATTATCAGGATTTGTCTTGCTGGTAATGGCCAATTCATTTGTATTACCACATTTAGACCTTACACTAAGCAGGCAATCACAGGTATGAAGCGTGGTCCCACAGATTTCATTGGAACTGACTGTTCTGACTGGCTCCGGGGAAAATACAAGCAGGAAATCAAGTCCGTCCTTCTCATTCTTCCTGTCCTAATTCCCCACCTCCTTACAGACAAGCAGACGGACAGACAGAGTGCGCGCACGCGCGCGCGCGCACACACCCCCTAATCCCCAGCAGTAAGTCTCAACCTCGTTGACAAGAACTGGGACAGACATCAAGCCCAACTCCTTCAGTTAACAGATGAGGAACTGAGTCCTGGAGAGGATAAGAGACTTGTCACATGTTAGTAACAAGTGGCAAAGTCAGGGCTTGGCCCTAAGGCCATCTGATCCCAGCCCACTGGTCTTTACACAACACTATTTCATTAAAAGCATAAAAAAGTCTTTCTCCATTAATGGAGGTGTTCAGGATTTTCTTTTCTATAAGCCCTTGTTTAGTGACTCCATTTTACAAGTGATCAATTTCTCAGGCCTTTCTTCTTGAGGACTTCCACACAGACATCCTTACCCACTGGATTAGGGCCCCCACTGGTAGAACGAGACATAAAACAGTCCCAAGGACTTCCTGGTAGGCTCAGGTACCAGCAACCCAGCCCTTCCCATGTGGTTCACACACCAGTCCAGCTGTCAGGATGACAGCTCTAGGGGATTCATCTCCTCTGCTCTGAAAACAACTGAGCGTTTTAAAGGCACCTACTCTCTCAGCATGGAAAAACACAGGGTGTCAGAGACCTCAACACATTTCAAAGAATTTGTGACGTAAAATAAACATGAGAAAGTTATTTAGAGGTTCAAAATCTGAAAAAAATAAAGATAACCCTGAGTCATATTCTAATTTTTATAAGTACAATTTGTACCTATCTTTCAGTAGATGAGAGAGGTGGCACACGAGAAACGGATCATTAAACAGTAGTGTGAAACCAGGGAAATTAACCAGCTGCTGTGAAAGCCACCTCTCTTATTCTCTGAGAAAGAGTCGAGAGTGGGGGTGGGGAGGAGAGAGCACAGGAAAAGCAGGAATAAAGGAGCTGATTGTACTGATAAAGCATTAGCTTAGAAGTCTATGGACTGTCTTTAAGCTAATGAACAGAAAGTGTTTGATCAAAAAATAATAGTTGCATGTGAAAGATCTTTCATACTTATAAAATTATAATAATTTCATCCTGGAAGGGCCATAAAGATCATTTCATTCAATGCCCTGATTTAACATAACAAGAAATCGAGGAACTGAGGTTGAGAGAAGAGAACTGGCTTGACTTCATGTCTACATAGCAGGATGGTTGTGAGAACCTGGTCTCCGGGCTCCCCATCTTGTGCTCTCTCCACTAACCCACTCTAGCTGGACTTCCAACAGGCCACAGGCATTAGGGAGCCCTTTTAAGTCAAGCAAGGAAGTACAGTGTACAAGATGGTTGGGTTTGGGCTGTTTAGATATTTTTCTGAACACACAGGAGGCAACCTCTCTTCTCTATCAGGAGGAATCTATGTGACCATTGGGTTGTTGAGTAAGCATTCATGTGCCTCTGCCAAACCAGAGATACAAAAAGACCATAAGTCCTTAAGAGCAAGGAATCTGGCAAAAAGTCATGCACAAAAAGTCAATGCAGGAGAGCTGTCACATGAATACACTGTGTTACAGTCCAGAACTGTTGGGAAAAGCATGACCAAAATGGGAGAGGAACCGCCATCTTCGAGTGCCTTCCTTACAGGTGTAAATCCATTTAGTCTTCACACACTCCTTTCTTAGATGAGACAATTGAGGCCAGAAATGTTAAGTGAACTGCCTATTACACAGAGAGCCAACACTCTAGCCCAGTTTCACCCCAGAGGCCAAGTTTTTTCTTTGTGATCATGTTCCTTTTCTTTCCATCTACAAATGCTCTGTGTAAGTAATACAGCAAGTAGGTCTTGGAGTGAAATGAGACTATGGTATGGGCTCATGATTCACATTTTATTTGCTTCATCAAATCATAAATTCCAAATTTCTATCTGTTCCTGAATGAAATGAAAAGGCAGTCTCTTCTTAGCTTCCCTTTCTGATCCCACCCCGATACTTGGAAGAACAAAAAGGACAGCAGCCAACACGAAGGATAGCAACATCTCTTGCCTAAGACTGCTGTGCCAAAGAAAGAGATAAAGCAGGAACAAAGTAACAAATTATATTGTCAGAGAAAATGTGAACTTTTTGATTGGGGATGACATTTATTTTAAGTGTGCAATGACGGCAGGGAATCTGTCAGGGTAAGACATGGCAGAGGTTTCAGCGTTTGTTAAGAGTGTCGTGGGAATTTAGCTAAAACTGTTAAAACTGACACCATTGGCTTTTGTTAACACATTAAGCATGGGAAAAGTGCCAGTCAGCATATCCTCCATAGCATCAGTTCAGTTAAATCATCTGGAAGATGTATAAAACTGGGAGGGATAATAGCGGCTACATTTTTCAACACATGGGGAGACAGAGGGGAGAAGGCCAGTGCCATTTTGATAACAATGACAAATGATTTCTTTAAGATATGGCTCCCAACAAGGGAAAAGGAGTGGGAGGGCATTTTTATTGGCCTTGCTATATTCCTAAATATATTTTAGTATAGGAAACAAAGTTCACATACTATGGGATGACACCATGATTCGTAGAAGAAAATAACCATTGATACACACACCAATGCACACACGTGGATTCGGCTGAAGTAAAACTGAAGACCTGTCTCAAACACTCTGCTTTAAAATAGACTCAATTATTACTTCAGAGTTAAGCTGAGTGAGAAAAAGCAGAAATTCAACTGTTTACCCAGTGAGATGAACTGAATCAAATGCACAGGCACTCCTGCTTCTCCACCACATCTTCAGATGAACCCAAGAAGCTGAACCTTGCCTTTACCTGATTCCCCTCAAGAAGTAGATCAAAAGAAAAGAGAATTGACAGCTTGACAATGACAGGTGCTTCCAGCGATTAAATGGGCATGAGCTCTTGGTGACCAGACAACACTAGATTGAACTGGTAGCCTAAGCTTTTCCACACAAATGTTTTGATTGGAGTAGAAAAATTTTGTTCTCGGCACCCTCTGACCAGATTTAAGAAAAAAGTTTGCTGTTTGTTTGAAGAACACAGAAGACATTGTGGTGCTGGCAAACCGTGCTAGAAAATGCAATGCCTTTTAATGTAACACCATCCATGTGCTTTGCAAGACCTTAAGAAATGAAACATTCCTTGGAAGTTAGGAAGTCCCCTGGGGGCCATTTTTCCTTAGGGCACAGAAAACTGAAATTCTGTCCTAGGGTCCCCTTATTGGCTCCTCAACTAGAGAAAAGCCTTCAATTTGGCAAGACTCTGTGAAGCAAATGACTTACTGCCCTTTGGCAGACACTGAACCCTGTATGTACCTCTACTTCAGGATTTACATTCTTTGCAGTCTGCAGAGGCTCAGAGTTTGCTGGTCATCTGACTTGGGATTTTCTGGTCAGCTTCCAGGAGAGTGTTTATTGTCCATAGGTTAGGGTGTGATTAATTTAAAGCCTTTCTTGGCTGCCTGGTTATCTGTAAATGATTACTCCATGTTCAGATTTTTCAGCAATAGACTCTAATGAATATAAATAAAATAAGCCCCCTTTTCCAATTATAGCGCCATGACCCTCTCTAAAACAACATCATCACTGACTGTAGGTGACCAATGTAACTTTCCAACATTCCATGTGCTAGGAAGTTTTTGCTCATTTGTGCCTGTCTGGTTTAGCTGATAAAACACAGACACAGAATTAAGGGCAAAAAACATAGAAATTTGCTGCCAAGAACTGTCTTTCTACTAGGCAAACATCATCTTGTATAGCTTAAAACACTAAATGTTTTTCCTAAAAGGCTGCTTCCATCATCCTCCCCCATCACACCAAAAAGGGAACATATGGAAGAATGAGCTTGGACCAAAAGGATCTTTTTTTTTTTTTTTTTTTTTGGCTACAGGAGCAGAGCAGTCACACAGGCACAGCACCTCATCAAATAAACCAGACTGACACCGTTTGGACTTTACCAAGCTAATTTCCTAGATCTTTCAAGTCCTCTCGTCCATCTCTGGCTTTTACCAAGCACAGCACCCAGGTTATTCACACACATCACTAGTGATTTTTTAAATTAATTTTTTTTTAAAAAAAGAGATCAAGCAGTTGCCATAAGCATTGTCCAGATTCAGAAAATACTTCTCATCCCCAAGCAAAACTGACTGAAATAAGGTCATTGGAACTGGCCTCATTATTGGCAGCCTTCAATGGAATAATAGCTAACACACACATGACCTAATTCTTAACCCTTCTTTCCTCACTGCCTACCTCAAAAGTTCCTGGGACTTCTTTTTTGCAGACAAGGAGAGCAGTACTTTCATGGAAAAGATGCGGCTTCCAAGTCTTAGATTGGCTAAGCCATGGAAAATTGAGACAGTAAGCCTCAGAAGGGAGAAAAAAAAAGAGACAACTGACTACAAAATTGCCATCTATTTTAACCAATGCATGGATACTTGGGTTGTTTTCTACATTTTCATAGACACTTTACAGTACTTTTTCTTTTAAAACTTATTTGTTAGCATCTAACAAAGGTAGCAGAAGCATCCATTAACATGACTTTGCAAAAGTTTCTATTAGTTCCAGAAATAAAATTCAGGAGACAGTCACTTAAGAGATTCCTATTTCACATGTGTCCTTTAGTTTGGTTTTTAAAAGAAATTCTAATGAACTATTCTAATAGGTTATGGTAATTCAGTTCCAAAGTTATTAATCTGCCTAGAAACAAAATCACACCTGCTAGAGATGTTCACATTGTTATCAATAGATATGCAAATATACTTGGTATTGACCTTCCCCTGACACAGACTAACATAACTAGAGAACTTAATAAGCATCTGATGTCTCACAAAACTTTGAAAGGACACATTTAGTGTCAACAAGTACTCAGTGACATATTTTCGACACTTCTAGTCCTCTTCTACAGCATTTCCAACATAGCATTAAAGAGATATTCCCTAAAGCTAATTTTCTAGCAAATATTATATTGATGCTTTGTCAAAATTTCCCCAATAATTGTGAAATCCTAAACAGAAATTTATTATCATGTCAAGTTGATAATAAAAGATAAAGTCAATCTTAACTACCAAGAAGCAAGAATCTTGTTTTTCAGGAAGATATTTGCCTTTAGGAATAAAGAGATGAAAAATTAAGAAAAGATAAAGGATGACTAGAAGGTAATGAGATGGACTTTCTTGCATATCTTGTAAACTGGCTCTGAGAACAATTAAAACAGAGTTCTAAAGGTGTTCTGAGCAAAGACGGTGTTGTTTAGAATAAATTGATAGCCTTCAGTGGTGATTATTTGAAGAGTAACCTTTATTATTATGTATAAGTATGATCATTTTAAAATTAAAAGTGACATTAAATATACAATATTTGAAAATTTCTTCATAAAGTTTTCTTTAGATATCTTGTGTCACATATGCTAAATAACAAGAAAACTGAAATTTCTATCATTTTACATATTTCTCTTATTTAAAATTTTTAAAAAGAAAAAACATTTTTCCCCCAATGGGAAGGACCAAGAGATGTTGAAAGTTGCCACAACTACCTATAATAAATTCCACCATGAAATTTCACATGACTGGAAAGAATAGAAATATTTTATGAGGCAATTGTTCAATGTGTCCTTTTACTAAGTGATGTAATCAGTTATACCAATAAGATGGTAAATATTTTCACTAGTACATGAAACAACCTTTGGTTGGTTTATAATTACAAGAATGATGCTAACTGAATCCCTTGCTTTGTTTCAATATCCCTTGTTAGTACCGTAGACCTCTCTGCCTCTCTTGTTTTCCTCAAAAGCAATTTAGAAAATGCTTGTATTTTAGACAAAAGGAGAACATTTGGTGAAAGAAAATTCATCATTAGGTATCTAGAGGTTTGTTAATAGAAAAGGCAACTCCCACTGTGTATCCTAGTGCTCAAGCCAGACACACATGCTCAGGAGCAGCAAGCTGCCTTCACAGTGGGCCAAAAGCCATTACCATAATTTTATATTACATAGACTACATTGAAAATTTAATATATCCCAGCAAAAAGAGACAAAAGACATTTTGCATAATGCTTCTGTGAGCGCACTCTCTCTCGCTACTCTTTTAGCCACCCCATGCAGATAATCACACCAGGAAAAAGAAGTTCATTACCTAAGCCAAATCAAAATTAGGCTTTTCTTTTTGATAGGGAACTTCATTAGTAAGCCCTGTCTTATACAGCTGGGAGATTTGATGAATCTATCTTAGAGTAATAATTCAGTACAATCAGCCATAATTTTAAGTTTTACATCTTTATTAAGAAAAGTAGAAATATATAAACTGGATACACATAGATGGATCTTTAAAGATGTTAAATGAAGATGGTAACTAAAATCACTTTTGGATATCTAAAACATCCAGAATGACAGAAGAAAGCCAGATAAGAAATGCAACTCTTTGCCACCTAGCTACCCATGATTAAGGCTTTCAAGGAAAAAAAAAAAAAATCAAAGAAGCCAAAGCTGAAACACTTGAAGTTCAGGAAAGCGGATATTTATTGAAACTATTCAAATGAAAACATCTTCAAATTTTAAAGTTAGCCTTTGATTAACAAAGAAACACAGGACGAAAGAGTCATTTTAGAATTCTTCTTAAGATAAAGGCTAAAGATCTATTGTCCCTACATGCTGTCCAAGAAAATATCCACTGCAGTGCTGAGTCCCCGTTTATATCATACAAAACTCAGTTATCCCACAGGCATGGAACAAAGAGCTCCATTCTCCCCTTTGTATGACCCACATATGTAAGGAAGTACACCAGCATGCAGGAGCTCTGCTGGCTGCAATTGTCTGTGGAACTCCTCCAAGATTGCACCCTTTCGTGCTGAAAAAACCCATCTCCGTAGCCTTGGTTGTGGACATAGTTTTCCACACTGTGCCTGAAGCTAACCTTGACTTCTGTAACCAGACTGAAGCTTCAATATCATGCAGGGCTTCTCTGGCCATTGTCCATTATGCTTTCTCTTAACCATACAAAGCCAGCTCTCCTTCAAGAGAAATATCAGCCTCACTTTGCGACTTCTTCCCCCCTTATTGACCCACGAATTTCCTCAAATACTTACATCAATAGTATTGAAAGAACGAGAGTCCCGAATTCCTGAAGGTTAAGACTTTTTAAAACAGAGAAGATAATTTTCTAGGCCTCTTTGGTATTATTAATCTACATTTTTTGTTAACCCTCAATAGTAGGCAAAGCCTATGGCAAAACAACAACAAAACAAAAACAAACATCAAACCTTTCCCACCTGGTATTAGACGTCACTTCACCCATATTTGAATGGTAGGAGTGCTCAAGAGACAAATTCCACTTGACTTAAGCTTGAATCAGTCATTGAGCTTAAATGGCCCAAATGACAAATCCTGACTTCCAATACTATAATGCTCAACAACCTCTTTTTGAGAAAGGACCAAAGATTTAAGAAGTACCTGGTTTAACAGTTAAAAAGAGTAAATACTTTCTTACATTTTCATTGATTTAAAATGCACTCTCAGAGCATTCAGAAATATGAACAGCATTGTGAATTCTACCTTCCCCACAGGTTTGATTAAATTTTTACAAATTAATAACATGGTCTATTTTATTCCTTTTTAATGTTTAATCTTCTTCTGAAAATGCTGTGGTTCCTGGTAGTTTGCTGTCATGGGCAGAAGTAGAAAGTGGAAATGAAAGTGTTTCAGACATTCGAAGATATGACAACATGGGAAACCTTCAGAAAGGGAGATGATTACAATTGTTATCACTTATAAAGTCTTAACTGTGTACCAGGCATGGTGCTAAATTTTTTTTTTTCCCTTACAACAACCCTACTAGTTAGCTACTATTATTATTCCCATTTTGTGGATTAGGAGATTGAGAATGATGTCTCTGAAAGGTCCGGTAACTTGCCCCAGGCCACACAGCTAACAAGTGGAGAGGTCTGCATTTATACTCATTAATCTGACTCTAGTGCCCGTTTTCCTAACCACCATATCCTACAACCCTCCCAAGCAAGTGATGAACACTAAGCAATGCCAGGAAATCAAAAAAGTTGCTTAATTCTCACAAGTGTCATATAGGTCATTTACGAAAATGCCCTTCCAGATGTCCTTTGGGGCCAGGAGATATAAAAAGCATTTAGATATAAAGACAACGAGCAGGGAGCCCTATAGAAAACTGGAAAAGATAAAGAAAGAGAAAATATGTGAAATGTAGGAACATTTTATGCCATGACTTTGGTTTCTCTGAAAAAAGACCATTAGTCACTCCATTATCTGGTTTTATAAAAAACACCTTTATTAAAAAACTAACTTTCACTTTTTAAACCCTTGCTACTTGGCCAGGTTAACCATAACTAATACCTCTTTAAGGTCTCATGAAAGTCACACCATGACATTCTTCAGTTCTCCTTTCTCTAACCAAAAATAAGTTGGGTAGATCATGGCCGAATCCAAGTCCTGTTTTCTCTTTGTTGATTCAGTGGTCTGATACTGTACTGCTCTTTAGTGTCTCTAGAATTTGTCCTTCTCATATGACTTTTTAATCCACGTTACATTACATCATGATCATCTCTTTACACGTATTTCTTGTCCTCCACTTGCAACCAGATTCTATGCTCCTTGATGGCAGAAAACACATCTTATGTGTCAGTTAAGTAAAAAACAAAACAAAACTGGATGCTCAAAAAAGGTATGACAAAGACAGCAGGGTAAGATTACATAGGCATCAGAAATAGGACACATAACCATAATTCTTTCTGCTTTGGTTTCCTTCTTCTGAATCGTTCGAGAATACAGAGCAGGGAAAATATTCTAAAATTTGAGATTTATAAAGACTCCAATACACACCAGGGCACACTTCACAAAATAGCTGCAAAGACAATGATCAAAAACAAACCAACGAATGCCAACAAGAGCAAACATAACAATAATATCAATAGTTAACAAAACAAGTGAAAACAAGGGTCTTGAGATTTATCCTTTATATTAGGGTATAATAACATAGTCTAAAGAGGCATTTTTATATATTTTATAAAAAAGTTGTAGATTATATGAACTCTTGATACTGGGCCATAGAAACCAATCAATTATCATCCTGAGAGGGACTATATATATATATATTTTTTTAAAATTCCCCTCACATTCAATTGCAATCTAGTCCAAGTTCAGAAAATCCAGTTCAGCTATTTTCTTTTTCAACAGATTTCCACATGTTATTAGAAGTACACAGTTAACCAGGTTTCATGCAGTAGACAAAATGGCATTGTGGGATTACATTAGTTCGACAGCTGCTTTATGACTATAGCTTCCAGACCAATTTATTTAATATTGATCTTTAAACAAACATCAGTACAAATAAATTTGAGCACTCCAGTCCTCAGATTTTATATCTATAAGAGAGGCCTATATTCAGAGAAGCAGGGCTGCTTGTATTTCTGCCTTTGATTCTGTTTTCTTTGATCCTACCAGGTATCAAATACATCAATGCCAAATTAAAACAAATCCATCTTCAGATAACACTCTGTTTATAATCTTTCGGGCAGAAAGAATTTTTCTATCAATAACTTCCAGCAAGCGTTTTAACTGATCTTTTTACTGCTTTATTCTGACTACTACAAAAGGCAGCAGTGCCCTGTCCTGACTTGAGCAGTATACCCGGCTCTACCTGGAATATCTGCTCAGAAGGGCTGAGTTCCACTTCCCCATCTCCATGCAGCTCGCTCTCTTTAACAATTCTAACCCAGCGGCAGGGGCTCACCAACAAACATCCAGCTGCCCCCTACTGAGAAAATTGCTGCACAAAGCTAAGGGTTTGAGAGGCCAATCTCAAGACTTTTACGGGACTACAGTTGACCATTTGAAGGAGGGGACAGCTGGGTGCTAAATATAAATGGGAAAAAAGACTTAGATAGGGAAATAGATAATGAATCCTGGGATTAAACACTCAATTCAATTAGGTGGGCATATACGAATGTGAGGCATAAATGGACCCAACATAATTGTTTGCACAGGACTTATTTATGCCCTTCTTAGTTATCCTGATTGAGTACAGATATGAAGCTCACCAGGGGATGGATATTCCTGTGGTCTGGAACTGGGATAAAGTTCAAAGTTTTTGGTCACAATTCATTCATGTCTGCCATCTGTTTTATGTTCATTGAGGTCTAGAGTATATTGATCTTTCAAAGAAATAAAGTTTCTTTTCTTTTCCCTCTCTCCTTCCTCTTCCTCTCCACCCCTTCCTTCCTTTCTTTTAAATATAAATATTCTGGAAACAGAGTAGGTCAATGGAAAAGTCTTTACTGGAAATTAAAAATCCTTTCAGCAAAATATTTGGGTTTTTTTCCAGACACCTTGAACCTGTACTATCAAAAGAAAGAATGTCTGCTCTGAAACTGTAAGATAATTGTTTTTTGTGAGTTATGAATTTCAGTCAGTGAAGGACTGGATTTAAGAACATTTGAATTTAAAAAAAAACCTTTTACTTTGTCATAAATTACGGCTCAAGGAGAGATTGAGAGGACACAGTATTTTAATGTTTAACATTAGAAATGCATAAAAGATACAATTATTTAGGACTACTATTCCTCAGTCAAACTAATAGCTTGATGCTATAAATAAAGCAACAAATCTATTATTTATATAAGTACCAGCTTCTGCCATGCCCCTTTCCGGTGCGGTGATACAAATGAACTTGGAGCACTAAACAAATGTACAGAATAGGAAGCGCATCTATTATATCTTCCCAATTTGAAAAACCTCATCTTCTTTCTTCACCAAACCCTTAAAACTATTCATAGTTTAGAGACAGATGAAAAGTGTTGATGTGGCCAAGTGTGGTCTACTCTCTTGCCCCAGGGGAACAGGGTGAAATATAAGGCACAGGCATTTGTCCACGTTGCTGCTGAACCTAAAAGAGAGGAGGCAGACACTCCATGTAGCTGGAAGGTGAGTACAGGTGCTGCTACATAGCCTCTAAGATGCTACAGTTGGACCAGCCAAAGAGTAAGGTCATCTTTCAGTCCATGTGTGTTGTGGGGTAGGTAGAGAATGACTTTTTCCTCATAAAATTACTGAGAGGATTAAATGATAAAACACATGTAAATCTGCTTTGATAACCAGATGTCAAAAGCCAATGTAAGGTTTATACACTTTCATAATTTGTAATTATCATAAGATCTAAGAAGGCAATGATTTTATTAAAGAAGTCCACCTTTTATGGCTAATATAGGCTTCTATATTGGCTGATGTTTAAACCAGACCAAGGGCTGGGATAGGTACAAGAGCTGGTCTCCTCTCTTGGTGCATTCCTTAGCATGCCCACCCCCACTCCAGTGTTCCATCTACACATCACTAACTGAATTCCCATAAGGCATCATTCTGATTGAGAACTCTACAACTTTGGTATGTCATCCCCATTGCACCCTTGACCTGGCTGACCTTCAAGGAGTTGGGGGCACGCGGATGAAGGGAAGATATGCCCCAGTCATGGATGCTGACACCCACAATGACAGTCTGTGACGAGAATGAATTCAATGGTACCAGTGAGAATCTCCACCACCTGGGTGAGCCATGGTAACTGATGGTGTAAGTCACAGATAGTAGCTTTGTTCTGGGCAGAGAAAATGCTGAGAACCACTCCTCTGCAGACACCTCCATGAAAACCTTAACAACAGTGAGCATTATTCATTTTTTGCCTTTTTACCTACTGACCATGAGCAATCTGAGATATACTCAGCGTATCTTTGCATTCTCAATCAGTGACCGAGTCCCTGGCAAAGACCAGATGACAAATGAATGAGCATAGGCTAGAGGAACAAATTCAGAGGAGAGGTGATGATGGTTTTGAAACCATGACATATGAGCAGAGTCTGAAGGAACTAGTAGATGTTGATCTTGGAGAAGAATCAAGAGAAGAGGCATGTCAGCTGCAATAAAATAAATGAAAGACTTTATGGTAGAAGAAGAATTTGTTTTTCTCCATGTGGACTAGTGGATGCAAATTTCAGAGACAGGCTTAGAGTATCCTGAGATTCCTTCCTTCCCTTCATCACCCACATCTACTGGGTCACAACTCCTAAGTATTTCTGAGTTCTATCTCTTCTCCGTTTCCACTGCCATAGTCTTAGTTCTAGCCCTCATCTAAGCCTCTTGGGCTGTGTATACTTCCCTGCATGTGGTCTCTCATCCCTTTAATCCTGCTCTCTAGCCTGCTCCAGGCCTTATCATGTTGCTCCTCTGATTAAAATCTCTTGGAAGCTTCTCCAGTGTCCTCAAAATAAAACTCGATTTCCTTGGTTTGGAAACAGGGTTTTTGATAATTTAGTATCTCCCCGAGTCTTTTCCCTCCATGCTTTAGACATAATCTTCTCTGACTGAATATCCTTCTTCCTTGGCCCTCTTGGGGAACTTGTACTCATCATTGAAGATTCTGCTGAGAAGTCTCATCTTTTATAAAGCCTTCCTTGACCCTCTCAGGCATGTTCATTCAATCATTTCTCTGTCTTCACATAACACCTTGTGATTTAGTACATTTCAATCATTTATATTATTATTATTATTACCTTGAGGAAATGTAACATTCTATTTATCTTTGTGGCCCCAATAGTGGTTGTTGAGTAAATAAATGAATGACTGAGTGATTCACTCTTTAAGTAGAGCTTCAAAAAATTGGACAAGGCTCTTTTGGGAAGTAAGTGAGTCTTTAAGTGTTCAGCTGGTAGGCTGGACTAGATTTTGTAAGTTCTTCCAACTCTTTCCCTCTACCCTCACCCCTTTAGCGCTTGGTGAGCAATGGGGTAGGAGAGAGTCAAGGCAGGTATGTGTGTAGAAGATGAATCAGAACTTTCTGTTCAGGCAAGTAGACTAGTCAGAAAGTCAGAGCTAGCTTTCATTATATACAGATGATAAACTAGCCCAGGATCTAGGTTTAAATACTAGAAAAGCCCCCACCCTCACCCCAAGCTGAAACTATCAGGTACAGTTAGAAAGGATTTCACTTAGGGGCTCATGTTGCACAAACAGATGATTTTTATAAACAAAAGACTTAAGCAAAGTCCTTTCTTGTGGGATGGGGGTCAACAGATCTGGCACGTTTAATGTTGGCCCCCAATGGTTATTTCTTACATGAGAGAGTGTAAACACTAACATACCATTCCATTGCCTACAGAGATTTCCCAAAGTATTAAAGAGTAATAATTCCAAAGTCCTATTTTTATGAACCCTATACTGTGGAATCTTTCTACATATTTTTTAAACACTAGTCATCTGGAAGATCACAGAGTCCTACATTTAGGCATTTATTTAGTGCCCTACACAGGCAATTTAGAAAATTGCAGTCTAGTGATCCCCAAAACTTAATGCCCCTCCCTAAGTGCCTAAGCAATTACCAAGGGGATGTTTGTACTGCTAGAGAGAATTTAACTTAAAAAAATTTTAAATCTGGTACTAATGAGCCTGGAAAATTATGATCTTGTGTTATGGTAAGTGGAAGAATGCCTTTTAACAGAAAACCACTCTCTCTGCCTAAATTCATCTGGAAGTTTTCACATAGATATAAGAGCTGCTACGGATTTAATTTCATGAGGAGTGAATTCAAACTCTTGTTTCTACCCTTAAATGTAGTCTTTGACTATTTTTAATACTTTGTTGGCATTAGTGAAAATAGTGTAATTACTACAGATAAGGTTAAAATGCAAAGTTACAGGCTAATATTCTTCACAAGAGTCACTGGGACAACCATGATGGAAGTTAACACCTCCAAACACTGAAAAACACATAGGTATCTATCTTATAACACAAACTGTGAGATCTTTTTAACATTATTACCTACAAATGGTAAAGCAGTCAGTTAAGACCAGAGGTGCTTACAGTTTTAAATGCAAACTTTTTAAAGGTGCTGATGACTGTGTTTATTATGTATTTTGATACCTGTGGTGATATTACTAAGTGTATCTTAAAGCTGTCAATGTGGAGAATGTTGGTCAACTAGAATTTCAAGTTGCATGTAATCTACACTAATATTTTAGTAATTCATTTGTTACATAAATGGAATCATATTGCTATAATTCTCTAATAAAAATCTGTGCTTTTACATTAAAAATTGACTTTCTATGCTGTCCATAAATATTCCATCACAACCAGGATTTATGAAGTCATGGGGAAGCCTGCTTGGTCCTGCCCCCTTTCCTGTTATCTTCTTGTACTGCAGATAATGAGAAGCTTGACAACATGGCTTCAGGTTGGAATTAAAAGCCTAAAGCTCTTCCCACTCTGATTTTATGGGGCCTGGCTGCTGAGACTTCACAGGACCTTGCTGAAACGACCTGTCTACTTCAACTCCACATGGTCCCACTCTGGCTAGGCCTTTGGATCAAACCCTTCTCGTGTGAATACAGACAGCGTCTGGGAAACTGCGGTGAGGATGTCTCCACAGAGAATCACAGATGCTGTCAGGACCGAACTTTACACTCAAACATTTGATGCATTTTAAAAAGGGATTCAGCCTCAGACTGAAACAGGCAGATGGATCGTCTAACACTTCAAAGGCTTCAGCAGGATTGCAGTTTTTTCCTTTGTCCCATAACCCGTTCAGCTTCTCCTCCTTCTCCTCTCCAACCTGCCTCTGCATAGTTCTAAAGCAAGTGACAAAGTCTTCCCCATCATAATATAACACAACAGAACAAGCACAGATACTTTAACTCCCTTATATAATCCTGAGCTTCTCCAGTTCTAATATCAATGCTTCCAAGAAATGAGGGATGGGCAAAGAGAGAAGGAGCCATAGAAATGGTGACAAGATTAAAGAAGCAATGAGAAATGCCTAGTCCTGTGTTGTGCTGTCCCTGCAGAATGGAGAGCATCTTCCAGATTTGAACGTGCTCTGCCCTTACAGTCAACTCCCATTAGCAAAGTGAAGGTATCTTAGATTGTAAGAATTGCTGATTTCATTCTGGTTCAAATCATTTAGTTCAAAAGTCATTTTGGACTTTTTCCTTAAAAGGCTTTATTTCTACCACTATTAAAGCAATTATTAAATTAGAAAAACACTGTGACCTGAAGTTGCTACATGTCTACACAAGTGCAAAAATTGCTACTGCTCTTTCTCCATTAATTAATTATCGGGGTTTACACAAGCTGGTCAATTGACATGAAAGGTGGACAAAGGATTTTCTCTGGAGATATCCAGAAATAGGTGCATATCTGAGTCATGCACCTAACCCTGACGGGACCTGATGCCAAAAAAAGGTTGAGGGTTCTAAGGAGCCCTAAGGTAGGGATCAAGTTGGGGGGAGGGAGGACAGAATGGGTAAAAGTGGGCTTCAGAAGTTTTAATCAACCAATCAATTAATTAATCAACAAATTCTTGTTATAAGGTAGGGTGTCAACATCATCCTGAATATGGTGGGAGAAGAAGAAATTTTATCTGCCCTCTAATATTTTGAAATTTAATGGGAAAGTGGAGATAATATTTACTTATATATATGAAGCCCCTTTAAAATAACCCAAATCAGATTAAAATAACCCCAAAATAACCCAAATCAGATTAAGTATTGCCAGGTATAGGAAAGGAGAGACAAGGTGTATTTTTAAAGAAGAGCATCTACTTAAGAGGTATGGTAGAAAATACTTATGGATAAACTCAGAGAAGATTAAACTGAAAAAGACTTTAGAGATGCCTAGTATGAAACCCCTCTTTAAAAGTAAGGTGAAATAGACCTCTTTATACAGTCTTCTGGTTAGAATGGCAGAGCTAGACTGAGAGTCCAGTTCCCATCAACAACCAGTCCTATGATCTTTCCATGATGTCCTTCCTCTATGTACATGCATCTGTTCTGGGAATTTCACTGCATAAAAATCCACATGTCAATGTTCTCTATTTAAGAAGAAACATTTCCTTATGCTTGTTCACCTCTTCAAAGCAGAGATGCTAAATTCACACATGCATACATACACAAATAGGAAGTATTTTAAAAAAGTCTAAGGAGCAACGTGGAAAGATTGGACCTGGCTTAATCCATTCAAGTCTTGACTTAAATTTGGTATGTTGTCTACATTCACATTTCAGGCAAGAGTATTTTCTTCATCTGTTGATTATTGTAATTTGCAAAGGCTAGTACTCTTTATTTATATCACAACTTAAAATGTACATGCTACATTTTAAAATAGTTAAGAATGAAAAATATGTGTATACTAAACACCACTAAAAAGAAAAATAGCAAAAAAGAGGTAAATATAATATAGAAAGTCAAATGTCTCATAGCATTAAAATGTGACAAGTTCTTATAAGTCAATAAGAAAATGACAAATACTAATTTTAATGGACATAAGGCATAAATTAGCAAGCTCCTCCTGAAATAACATGTAGATATGGTGAATAAAAGATGAAAAAGTCAATCTCACTAGTAATAAAAAATTGAAAACTAAAATGAGGGATTGTTGGTACATATCAACAAATTAAAATTAAAAATGTCTATTTTTAAAAAGTGTATTATTAAGTGTGGTCAAAAGCATGAGGAAATGAGTCTTCTCACACACTGAGGGAGATGTGTATCAGTACAACTTTTACTCGAAATTTGAAAATTCATATGAAGAGCATTAGGAAAGTTCTCATACTTTCTTACTCATAAGAATTTATCCTAATGAGATAATAATACAGTTTTATGGAGGAGAATGTTCATTACAGTGTTGTTTAGAAGAGAAACAAATAATTCAAAATGTCCAACTCAGACTACGCAGGTCGTCCAAGTACGCTGCTTAAATAAAGATGAGCATGAGTATAAGAAGGGCAGTTTTGCAATCACTGAGGCATATAAAGAGTCAGGGTATCTCAGTGGTTTAGAACACAATCTCTGGACCTCAAACTGCTCATCTGGACCTCAATCCCTGCCATCTATTAGCTTTGTGGCCTTGGTCAAGTTACTCAATCTTTTAGTGTCTCAGTTTCCTCAAATATAAAATGAGATAATAGTAGTACTCATCTCACAGAATAGTTGTAGTTTAGCTAAATGAATTCATATATTTAGTTAGAACAGTACTGACAAATAATAAGCACTCACTAAATGTTACTTACATATTTGATATATTTGAAGAATATTTAATGACACGGGAATATGTGCATTATATAATTTTACAAAGCAGAAAACATTTAAAATATTGTATAGTAAGATCACATACACATTCACAGTCTCTATCCATGTGTGTATACATTTGTATAAATAAAAAACTGAAGAAGAAAAACTCGAAGAATATACACCAAAATGTTATCATTTAGCTGTTAGAGTTGGAGCTGTAAGTAATTAATTTGTCTTTATACTCTTCTGCATTTTCCAAATTGGCCATAATCAGAAGAAATACAGATTACTCAAAGAAAAAATAGGAATAGTTTTTCTATATCTTTAGTCTCTGATTTTTAGGGGAGGACTTTTCAGAAGAAAAGGAAACACCATCATGTAGGAAAGCACTAAGGGGGAGCTCCATAAAACAGTGGAGGAGGCTGAAAACACAGGGAAGAAAAAGGGAAAGGAAATGAAATGAGGTAAATGAAGAGATGGAAATAACAAACGGAAAAATGAACGGAGGAAATAGCAAGCAACCATGTAAAGAGCGAGGAGATAAATAAGAACATAAAGTGTAGAGTTAAACTGACTTTGCTTTCCACAAGTCTGCCCATCAAGAGTGGTTGGCCAGGTTACCCCGTTCACAAGAGCCTTCTTTACACTGAAATGTAAAGTGCTCCTGCTTTAGCTGCTTTAGGATACGGTTACAAGAAAATGGTTCAAGGTAACTGAGAAGCTGATCATTATCAATTAAGCTGTGCTCATTTGGCATGGCGGGGTATATTCTACAAAGTGAGCTCAACAGTTTCTTCCATGACAATTTTCTGTTTATTTCCAGTACATTTATTCACTATGTTGCCCAAAGTTTGGATAACCCCAGAATCCAGGCATATCCTGGGGGCAGGGGAGAAAGACAAATGTGATCTAATAATAGACGTACAGTGTTTAAGTTTTCTCCTATTCCTGGCTGAGGAAAGAATCCAAACTAGGAAATGTGTAAAACAGGATGGTTGCTTTCTACAGAGGAGAAATGACTAACACTGAATAACAAAAAAGAAATCACAGAATTAAAGTGGACTCGTTAGCGTTGTAAAATTGATGACAAATTACTATCACATCTGAGGATAACACAGGGATACTTAAGTTAGGTATACATTGATTCAGCAGGTCATGGGAAAATTCAAAGTCGTTTGGTCCACATAGGAAATGCTTGGGAGAAAAAAGAAGCTGTGAACCTTGGTAGGAAGTGGAAAGAATAAAAGGTCTTCAAATATGGGCCACTTCAATGGGCATGCAATGTAGAAATTTCATATCAAAGTCAACTAAATTACACTCACTAAGAAAGGCTCAGGACTAGACATATAGCTTTGCACAAGTTACTTATCTTCCTTCAGCCACTTCAGTGTAAAACCAGGATAACAGTATAATGGGTTACACTACAGGATTAAATGAGACAACCTACGTAAAATGCTAAGTTCAGTGCAAGGTATTCTACAAACGATAGTGAATATTAGCATAAAAAATTAGCAAAAGAAAATAAGGCGTTGTTAGTTTGTAACTATGTCAGAAAATGCTTAAGGAAATACGCTGGGAGGATTAGAGATGGGAGATGAGGGTATACACAGGGCACCAGACAACGCACCCTCAGGAACACTCTAATGGTCCAAGGTGGAATTCCGTCAGACACCATCTGAATTAGCCATCAAAGGGTTATTTTAGTGGTGTGTTATTCTATCCATCTTTGCTGGCAGGGCAACATTAAATGCAGAACTCAAGAAAATGAAATTGGGTGAGCTTTTGCCCATCAGAGGAGAGTGGGGCAAGTACCTTTTATGAGCAGTCACCAGTGCACTGTGGGAATTTTGCCTTTAGGATGTTGACCTAGATATGTTTCCAAGTGAATTAATGCTTCTCTGTCACTTTTACTGTCCAGCGGCTGAATGAATGAATGACATACATGTTGCTGAGTTTCACATTGCCTGATTAATTTGAAACAACTGATGAAGAGCTCTGTTGAAGAATTCAGTTACAAGAGCTGGGTTCCTTTCTGCACAGGCACACTTGCACACATGCACACCCTACACTCAATACACATAACACACACACACACACACACACACACACACACACCCGCTAGATTTCCATATGGCACCACTCCATTCAGATGGATATTTACTACTCTTATTGTCATGTTTGGAAGTAAAATTTCCACAGATAAGTTCACACATGTGTGTTCCTTAGGTTTTGTGTTCTTTACAGCACTTTGTACATTCCCATAGTTGAGAAGAAAAACAGAAAGTAAGGTGAGAATTCTTTTGATATTTCCACTGCTTTTTATATGAAACAAACAAGCCTTTTGCCATAATGGGAATTAGAGATGGCATTTGGGGAGGTTGCCAATTTTTAAGGGAGTGTGTTGTTTTCTGCCACAGTTGCTACTGGAGATGATTCAAAATAAAATACTGCAGGTCCTGATGTTAAATTTTGGGCACCAAACTGAATTTAGGGAGAGCAGAAGTACCAGGCCTCTCTGGGGACTTGGTCTAATATCTCCTGAGGCCCCTGGCTCAGCTGTGGCAAGCTAATAAGGTTACCCTGAAGCAGATGCAGCTGTTAATACAGATGTGGCATGGGACCTCCTGAGGCAGGTCACAGTCATGATAACTCATGGTCATGTGCAATACAGTCATTATGAAAGCGTGTGACGGGAGCACCTCAAACTGGAGGTATCACGTGTGTCTCGCTCCCTGTGTCTCCTTCTCCCTCAGTTCACCTGATGGAAGGCAGGCTGACCAATAATTTTCTTCAAACACATACACACACACAGACACCACAGTGCTTGGGGGGAGTTTTGTTTGGGACACATTCCCCTTAACACAAAGGATTTTAAATCATTTTAAGGCAATGGAAGTTGTTTGGGAAGTATGTAGAGAAAATTGCATGGAAATCGAGTGTGACAGCTGGTGTGGGGGTCCAGAAAAAGGAACTGCCACTATTTATGGACACAATGGAGAGGAATGGTTTTTGGCAGCTAGTTTCAAGGTTCATGGTGTGTGCTGAAATGGCTAATACTGTGGATGAAGGCTGATTATAAATAAAATGGTGTGTTTCTTCACCTCTTCACACTGTTCACAGTCTAAAATGATGCTTTGGAAAAGCCAAGATATAAACTACTGGATTTAATTTTACTTCAAATCCTTTTGAAGGGAGTGAGCTGATTTGGAACTTACAAAATCACAGAATCTCCTGAATGAATGGAAGATTGCACGTACATTTTGCCCACTGAAGCAATAACTTTGAAAATTGCATGTTAGTAACCTGAGTTAATGCAGGAAAGAGCTGAATAATGTACAGAGAGTAGGTTAAGCACTAAAAGAATCTGATTTGTTCGATATTTTCAGACTAATGGAGCACTGTAACTCTTTTGCTACTAATATTCTGATTTCTAGCCCAAGAAGACAGACAAGCAGGTTGACTTCTGAAATTCCCCAACCACTTCATTAACAGGGATGGCGGGTTACAACACGATAAGTGGTAGCTCCTGGACACATGGGAGCTGCCTTCTGTGGGATTTCCAAACTTCTCAAACCTGCAGGGAGTGGGAGTACAGGATAGTAAATCTAAGGAAAGTTAACTCTCCTCTGTGAATCATGTCTTCCCTAGAGGAACTCCATCGCTAGGGTCACTCTTTAGCTTATTTGAACCAATTTTCCTTCCTCTATAAGTGGTCATGAAGAGAACAATTATTTTGCTCCAATTTGAACCAAATGCTCAGTTACAAATAGCTTCAATGAAGTTACAATTGATGGGACAAAGGCCTTACATTCATATATGGGGATAACTATCATTCTAAGATTCTTGCAAATGAAGACCTACATAAAAAGATAAACTTCAATCAAACTAAAGATAAAAAATAAAATTAATAATAATAATTGAAGGATATGAAAGCAAAATATGATTTCTAATATACTAGTGTAATGTATAGGTATAGAATTCTATGATAATTCAAAAGGCAATGTTTCTAAATGACTTTTACATTACTAGATCTCTATTTCTGCCACAAATAAAATCACTGTAGATTTCATCATCTAAGTTTACTCATTCATTCATTCATTCCATTAATCAATCATCTATTCCATTAGTCAATCATCCATTCAATAAACTTCTCTTCCACGCCAATAAATTTTTAAGTGTTTTCTATAAGATATCAGAGATTGTAAAGCAAGTCCGATAGGGCTTGGCCATCAGACCAGATAGTCTGTTGATAGAAGAATGCAGTGAAGATGATTGACAAAGATGCTTCAATAATAAAATTCACATCAAACTTGGGAATGGGTTTAGGGTTGGACGTGGCTCCTGAAAAAAACAAAAGGTAGAAATTGAAATAGAGTCAAGTCAGTTATCTCTGTGACTGGAATATTTCTATCACAGAACAAGATACTTATTATAATTTAGTTTCAATTCTTTTAGCTGTATCTTACAGTGGGCATCAGGCCAGATTTTTAGTCTGTAGTTAACAAGGCCGGCAGGGTTTAATATACTAAGACCTGACTCACCTGAGCCTTAAATTATACTCATTATTTATTTTAACTATTAATCTAAAGATCAAAATAAAATAGCACTTGTATATATTTTTCTCAATTGCCCCTTCTCAATTTTATTCTTTCATTAGTGGGGAAACAGAGACGAGACTATAATTCAGGATCACATAGCTAGTTAGTAGCTGAATTAGATCTAGAATGCTTGCTTTCTAATCAATGATCCAAGGTTTATGTGCCTTAGGTCATACAGCTTTGATTGATCTTAAATTACCAAAGCTAGCATAGTCAATAATATCAGAGGAGAAAACATAGCCTAGTAAGAGAAATAAAATGGATCCACATATGTTCTGTGCAATGCAACTATGGCCTGAATCAAACAAAACAGTGTGATCTGATCAATCACACAGATAACGATCTTCGTTCAATTCATAATAAATTGATATCATTATTTTTTATGATAAAGATGGTTGAATGATTTAAAAGTTGCCGGACATACTAATGAGAATTAAGATCAGACTGGTTTCTATCAAGCCCCTTTTTAGCACCGTGTTATTGGTTTGGTCCGACACCATCCCCTGCAGTGTGTGGAGACAGGCCAGGAGTGTGAGGGCTGCAGAGCAGAGCAGGAAGAAAATCAACTGTGAAATTGGTAATTTTATTGAGTTTCACGGGGGGCTTTGTTGTTAAGACACAATGCAATTGGAACAGAACGCCTGTGGTAACACCATGCACACGGTGTCCATTTCATGGCCAAAGGTAAACCGCCTCTAACCAAAAGTTAAATATACACATACATCCCTTCTCCAAAGCATTTTGCAAAGTGGAAAAAGAAATGGATCTGATGAAGGATGAACGGTTATGTTGCAGGTATGGAGGCACCGCCAAAGCATAGGTAGAACGGTATGTGTGGAGTGGTATGTGTGTGTGCGCACGTGTGTCTTTCCCTCCCAACATCTCAAAAGGTTCCCTTTCTGAATAGGGCCTGCTGGTTTGGGTTTAGGGAAAAGTTGTCCTTTCACTATTAATGGTAAGAAGGTCCCAGAAGGAGTATGTGAGGAAGACAGGGGCAGAAGGAGAGGACAGACCGAAATGTAATGCCTGAGCAGCTGAAATCATTTGGTACTCTCAATCCCCCAGGTAAAATAAGAATTAAACATAGCTAACAGGATATTACTCCCAGTTGGAAAAGATCTGCTTGCTGGCAATGTGAAAGTGAAGCTAACAATTGGTATTTGTTCTAGGGTGGTATTTTTTTTTCCCTCTGAAAGCTTAAAGTAGGAATAGCTAAATAAAGTATGCTGGTTAACTGTGTAAATACATTCGCAGCTTCTGTGCCTTCCAGGGCTGTCCCTGTAGTGTGTTGATTTGGTTTCAGATGGAAGGATGTCTAAAGACGTTCAAGGTATCAAGCTAAGGCAGGACAGCCAACCCTGGTAGATGAGGTTAAGTGGTGGAGAAAGGAGGAACATTCTCATTCTGTGAGAAGAGTGTGTGCGTATAAAACACGTCTCCTTGGTAAAACGCTTTCTCCCATGTCAGCACATGAGTCCGAACAGCAAGCTACCATTCCAAGAAGGTTTCATTTTTATCACGTATTTTGACCACATTTTTGCCAGGAAAGAAATTAGGAAAATCAAAACCAGTCCTATGTGTTATCATCAGTTTAATTTCAACTGTATGTGGGGGTAGCAATGCTTTGCTTTCTTATTTGGGGACACATCTCGGGAGATTTTTGCCCTCACCAGGGGACTAAGTTGTCATGGTTGGCTTCTCCCCATACAAGGGAAGCACTTGGGTCAGACTACGCATAAAAAAGGAAGAGAAAGGTGGCTACATTGCCAGGAGCTCACATTGCTGCCTCTCCCTTTGTGCCTCCCACCCCTCTCACCAGAGAGAGGGGCACTCAGTTCACCATTCATGTTGTAAGTGACATAAGACAGCCAGCTGGCATTTTTTACTCTTATTTATTTTTGTGCAATCAGAATAATACTTACATTCACCAGCGAAGAATAAATACAATACACCTGGATATATCTACACTTCCAGAACATAGGGGAAGGGTATTAATTCATTTTCAATAGAGATAACAATGAACACCAATGTCGTGCTCTTTATAAAAGATACAACTTGGGTGTTCGTGTGTGGCCAAAGCTGTCAGAGCATCTGTATAGACCAGTTTCACTTTCAAATGTGTATTAAAACTGAAGCACTCTTTTAATGCCCGTATGGTTTTTCAGCTGCACTGTATTCTATGCCTCTTTTCTTTTTCAAAATGCAATTAATATCGTTGTGTGTTAAATGATTCAGTGAAAGTAAATCTTTTATATTCAGGTAAGCAATTCAGCCTTGTAAGGTTTTATGGGAATTAGATTTTTTTGAAGTCTGGGTTGAGCATGCCCATAACTCTGACAGAGCCCTGCAGGCTCTTGTCTTCACCTTCAAATCATAAGACAGAGAAATCAAGCTCCCTCTGTGCTCTCAATTATACCAAAAAACACGG